>NC_086288.1:40970883-41713876 GCF_963924245.1 Chroicocephalus ridibundus | reverse complement strand
AGAAAGGCAATAATTAAATAATCACAGCAGATGACGCAGCCACTGCATTCACACTTACCTTGATACCAAAGGTGAAGACTGTCATGATTATTTTAAATATGAGCGCTAAACACAGCTGCCATATAGCTGAATAGACTCCAGTGCCTGCTGGACGGTCAGGAATATCATCTACTATTTTGCTCGCGTTCATATCATTTCTGTAGTCACAGAGGGAGGAGGATTCTAACGGCCCACAGTCCGTGAAGAGCTCTTTAATAAGCTCACTGGTGTTTAGCCTTGTATATGGGTTAGGAAATGCAATGACAGCTGTTATTGCTGCAACAATAATAACCTCCAGGACAGGATACTTCCCAAATTTCGTAGATTTGCGTCGACGACACCATGCGATGTTTGCTCGGATGAAAAACGCTCCCCAGAGCCCACCAAATACTCCCAGAAGAATAAAAGGAAGCAGTTCAAAAAGGTACCAAGGAGTGTGATACTCCACATAAAAAAGAACTAGGCGGCTATTACCAAAAGGATTGATGGACCTTAAAACAAATGCAGCTACTAACGCAGCAAAAAATGATCTCCATAAAGTCTTCAGTGGGAAATAGTAACTGACCTGCAAAAGGCAATACAAGAGAATCATTAGTGATTCAATTAAAAATACTAGAAAGACTGGTTTATGCACCTGTTACAGTGCTGCTCCTCACACGGTATATGCTAAAAAAAGTACTCTTAAGCTATCAGTATTATTTCTATCGCTTGGAGTACTGATGCACCAGCACATACTACGTTTTTACAAAGCTGTAAAACAATTCATACTTACATCAATTTTAAAGTCAATACTAAAGCAGTATTGACCATTTTAAGATTGTTAGGAAATAATGCATAGTAATTTATGTTTAAAAGCTTCTCTGTTTCCAAATCTCTCTTTCTAGTGTTCCTTAAAACCAGCCTGTGTACTAGCTGCTCTCTCAAATTGCCTGCTAACACTGTTTCTTCTCCATTCAGCCGACACTGAAAGGTTTCTGGCAGATGTGTTACTTTTATGTAGTATGACTAAAACATTAAAAAAAAACCAAACCACTCAAAGCAAAACATGCAATCTCATACTTCAGCTCTATGTAACTTCATTTGAATTTCAAAACAGTTTTCTTCTGAGCTTTTCTGGATATTTTTTTTTGCCACAAAAAAATTCCTCAAAATACCCTAATGATATAGCAAAATTATACATTAAATAATATTTTGCTTCCTTCTTTCAATTCAGAAAATTTTTAATTTTTAGTTTTCTTTAAAAATGCTAATGATCTAAATCACATTCTTACATAGTTTGAAAACAACTAATGAAAACTAATTTAATACAAAACATTTCTTGGAGAAGAGAGTTTGGTTGCCTTAGAGGTCAGTTTTATAGCATAATTTCCTTTTTAATAATTAACGTACTCAATTGTGTTTAGTATCTGAAGCTTTAAGAAAAGTAATGTTTAAAAACTTGCTTCACAAAACTATCAAATAGGTTTCTAAAGCCTCTTTCAAAATGAAAAAAGAAAGCCCGATTTATTTATTTTTTTTAGAATATGCTCCTAGAGTGAAACACTGCTGTATCTCTATCTGTATGTAAACTGTAATTATTAACTGACTCAGCCCTTCTCCAGAAAAATAGAATTGAGAATAAAGCAAAGCTGACATTCATCCAAAGAAAAGAAAAAATATCTTTAGGAGTTTGGTGGTAACAGGACTCTTGACTTGAAATGTGGGTCCAAAAATACTTTCCTTCTTAGGAAAAACTCTGCAGCTTAAAGGAATCTGAGATTATTCACGCTAAAAGACATATTTTTTTAGTATCTATCCTTCAGGGCTATCTCTTGACATACCTCCTCCAGACTAAAAAGGACTCCACCAATTGGGGCACCAAAAGCTACAGACACTCCTGCTGCTGAGGCAGCTGACAACACCTGGAAAAGAACAATGGTGAGGGGTTTTTTTTGCAGTCTGTGATATGCTTTAAACATAAAAAACAGAATCTCATCACAGTTATCAGTTTATTCTATGTTTCTATCAAGGACACACAGACTGGCTAACAGAAAAGCATCAAGTAAGTGTATCAGAATGCTCGTGAGATGTGGCCACAGCAGCCACCGACCAGGTACTAGCCATGATGAAGCCAAGGACGCTGCTCAAAGCCTCCCCGGCGAAGCACCCGGAGTCTACGCTTCAGTATCAAATGGCTGATATCTCCATTTTCAATAAATTGTAATAAGCTTTCTCTGTGCTAAAGCAGGAAATCCCACTGTGTCGTTAAGTCAAGCAAGCAGGGCAGGAGACCAGCTTGGCTGAACAGGGAACTCCTCGTGGAGTTCAAGAGCAAAAAGAAACTACGATCTCTGGAAGCAAATTCAGGCTTCGTAGGAAGACTACAGAGCTCCAGGAACATATGCAGGGAGAAGACACAAAAGACCAAAGCTCAATTAGAGCTGAAACTGGCCAGTGTTGTGTCAGGTAACAAGAGGGGCTTTTTGAAGTATGTTAATAGTAAGAGGAGATCTAAAGCAAACACTGGACCAATACTTACTGAAGATGGTCATATGACTAACAGGGATGAGGAAAAAGTGGAGGCATTCAGTGTGTTTTTTGCCTCAGTCTTTAATAATACCGACAGACATTGGGCTGCCCGGTCCTCTGAGTCAGAGGACTGGAACAGTGACTTTCCATTTATAGACACTGAAAGTGTACGGGACCCGCTGTATCAGCTGAATGCTCACAAGTCAATGGGGCCTGATGGGATTCATCCCAGAGTACTGAAGGACTGAGCGGATGATATGGCAGGACCCCTCTCGATCATCTACTAAAAGTCTTGGGAGTCTGGGGAGGTCCCTGCTGCCTGGATGCTAGCCAGTGTTATTCCAATTTACAAGAAGGGTGTGAGGGAAGACCCAGGAGCTATGGACCTGTTAGCCTAGCCTCAGTTCCTGGAAAAATTAGGGAGAAGATTATACTGAGTGCTGCTGAAGGGCATTTAAAAAATAATGCATTCATCAGGCACAGTCAACACAGGTTCACAAAAGGAAAGTCCTGTTCAACTAATTTGATATCCTTCTACGATAAGGTTGCCTGCCTAGTGGTTGAAGGGAAGGTGGTGGATGCAGTTTTTCTGGATTTTAGTAAGGCTTTTGATACTGTCCCTCAAAGCATCGTTCTGGACAAGTTGTTCAGCTGTGGGAGCATCATGTTCATGGTACACTGGGTGAAGAACTGGCTGAATGGCTCAAATGATTGTAGTGAATGGGACAACCTCTGGCTGGCAGCTGGTCACCAGAGGTGCCCCTAAGGGTTCAAATTCTAGGGCCAGTTCTGTTCAATATATTTATCAACGATCTGGATGCAGGAGTTGAATGCACCATTAGCAAGTTTGCTGATGATACCAAGTGGGAGGTGCTGTTGACGCTCTTGAGGGACAAGAGGCCTTGCAGAAGGATCTAGATAGATTGGAGCATTGGGCAATGATTAATGGGGTGAAATTTAACAAGTCAAAATGCTGGATTCTGCACCTAAGACGGAGTAATGCCAGACACAAGTATAAACTGGCAGAGGAGTGGCTGGAGAGCAGCCCTGCAAATGGGGATCTGGGGGTGCTGGCCGGCAGCAGGCTCAATACAAGTCAGCAGTGTGCCCTGGCAGCCAAGACAGCAAACCACACCCTGGGGCGCATCACACACAGCATCACCAGCCGGTCAAAATAGGTGATTATGCTGCTGCACTCAGCATTGGTGCAGCCTCATCTCAAGTACTGTGTGCAGTTCTGGGCCCCACAATTTAAGGAGAATGCGAAGGTACTTGAATGCGTCCAGAGGAGGGCAACAAAGCTGGTGACAGGGCTGGAAGGCACGTCCTGCTTTAGCTGAGGAGTTGCTAAGGACTTTGGGCTTATCTAGTTGGGAGAAAAGGAGGCTGAGGGGTGACCTCATTGCTCTCTACAGCTGAGGAGGTGAACTTGAGAAGGAGGTACTGATCTCTACTCCCTCGTATCCAGTGATAGGCTGCATGGGAATGGTTCAAAGCTGCACCAGGGGAGGTTTAGACTGGACATTAGGAAGCATTTCTTTACTGAGAGGGTGGTTAAACACTGGAACAGGCTTCCTAGAGAGGTGGTCAATGCCCCAAGCCAGTCAGTGTTTTAAGAGGTATTTGGACAATGCCCTTAAAAACATGCTTTAACTTTTGGTCAGCCCCGAATTGGTCAGGCAGTTGGCCTAGACGATCATTGTAGGTCCCTTCCAACTGACATATCCCATTCTCTTCTCTTCTAGATGTGTGTGGTGAAGTCCATCAATCACAAATATTATTCAAGGGACATAAATCGATGAGAGACTACACAGTTTTGTATCAGTCCTGGAGATTTGCACCCAGTAGTCTTCAAGCAAAAACTTGCAAAAAGATCTGAGGTGAACTGAGATTATGGGAGAGATTAAGAGAAACTGAAGCAGCAACTGGCCCTACAGCATCATGGATGAATTATGTTCAATATATAAGGATGGCTAAAGTGTGTGTTAATTATAACAATATGGGCAAACTCCCTGCAGGAATTCCTTCCTTTCTTCCTACCTGATCCCCAGGTAGTAGCCCTTACACACCTGTGGAAGAATTATTGCATCATTCTGAAATGAGCAGCTAAACTACAGGAAAGTTAAATGATTTAAGAATACAAAGCTTTCAAATAGAAAGTGAAATTTCAAATTTCCCATGTTCTGCAGTCTCCTCCTAGACATATAGAAGTTAAGCCTGAGAACTGAAGCACAGCTGGGATGACACCCTTTTTTTATTTTACAACACGAAAATTGTATCGAATTAATAAGAATGTCAAAACTTGCTACTCTCTATGACTATAATTGCTTTCATTAGCTTGGCGCTCTCTGTTGGTTTTATGTGACAAAGTTTTGGTAGCATGGGAGCCGCAGGGGTGGCTTCTGTGAGAAGACACCAGAGGCTGCCCCCATGTCCAAGAGAGCTGGTTCCAGCCGGCTCCAAAATGGACCCGCAGCCACCCAAAGCTGAGCCTTTCAGTGATGCTGGTGACACCTCTGTGGTAAGATACTTAAGAAAGGGTAAACAACACTTCACAGCAGCTGTGAGAAAGAGGAGTGAGAAAAATGTGAGAGAAACAGCCCTGCAGACACCAAGGTCAGTGAAGAAGGAGGGGGAGGAGGTGCACTAGGCGCAGGAGCAGAGATTCCCCTGTAGACCATGCAGAAGACCATGGTGAGGCAGGTTGTTCCCCTGCAGCCCATGGAAGGCCATGGCAGAGTAGATCTCTACCCTGCAGCCTGTGGAGGACTCCACACCAAAGCAGTTTGACATGCCCTGAAGGAAGCTGCAGCCCATGGAAAGCCCACGCCAGAGCCGGCTCCAGGCACAGACATGGCCCGTGGAGAGGAGATCATGTAGGAGCAGGTTTTCTGGCAGGAACTGCAACCTGTGGGGGATCCAGGCTGCGGCAGTCTGCTCCTGAAGGACTGCACCCTGTGGAAAGGACCCAGTCTTAAGGAGCTTGAGAAGGACTGTCTCCCATGGGTGGGACTTCACGCTGGAACAGGGGAAGAAGGAGCAGCAGAGACAAAGCATTACAAACTGACTGTAGCCCCCATTCCCTGTCCCCCTTGTGCCGCTTTGGGATAGAAGTATCAGGAGTGAATTTGAGCCTGGGAAGAAGGGAGAGTGGGGGCAAGGTGTCGTTACTTTTGTTTTTATCTCTCACTATCCTACTCCATTATTAACTGGCGATAACGTAATCTTCCTCAAGTCTAGTCTGTTTTGCCTGTGATGGTAATTGGTGAGTGATTTCCCTGTCCTTATCTTGACCTCCGAGCTTTTCATCTTACTTTTCTCTGCTGTCTTGCTGAGGAGGAGGGGTGAGAAAGCAGCTTGGTGAGCACCAAGGGCTAACCCACCACACTCTCACTACAACAACAAATCCAAGCAGAACAGCAACAGTGCTGTTTATGAACATGAATACTTTGTTCAAGGGTTCTAAAGTCCTCTGCTGCCTTCACAACTGAGGACACTCATCAATTACCAAAATGTAGAGCGCCAAGAACAGAAAGAATGTAAGTAAAGTCAAAGGGTCTCTGAGGTGGGAGAAACGCAAACTTTGTCATGGAAACAATTTACCTTGGAGAATGCTAGGGATAATACACTGTCCTTAACACAATAAATAACTATTGATAATCCAAGCCTAAACACCGTCCAAGAGAACAAATACTGTCTTTTAAACAAATCAGTGTAAATGCATGGATATCCAATACATTCTAGAAATACTTTTACAAGAACCTACCTCTCTTTTTTTAGCTTCATTTGTGCTGTACTTTGGAAAGAGGTAGGAAAAAATATTCCCACAGCAGCAGGCAACATGTACCAGGGGACCCTCTTTTCCTAAACTCAAACCTGATGCGACAGCCAAGACCAAAGTAATTGTTTTTATCATCAAAGTCCACTTCCCCAAGTAACCTCTGATGATGAAGCCACTCAAAATAGTTTTTATCTGGAAGAAAGAAAAAATAATATCTGTTATGGTATTCTGCTTTTCTCAGAAAATAAATAATTTTATCACTTTAGCTGCATAAGTTCAAAAATATCCTTTTCAAATGACTATCACACTTCAAAACACGTATTGTTCAGATTGCTACACTGAGTCCATTTGATTGCCAAAGACTTCCCATTTGCAACTTACTCTAAAACACTGGACAATAACATACAACAACATTATCAATGACATTTAGTAGAAAATTAATCTCCAATAGCTTCTGAGACTGCATTCATTGGTTTATGATGTAAATTATAAAGTGAAAGTCAGAAAACTCCCAAGGGAAAAATAAACCTATGAAAACTACACTCAAGGTCATCTATTGTAGCAGTATCACATTTGCACCAATTTTACCTCTCTGTTTTCTCCTTACGTTTTACTGTCTCTACATAAAAATTTAACAGTAGATTCCTTGGTATAAAGACGGAAAAGATCAGCCTTTTTCCACTAGAAAAGATGTGCCACTTGACTAAGGTATTACTTTGCCTAACAGCGTCATATTATTAGCCTGGAAAATATGCCCATATATAGGAAATAATACAGTTATCACAGGAAAGGACAACGTGTCTATAAATAGGATGTACACAAAAGACTGGGCAGCCCTGTCTAGAAAGTAAAAGTTAGCTAAATTTGGAAACCAATTTAGGATTAAATCTCTTCTGGAATAATGGCACAGAACCACTCCAGGCTTACTCAGAGGTAGGATCTGTCCCTTCAACTTCTATAATACACATACATAAAAAAATATTTACAAAATGACCAGAGAAGTGAGACTGACCAGACTTTGCCTTTGGGTTTTTCCCTCCCATTATATGTATAGTAGCAGACAGCAATTGTAAAAACAAAGAGTTTTTGAAGATATTACACATTTTACTTTGTGGCTGTCTGATGATTTGTGCTAGTTAAGGTGATCAAAGCCAGTGCAACAAAAGATCAATTGCTGTATCAATGGACCCATATTCTGTCAATGAATCACCGCTCTCTAATTAGCATAGGGAAGGGGGGAGACTGGCAACAGGTTTGGAAATCACTCTTTGGAAGTCTATACTCTTAAGCTAAATGCTTCCTTAAAAAGCGCGCAGCAAAATCTACAGACTCAGGAGATTCTCTGAAATTTGGGGTATTTTTCTCAGCAACAAATTTGAACAATTACATTATTTCAATTTGAATACTTGTATTAATGTATTTCGTTAAAGTCAAAGGGTGCTCCCTCTTGCCTTCCCCCTGACTCTGTAAGGCAGCAAGAATTTTCACATTCATATGAAACATCTAACACGTATATATTAGTTAGAACTCACCTCAGGTATCCCCGACCCGCAGGCATAGGGAGCAAATACCTTCACCAGAGAAACTGCTAAGAAGGCAAAGCTCAAAGCCCAGAAAATGTACATTATGTAGTTCATTATGTATGAACCCGGGCCCTAAAAGCAAAAACAAACCCCCCAAAAATGTCAGAATATAAATTTGATGTAGGAGCAAAATCACTACTTAAAATAACCTAAGAGTACTCTTGTTGCAAGTACACTTATGCACACATTTTGAGGGACAGTAACTATTACCAAGCCAAGACAGAGTTTTGCTCAAAAAGCATGAAGTCACAACACCTGCACATCAGCAAAGACTGGGTAATACGAGGTAGAAAATGTTCTAACACTTCATCTTAAAATGAAAAAATAAAACATAATACAGGTATTTTTTTTAATAGCTATTAGCTGCTAAAATCTAATGAATGCTAAGTAAATCTTTTTTATTTAAAAAAGTTTGTAGTAAAAAAAAATAAAACGAATCTATTCTTATTGGAGAACACCACAAATTTCATTTTTACTTTTTTACGTATAGCTATGATCAAGAATAGAAATTCTTGTTATTAACAGTTCTATACTCATGCATAACTTCCTTACACCTGCAACACTCCAAGCACCCTTGCAGTGCGTGAAATGCATATTTATTATAGTAGAACCTATTAATAAATTCAAATGTTGAAAAACGGAGCAGACAGTACAAGCCAAATCTGTGTTCAGTACCCTAAACTTAAGACCATTATTTTTTTTAACATGTTCAGTCCAGCTGTTGAGCAAGACCATCAAAGAATGGGTATATACTTACTTCTGCTTGCCCAATTATTAGTTCTGCCCATGTTTTCCACTGTGGACATTTATCTCTCTCTTCAAATGTGGTCTCATTTGAACCCCAACAACACTGTTCATGGTTAAACCACAAAGCACTAAGGCAAATGCCTTCTTTTAAATCAGTCATCCAGTCAGCAGCAATGTCAATTAATCCTGCCAGTGCCCCTGTTGTAGGAACAGTTTTGTATTAATATTCTGGTAAACAGGAATAACACACACATCTAAAATGAAGCAGAAATGTGCTGGTAGTAATTGATGTAAATTGAAATTACAGAAAACCGAAAGAAACAGACATTTAAAATAATACTGGTTTCCAGGAATATATCCTCTTTGCATTATGGTAAGATTAGTATTCACTGAAGAATCTAGTAACTTATATATTTCCCAAGTCAAATGCATTTATTTTTTTCTTTTTTTTCTTTCCTATGCCACAGTTCTCCAACAGTCCACTGAAACTAAGGAGTTCAGAGTCAAAAGCGGACCCATACACGTTTGTGACGAAAAAGACAATAGAGCTTCTGACAAAATTACCCTGCCATGCCTCAGAGAGGTCATGAACTCTTCTACTACGTTTTGCACAGAACAGCATATTTGGAGAAAATAGTTCTTGTCTTGCCAACAGTTTTAGAACAACATAAATATAACACCAAATAAGCCCTGATGACAGTCACGTAATCTATACCTATACAAAATGACTTAATTCTGTAACACGGTGAGCACTTAAAATTCCTACGGCAGGAAATAAACGGTATAGATATTAAGCAGTTCACAAACTCAAAGCTTAAGAGGGATTCTGTATTTTAACTACTTGCAGAAAACTTGCTGAAGAGTCCTTGAAAAAAGGCATTACTTATGAAATTGCTTCAAAGGATTTAAAAAAATAATTTTAAAAACCTCTTTATTTTACAAAAACAGAACATTTTTTCATGGTAGCAGTATACTGAAAATCTATTTCTAAAGTCAGCATTTTTGTGAATGTGTACAATTGTTAATTAGCTATCATTTACTATTTTTAAGGTATTAATCACTACTAGAAATAGTGTCCAGAGGCAGACATAATTTACTTGTGTAAGTCAGTAGTAGAGAATTACCTCAGATTTACTAATTTATATTTGCTAATCTTGACAGACCCTCAGTTTGAGATCCTGGGCCAAGCAAAGTCAAAGTCAAAGGCAGTATTTCAGTAGAACAAAATTTAAACCAAATTCCAATACATAAACATAAGATCTCCCTATGACTGAAATCAAGGCTGTACCACTTAGGATTCACTAGACGCATACAACAGAAAGCAATTGAAACGGAAAAACCTAAAAACGTTCACAGCCATAATTTGCTTACTTTGCTGCTCAGGAAGACAGTAAAGCAATTTTAATACATATAGCAGCTTGGGGGGTGGAAACACAACACTGCACGTTCCCACCCAAATTATCACAAGCATTTTCCAGTAATTATATACTCCCAGTTTGTACATTCACAGGTATATAAACATACTACAAACTTTGCATATATATTCATTTATATGTGATTTGTGATAGTGATTATGTATATAGCTAAGCAGTAATTATACACTTACCATGCCTTCTTAACAGGCACAGCCATACTCTGCAACTAATCTAATTTTCCTAACATTTAATTTAATATCTTGAATTTAATACTTTTTTTTTGGAAAAACTGAGCACAGAGTTTGTGACTTTGCACTCCTGCACATTTTGGTCACTCCAAACGATGTGATAGAAAGTACCACTGCATGACAGCAGGGTGACAAACTATCAGACAATTTTAGCTGTAAAACTCATCCTAAAATACATTAAGAAGAAAAGACAGAGCTGAAATAGAGGCCAACAAACTCTACCTGTTAGAGCTAATAGTTCTGTGTGACAACCTCTAGAAAGGTATGATATAAACGTATAGCTAAACTTTGCTCGTATATAAACATGCTTTACAAGGAAATGCGTTTACTGAAACTATAAATACACCAGGAGCTACTTTTTTAGTTCATATGGAATAAGCTAATGGGTTCAGTAAAGTTCCTATCAAAAAAAGAAACAAACCAAACTCCATATTCATGGCAGAAAACCCATCTAGCACAATCAATTAATATACTTTCTCAAGAAATCCTACAGAGGAAAAAAAGCAAAATTTCCTTGAAAGGAAAAACACCAATCTCAATTACAGGATTAAAGAACATTGATAATTTAGTGGGTGGAAGTTCAATAACTCCAAGAAATTCTCACTGAATTCAGTGAGGATTTTGTTTTCCATTTGATTAGTAAACCTTCTCTCAAAACACTAAATCAAGATAATCAACCTTTCCCTTCCCTCATGGAATGACGGTCGTGGTCTGAACCAGCTCTTATGCATGCTGGTGGATAACACACAAGCGAAAAGCACAGTAACTATACTTGCTGACAAATGCAAGAAAGAAATCTTGTGGTTTTTAATTTACCTGATGCCAAACCAGTTAGTGTGACTACCAGCCATCCTGACCATGCATCGTACAAACTTTTTGTCATCTCCCATGCTGATTCTTTCTTCTTGCTGTTAATCTGCAGAGAGAAATCATTATGTATACTTGTATATGTTTCTGTAAGACCAATAGGAGAAAAAAAGTAAGTATGACATACAAACTGCATGATGCAAGCTGCAGGCAAATATCCACTCTCTTTAAACTACAAGCATTCTCTTTGTATTTGGTGTTTTACATAGATCAGCTTGGTTATTCAGACATCAAACAACCGACGGAGGAAAGTAAATCTGCTTAATTTAAAGAACTAAAACCCAGGAAACGCATTATTAGCATAAATGAATACTTTCTATGATACACATCTAAAAATGTAATTGTAAAATTATTTCTCTCCTAAATCTTAATTATTTTTTCTTGAACCTTGAATAAGCTTTTAGTGTACTACTAAGAAGCTATTCCACACAATTCAAATTCCTAAACTTCTATTTTAAATATAAACACCTTTCTTTTATCTTTAGACTAAAAACCACACAAAAATAGAAGAAAACCAAAAACTGGGTAACTACCCCATAATGCTTCTAGACAATTATTACTAATAGCATCTAAAGCTACTGCACTGAAAAAATAGCAATTCTTATTTCAGCCTAATTTACTTTCTGCACTTGGCTGAAATTTGTGCAAAACTTGTTTAACGACTATGTAATTGGATCCTATTCTTATGTTTTTTCGTAGTGCAAAAGGAGAAAGTATGTGCAACAAACATCAAAAAAAAAAAACCCACAAAAAACCCCTCAAACCAAGAAAGTACAATACTAGGCAAAGAAATCTAGAAAAAAATATCACCCCTAAAGCAAATAAATATATTTTAATAGTTTCCTCTAAGTTTGTGAGAGTCTCAAACTTTTTTTTGTTTATAAAAAAAGATGTTTCTACAGTAGCATGTGTTTCAAAACCACCACGACCTAGCACTCACTCCTTCTTCCTACATCTTTGACTACATGGCCAGTCTCCTATCATTCAGGGCATATTTATAAATTGTGAACGGTCTTGTCTGACTTTTCTGGTCTCAGACATTATATTGACAGTAATTAAACAGAAACAGCTGTGAGACTTCACCCACGATAACCTATTTCCAGGTGTGAACTGCCTTGCCAGGGTTTGGTCAGGCACAGAATTCTATGCAATGGCATATCCACTAGACACTAACCTACACGTCTGCAGCATAAAGATGGCATTGTTTTAATTACTGCTTTGACATCAAATTATGAAATAAACTATTACATGGGAAACCCCTTCTTACTTTTCATTAGAAGCATTTAAACAAGGTACGTGTTCTTAGATCCATTGTCCAAGGATCTCTTTTCCTTAAAAAAGCACTAGATAGTGCAATTGTGGATGCTTTGTTTTTTAAACTAGTGTAAGATTATTTTTTCTTTTAACCCTGTCAAGGTAAATCAGCACATACATCCCACATTTGCTTCCAGAAAGTTAAAAATGGTGTTTCCAAAGAAAGCAGAATAACACTACGATCTCCTACGCAAAGAAACCTCTCCCCTGACCCCTCCATACAAATACAATTCATTTTTTACTATTCATTTTGATCAGTTAAAAATATTTTAGGAGAAATCACATCTCCAGATCTGTTCCATTTTTAAGGTTAATTAATTTAAGCATCCCAAAAGTTTGTCAGTAAGGCTCTAAATAGCATAATTCTTCCTGAAATGCTATTAAACCAGTCTTATTATGTGAATGACAGTATCCAGCACGTTACTGACTAATACAGGGCGAGTCCATTTCCTGAAAGAACTCGTTTCAGAGCGCACTGATAAAGATGAATGGCCTGAGCTTTGAAGATCTTCTGAAGAAATCAATAGAGAAGAGGAGAAAAGCAAGTTCCGTGGAAAGGACATTTACCGCACATATCGAGACTACTTTTTCGTTAAGCGTATATACAGTGATGTAAGTGGTTTAGATAGGAGAATTTTCACTTTCCATAATCCAAACAACAGCAGCACTACATAGGAGTAGCACAGATACACTTGTGTCAGTATAAAAGCAATACACACCAGGGCTCGCTTTTCTGTACAAGTACCACCATAAGCACTACTGTACTATTACAAACATATGTACACTGGAAAACAGCCTTAAATAAACTAGCATGCAAAAAAGGCAGTATTGTAAAAATGTCATTTGGGTGACAGGGAACTATTCCCACTCTATTAAATTACTGTTTCCTTTCCAGGTTATAATACTGTTGCAGGACTGCAGGTATCAATGAAATGGTGCTTTTTTAATAGTGTTCAAGTAGACTTACAAATTTAAAGTAGCCACATATTTATATGTGTTACTAGATCAGACCTTAGTTCCAACATCCAACAAAATATATGTTCCAAGTATTGTTATTTATGTAGTACCCGTCTATGCCTTTCTCTGTCTTTGCACTTCTCTCGAACCCAGTCAATGGTATGGAAGTCATCATATGTTCCTACTCCAGGAATTGGTTCATCCAGAAGATCCAGTAAATGTGTTGAACTGTTGATAGTTCCTCCATTTGTCATTGTATAATGAGTTCCTGTGGCAGAGGAAAGACAAGAATTAATTAATTCTGCAATAAACAAAGTATTCTAATGTTCATAACACTATGGCATATAAAATTTCTGAACAAGTAATTAAGACCCTTCCTATAATATGCATATTTTACTTCATTTAGGTCTGTCAATGTTGCATGTCACTATTTTTTTCTGTCACTCATCTGTAGGTTAAATTTGCATACTAGTCACTTTGTATTTCCATCGGTTAAATATGAATGTACGGGACACACTGTTGTTCTGTGTGCAGAGTCCAGAGAAACTTCAATAGAACAAAGTGGGAAAAATTAGCACCTTTGGCACACAGTTAACTTGAAGTTTATTTCAGTTTATGAGCTACCAGAGGAAAATGTGACTGTAAGAAAACAAAACCAGATGATTAGATATAAAGTTAACAGCACTTTCATAAGTTGCCAGTTATTTTTAAATGTACATACTGTTGATTACCAATGTCTCCTCCATGTCTAAACCAAACCTAAAATACATTATCAACAGATTATCAGTGCAGCTAAAAAATAACAGCAAGTCAAGCAAATACTTAATTTTTTTTTTTATTTATTTCAGGTAACTCACAGAACGGCCCTCAGTCATGAGAAGCTGGAAATACTGTACAAAAAAAATGTCATCTACTAATTTGTAATCACTAGCTAGTTCCTTTACAAGCAGCTTACATAGCAACATCTCCAACAGTATTTCTTGCAGTGATCAGAATAAGACGAGCAAGAGGAGTACTGAGAATTTTTCCCCCTTCACAAGCGATCAAGAAAGTTTTATTTTTTTAAGATTTCAAATATCATCAGTTCTGTAATATCTTGGCTTTTTTGAGTTCCTGAGTTTACAGACCCCAAATATAACTTTCTGCTGGATGGCTGCCTAAATATAGTATGGCCACCATTTGCCCACCCAACACAAACTGCTTCTGCAACAGTAATTGCTAAAAGGGAACATTTATAATGAGGTTAATTTAGACAACAATTTAAAGAGTGATTATTCTCACTTGTTTGACTGAGAACAAATAATTTGGCCAATAGCATATGGCATACCACAGTAATCTCTGTTCTTAAAGATGTAGGCCCAAGTTGGCCATGACTTCTATCAGGGACAAGAACTCATTTCACTAGACTGACACTGGGATGGTTAACTGGGGTGTGGGGGGGTTGAGTTGGGTTTTCTTGTTTGCTTGTTTGGGGTTTTGAGGTTTTTTTAATTGCAGACTCAGCTTCTTGGTGGGTCAGCAGAACTTTCCAACTTAAAAAAAAAAATAATAATAAAAAGTCTTCAAAGGGCCTACATGTAAACTTCCAAATGCTACAAATGCCGAGTTCACCAGCCTCAGCTCTCATCAACAACTGACAATTAGTAAATGTGAGTTATCTGTTTTCCCTTTAGATTTGTGAAGTCTGAGATCTAGCAACAGCAGGGTGACACCTGGCACCATACTCAGACCCAAAGGTGAGTCTCAGTCATCTATTGCTTGAGAGGTCTCGTTTATGCCTGCAGCGCTTATTTGGACAATTTGTTAGCGGTTAAAGACAACACACCAGAAAATAATACAAAAATCCTATTAAGACAAAATGCAATCTAAAATTTTCAAGACACACAAACTACTATTCATTACATATACACATTACATCTAGAAAAGCTTAAAATTCTATAAAAAGACTACTTTTTTTTTATTAAAAAAATCTTAAAGTAAGAGAAGAGAATGCAAATGCAGGACACAACTCCTCAACAATGCCAATACCATTCTCTCATGGCAGCCTGGCTGCAATCTTTCTTAATACTGTTTTTTCCCCAGTCTATGCCATATTAAACTCTCCCTCATCTATTCACCATAGCTAAACCCTGCAAATCTATTCCCAAAGCTGCTGCTAGTCTCTCTTAAGGCAGATGTAAAGAAGCATTACCTATGCTTCCATTAATAAAAGGCTAACAACAACAAATTAAAATCAGATTTGCTAATAGTGGTGATTGTGAAAACCTTGCTTTAGGATAAGAGATTCAATTCTCTTGCCATTTCCAACTCTCATAACTAGAAAGGAAGTCCAAGATCCATGTCTGGCTAGATGAAAGGACAAGCCGATCTTGTGGAAGAGGCAGTAACAAAATTCACACTGTAATCATTAGTTCAGCTCTCAAAATTAAAAGAATACACTATGAAAATGTTATTTTTGCATAAAATTAAGCTCCTTCGGAAAGCAAGGCAACATAAATTAAATTCAGCCACAGTTTAATTATTAATCTCCTACAAAGTTACAATGTGATCAAGCAGTTTCCTGACTCTGAGTGATCCAGGTAGGACAAAAGCTTGCCTTTGCCCCAGGGGAGTTGGCTGTATGCCCTGCTACATATGAAGCAATATAAAGCTATAGCTTGGTATAGCTATATAAGGAGCATGCAATCCTATGCCACACAAAGCAAAGGAGAGCTGAGAGTTATAAGTGTATCACAAACAGTAACAGATGATTTTCTGCATATCAGAAGGTGCTGAATTGGAATTCTCTCCAGGGAAACCATCAGGGATGGCACCACACTTGCTGCACCCGACCCCAAGCAGAACTTGGAGCAGACCACAAAGAATGGCCATTGCCTGAATACAATAAAAATCCCACTGAAACTGTGTCAGGCTCTGTCCTTGCCAGCATTTGCTGGCACACCAAATATTGGAATATAAGTGATTATTGTATGATGGGGAAAGAGACACAGAACAAGATGAAGTGAAGCTGAAGACATGGTTCTGTTGAATACAGAGCTGCTGTGAATGCCCGACGCAGCTGAATAGCTGTACTCTTGTACCAAGGGAGAAACAGGCAGCAGTGACCCCTGCATTAGCGTGTGGTAGAACCTACAGAGGACCACAAAGAGGACAACCGTAAAAAATCTGGTGCTCTGTATCTAGGCTAAGTCTGACAGCAGTGGGAGAGGACATTCTTCAGCAAGTATTATCATCTATGTAGTGCATAACTACTCTCAAGGTGAATTTAAAGAAATATACCTTTACCAATACTCGACACTTTTTACAAGCTTCCACTGCCCTTTCTTCCCTTTCTTCTCTAGCATTTCACACATGGTAAGATGCTCCTTCCAGCTGTGATGATAATGATCAGCATAAACACATGCAAATTGTCACCATTTGTTGCCAGTTCATAGAAGTGTTACTGAATGTATTTTAAACTTAATAGGTTTTGTTAAAATCCTTACCATAACACAGATTTATCATCACAACATTCTAACCTCCAAGCAGGAAATCATCATTACCCTGATAAAATAGTAGCATTTAGCAAACGTAGCCTTCTGGACATTCCCAATGTTCAGGACGTATTTCCCCCTCCTTCCTCCCCCTTTTCCCCAACCCTTAAGTTTCAAGACTCTCTCAGGCTACCCCTCAACGCAAGTGCTTTTCATCAAAATATGCAGCCTTAGCCTTAGAAACCACAACAAGTACTCAGGACACAAGGTACATAGGCACAGCTTCTACCTATGATAATAGAACACCTCAATCTTCCGCATGTACACACCTGAGCCATTCTGCAGCTGTAAAGAAAGCAAAGCCTCTTTTTGTTAGGTATGAGTTTGCTTAAGGCTTTATTAGACAGGGAAGCAGATGGTAGAAGTGGCAGGCAGAACTTTTATTATTACTGTTATTTCAAACTAACCTGTGTTACTACAGGGAGGCAAAGAGTAATATACTGATCCTCTCAGAGGCTCAATACACCTCACAGGAAACCTTACAAAGCAAATTCAACACAATCCTTCCATACTTTGCAAAACTAAGGTGTCTGGCATCCCTTTATGAGCACACTCTTCTCCAACAGCACCTTTAACAATCCTGTATTCTCAACACATAACTGGTGAGCTGCTGCAATCACAGACTGCATGCTTGCAGACAGAAAGCTTCCAGACAATAAAAAGCAACGTGCTTCTTCAGAGAAAGGAGACTGTCTCTTTTAGGTGATTCAGTCACTGTAGGCCTTGCCTGAACTACCTTCTAGGAAGGCAGCTGACTTTTGTTATCCTTCCATGCATGGAATTCCAAGCCTTCAGCACAATCCTTTCTCAGCAATAAGCACTGTTAGTGCTGAAGAACTGCTTCAAGTGAAGTTGTTAAAAAAAACCTGAAATAACAAAAAACTAATAAGGAATATTGCATCATGTTGAAAGAAAAACCATGTAATAAGCATTAAGGTTAACAATAAACACTGTACTTTGGGACACCTGACCAAAATGAGGTACAGCAAAAACAAATGAAAATGATACATGGATAAAACTGGAGTAAGGGAAGTAGATTTCAACACCATAAAAGAAGCTCTTATCTCTGAAGAAGTAGGGGTTTTGTTGTGTTTTTTTTTTAAATGAGAATGAAAGAACTACAATCCAAAATTGCTTGAGAGGATACTATACCTGACAAAAAAGCAGTCTCTTACCACACTGCTCTCCTTCCTTTCCCTCTGAACATGAAGCTATACTGAATGGCTGTTAGCTCCCAACACTACTGATCCAGCCTCCTGCTTTGCTTAGCTAGTCCCTCCTGACGTAAAGCAGGAACAAAGAAATTACAGAACTAATACTTTGCTATACTCACACAAGTTGTTTTATACATAACAGAGTCCTCCTTGCCTTGTGATCCTGCTGAGGCAAGGAATATCTGTTCTTTCACACTCTATATATGTGCCTCATAGAAGCAGTCTTCAATCTGGATTGATCCTGGAACTATGATAAACATGACAAAAACCTGATTTATGTAGATTACACCCAGCATTTTTCAGGTGCCATGCACAGCATTTTCAAAGGCTGCCTCACCTCCTCTAGTAGTGATCCCATACTCCCTTGTTCTTTTGGTAGATTTCTTTCAGATTTGAAAGGAACTCTAAGCAACATGCAGCTGATAAAAGTCATGGGTTTTTAAGTTTTTAACTAATCGATTTAAAACCAAACAGGTCATGTCAGCAAGGACTAATACCTTTAAAACATGAGCAGACCATTACTGATTATTCACTATGGTACAGTTCAAAAATTTTCAAGATAAAACATTTTACAACACTAACAAATCAAAATGTGAGTTGCCAACACTCATACGCTGTTGCATTTTTCACTTCACAGATCTCTCAGAACAAGTCCCCAAGTGAAGGAATCAAGTAGATCATAAAGACCTTCAGGGTCCTGCTATCCTGACCCTAGTATGAAGAAATGAAGAGCCAGTGGACCTGGGTTCTCACTTCTTGATGTTCACTCTTCTTGGGAGGCAGTGGGTTCCAGTTTCCACACACTGTGATTTAAAAACCCCACTGAAAATACACTTAAAAACACCTTGAGTTAAAGAAATGAGGGAGCTAGTGCTTCACAGTTATCTAAACACAGTTTCACCCAAGAAAGAGGTTTTGCAACATACTGGATATTCCTGATTCCTGCATAACTGTTCAACAATCCCTCCCGACTCTTTCCTTGTGAGTAGTGTTCATTCTTTTCTCATAAAAATAAAGAGAAGAGAAACATCAAGATTTAAGACAAATGCTGCATTCTGGGTAATCAAACACTGCATAATAGATTTTTTTATGTGGTTGTCCACCATGTGAGACCATCTGAACAATGACCCAGTATCACCTAGAGAACAAATGCACACAGCTACAACCTCCATAAAGAATAAGGTGCAGAACTGAGATACGAAGAGGCTCAAGAGGGTGGCTAACAGAGTTAACATGGGACCAATTCTATGATAAAGTTTAAGACCCCTGCACAGCATATTACAGACATTATCTGAATGCACATCACAAAATACACTGCTTGGTCTCCAACTGAGCATATATCGGCTTACTCCATTTTAAGAAATGAGACGTATCTCTCAGGACATGATTACACAATAAAGCTGAGCTGATCTAATGGACTGCTGCCACCCAGATAAGAGATCTTGCTCCCCCTACTTGTCCCTCCCGTTCTTGGTCACACACTCCCACTGTCACCCTTGGAACTGACTGCACGGTAAACCAACTAACTATGGTAATGCAACTAAGCAGACAAAACTAACGATAAAAAAATAATTCTGCCATTACACAGAACTGGAATCAAGCTTCTGTGCTGTCAGACAAGAAACAGAGCCAGTGCAAGAGCAAGAACCGAGAGAAGAGATGGGGAATGATGAGCAAGTTCAACCCCTTCCACAGCAACAAGCTGTCAGACTACTTATACTGAAATATATAAATGCACCCTTGGGGTCTTGTTAGATTTTAATTACGCCTTTCTGCTGGAAACAATTCAAAACTTCTATATAAATGTTAATATCCAGACACTATAAAGTAACATTCTTTTCACAGAGCTCAAAACTCCCAAAGGTGGCTATGTTTAAAAACATTTCAGAGTTGTGAACACAACAACAGATAAACAACGTCAATATTGGAGTCAATGGCAGAGCAATAATAGGAACCAATTTCTCAAAGGTATTTCTCTACAAGCTACATAATTGCTAAGTCTTACAGCAAGAACACACTAGTTTGCTGCTGCCTACACATCCCTTTTTCTCAACAGTGCACAACGACACAGTACTGCCCTTAGCAGCTCTCCTTCTGTCTGACAGCAGTGCAAGGGCTTTCACTGGTGCTGCTCCAAGCAGCGTGAAAGGAGGGGAGAAAAAAGAAAAATGCACCTCTGAGTGAAAACGAAGCTAATCAGTTTACACCTAAGGCTGGAATAAGCTCTCCCTGACATGACCATCCAAACCTGCTGAGTGCTAAAATCAGCAAGGGCTGTAGCTTTCTGGAGGCCAGATACTAATCCAAGGCTTTGCTTCACCCGTGTGTCCTTGGGTATTAGGTGGCAAGGGAAATGAAGGCGGGGGTGCACCCTGGATGCAACGCACACCATAGGGATCACTTACACTTGTAATAAAGAAGATTTGTATACACAAGACACGTGTTAATGCCGGAGCTTGTTTCTGTCTCCATATTCAAACCTCAAAATATGAGGCTTTCAATTAAAAAGCAAGACAAGAAACAATTGTCAGTTTATTTAAATTTATCTGTACCCACTCAAGAAGAGTCATTAAGCATTATTGTCTTTTCCTGGCTAGAAGAAACTTTTAAATTCCAGAATCAGAAGCACAGCATGCCATGCCAGAGTGCTATAATTCGCTACTGTTGATGATCAATGATTTTAAAGTCCTTATAATCAAGCAATGTGTCCCCCTTTGTGTTTAACTATGAATTTTCAGCCTGTCTCTTCAGTTGGCTCTTCTAAACTGCATCAAAGGCTTAAAAGCACAAATTGGTCTCCACATTACAGCCCAAATCTATACAAAAATGACAAAACCGTATATACACTAACTGACAAAAATCATCTTGAAAAGATCTGATAGCTGGGAAACAGGAAGACTCAGAACAAGATTTGAAGAACAGGGAAAAGAAATAAAATGCTTTACCAAAGTACTGAGTGATAACATGCTCCTCTCCATCTCCTCTGCCAAAAAAAAAAAAAAAAAAAAAAAAAAATCTGGGTGTAAAAATAACCTTCAAAAAAGTAGGAGTTAAATGAAAGCCGCATAATAGCACCCCAGAGTTAAACCGAGACTATTGAAGACTTGCATCCACTGCAAATGCCCAGGAATCTGAGAAGGCAAAGAGGAGGTCAGGTATTGTTCAATGTATATAGCATAATTAAAAAAGAACACAAATAGCTTTGGCTTTTTACTTTAGGTGGAAGAAACACTTCTGTTTCTATGAATCAGCAGAAAAAAATCACTTTATTACTACAGATTTCTTTCCTTGTAGCCTTAAAGGCAGAATGGACTACATTTATTTAATTATGTCTATAACGCACAGGGACTTCAGATATGCAACTGAAGTTATGGGGATCCCCACAGTGCTAAATTTGTAACTTACACAGATCATGAACAGTGCAGGAAGGAGATGAGAAAAATAAAAGGTATAAGAACATACAAAGTTAGATAAAGCAAACATTACAAAAGGGAAGTAATCTATCACCTAGCAATGACCAAGGCAATAAGAGTCAAGACCAACAGAAATGTAGGTAATTAGATTTCCAAGTGCTGCTGCTGCATGTATGCAGGAGCTACTTATACATTGTTTTGGAGGGAAGAGACAGGATGCAACAAAAATAATAATTCTGCTAATATGATTATCCCAGTCAGGCCACGTTCAGGCCCAAGGGAGGGCATAATCTTGGTTTGTCCACAGGCTTTCTAATACCTCAGATAACAGTACATCTCAGAATGATTTCCAAAATTGAGAAATACATGCTTAATAGAGAACCTGACCAGTCACAGAGCACACGCAGACAGGTAACCTGTAACTACCTGTAGTTATATCTCATGGTACTTTCTGTTAACCACCAAAGTCAAATACACTAAACTCATAACTGAAAATCCTTATCCCCTTTTTATACTAGGAACCTTAAAACAAAGTGCAGCAGAAATTCAGTGCCATAACCACGTTGAGTTTCTCCAAGTAATGCTTTTTCTCAAAGCAATCGATGTTAAACAACTACAATCATCTTGATTCCATTTTCTGTCATGAGCTTGTCAGTAGTCTAAAAATTAATTTTATTACTCTCCTCCTGCTACGAATAAAATTTCAGGGTCAAACTCTAGCTCTGAGCATGTGTACGCAACTTTCACACCCATTTACTTCAAAGGTCACGCTGAGAATTTCAGTCTCTAATCGCTTTTGATTTATCTACTAATTCCTAAACACTAGAGGCCCATAAGCAGAAACGCAGCCTAAAATACAAAAGTATTAACTTTTACCACCTAGAGGATCTGAACTGGCTCAGTATGCATCTGACTCAGACTCTTCCTAGGATATTATTAAGTGTCCTTTGCCCCACAGTGTATGATAACAGGTGTAGCTGGGGGAAGGGGGGGAAGCGGAGTGAAGAGTTTTCCCAAATTATACTGTTATATTACTGTTATATACTATAGTATAGTCTAAGCACTAGGAGTTGCACCTACCTGCAGTGGTGATTTACGCACAATAAATGAAATTGTGTGCTATTTTGTCTCAAAAAAAATTAGGTTTACTAAAACCAAGTCATCACTAAATTTGGTGTGCTCTTTATATATGTAATTTTCACATCTCATGGCTATTGACTCAATCACAGATTATTAGTGGTACAGCATTTAATTTATTTTGCTAGAGGACCTCCAAAATCTAAAATCTATGATGTGCTAATATATGTAACAAATAAAAAGGAGTTAACAACTCTCATGCTTGTTGAAGCTCAGGTTTTGCTTCTGGCAGCCTGGCCACTACACATGTACTGCTATCACTCAGATCTCAAATTTTTAAAGAATGGTAAAATGAATGCTTATTTAGGGAAAAAAAGGAAGAGAGGGATCAAACAGTGCGAGCATGTCTGTGAACGGCTGGAAGACAAGCAAGATATTGGTAATTTGGAACTTTCAAAAAGGGTCCAGCTAGCAAAAATGATAGAAAAATAAATCCAAGGGCAAAGAACGGAGCAACACAAATAATTTACTTACACAACATATATTCCAGCATATAGTTTATTATATAAAAAATTCTTATGAAAAAGTGTACATGTCAATGCAATCCTAAATCAGGACTTAAAACCCCTTTCTGAGGGGAGTAGTAGTACTTTTAACTCTTTGAACTGTATTCCTGCAGTTTTATTTCAGTATATCAGGGCAGGATAAGGAGGTCGGGAACGATGCATTTAGTACCACATAAAGAGAAGCTCATAAACAGAGCAAGTTTAAGGAAGTCATGATATGAAGTATTCAATAACACCTGTATTTTTTTCAAATAGATTACGATGAGTAATCAACATTAAAAGATAAACATAATTAATAAATACATTTTCACAGCGTATTTGCATTTAAAAAAATAAAACATCTTAATGCAAACCAATGGGTCAGGCTTTTAATAATAATGTATTATAATACTTTGTATTTCATCTCATTGTAAAGGCCGTTAATTAAACCTCAAAGACCCCTAATGATTTAAACAGTCATTTCACCATTGCTGAGGTACAGCCACTTTGGGCGAGATGCTGCAGCCAATTAGTGCAACAAATGCTTTGATGTTACAAAGCAGTTTTGCATGACGTGAACATTACTCTGCAGGACAGAAGAGCTGTCAGTATGTGAATAAGGGAAAAAATTCCACAGGCTTTAACAATTAAGTGTGTTATCTCAAAATAGCTTTATCCATTTTCTGTAGGTTTTTATTACAGTGCTCTGAAATCTACATGAGAGGAAAAAAATCTTGGTAGCATCCTTTTCTAGACTCTCAGATAATACAGAAATGTCAAGAATTTACTTTAAATTTTATTTTGTCTGTTAGCATCTTAAGCCTCATTTTGATAGCTAGATGACAATAACACATTACTGAGGTATTGTAAATCAGCAGGAAATACACACAAATTTTGATTAAATCTATGGAACAAACTGGTCTGGAGACTCAATTTTCTTATGAGTCATATGCACTTGACAAATTAAGATTTGCAAGAGATTATGGTAACACTGTTGGGGTTTTGTTTGTTTGTTTCAAACAAAAACTCACTATAGCAAACCAAAGAGGCACCAGTAACACTGGTTTTAAAATACGGTATTAGAATACAGGAAATACAAGCCCTAACGGAATTAAATGAAACTGCAAAAAGTGACAAGTCACAACTGGGAATTTTCTTGCTGGCTCCTAGTGGTGTCACCACAATGGGAACACCTAGGTGAACCCTAGACTGTTTTCATTACAGTACTTGTAAACTATATATTTAATAGCAATACTCCAATGTGCCAGACACCAGTTTGTACTGCACATACCTCTACTTTTTGTATTGTAAAAATCAACTAAAATTTGTTATTTTCCAGGAATATAGAGCTGATCTCATTTCAGTGTCTACCTATAATTCGCAGAGCTTGAAAGTGTAATAACAGGGCGGTTTTCATCTTCAAAACTATCTACAAATCTACACTCACAGAATGGTAGAGGTTGGAATAAACCTCTGGATATCACTTGGTCCAACCCCCCCGCTCAAGCAGGGCCAACTACAGCTGGTTTCTCAGGACCACGTCCAGACAGCTTTTGAATATCTCCAACGAAGGAGATTTCATAATCTCTCTAAGCAACTTGTTACAGTGCTCAGTCACCCTCACAATAAAAAACTGTTTCCTGATGTTCAGAGGGAACCTCCTGAACCTCCTGTATTTTAGTTTGTGCCCATTACCTCTGGTCCTGTCACTGGGCACCACTGAAAAGAGCCTGGCTCAGTTGTCTTTGCACCTTTCCTTCAGGTATTTATATACATTGATAAGATCTCCAATTCACACTTTGCAAATGTTCTAAGAAAACGTCATCCTCGATTTCTCAGAAATTATTCTAAAATCTTTCTTAGAGAACTAACCAGCACCTGCTACATCATAATAATCTGGGCAGAGAAAAATTTGCTTGCCTGAAATACTCTAAGCCTTATCAGAACTTGTTGATACTCTTAACGTATGCTGAAAAACATTCTAAAAATCATAAAAAGACAACAAATAACCCTACTAAAACACAGATAAAGAAAGTAGAAGACAGAAAAGTGTGACCTAATTTATTCATTTATAGAAATAAGTTTACAAGAAGTAAAACAATAAAATAACATGGAGAGGGGAAAAAATCATCTTATGTTAATCATATCTTTATTCTCAGCCTACCTCCTCTCTAATGCCATCACCAGCGGCCATAAACGTTGATAACTTTCTAATTTTAGACTAGCCAATTTAAACAAAACTAAAGGGAGATTTACCATGTTTACTGTTTTTAAACATCAAAGTGTAACCATCAAATCCAAACAAGAAAAAAAAGACTTACATCCTCAGAATTTGAAGGCGTAACATTAATTTATTCCTACTACAACTTCCCTCCGTACAAAACCAAATCTTTATAGAATGTATTCTGCTTTAAATTTGCAGTAAGAAACAAAAGGCAAGCTCAAAAGAGGATTTCTTCCTCTGAACATTGATAACACTGTTTTCTTTTTAAATCTGCTTCCTTGCAAGCAACAGTATAAAGAACCTACCACAAAGCTCTGGTTTCTTAAGAGCTCATCAATATTGGTTTAACTGACATATTACAATTGTAGAGCTTTCCCTTCACGTATCAAAGACGTCAACAAAGAGTCAAGTCTCAAGGCACGTATGGAAACTTCAAAGCCAGACAAACACTGTGCCTGTTCAAGTTAGGGAAAGGCATGAAAACAGCCTATTTAATAAACTCTTGCCAATTTGGTCGTGGTCAGTCACAACCACAATTTGGGGGGATTTTTTGTGCACGACGTGGTTTTATTGATTTAAAAAATAAAAAGAGAGAGAGAGAGAGAGAGAAAGGGAAGCCAGCCACATATCGAAGATGGAGTCACACGCCGATGAGATGTGAAGCAGGACTAATCTGCCCACAGAGACAACAATCCCTGACAGCACAGGAGCGAGCCAGAACCGAACCCTCCTCCTCCTGGAAAAAGGCACCAGGCCGGCGAAACAAAGCGATGCGGTAATTAACGAGCCTTTACACCTCTGCTTCAAAACCTGCACAGCAGTCTGGCACATCCACATATGCAAACAAGTCACTCGAACGTCCGCTCGGCGTTACCTCGTTTATGCAACTCCCTGAGGGGAATGCCGTCTCCTCCCCCGCCATCGTAGGGCAGATACGGATCCGAAGAGACATCCATGGACGCCACCAACCCTCCCGGAGCCCGCCTCAGAAGGGCCGCGGCATTTCCTACACAAGGGCGGCCGCGGGGGACGCTGCCATGTTTGACCGGGATCCGGCCTGCGCGTCGCCGCCGCCGCCTTGTCGCAGGAGCCGGGCTCTGCCCGCCGCTGATGTCAGCGCGGGGCGGCCGCAGCCGCTGCCGGGGGCTGGGCGGGCGCGGCCCCGCGGGGCGGCCCCGGGCGCGGCCCCGCTACCTGGCGGGGGGGGGGGGGGGGGGGGGGGGCGGCGCTGCGGGTTGTGTGTCGTCAGCACTGGAACAACGAAGCCGCCTATTTAATCGCTGACGGGAAGGAGGGGGAAAGAGCCCGTTTGTAAGTTACGGGGGAGGTAACCCCCGAGAGGGCGCCCGGGGTGTGAGCCCCCGCCCCGCCGCTTACGCGTCAGAGGGGACCGCCGTGGGGACAGACGTATGAGCGACGGCGGAAGAAGCTCACTCGCACACGCCGAGCCGCCACAACCGCCGGCCCCTTCAACAAGTGAGCGGGGCGGGGGTGGGTGGGTTAAACCGGCAAACCTGCCTTTCGGTGCGTGAAGCTGAAGAGAAGAAAGAGATTCGAACTTATTTCGGCCGCCCTTCCGGAGATTTTTAAGCTGCTGCCATCACCTTGTACTCGGAAGGGACATAGAAGATCAAAATTCGTGTAGTACCCAGTGATGGTGGGGAAGTCTATCTCCCACTAATTTTCTTCATCCTTTTCGAACATTAAAATGATTATCACCGAGGAAGAACAAGGTAACCTGCTAAAAGCCACGCACTCTGCTTACCCCACTGTCACCTCCACCCCCACTCACGTTGGAGAACTTTCAATTCTACAGAAGCAAATGTCAGATTTGAACATATGTAATCAAAAAACATTAAAGCAAGAATTTAATTACATATCTCACTAAAGTGGTCTGGTGTCTCCAATTTTTATTTTTTTCATGATGATTATTCTGCTATTACAACCTCATAATGCCCATATTCATAATAAAAAGCTCTGCGGGGGAAAAAAGTAAACGTAATAAATGCAAACTTAAGTTTGCATTACTCTACATGTTGACAAAACGCTCTGAGTCCCGTAAAAGTCACGGACTCAAACCAGGCAACAAGCCCCACAAATGCTAACCGAGGCATCCACGGGATACATCATCCACCAGTCACTGCTACAGCTTTGGTGAAACCCAAGCGCTTCAAATAATCGGTATCTAAAGACAGGGAATCATAAACTGACTACATTATTGCTTGCATTTGAAAGCATATTGTATCCATGTATTAATTTGTTTACTGTACAATCTTGTACTGGTCCTATCTCACAATTCCAGATAAGAAAACTATTTTACATGAAGTTTTCATAGCTAGTTCAGTTATAATGAAATGCTTATGTAAGATGTGCATTTTATTTTTCCTTTTTCCCCCCCCTCTGGCAGGTAATATAAAATTATTGTTCCCTGATCTATTATTCTCAGTCATTTTAAGTGTTCTGCTTCAGTAAAATGTGTCATCCATTTACTACACTATTACTTAAATTGCAGAGATTAATTTTTGTCCAACTACATAAAAGGAAAAAATATGCTCTCAAGACCTGAAAATGGATATGCAAGGCAGTAGACATACTGCCTCAGTATAAGACTTTAATATATGTTGTACATATGTGTGTGTATACACACAAACACATGATTTAGGTAACTGAGGGGTCCCAGTGAAATTACTGGGACTATTGATGCTCGCCCGCAGCACAAAGGCCCAGCTTCAGTTCCATTCTCACAGGACACAAGGAAAGGACTTAATTTTATTAGGTATGCCTTTCCACCTCTCTGAGTGTGACAGACAGAAAACTATTTTAGTTTTCAAATGCAATAGTTTCTTAAATGAGTTTCCAAGTATGTTCTTAAGGAAGTTACGTCTTTTATAGGCCAGTGCCAATGTTACAAGCTGTCTACTGTAAATGATCTTTTTGAGCACAGAGTAGGACATAAAGAAATACTGGATTTACTCCACAGACCTGTCAATATACTAAATCTTAAAAATACGGCTCCAATACAAACACTGAGAAAACGCTGGTATCTCTACAGATGGTAAAACAAGTAAGAATGAAGGAAAAAAAACTAAAACCAAACATAACAGCATATAGCAAAATATATTTTAAAACCTTAAAGACTACCTTATCTCCATAACAAGGGAACCCTAGAGCCACAAATACTCAGTTCTAAAATACCAGTGTCTTCTACTGAGTTAAAGAAACATTTCTATTTGCTGTCATCTATGCAAGGAAATGCTTTCTGAAGAGTAGCCTCCCACAATCACCTTTTCAACAAGAGCAACCGAATCTTTAGCATCCTGAATATCCAAAAGTGTGTGACTTTCAGAGCCGTTATGCATTCTCACCATTTATTTTTGCCTGTAAAAAAATCCAAACCTAAGCAACTCTGAACTTTAAATTATCCACATTACTTCTATTTACGGAGAAGTACAACAGAAATCCCCAAGCGTTCTGAACTCATCTCAACAGCACCTGCAAAGAAGCCTGTAACCTTACTGTAAGGCCCTAAATAAAAAGTCATTCACAGCAGAAAGAAATATGACAACAATTTTTGTAACCTGAATAAAGGATTATTACAGAATGAGCTGTTAGTGAGTTTATTATGTTGATTATAGAAGACAAGACTATAAATTCAACTCCACATCTGAAAGAATATGAAATACAGGATATAAGGGACTCGTATTAACACAGTGTGGAAGATTACTGCTAGTTTAAGAGTTTCATGTGGTTATTGAAGGCCTGGAATGTCTTAGAACAGATAATAAAAATCAATCACAGCAAAGAAATGCCTAACTTGTTGGCCTAAACTTCTTCACTGGACTAAGGCACATGCAAAATTTCTACAGAAGCCTAAAATTCAGTTCAAGTTGGAAAAGATGAAGGGCCTAACTAGCTGAAGAGCATATCTGATAAACTTTACATATGAGGGAAAATAATGACAAGAACTCTGCAGTGTAAAACAGATACAACTTCTTATCTGCTACATAAAATTTCAAGAGTCTACCTAATATTAAACTGTAACAGCTCTTCCAAGGTCACTGCTTATAGACTGGCTGCCAAATACAGTCCTTTCTTTGTCTAGTCTTAAAAAGCAGAACAGTCATTTTCCCTTCTCAATTACTAGCAGCTTGTGTTCTCATTGTTCATAACTCTACCACCGTGTACATTCCCCTTCCTATAATACAATGAAAAGTGCTTGGTGGTTTGTTTTCTTTAAGCAAGAGAGAGAGAGAACACCATACTATGCATGCTAACCTGACCTAGTTAAGCCAGTCTTTTTTTTTTTAATATCTAAAAGTCTATACAATTTCATCTTTCCAAATTACTCTTTTTCTACCTGGTTTGAAATAGTGTCGACTTTAACGGCCTGATAATTTTATATTCAAAGGAGTATGACAGTTATTTCTGTTGTGAAGCTCAGAAAATTCCAAAACTGTAGCTAGTGAAATGGTGACTCAGGTAACTAGGTATTTTGGGTATTATGAAATACATAACATTATGAACAACTTCTTGTAAGGCCAAAACTTAGTTTTACAATAGCCTTATTTTCAATGACCCCTTAAAATGGCCCGTTTAGTCCATAGAACAGCTCCTATGTAAATAGGAGGTCTGTACAGCAGCTTGCTTTCAAGATTTCATCACAGTAATTACAGACTAAGGCCGCAATCCCAGAAACCCTCCATGCCCAAATAACTTCACACATCTGAGCGCTCCCATTGTTCTCAACAGGCATGTTGTTAACCATCACTTAGATGCATCTGTCTTTGCAGAAAAGGGCTGTAAGTCCATTGTTCTAGAAATACCACAAGGTACATGGGTGACACACCTTTAAAGCATACTGAAAATGAAGAAAGGTACCTTAACCCTCCCTCCACATCTTATCTTTTCCCTTTTAGGGAGAGAGAAGAAACATATTCCAAGATAAAGTATCTAAAAATATAAAAACAAGTCAGAGGTTAGATAAATCGGATACACCCAGGGCAAGGCGTTTTGAGGTGACAGAACAAGGCCAATGAAAAGAAGGAGAGTATCACAGAGGTATGACGGCCTGCTTACTGAAGGCTGGAGGGAGGACCTTAATTCTGAAGCACCATTCCACCATTTCATATTAAAAAGCAAGCTAGATTTAAGGAAGACAGCCACACACCTTGTTACACATAAACCAAACACATTCTCTCAATTTCTTCAATTACTTGATTTATTTTGGTGATAGACTATGCAATTTCATCGCACCACCTAAAGAAAATTAAAGTCATATCTTTTATGAAATTCCAAATGTAAGACGGGGGATGCTGAATGATTTCATTAAAGTAACACGAGATGCCAAAAATGCGTCTGATAATTACAAATGCTAGTGTGACTGATGGCAAAAGATTCTGGTGACTCTTAACTGTCATTTTCTTTCCTATTATTATTCAAAACTAAATCTTCTCCTTCAGCAGAGCTAGAAGATAACGTTCTCTTGAAAAAAGCTACATAATAGAGCACTCCTCAAAACAGCTACCATCTCCAACTATTCTGAAAATAATTTAACTCGTATGCACCCTCGGTTGAAGGCTGGGCACAAAAGCATCCATTTACAACAGGGTGCCCAAAGAATATACAAAATGTCTCAAAACCTACTGTGTCCCATTCCTACTGTCCTTCCATACCTTTTCTTTCCAGCTTTATTCCCCTGCCCTTTTTCCAATTTCTTCCTTCATTTACTCTTTTCTCAATCCATGTGGCCAAACTAAGCCCAAATCTAATCCATCTACCAGCTTGACTTCTCGTAGTTAACTCATCTCCATTTACTAATCTTGTAGCCCCTTCAGTCTGACTTTGTTCATTCTGCATAAAATCATTCAACTTTCTCATCTGGGTCACACAGAGCCAGCAGTGGGGACTCTAAAGACAATAAAAGGACAAAGACCCTTCTCCCAGTTCTGGTACCCAGACATAGTCCCAGATGAAACAACTCAAAGATGTAATCACAGACCAAGAAAAAAAGAGAGGAAAAAAGTTCACTTATACATAGCTTCAAATTAATACACAGGAAAAAAGGAAAAAAAATTAAAATCTTAAATTACAGAATCCCAAACTTCATTCATTCATCAGCAGTATATAAGACTCTGTGCTTGATCAGAGTGGCATTAGCAAAAAGCTCCTAGCTGTGCATCAAGCTATCTACAGAAGACTCTATTAAGCTGTTTCCATTGCCACCTCATCAAAAGCCACAATGAGGCAGACACACAATGACAGGAAAAATTTTAGATCAAATAATGTAAAAGCAGAAGAAAAATCTATAACATATGCTGTTGAGTAGTTCAAGGCAGATGGGGTTTAAACAAAACAGGAGTCAAAAAAATACAAAAGAACGTGCTTCGCGATAATACACAATAAGATTTTTTTTTTCTATTTGCAGTACAGAAAAAATACCCCAGCTTCCTAATCACAGGTTTTTTTTGCTGATCGTTTGTTTCCCACAAATTAGTTATTTAAATTTGCTCACAATCATTTCACCCAGAAGAGAACACTTTATATTCCAGGATCTAGCCTAATAAGCTTACTTTTTCACTGGCCAACCACAGGTTCTTGAATTATTCTCCTACGGTATTGTATAACTTCCAGTGGTGCTTTTACTCACTGTCCAGACACGGAAGATGGTAATTGAAGTCAGACCCAACCAGCAAACAGAATGCAGCAGAACAGGTCATATAGCCGCAAGCATGTTGTGTAATCAATTCTGAGACTGACTTCCCCCCCGGGTAGCTCAACCTTCACTTTGAATCAGTGAAACACGACTAAACACACCCTACTGCCATGCCAAACTTTTGAGCAGGAGAAGAAAGAAATAAACAGAAAAAAGGGGAAATAATGAAATCATGATGCAACATTAACATCTAAGACCAAAAACAAACAGGAAAAACCCAAGTATTTGGTCCCAAAGACTGCTTTGACATCTTGGCCCAAAACGCTGAAGGCAAGACTCTTCAGTTTTCCTTTCACTTCTTTCTGGGGTTGTCCATGACACTCTTCTTGATCTAGGAACCAACGATGCTGGAAGAAAATCCTTGACATCAACTGACTACGTATAGCTATCAGCTGTGAGAGGTGGAGTTTTTCCTTTGTTTTCTTTCTCTCCCTTTTTTTTTAATTGGTCAGCTTTACACTGACATTTAAAATATCTACTTTTACTATACTATCATGCAAGGAGAACTTGGAAAGAAAAGCAGGCTATCTTCTGCAAACAAGTTGCTTTCTCTGATTCTCTAAGAGACTCTTAACTACTTTCTATCTTTTTTTCTGTTCTTTATCTTAACAGGGTAGGCTTTTACTAAGAAAGAAAGTCCTGCTGCATTTTTACCTTTGCATACGTGTTCTTTCCTCATACTCCAATCTGCTAACACTGTAGTTATAACTCATCAACAAGAAGATTTGGCATCCGTAGTAGGAAGTGATCCTGACTTACTTAGCAGCTTTTCTAAAGTTCACTTCTCCCTTTTCCAGGACTAGCCAAAATTCTGCTACTGAGATCATTCTGTTTTTCCTCTTACCTAAATGCATATAAGGAAATAGGTTTTATTTGCTAGATTGCCCTTATTCTGTTTAGTTTTGGCTGCTATTTCCAACTTACTGTTCAAAGTATGTGCACGGGATAAAATTACAGCATTAACATATATTCCTCCCTAGATATGCTGTATATATTAAGCTTACTTTCTATCTTCACGAATATTACATCTTCTCCATACATACATAAGCTGTGTGACCATAGGGCCAACAGTAATTTTGTATGTTGCTAATAGATAATACTGTATTATGCCAGACATATTTGAATTCCACGAAACTATTAGCTCAATACTTAGTAGTGGTCAGAATGAGACTTGCTACTCTATTTCCATGACGTGTTCATCTTTCAAATGCTGTATAAAGTTCTGATCCCTCCTCTGAAGTTACAGATATTAGAAAAGGCTCAGGAAGGGGCACTAAAAAGGATCCAAAGCATGGGATAGTTGCAAGGTCCAACTAAGAAAACCAGAAGTCTTTAACCTGGAAAAGAGATAACTGAGGTGGAAGAGAAGTAAGTAGCAATGGAAATAAAATTTTCACCATCTGTTCCAATAAAAGAGCTCTTAAGATAGTTATTGTTTTAGGGGATCAAGATCGCCACAAACAACAAGGGCAAGGACAACAAGAAATTTTTGTTAGTGAGTATACATTGTATACAGGTATAGCAAAACATAAGCTATCAACAGTTTGGTATCTCACACTGGTGATTTATAAATATACCTCCTCACTGATTTGCTGTAATTAAAATCACTGATCTGATGCAGTTCTTTTATGGTGGGAAATCTGGGATTTTAATCCGTTGAGTCTTTCCTCTCTCCTCTTAGAAATGGGAGAGGGACTACCACCTCTCACAGTGACAGTACCATGCTATATATGTGCTAATCTGTGTTCGTTTCTACATGCATACGGCCTTATCAGAGTATGTGTACTTGTGCATTTAGCAAGACAGTCAAGTCATCCTAGTTTCAGGTCACCCTGTCCTAGTTTCATATCAAACCTTTCTGTAGCAACAGCAGTTTCATTTCAATAAGAACCCCCTTTAATCTCTATGTATCAGCAGAAAGAACCCCTTAAAATCCCTATTTATCAGCAGAAGGATTTTTCACAGCTGCAAATAGTAACAACAACAACAACAGAGCGTAAGCATTTATGCTGTACAAGGATGAATGACAAGGAAGTCCATGTGTCAGTTCGTGCTAACACATAGGCCAGAGTTAGCCTAGGCAAGACTCTGGCAGTTATAGCTGTTCTCAGCAGTACTTATACCTGCGTTTAGGTTCAAATAAAGAAAAGAAGGTGGTTCTTGACATAAAATGTAGCTAAACTGTTAGAGCTTGCCAAAGGATGGTATGGGTGCTAAAGAATTGCTTCAGGAAAAAGTCAGTGGAAGAAAAATCCAGTGATAAGGACTAAAACTGCCGTACAAGTACTCAGATGAACTATCACTTACCCACCCCGTTCTTACTCTTCCTTAAACACTGACTTTTGACCCCTGTCAGGATGCTGAGCAAGGTGGATTTGTGGTTTGACGCAGTACAGCTGTTCCTGTGTTTCAGGGACGTCACGATTAACGTCTTCTAGAATAAAACTTCTGTCTAATCCAAGCAGATTAAAAGCTTTCACTTTAAAATGTATTTATTAGCTGGTATGCAAGAATATTCTCAAAGGTAGAAAGCAGGAGTGCAGCCTGACATCAATTTGGTTAAAATCATATCTGCCTCCTTTGGCTGAATTGAGAGAACAAATCAAAGGTAAAATTAATAAATGAAATATTATTAAAGCTGTAGTGAAAGTTGTTTATTTAGTACTAAAGACTTCACAGTCATATTAGACTTAATTATTTTATTGTATGCTTCAGACTCTTCTTTCTACATACCTACGTATATGCCATCACATTTCCTCTGCTTTCATTCCTTCATCTTACACTAGTGATACAGCGTGCCTGGAGAAGGACATACTTATGGTAACGCTACACCAGGCTGTCAAGTCAGTAATAACAGCCTCAGCAGCAGCTGGTAACAAAGCCAGGGTGCTTTAAGCACGTCAGCAGAGCTGCAGAAGGAAACCAACAAGATTATATAATATCAGAAAGATGGAAAGAACGAATTACTAGTATTATGATTCATCATCTTCCAGAGTATCAGTCTGGAAATGCATATGCTTGTGTGTTTTGGAAGATGAAACCCAATTTTCTAAATACAACTTTGGCAGGAAAGATTGGTGAGACCATTCGAGGACTGTTGGTAAGGTTAAGTTCTAAAACCAACACAATTCTCATATCCTATAAACAAGTCTTCAAAGAACTGACCATGGCATTTGTAAGAAATTGAAACGGTCAGTATTTGTTTTTAAACATTTAAGAGAACAAGACACTAATTGGTTACTGGAACTCTACATACACACTGCCATAATTACTGTCTCTCAGAAAGTCTAATGGCACACCAATCCAGACTAACACTGTACCACCACTACAGGCAAAATTTTCACTTTGCACAATAATTATGTTAAAAAAATAGATCAGAGTTCAGGAAAATCACTATCACAATATACAGGTAAGATGCAAAAGACATTTCAAAGACATGCAACTTACGCATTCAATAGTGATATCCAATAATTAAGATAAAACATTTTTTCCTTTAATCTAAGAATCTTCCAGTCAATTTTTTTTGTTTTCTGACAGGAATTTTGAAATCCTTGAAGGAAGAACTTTGTTAATTAGCCCAGATGTCCATGTAAACATAGTGTGTAACAATCTGTGTCCCAGATAGATGGACAAAAAATTAGCTTCACGCATTGATAATAAAAAAAGTAAAAGAAAACATGGTTCTGTATTGTCAGATATCCTGTGTTCAGCTGCGTTAGTAGTATGGAGCACAGGCAAGATGTCTGCAGCTCTAGCCACAATCCAAGAGAAAAAAGGTAAATGATAACCAGTTACTGGCAATTTAGCTGTTTAAAAGAAACTAGCTGTGTCTCATGCTTGCCCTCGTGATCAAAGCAAGTCACGTTATTGCATGCTTCAATTTGTACGGCATCATTTGAGAGCAAATATACTCCTTAAGAAGAACAATGAGCCCTTTAATGCAAATATTGCTAACTTGGAAGATAGGCTGTATGTAACTTAGGAAAGAGATATGTCAAACTGTCATAATGACTGTTCAGTCAAGTCAGTTTTATAGCACATAGATAGAAAACACAAACAATGCCAACGATGCAAAATTACTTTGAAGATCCTTCTTCATATCAGCTGTGGACAGGACAAATCTGTTAATGAAATTTCCACACATAAAGAATATAACAGGAACTTAAGCTCTTTATGCAGGAAATAAGTTCTTTTCTTTGTATTCTTTCTTTTCTTTATAAACTGTGGTAACTAAAATTGAAACAAGCATACATGTGAAAGGGCATTCATGTGTTGTTGGGAAAGGTAACTGTCTAGATCTTGCTTGAACAATTAGCCTCTGATGTGGTATGAATTTCTTGATTGTATAGAACCACCTGCACTTGCTGAAAATTACATTCTGTTCCTCAAATAATGCCATATTATTAGTTCTCTACATCATTTTTTAATGTCGGTATTTAGGGTGTTGAAAATGGAGTGTTTTGGTCTCTCACTTTAGGCAAAGGACTCCAATTCATGGGTAAGGGCAGAGAGCTGCAGTGTTTGCACCATGACCTGTTGGCATATTCTTTTTTTTTCAGTGGCGCTGCTATCACTGCAAGGAGATAGTAGCGGCTGTAGCATCAGCTTTTGAATTGCCAGTTTACAGGTTGTCATATTAAGGTTAACTATTGCCAATTTTATGCTAACACCATATGCCAGACTGTAAACTGTCTCCACACTGAAGTCACAATATAAGCAACTAAGCTCCTTCACAACTGAAGCAGGAATCTGAAAAGAACACCAAGCTCATTCAGGACTCAGACTCCCACAGACAGATCAAAGTACCTTGAGATGTAAACATCAGTGAGATCATTTGTTTGCAAACCATTTTTACTGCAAATAAGATTTAATCATCTGATTTCAGTCAGTGCCTTGAAAAATCTGTAGTCTGACAACGTTACAAAAATCCAACTCCTGCTGAGCTTGCCCTACACTTAAATAAAAAAAAAAGTGAAAAATTATGCAGTTAGCTTATATAAATGTCCCTCAATTCTGTAAAATTACATAATATTACATACTTCATGTAAATACAGTAAAATTATGAGACCTCTCAGTTTTACCTTGCTACTTGGCCAACCCTGAGTCATAAAAGGAAAAAGTCTGAACTTTTGAAGAGACTTGTTACACTCTTTAAGCCCAGCCAGTAGCCAAGAATTGTGTTTCTCAAACTTTAGAGACAGGCAAGGCAAGCCAATGCCGAGAGAAAAAGAATGGATTAGACATTTCATCTTCTCATTCACATTCCGCCAGTTAAAATATTAATCTGATAATATATTTCAATTCTGGAGATTTGACTTCTGTTTAGAAAGAATTCTTTTTTTCCCCTCTTAAAGTGATAGGAAACAAGGAACTATCCCAGCGCAACAATTTTTAAAAAACTAAATAGTATAGATCTCCTCCTATACAATTTAAACCAGTAAGTATTAGCTCATACGACTTAACTATTAAAGAACGGATAGCTTCTGGATGGTAAGTATAACGTGATTAAATTGACGTAACAAGAAGCAGGGCAAACAGTCTAAAAATAAAACATAGATAAGTCATGATGAAAATGATCTCCACAGATTGCATACACGAAAGTACATTGCACATACAAGCACTGGTAAGACATCCTCCCTACAAAGGGGCAGATACTTCTGTTATCAGTATAATGTCATCATACTTCTTATTAGATGGCAGTTCAACAAGGAAAAACACTAATTTCAGTACTACAAAGAGATTAATTTTGATAAGGTACAAAAGCAAGTTTTGACCAAAGCTGACAGGCAGTATTCCTTCTAGGCAGGGCTTTTGGTGCAAGCCACCCAAGCCTCCACATGCACAGCAATTTAATTATTTACCATGTTAAAACACACCACACTCCAAGAATTTACAGTTTCATGATACGTACTTGTTCTCCATAATGCTGCAACTAAAAGTCTGAAATTTATGCAATGGAAACAGCGACTGGAGAACATAAAAGACGCATGATATACTCTAATAATAATTATCATATAAATACTACACATATATATTTATATATGTATTTCATATATAATACTACATATTCACAGTTTCTGTATTCTTCTCAGATGACACAGTGAAGGACAGGTAACATAAATGCTTTCAGATGTCGTTAAGAGAAACAAGATTATTGTACAGCATTGTTTTTAACATAATGGTGAATCCCCCATATGGAACTACACAAAAACATTCAAATTGCAAATCAGAGGTGACACTAAAAAGGCAAATCTCTTTCAACTAAATATTAAAGATACCTAAAAGTTTAGGTGATAAGACTTTCTGAAGATGGGTTCTAGTTAGCATTCACTTGTGTAGTCTCATAAAATATAAAAAATTTTCCCACATAAGACAAGTAGCATATATCATTAGTATTCTTTCCCAACACCATCTAATTTCCATACGCTTTCAACAGAAGGCATATTCACCATTGAATAACAGCCTCAATGGCTTTGTAAGCCTCCGTTAAGTGCTTAAGTATGAGCGGTAACGTGAATGGCAGTACTGTGCAGGCTTTATAGAATTGCTGTCCTGACAGCCAAGGGACTTATCAAGCCTACTGAAATGAGCACACTTCTTCCATTGACTTAGTGCCCTCTAAACGAGGGGGAAAGACTACAATTGCTTTAGAAATTCCATATTGTTAGCTTTTTATCTGCATAATGTATGTGCAGTTTATGGTTCAATTTTCATTAGCCAAAAAAAAAAAAAAAAAAAAGATAATTTTCTGAATCCTTCATTTTCTATTCATTGCATGGTCTTGATTTTTTTAAATCTGTAATTCTGTATTTTATTACATAAACTGTAAAATTATGATGAACACACTATTGTCTATGTCAGCGTATCCAGACTGGATAAGTTCATGTCTGTGCTCATTTGTACTCCAAACTTACAGTCTGCAGCTACACAGCTTTCAATTTAACTACATTATTTCCGCAATCATTTTAGATACAGATACGTTATTGCCATTTTGTTCGTGTTGCTAAGAAACCAGGCTCATAAATCCTTCCAGTCCTACAGACTTAAAACGCAAACTATATGTTTAAACAGGGCTCCTGATTTTGGCAGGTTCACCAGCTAAAGCACAGGGCTAGACCTAATGCCTCTGCATTCATATCATGCTCTGGAGGGCCTGCAGTGTTGAGAAGCATGGGATCTGCCAGTTACCGGGATGGTCTTGCCCTTCCTCAAAAGGTGGGACAGATTCTGTACGGTGAATTGGTCTGTACTTAGACTCAACAGAACAAAAATACATTAAGAGACAGTTAAAGGATAAGAGTATTTAAATAATAATAACTAAAACAAATCAAGAAAACGAACAGTTGATGCTAGAGGACTACAAAAAGGGCAAGTGCAGTCCAGCAAGAAAGTGCTCGCTTGGTCTTCTCAATGAGATTTGCTGAATTAAAAACACACAAGAAAAACCACCGTAGAAGTTTGGAGAGCTAAGGAATGGGAAATAATGATGTTCACCTCTTGCGTCTAAGTTTACTTAAAACTTTTTTGGAAGAATGTTCTTACCACCTTGAAAAGAAAATTTACACCACATTCTGATCTACTGTTAAGATATTTACTATGATTTACTGTACAAGAAAATATTTTCCATGTGTAGAGACACATAAATCACCGTTCACTTAAATAATATAATAGTGCTTATTACTATTGCTGCCTCTTACCGACTAACCAGAATTGTGGCAAGCAGATAGACCATTAGGAAAAAAATTTTACTCCAGGAAAGAAAATACATTAATATTTATGTTCTAATGCACATTCTAATACTTCAGCATTGCAATGACATAGGGGCTGCTGGCACGTGCAGTAATTAGCATTGCTTTTGACAGGGCACACAAAACAACCACTTCACTGTTTGGACTCAATTTACAGATCTAATTTTACAAGAAGTAAGGGACAGAACACTGGCTCAGAGACTATTTTACTGCAAACTTATTTCTCCTTAAAGGTTGAAGTGATGGAGAGGATTTATATAAACAATAATCAGAGTAGCTTCAGACTTTCAGTAAAGGTTGCAAATATTACGTTAGACAAGCAAGACACTCACTTTATTCAAAGTGACAGATATTCAGAAGAAAATATTACACATGGAAGCCAGTTCCTCACTTAATAATTTCCTAACTATCAAGTGCTTGACTTCATCATTCTGGTGTTCTCTAAGTAATTTGGCAGGAGTTTTTATGTAGATTGAAGGTGTCCTGGCTCTTAATACCTATATTGGTATACAAGTAAATTACTGCGCATTCAAGACATATCTAATTACACAGAGGGAATACAGATGAGAAGGATGCTTAAAATAATACATCACAACTATCTAGTACAATGCCAACATCCAATTGCTAGGTCTGGCAAAGGGTAAATGCATGAAGGAAGAGACTGCAGGGACAGAAGACAACTGAATGTTAATGGGGGAGAAAAGGATTACAAAAAAAGAAAACTCAAGAGGCCGAGTTTGATTTTAAACAAACTAAGAGGAAGTGACAAGAGCATATATTTAACCAAGTTTACTATCTTAAACAGAAATTACTTTCTTTCACTCCTTCTGTTCCCCTCTTTGACCATGCTGAGAGAATGTTAACGCTTTCACCCCATTAACTGCTTTGTTAATAAAAAAATATTTAAAAAAAAAAAAAAAAGAGAGAGGAAGAGCTTCCCAGTTCTTTCTTCTTTGTATCACTTCACTGCTCACGTGAAGTTTTCTTTGCAACTTTTCACCTAGTCAAAAGTTCAACTCATACAGTGTTTTTGCTTCCAACAACTCTACTTATAAGCTTTTTGCCTCTTCTTGTTGTGGTTTAACCCCAGCTGGCAACTGGAACCACATAGCTGTTTGCTTACACCACACACCCCTTTTCCCCCACAAGAAGGGTAGGAAGAAGAGGGAAAAAAAGGAGGGGAAAGGGAGAAAAAACCTTGTGGGTTGAGATAAAAACAGCTTAATAAAAACAATAACAGAAAAGGAAAAATACTGATAATAATGACATGGGTCACCCTCACCACCCAGTGAATCAGCCCTGTCCCAAGCAGCGCTCGTGGATTTCCACCCCCCGGCTAACCTCCGTTTATATACCGAGCATGATATCTATGGTATGGAATATTTCATCATCCATTCCATCATTCTGTCTATGCTTCTATGGGAACCTGAAAATAGTCCTTGAATAGTGTAAACATCACTTAGCAACAACTAAAACCAATAGGTATTACTGACACAGCAATCACTATACAGATCTGAAGCTGAATCAAGCAGAATAGATTTATCTCTAGAAGTAACAATTAAATGAGACTCTTAATTTCTGTCCTAAAGAAATACTGAAGACAGTGAGACTTCCAAAATCCTGCTGCAGGTAGCTGCAGCATGGACATCCTTCCCCTACTTGACAGTAGGTTTGTCATTTGCCAGAAGTAAATTAATTATCTGCCTGGTATCAGAAGTCATCCCATACAATGTAACTATTAGGGAAGCACAGAGAAAAACATTCAGCCACTTTCAGGTTTAAAGCATCCCTCTGAAGGACAGGTTAACTAAAGAGAAACATTAATTATTTATGAAAAAGGGTTGCTTTTGTTTATTAAAAAAACAAAGCAAAACAAAACCCCTCAAAAATACAACCCAGAGAAATTTTTCAGCTGAAATTAACATTAACTTACCAATTGAAGCATCGCCATCCAAGAGATTGTCATCTTCAGAGGTCTGAAAGTCCATAATTACACCTGCTCCATCTAAAAGCTCCTCATCGCTGCTTGCACTAGTTATGCTGTTGTAACTGTTTCGATAGTAGCCTCTATGAAACAGCTGCTCAGACTCCATTTAGCTGCTTTATAACCTATATAAAGAAAATTAGTTATTTTCTATTTGAATACGCAGAAAAGACTGAGAAGTTTATACAAATAAAACAAGTGCATTTCATGCTTTGGGGAAGAAATATTAAGGTCACAATACTACAAAACATAGCAGTAATACAGAACATTTTATATAGAGAAAAGTTTATACAAATCTTTCATGATTTTTAACTGGATGATGCTTCCTCATCCCCTTCCTTGGTCTCTCATTAGTTCAATGTTATCATGAAAGTATTTCACTTCCAGTACAGGTGGTTGGAATGTGCATGCCCCATGCGTACAAATGTGCACTGCACCATGGAGCTGGTGCAAAATCCAGCCAATGTTAAGGTTAAAAAAATCAGTTCCTTTAGTTGTACTATCTTGTACTATACTATGTCTGCTTGGAATGAAACGGATGGTAGGCTGAAGTTGTAGTCCCCTGAAGTACAACCATCCACATTCTTTTGCACTGAAGAGCAAAAACATAAAAGTGGAAAACAGGTCAAAATCTTCGTGTCCACATATAGCTTTCAAAACTCTTACCTATATGCCTTTTGTTTGGTTGTTGCTCTGTTTTTAAACACAAGGAGGTGTCAGCAACACATGTTTTTGCACGTTCGGTATAACACTAACACATTAGGTTTCACAGACTCAGGTTGAGTCCTCCTTTGCCTTGTAGAGTTAAATCCACAGAAATAACTTCATCATTGGGGTGGGAGGGAGGGCAAGATGTGATCACATCTTGATTCCATGCTCTTCTTTATCCAAAAAAAGTCTTGTGTTTGTCATTTCTCAAAGATCATCACTCCTTATTAACGTACAACAGCCCAACATACGTTTTTTCAGTAATAAGAAACGTCTCATTCCCTCCAAGCAAAGAAGATGCCCCCGTCAATCCGCCTCCAAATCTCTTCCTTACACCCTTTTTCCTCTGCTTATGTGCAAATTCTGTAACCATCCACTGTAATTGCTACAAAGCTGTATGTGCTGTAAACATCCAGCCAGCTGGCAGCAATAAAAACCGATAACTGGACTTCCAATTCCGATCCTTCTCCTCTACCCAGCTGTTGAGCCTTGAGAAGCACAGCCAGACTGGTTGGCCAATATCAAGAATTACTAGTGGAAGTCAGACAGACAGCTTTCTCATGTTGGCAAATGGCTTAGCCTTCTAAGTAAGTTACCTAGAAGGAGTGAAAACCAAAACAAGGTTTGCTGGGTAGCTGCAGGTGGAACTCTCAGCACTGTGCAGCTGGGTGATAACACAAGATAAAATTCTGTGCAGATAGATATGAATCACATCACGTGGGGGGGTGTTGCAGAACCCATCCCAACTTACCTTATAAAGCAATGGGCTCTGACTCAACTACTACCATTCCCAAATGTAATAATAAAGTTACAAGAAAGAGCTCAGCATGCACTAGCAGTTCCCAAATTAATCTGATAGAAGAATTATCAGTTGAGAGAACTTCATTAAACCCCTGTATAAATCCACAGCTTGTCCACACCTTAAATGCTTTACATAGTGCCTAAAGTTCAAAATTATTATAGAAGAGCTGAAATAGGTTACAAAAGGGCACTATAACGATGGAGTACAAAACAGCTTTCCTTCTACAGGGCAACAAAATCGATCAGGACTCTTCAGTCTGGAAAAGATGTAATGTAGAAGATGACACAACAGATGTCAGCAAAATCACAAGCGGCATCAAGAAAGTGAAGAGCATCCGCTGTTTTCCAGTAGCCCCTACATGTCATAATGAAAGAAGTGACATGACAAGCAGAGAAAAAAGGGCTGATTCTTCACATAGGATGTAGGGAAGTGGTGGAATTCTTTGCCACTTTGCAGAAATATGCAATGGTTCATAAAGCAGCCTGGCAAATTCACAGAAGAAAAAAAATAACAAAACATCAAAAGCTACTAAAGACGACACCTCTGATGGAAATGCTGAAGGCTAGGAGAGCCTTCTGGAGACGTGCATATGCTATTCTGTTCTTATACTCTTCCCTAGAGATCTGCTATTGGGCAAGACAGATCCCTTTGGCTTTACTTATTCCCTTTTCCTTAAGAAATTATTTATAATATTTACAATTTAAAATGTACTCTCTCTTCTAATAAATTTCTTCCACTCATCTTTTAGTGAAAATTATTCTTGATCTCTACCATTTTACAGCCACTAAGAAAAGCTTCTTAACGGACAGCCAAAAAAATTTCATACTGCTATATTATGAAGCATATCCTATTTGAAAATACAGTTGCTTATATCTGGAAACAATGGAAGCATCTCCATTTTCCCCTAAATAGCTCAGATCACAATTTATAATTTATTCAGAAGCTATATTTGAAACTGTTCAACAGATATTAACTTTTCCCACACAGTAATTTTTGGCATTCCCAATAATACAGTACCCATACAAAAAGCATGCCCAAAAAGAAGTCAGATCACAAATAGACTTAACTATTTAATTATTATGCTCACAGAAACTCCTGTTAGTATCACTCTGCCAGTACAATCATAAATGGATGCCACGCCGCACAGCTGAAATGAGACATTGGGACTTCCTAGAAGTGTTTCCACTCACTGCATCATTTGTCACCTTCCTCCACCTGCTCCATGCACCAAAAACTATATTCTAAACTCTTGTCTACCAACTGGCCTCCTACTTGAATGAAATCTTTGTTACTTTTACATTTACCTGATTTTTCCTACATTCTGATGAGGTCTGCAAGGAGACAGAAAACTCTCCTGCCTTGTCCATAAAAGTAACATTAAAAGATGAAAAGCACAAGACACAAACCCCTCCCTGTAGCACACTCTGAGTTTTAGTCTATTGTGTTCTCTTCCTGTTGCATATCTGACCTTTTTTAATAGTTAATTTTTTTTCACTTAAAGTAGTAATCTTTATTACAAAGGAGAAAACAATTAGCAAGCAAGAGAAAGACCTCCGTTCAGTTAGCAATCACAAAGACTTGTTTGTAAATGTATCAAAACAACAGAGAGGTAGCAAATCTAGACCCCAAAAGCACTACCAATTCTGTGTAAAACCCAGGTCTCCAAACTCAAAATTCAAACTGCTCCAAGAAGCCCTAAATATCTTTCTGTTAGTGTGCAAGTGAGAGCATCTCTCTTGTAAACCACAGGCAGAAACACAACTAGCAAAAGCAATTACTTGAACTCAGAAGGAATTGGTTCTATAGCACTACCAGAAGCAGACTAAGGAGGCATGAGTAGTGAATTCTGTTATTAACACTTTGTTGTCATGTTTGATGCATACTGAAGGCACAGCTAAAGCCTGCTCAGTATTTTAGTTATTGTACTAAGTTTGGAAGCCACATAGAGATTTTTCATCTAATAAAGACATTTTCCTGTAAGAGCCTCAGCAGAAATATTTATTACAGCATAAAGGTGGAACGTTGTAAATGTGTCTTTTTAAAAAAAAAAAAAAGAAAAAGATAATTTTCTTTAGATTAAATTCCACAGCTTCAGTTAATCTTATAACAAACCTGCCACTCAGAATAAGAGAAATAACTCTCCCTTTGGATGTCTTTTTAATCACTTCAGAGAAATGTCAGAGTAGTGGATTACAGATATTAAGTCTTTCAATAATTAAGAAAATGCTTTCAGTCTGGTCTACAATGGAAAGGAAAGTTTCATCAATCAGTCAGTAACCAACAAACAAAACCAACAGACTCTCCAGAGCCAGACCAAGTGTACTGCGAAGACTCCCTGCATCATCTCTGCACAAACGTGATTCCACATGCCAACTCCTCTGGCACACACATGCCTACAGTTACACGATAAGCATGATGCTACAGGCCTTCTCTTCTTGTTTTGAAAACTGCATGTCCCCTACTGCAGAAGTACTGCTTTTGGCAGAACTCTCCAACAATCAAGCAAAAGCCATAACACTAAAATGATTCATTCTGAGGACCCTAACCAAGATTCTTAAGAACTGTATGTTAATTCTCCATGTCCCCAGAGAGTCAGCTACCCTGGCTGCTTTCATATCTGACACTGTGCTAGATACGGCTGTGTAGCAGCAATGCAGGAAACTACAATAAGCTTCACACTTCTTGAGAGCATATCAGTCACTAATTTGTCCACCACTACCTGCAATTAATGGGGGGGGGGGGGGGAGACAACGGATGGACGACACGACACACGACACAACAGCTTAGGTCAACATATAGCAAATTTCCTTGTGTGCCTGTAAGAAAAGGGTTTGCTTAACAAATTAGGATACAAAGTTCGGGATGCACTATCTTGAGCCATGTTAAACATTTAAGACAACTTAAAAGTGTATGCTCATATGACCTTAAAATACCGCTAGCAGGTAAGAGATCTGCCTCGTTTCATTGAAGGAAATACAGTGATGTGGACCCAGAGAGCAGACTCCTCCTCTGAAACAGATTCTTGGGAACAGCAGTAATAAAGAAAAGGAAGAGCCAGAAAATGTTTTCCTATGGTTACAACAGCCAGAAGAGAACCAGTGTTGTGCCTAACCCAGTGTGGTGCAGATTATCTTTGTGGATACTGGAAGAGTGCATTCATACAAGAGAGCCTGCACAAATGCTCATGGAATTGTGAAGAGAGAACTAACCAGCCAACTTGCCATTTTATAATGTCAGATAACCTTCCAGAGATTCCCTGCCCTACCCAAATAGGCACTAAAACACAAGTGGGGAAAGATGGAAGTTACTTGAGACGAATTGCTAATGGGGAAAAACACTGCTGGCTGAATGTTAGCCAAACCCATTATCCTGAAAAAGCAAACAAAAATCCTACACGAGATTCCCAACAACCACTAGTCACAGTAAATATTTAAGTAATAAACCTTTTATTTTCCAACCTAGACTACTGGAAAAATCCAAGAGACATTACAAAGGATTAATGAGAGGCATCATCATTTTGATCCAGAGCCCAGTCCAGATACCTCAGAAAGCAGGCTCAAAAATGCTTCAGATTATCTTTGGAAAAAAAAAAACCAAACACAAAACAACCAACAAAAAACCCAGAAATAGTGAAGTAATGCGCTGTAAGAACAAAAAAAGAAAATCTAAGCGATATTCAGGGAGCTGTTGAAACAAGGAAGGAATTTGACTCAACTCACATACCCAAGTCTTCTATAAAGCAAAAAAGGTGCAACTAACCCGTCATGCTTCCATTACTAAGGTATTTCCAGGATGTTCTGACCCATCAAAATTCTTTTAAAAAGCAGGTTAACAGAGAAGCCTCTGGCACTAAAAAAATTAAACAACAACAACCAAAAAAACCCACACCAGCAAAAAACCCAAATAAAACCAAAGAACAGGCAGCTAAAGCAGGATGTCTTACCTGTTATGACTAGGGAGAGGGAAAAAAGTAATAAACATAGAAGTAGATCAAAGTGTGAGAGATTAATTAAATACAGTGCAGGCAGGAACTACATCGGTAAAGGAGAATAGCACAAAACCAATTACATTGATACTAGAAAAAGCATATAAGGCTGTTGCAGTTTTCTGCACATTTACTACCTCAGGCACTTTTCTGCTCTCAAACACTAGGCATCCTGCTTATCCTTCAAGCTCTACAAATAAAAGGTCAAGCAGAGAAACGAGTCAGCTGAGGGAACCACTTCCAGTGCAAAGAAGTGTCTCTGGAGAAGACAAAGTAGGATAGTAAGAAGTCAGATACACAGGACATTTGTTGTCAGGCGATCTGAGTAATCTGTAAATCTCTATGTGCTCTGTTGTCCCATAAAAACATATAAAACCACTTTTCTGTATCTCAAAGGAGTGGCAGGAAACAAAGGCATCTTAAGTTTGTTATTTCCCTGGGAGGGGGGTGGAGTGAAAACTTAAGAGTACTCTTCCAGTTTGCAGGTTACATACCTGCTTTAAGTAGTTGAAAGGAAATAAAAAAAACCCAAACCAGAAAACTAACCAACAAAACCCCACAAACTTGTTAACAGAAGAGTTCTTTCCCAAACTAAGAATCTTAATTAACGCAAAAATCAGTGTAAAATTCAAATTTTCTGTTCAGTACTAACAACTAATGGCTAAAAGGCAGTCATTTGTCCCCTAACTCACAGAAACCTTCCTGCAAACCCTACACAAGGACTGCACCCAGTGAGAAATGCTATGGAGACATAAAACAAAACCAGAAGAAATTAATAATGCAATCTTTACACATAAGAGTGTGTTCTACAGTAGAGGAAATGCAGTAATAGCAATAGAAGAGTCATTAGCTGAAAATTTTTGAAAAGATTTTAGGATTTTAAAGGTTTTTATCACTTTCAACGTTCTTACCAGTTATTTGTTATAAAATAGTCAGGAATCCTATATGCATCATCTTATTAAAAAAAAAGTATACAACTGCTATACACTTTAAGAACTGGTAAATAATATGACAGACACATTCCCCACACCCGCACTTAAAATAAAATTTTAACACACATCCCATATATGGCAATATATTTCAGAACAACTGCGCAAAAGATGGACGCAGTCAAGAACAGCTTTGAATGCTTAATTCCAAACCTCCCATATTACGTTAATTTAAAATAGTGCAGTTCATCTTTTTAATTTTCTAAGTAAGCCCACCCTTCAGAAAGAAATTTTGGGCTCAGAAATGATAAGACTTTTACAACCGTTCTAAAACAAAAGCCATGTTGGGGCCACTCTTTCATCCTCAATCTCAAAATTACATTCCCATTTTCATAGAATCATACAATGATTAAGAGTTGGAAGGGACCTTAAACATCACCTAGTTCCAACCCCCCTGCCATGGGCAGGGACACCTCCCACTAGACCAGGCTGCTCAAAGCCCCATCCAGACTGACCTTGAACGCTTCCAGGGATGGGGCATCCACAGCTTCTCTGGGCAACCTGGTCCAGTGCCTCACCACCCTCACAGGAAAGAATTTCTTCCTAATATCTAATCTAAATCTACCCCCTTTCAGTTTAAAACCGTAACTCCTTGTCCTATCGCTACACTCCCTGATAAAGCGTCCCTCCCCATCTTTCCTGTAGGCCCCTTTAGGTACTGGAAGGCTGCTATAAGGTCTCCCTGGAGCCTTCTCTTCTCCAGGCTGAACAACCCCAACTCTCTCAGCCTGTCCTCATGGCAGTGGTGCTCCAGCCCTCTGATCATCTTCATGACCCTTCTCTGGACTCACTCCAACAGATCCATCTTCTTCTTACCTTGGAGACCCCAGAGCTGGATGCAGTACTCCAGGTGGGATCTCACCAGAGTGGTCCAGAGGAGAGGAATCATTTCCCCCTACCTGCTGGCTACACTTCTTTTGAATTTCTGTGATTTTCATCACAGACCCAGCATATCTAGCCTCCATTTATTTATTTTGCCTGTCATGTGAAGATAGTTAAGCAAGATGAGAACATCACTCATCTTCCAAACTTCAGCTTTGGAAGAGGGGTGAATGAATTCTGAGGAATTTCTCAATGTGATTTTTAGATCACTAGCAGACTATTTATTCATAAAAAGGCTCAAAAAAACTTACACTTCAAATAAAATACAGAAGGGAAGATGAGCAAAATAGCGGCTTTCCTGAACTTTCTCAAGTAAGGTTGGACCACAAAAATTCTTAAGGCTACTCGAGAACCCAAACTGTTAAAAATTAGGGAATGCATACGCTAACCTTACAAAAATAAATACACAAAAGATCACTCTCTGTAGCATCCAAAAAAACCCATCTGAAACCAACTTAACTGATCTCAGGTACAGGGCTGCTCCTATTGCAGTCATTTAGTGAGAAAAGATCTTGGTCAATTTTTAGGTCATATTTAGAAAAATAAAGTCACAAATGAGCACTGACAGTTAACTGAAGCTATTTGAGGTGGGTTTTTTAAAATAATCTATTTATGTATTTTATTCTCTTGGAATAGAAAATAAAAAGTCAGTTTCCAAAAAATACACATAGGTAAAGCTAAGTCTAGTTCCATTCACAGCTACTTACAAAATAAAATCAATGTTCATGGAGGAAAGAGACACGTACTCAAATATTCTTTAAACGAGAAAGTAAGCAAGGACAAGAACAGAAACACACAGACAAAACTACAGGAAAAGATAATACTTGTAAAGCACAAAGACAATCTTAGATTTAGAAATGTAACAAGAAAACAGTATTCGTATCTATTTTCTAGATTATACTGAACCTTACCACTCTTAGTTATAAAAGCTTAATATAACATAACAACAGCCTAAAAAGTTTTTTTTTTCATTTTTACGATACATACCAATACAGCATATCACCACTATATCCGATCTTCATAAAAACTGAATCAATAATAAATACTCATTTTTTATAGCACTTCTAAATCTTCTTAGCTTTAAAACAAAAGCCCAACCTAAAAACTGCCAGCCTAATTACAGGATGAATATTGAACTCATGCTTCCAGTCATATGATTCCAAACATTAAGGGCATTGACTTTAGTTTGTATAAAGTATTCAAAACGACTTCATCTCCACTCCCTAAAATGTCTTAACCAGTAAGGCTACAGCTACCCATAGTTGTGACAGCTGAAGACTTATACCACCTGGCAAGATGCTAGCCATTCACCAAATTACTAATGTGAATACTTTTTAATTGCTTTCAACCAAAACTGTCTGGATTAGCTGAAAATTCAGATTTAAACTTACTAAACTTTAAACTTACTTACATTTATTGATACATTAGAAAAAAACCTCTGCTATCAGAACTGAAGGGTGGTCTCCCACACAGGCACAGTAATAAGCAGCTACATGAGTGGTTAGGTCCTTAAGGGGTATTTCATTAACAATTTAAAAAGAAAGCTAAGAACATAATCCCTTAGCACGAATCTGAACTAAATATAAAAGCAAACACAAATCAAAAGCTTAAGCTTCACAAGCAAGTACTGATCCTTAGCCAATTCATGGTAAACAACTGTGTCTGTGGCTGCCACTCTGGAGCAAGCCTAAAATACATGTAAGATAAAGTATTAGTTTCTAAACTAATGGGTCAGTACTTATAGCTGCAAACATTCTGTCCAGAAAAGAAAAGACGGAGAGCCCCCTTAGCAAAACAATCTCTGGTGTTTCTTCTGTGACCGTATTCAGATGAGAGGAACACTGAAATTCATTAAGACATGAATGGTCATTTACCATGAAAGGTAAAACCCATACCCCTCATTTGAAGGGCTGGAACTATGACTTCAGGTTTTGTAGGTTTGTTATTTTTGTCTGTTGAGTCTTTGGCCACAATGCTCATTTTCTGCTTGATGAAAAGACACAGCAATAGCATGCAAACTTCTCTTTATAGTTTTTAAAGGATTTTGCTCCTTTTTAATGTGGACTTGGTTTGCAGTCATCTTAGGGTTACACAAATAACGGAGTAGAGCTTTTACACACCACCAGAATGACGAGAAGTCTTGTTATTCATACTGCTTTTCTTTATCTTTTCAGAGAAATGCACTGAACAGTCCTTAGCCACGTGAACAGATTCATAAGCTCAGGGTCACACCCGAGTTGGGTATCTTTCAGATAATTTAATTCAAGTTCAATACATTTGTATCTGAAAGATCTAAAAATACTCAAGGAATGAAAAAGAAACTTTAACATAAAGGAAATAAGAAAGCATCACAGAAAAGAGGCTCTGCAAGCCGAGACAAAGAGCGTACGAGAGCACAGACTCCAGCAGAAAGAGAAGCACATGAGAAGTACTCATTCTCAACACGCAAAATTAGCACTGAGGATCGCCAAATTAGAATCTGAAAAAGCACCACTATCCGCAGTTTAACTGTAAGCATCTTCTTGATAACAGCAGCTACCACAGATTTTTACAGTCCTTGTACAGAATTCCAGTTTCTTTATAAACACACCAAAGCCCCTAAGATCAACAAAAAAAATCCTACAGAGCTCTCCAAGATACAGCACAGGCATATGACCACTGCTTATAAAGTCACAGGGGGACCCCACGTGGTTCCTGTTTACTTACTCTCCTTACTACTGATTTTCAGACTTCAAAGTAGTGAAGAAAATACCAGCTCATGAGGAACCCATTTGCTGTCCTCTGGTTAGAAATGACAACTCTTTGGTCACCAAAAAATGAAAAAGGCTGTGGCTCTTCTTGGTATGCATAACAAACAGATAAGTTGACAGATGCACTATGTAGAGCTATTCAAACTTCAAGGCTAGGAGCCCTGTCAATAGGCTTGCTCTTTTTCTTCCTCTGGAAGTAAGGTAAGAAAGGAGTGAAGTGATCTGGATCTGGCTCATAGCTGACCTTCTTGGCTGTACTAGACAGAAGCCACCTCATTTTTGTAAGTACAGCATATCCAACCATTACTGATTGCCATTCTGGTCTTCTTCAAAGCATGAAATAAATAAATAAATCTGTTAAGAGAGACCTGTAAACCTCTGATGTTAATAAATAAGATTGTTAATGGCTTGTTTCTAGTTTTTAATAAAAACATACATGCCGACCAAAGGAGATTTAAAAACAAAACAAAACAACAAAAAAAACCAACCAAAAAACCCACAGAAGGCAGTGAAGACCTCGATGCACAATAATCACCAAAAGTGAAGTTTTGGTGGGAAAAGTAAATCAAAGTGTGTTAGGAGTTCTGAATGCACAACAAGTTCTCCTCACTTGAATATTCCTTTCTCCAGCTGTAAAACTTAGTTGGGTGGTTGGCAAGTACAACTTCTAAACTTAGGTGTACTTTGTCAGGGTCTACAAATGATAGGACAAGTTTCTAGCAGGAGAGTCTGGAGGCAAATTATTACTTTTAAATAGTGGTATCAAGTTGAAAGCAAGAATCAAGGTGGATATTTTATGAGGAAAAAAAGAAAGGGGCTTCATGGGAGATTTTTAATTTTTAGAATTACAGAAAAAAAGATTCACTAATACTTTACTAAAAGGCTTCCAGTTAACAGAGATAACACAAGGTCAGTTATCTTAGATGTGTTACGTAACCACAGAGATGAGATCAGTTCACTGGGTTCATAGATCAAATTTATTAAAAATAATCCACCCTCTACCTACCTAAAAAACCAAAAGGCTTTTTTAAATTTTTTTTAGAGAGGAATAAACATTCAGATTTTTGTGACTCAGCACAAAACAGAAGAAAGCTGGTAAGTCTGTAACACTGATAATCATTTTAAGTGTTTATTCATTCTTTTAGTGTTCCACACTTTTTTTCTGCAAGTTTTCTGCAAGACAAGCAGCAAAAAGACAAATAATAATTAAAAAAACTTTCAGTTTTCTTTCCTAGAGATACACCCTTTGGAAATTTGTAGATTCACTTTGCAGAATCAGAAAATGAGCATGTTTGCAAGCGCATGGAGAACTACTTTTTTTTTTTCCCAACACATATACAAGAGACAAATTAATAACAGAAACCTCAGGGGAAAAGCTGCATTAGATCAAGAACTGCAGATAACACATCAAAACCCAACAAATCTGGCAGAGAACACTAATTTGGAGATAAGAGTGGAAGGAATTCAAACACAACCTTATCTTTCAGGAAAACGAGTACCTGAATTTTAACTGGCAGGATGTCAAAATATTAAGTCACCTCAGTAGCTCGATCTGTAATTTAAGCACATTACTGACGTAAAATTACATTTTTACTATTTCAATTAGAAAATGTTTCTTCATTATACTGTACTGCAGTATGAACACACAAAATGCACATTTGAGTACTTCTCTTTCATGAACGTCTTAATCAAAATATACCAAAAATAAGGGGGAAAAAAACGTAACAGCAAAGGTTATTTTTATCAAAGGGTCTGTACTTTAGGACTAAACTTAATTTTTTCATTTGCTGTTCCTCCTTACCCTCACAAAATGAGCAGAGTCTACTCCCATAACTAGAAAGCCTAAGCAAAATGCTTAACAAACAAAAAAGCTGAATGTCTAGAAAGTTCAAGAGGAATTAACTGACTAGACTCTCTGTAAGTCATTAAAAATAACCACTATGAAGTTATAAATTCTCTTCTTCCCATTCATTTTCAGGAGTACATATTCAAGATTACTTACTACATAATACAAACAAATAAGGACAGTCCAGATGTAAACAGATTTACAGCTATTTTAACACCTTCGTCTAGAATCCTTTCTATTATGCAGGAAGCCCAGGAACTACTTTGTCAACTCAACTCACTTCTCTACGATAGTGACAGGCATTATCAGCTCATTAAACGTAACCACCATCTCGACTTTTTATGTTGATTATTCAGTTTGTATCTTTTTAAAGCAGAGCACACCTCCCAGCAAACATTATTTTAGATTTTTACAACCCTTTTATTGGTATCAATTTAAATGAGTGTGGTTTTGTCTAAAAACTATTCTCTCAGATGATTTTGGAAAGGCTTCCAAATTTCAAAACCAAGCTTCAAGTTAAACAGCTACAAAGATTTGTAATTGTCAACATTTTAATATTCTGAGCATCTTCAGTTTCCGAAGCCTGGCGTATAAACAAGCACAAAGTGTTATGTAGCAGAGCCTGGAGACACATACCACGTTCGTGAGCACAGAACCCGTGTTTCTGTGGCACGGGTTATGGTATAAGGGAAAGACTGACACAGGGAACACAGAACTGGGAATTTGCAGGTATAAAGTTGAACTCTTAGTTTGGGGAGAACAAGCAGGGAGGGTGTATAAGCAGTTTCATGCTCATGATCACTGCTGCTGCTGACCGCCTTCAGAGATTACTGGGTTACTGCTGCTGCCAAGGAGATGCCAAAGCAAGAAGTTTAGGAACACGCAACCTAGAGTCTGAGAATTAGGAAGTAAACTCTCAGACAACTCAAAATGGCACAAATCTTTTCAATAGCAGAGCTTCTATTCCACTTTTGTATTACGACCAAGTTAAAAATATCCCTACTGCCAAATTATTTTAAGAATTTACCCTGAAAACTTGATCTGCACAGTAACATCTATCCACACGCATGTGAAGTCACTTAAATGAGGGGAGGGAAAAAAAATTTGAATGTTCTTAGAACGACTTTTGGCAATGGCTGTGAACTTGGAACAGTTGTCCCAGCTTTAGTGCTTACATTCAAAGAATGCAGCTCTGCTATTCAAATACCAAGGTACAACACACCTGCACAGAGCTCCCAAAGCAAAGTGTGGGGGGGAAAGTCAAAGTGTATATTCAGTGAATGAGAGAACATGTACTACACAGCTAGACCCAGCTGTTCATAAGAACAACCAGCGCACAGGGGGTTCTCACTTGCCGGTTACCAAAACATCAGTTTGTGACAAGCATTAGGTATGGAACAGACCACAAGAGGAAGTACAGACATAGTTGCAAGAGGAAAATGCCGTCAAACTCATGAAATAAAGTGGCTCAGAGCAATGCAGTCACGAACAGCAAAGACAAACAGCTTCAAGTGTCTTTACCATTTGAGGATTTGGATAGGCCTGTTCTTATTACAAGCCAATATTAAGCACAAGAGAGAGAAGCAATATACCCCAGGATTACTTTAACTTGCAAGTATGCACCACAGGAGAACAGTGGTATCGTAAACCACTCACAGATAGGATGCTGTAAAGATTTGGGCAAAGACAGCCTTGGGAATCATAGAACAAGAAAGAAACATTTCTAGAAATATTATAATACACACTGTGCATGACATCTACTATTGTCAGGCAAAGATTTTTTAGGACTGACATACCAACCAATACTAAACAGACGCAAACAAGAAACAAGCTCCATTTTCCTGGGCACTATATGCCTTTTATTTTCACAGGTGTTGCAGACAGATGCAAAGTCATTTTGTTTCAAGATATGAGTTTCAAGCTAGCTGCAGTTTTCCCACAGCAGAACTGCTTCCCATTTTGACAACTCAAGAGTACTGAGCAGCAAGTTTACACCTGCAGCCAACCAAAGACACAAGACATCAAACATAAAGCAGTTAGCCAGTATGAGACTCTTATCTTAGAAAAAATGATAGTGACAGTTGGTGAATTCTCTATGGGCGTTTCCTATAATGCATGAATGATTTTTTTTTAATTTACATATTGAAGTTTCCTTAAATAGAGAAACAGTATTGATAACTATCTGCTTTCAAATCTGTCACACAAACACATCCTTCATTCAAATCGCTGTTTTTGCAAAGAAGCTTCTATGTTGCCAATGGATACAGAACATAAAATCCTGCACAGGTCCACAAAGAAGAAAGGCATGTGAAAGCAAAAAGTAGCAATACACATGGCACTTAAATAATCATGAACTTAATTTCTTCCACAAACTCTGCACCATAAGCTTCAGAGGTCCAACAACCTCAAAAAGGAGGGGTGAGTCCTAAACCCCAAAACATCTTTCAAAAAATATTTTAGGTGTCTATTTAACACAATTTAGCACCAGAAACATTTTTAATTTGCTTTTAAGGCCTTGTCTTACCTAATTCAGTACTTTAAAGTGTGACATAGCAAATTTACTATTTAACACTGAATGTATTTCACAACCAGCACACGATTTTCCACTGTCACACTTGCTGCCATTCGCTTTAGGTGAGAACTGATACATACTCGTTTTACAGTCAGCTCCGCCTTTCTAGATAGGGAAGGGAAGGATTTGGGACAAGTAGGGAAGATAATGCGAAAGAATGCAGTCAATCTTTGGTTTTAACCTCGCTGACCTGCGCCCTCCTCATTTAATTAAGAGGCTGCAAGAAGAGCCCATGACCTCCCTTCTCTTGTGTAACCGCAGCCTTACTAACCAAAGCCGTGAGCCAACATAAAGTGAGCAATTCAAGCAGAATAATGCTTATAACGCTGTTTACGTGGGGAGAAGGCTCTGGATCTTCCCAGCCGCGGAGCCCCCTCACTTTCCCGTATGCGAACGAGAGCTGCCACGCCGAAACCCGGCGACGAGGTTACAGGCTGTGTAAACACGCGGGTTACTCCCACTCAGCCCGTTTCGGGGGAGGAGGCCAGGTAAGCTGAGGGGCCCGTGAGGAACCACCATTTCTGCCCTTTTGCGCCTGCCGGCGGCAGGACGAGGCGCTCTCTCGCTGAGGAGGGCCGTGCGGCGGGGGCTGCCTTCTCCTCTCCTCCTCCCGCCCCGCCGAGGTGCGGCCGGAGCAGACACCTCGGCCTCGCTCGCTCCGCCGCCCCTCCTGTCACCTGGCGGGGCCGGGGCCCCCGTCCCTCCGTGCCGCGGCCCTCCGCCGAGGGGAGGGGAGGCCAGCCCGGCCCGGCCCAGTCCCGCCCCGCCCCTACCTGTCCGGGTGGCGCCGCCTGCTGCTCCCCGGGGAGGCGCTGGCTCATCCTCCTGCGGCGGCGGGGCGGAGACGCCGCGGACACCGGCTCGGCCCCCGGGCCCCAACGGCCGCTCCGCCAGCCAGCCCCGCCCCCTCGGCCGGGAGCGGGGGGGATGGGATGAGACGGGCCTTCCTGCCGCGCAGGCGCCCACCGGGGTCAGCGCCGACCCCGCCACTTCCGGTTGCCGCGGTCCGGCGCCGCCACGGGTCCCCCTTTCCCGCCCTCCCAGTGGCCCCTGAGGGGAGAGGCTGTTACGCGCCGGCCCGGTGAGGGCGGGCGGGGCCTGCGCTGGCGGCGCCCCCGGCCCTGGCCGCGGAAGAGGCGCTTGGTAAGGCGCGAGGAGGCCCTTTCCGTAAGGGCGGGCGGCGGGGCCGAGCTGCGGCTCGCCGCTGCGCAGAGCGGGCGGTAGCGGGGGAGTGGGAGCTCCCCGTGCTTGGGAACGGTGTCCCAGGTAAAAGAGGTGTCTCTGCGCGTCGCGGCGGCCTTTGGCTGCTGGCTTAAGCCAGAGGCGTCTGAATGTCCCGGGCCCTGCGTGCTCTGACTGTCGGGTCCTGAGAGCCTAAAAAGCATTTTACAGGTGGTACGATTTGAGGAACCCAGAATTTATTGTCGTTTAGGCAATTATTCTCTCACCTGATGACCCCTCCCCATCCGGGAAGGGGAATCAGGAAAAAAGCAAGGAAACCTGAGCATTGAGATATGAACAGATTTAGTAGAATAAGACTAAATAATTAACAATACTAAAGAACCAGTATTGATTCCGATACCAATATAAAATATACGAGGATTATACTCACCCAATGATACCAGCAGTAAGCTGTGCACCCCTGGCAGTGGACAGCAAATGTGGGACACTGCCAGTGCTACGGCTTTGGGAGGAAGGGAAGGGCTCAGGGGTCCAGCACTGGGGCAAGAACTTCTCAGGATCGCATCTATCAAGGGAGAGAGAGAACTCCTTGGCAAACTTCCTAACTTACATTGAATGTGGTGTTCCTGGTATGAAATAATCCTGTTGGCCAGCTTGGGTCAAGTGCACGAGTCTCGCTCCTCCTCGTCCCCGCACTTGGTGAGCTCGGAAACACTTGAGACCTTGAAACCTGCGTACTATAGCTGTAGATATTCTAAAAAATTCAGACACTAGCGTCTTCTACAAAGGCATTTTTGCCTAGCGTTAAAAGAGACCTTATCAAAGAGTAAAATTACTGGAAGAGACATTCATCCCATGTCGCTCCGGCCAGGACAGCAGGTGAAAGGCAACTCTCGGGCTTGACTCCTGTGTGCCAGCACCCCGAGGTCAGCACGGAGCGTTTTGGTGCCTGCCAAGGTACTGGGGCTGGTGAGGTGTTTTCTTAACATACATTGATGGAACGGAGGTTCCAGAAGAATACTGTGGCAGTTTTGGTGGTGGTTTTGTGTTTGGGTTTTTTTTCTCAAAAATGATAAAATACCTGCAGGTTCATTTCTGCAAAAGGCCGAAAAGTGATCAGTGTTTTGCAGGGCATATAGAGGACAATGGACCCAGACAACTAAGACCAGACAGAAAAGGAGCGCTGGGGATCACCAGCCCGCGCTCCTGTCCTGGTTTGAGGTAAAACAACCAACTTTCTGCTCAGTAATTGCCCGAACCACGACAGCTCCCACCAACGCCCAGCGTGGGCACGGCTCCGCCGCACCGGACGCGCTCCCTACCGCCGGCAAACCCTTCCCCGGGGAAGGCACGTCCCGCCGGTCGCGGTGGCTGCGTCAGACGTTTAGAGCCGCTTCATTTATTACTTTTTTCCCCAAAAAACCCGCAGAACCACCGCGCGCCCCGGGGCACCGCCCCCTGCCCGTCACGTGACCGCCCCCCACCCCTAGGCCGCGCGTTACCACGGTGAAGTGCCGCTAACGCGGGAAGGGCGGTCAAAGCCAACCCGCTGCTTCGCCCAATAGGAGCTGAGCCGCGGGGCGGGCCCGCCAATAAGGGCTGAGGGGGCGGGCCCGCGGCGGGTGTGAGGCTCGGTTGAGCGGCTGTGGCAGTGGCGGGCGCAGCGGGGAGGTATGCTGGGGCGGGGGTGAGGCTGCCCTTCTGCTGGGGCGGTAGCGTCGGCCGCTGGTGGGGTCAGGCCGGTGGCGGGTTGCCTCTCTCAGTCACCCTGGGACGGGAGGGGATGGTCCCCAGCCGCGTCTCTCGGCCTGGCGCCGGTCCTGCCTTGGCTGTGCGGGGGCGGCGGCCTGATGGGGCCCGGCTGAGGAGCGCGGCCCGGCGCTGGGCCTTGGGGGCATCTCCTCCTGCCGGGCTGGGGCCGGTGAGCCGTGCCGCTTTCTGTCCGCCCGGTCGTGGCCTGGCCGTGCGGTCCGGGTTTGTTGCCTCGCCTTCTCGGTGCCTTAGCCGTCGGTCGGGCTGGGACTTGTGCCTCCCCCCCACCCCCGCGTTTTTGTGCGTGTCCGTGATGGGTAAAATGACTTCTTGCCCAGGGCTTGGAGAGCCAACGCCCTGTCAGCGCTGAGAGCCGGTCTCAAGACTTGTGTTTCCCGTGCCAAGGGGAAAAATAAGCCATCTAATTTGTGTAAAATAATATACCCTTTGTAACTGAACGGTACCTTCTTGCCCACAGGCTGCTTGTTGATCGTTTATATGCACACAGAGCAGCGTGCAGTAGGAGACCTAATGAAGATGGTTTAACTGCAGTACGGTGTAGCTTGTTTCATAAAGAAGCAGGGTGAGGAAGAGAAGTTAGTAAAGCCATGTACAGTTAAAATTGCTTCGGACCTGCTACACTTTGTCATTGCCCCAAAGAGAATATTGATGTTAATACTGAGTCTTTACTTTTTTAGCAGTGCAACTTCACACTAAACTACCTTTCTGTGCTTCAAAGCAAAAAACCCCTCCAAGACATTGCAGGCCTGTTGTTTTCACTTTTTTCTTTCCTGGTAGCTATCTTTAGTCCTGGTTGTTTTCCTGTCTCCTGTTTTGCAGAAAAGATTACTTCAGTTCTCTTGTGTTTTATCTTGCTATACTAGTCAAGTTTATTAATTTTAGTCTCCTTCTGTGGTATGGGCCTTTCATCTTCCTGAGAGTAGCAGCATCTGTGTTTGGTGCGTGGTAATTCTGTGACCAAAAAAAAATTATCCCAAATCAGGAGGAAAAGCCTCACCTGAGATGCGTGTGAAATATGGATCTAATAGGGTCTCCTGTTGGAAGGAAGCTGGGTAGAGCAAAGCACAAATGCTGTTGGTGCTCTCAAATGAGGCTTGGGTGCAAAAAAAGCTTAGGAACCTTTTGGCTTCTTTGGCTTACAGAAACTTTATCGTGGTATAGAAGTTCTTTCCACTGTAGAAAAGATGATCTTTTAGTCCAGCATGAATTTGTTTTGATGTTTATCACTTTGGTCCTTGTTTTGCTAATTCACTTTGCTGTTCTGACACTTCTCTACATTGTCATACCTTCCACGTGCAGCTCGTTAATGTCTGATTTTTATCAAGGTAGGTGTTTTTTAATATAGAACCTTAAACACCATCAACGTTCAGCTGAGTAATCTGTTTAATCTCAAAAGGTAGTCTCAGTGGTCAGATAGTATACTAAAAATACTGATTTGAACCATTTTGTAATGAATTTATTTCTATGCAAGATGGAAAAATAAATTATCTAAGTTTTCAGTCATAATTAAGGTCACACCTTTCTGTATTGAATGATGATTCTAAACTTGATGGGGATGTATTTAATTCAGTCCACTTTTGGCTTCATTATAGTGACTAGCTATTGTAGTTCTTCTAAGTAAAGTTGAATGAAAGATTGTTAACCAGGTGCTATAGCTCTGTATGATGTCTGTGTGCTAGCTAAATCAGAAGTTATGGCACTGACTACTTGCTTTATTTAAGGCAGTTTTAGCAATGCAACCCTTTTTCTACACCAAGTGAGCTAACTGTACCAAAATAGAAGTGAGACTAAGGGACTAAATGCTTTACAGAAAAGCTCCAGAGCATGTGATGCAACTGAGGAGACAAACGGGTTGACATTTTGAACAAAAAAAAAAAACAAACCCAAACATAATGTGACCTGGCAGGCTAGATGACTACGTATGGCTAACTATATCTGTTTTGTCTTTTTTTTTTTTTTGCTTAGTACTTGACTAAAGATGCCTTAAGAAGATAACTATGGATAAATATATTAAAGTGAGAAAGATTGGAGAAGGATCCTTTGGGAAAGCAATTCTTGTCAAAGCTAAAGAAAATGGGCAACAGTATGTTATTAAAGAAATAAACATTTCTAAGGTAAGTGATTATTATTAATTGCTACTGGTCCATTCTTTTTTGTATTCCTGCTCTCAAAAAAGCATTGTTTTCCTTCTGAAGATGTCAAATAAGGAGAGAGAAGAATCAAGGAGAGAAGTTGCTGTGTTGGCTAACATGAAACATCCAAATATTGTCCTGTATAGGGAGTCATTTGAAGGTAAGACTAACTAATACAGTAGAAGCTGAAGTAATGACAGTAGGTGACTGTTGGTGCACTACTTATTGCAGGCAGTTTAAAAGTCAGTGTGTTTTTTCTCTTTAATCAGTCTTTTTCATACTTCTATTACTTGCTTCAGTTCTTTTTGGTTGTTTTTTTAACAAGTTCCCTGCACATTTAAAAATAATAGCTGTTTAAAAAAAGCACAACAATTAAACAGAAATATTCATGTCTCTTCCTTACATGCATCAATTTTGATGCTTAAACAAAAGGGTTTTGTTCTCTTGTTTCTCTACAGTGTAAGTCTCCTTGAGTACTTGTGTATAAGCTAACAACTTGAATGCTTGTGCATGTTAAATATGAGTATGGTCTAAATTTGGGGATTGATAACATAGCAAGAGCAATTTTATCTCAAGATCTCTTGTCTTAAAATGCAGCCTTCATTAATTACAATCATATAATTGCTTTCAGAGCTGGAAAAATAGATGACTGACTGCTTCAGCAAGCTATGAAGGAAGGGGAAATATAATTCCACAGTGTTTTCACAGTGAATGTCTTGAGAGATGAACAGGAGAGATAAAAGATTCTGAGAGCCTATTATATAGGTTAAAATACTGTTGAAAAACCTAAATACTATTTGAGATACTGTTTAGGAGCACTGCTCTTTTCTCCTTTCCTTCCTTTCTACCGACTTTCATATGTCTTTTGATTAGGGGCTTTTATTTTTTCTATTAATTAAAGTATCATTTTGTGCCGTATCATATTGCACAGCCATAGTCTTCTGATGTATAAATCCACGCTCCTGTCTTCTCTGTAACAGAGGCCTGTTCTTTAAGTCTGTTTTTCTTCTTTTTTCTTCTTACAAGGTAGATCCTGTAATCTGTAGTTCACAAGACTTCATGTTTCATCTTTGTTGCTAAAGCACATTGACTTTGAACATACTGATTTGGTTTATAAAAGAGAATTATTTCAGCAACAGGTCTGTAAGAAATCCAGGCTCCTACAATAATTTTTAAAAATAATACCGATTATAAAGCTTAACCAAGATACAAACAGCCACAAGCACAAAAGAAAAATCCTGGGTTTGATGTTTTGAAAGACAGATCTCAGGAAGCATTCTGTGGGAGTGAAACTTAAGTGATTAAGTGATGATTTAATTAATTTTGACTCTAGAGTTTTTAAGTGCTATGACTAACTCTTTCATAAAATAAGAGTTTTTCTTTTGAGCAGCATGTGATTGATTTTATGTATTTATTCAGCTCTTCTCAAAATCATGCCTAGTATGTGAGTAGTGTAGTTCTTGTGGTTTTGGTAACTTGCAGTTGACTTCTGCCTAATCTCCTTTCTCATCAGTAACTGGAAAAGATTGCATTGGGGAACTTTGTATGAAATATATTATATATGTTTATACCTCCTAGTGGAAACCTGCATAGGATTCCTGGAAGTCTCCCCAAATTTCATGCAAAAATAGGAAAATAGTTGTTTCCATCTGTCATTGTCGTCTGGAAGTTTTATTACTGTTCTTCAGTCTCTGAAATGAACTGTATTTCTAGAATGAGAGCTGATGATTGTCACTTTCTTGCACTTAATGCGAGTAATACCTTGTCCAGGTAAAACTCCAAGAAAGAATTAGGCAAATAGAGACAACTGCCTGAATTAGAACTTAAGACCTCTATTTTTAGGGTGGGGGATCTGTAGGATGTTCGAAAGCAGGTTGAAGAATAGATTTATATTGCATTCCTAAAATTACACCTTTAATTTCATAGTGGTTTGGAACCCCATATTGGGACGTGGTCCAGTAGATGTCACTTTTTTTCCCTGTATCAAAATAGAAATGGGAAACTTAAGTTGTAAAACTCAAAATAATAAAAGCATTTTTGCTTGAAGTTTGAAAAAAGGACTAATAAAGGATATCTGAAGCTGCATGTGAAAAGGTTAATATTTTGTTGCTTTTTCTGTGACTGCAATGAAGATATTTGGAAAGTAATATTAAAGATTGGGTCTGTTTTGTTTGTGTTTTTTTTTTAAATACTTTGTGTTTTAATTTACAGAAAATGGCTGTCTCTACATAGTGATGGATTACTGCGAAGGAGGAGACCTATTTAAAAAAATAAATGCCCAGAAAGGAATCTTATTTTCTGAAGATCAGGTATCAGCAAACTTCTGCTGTAGTGTTTTGTTGTGTAATCCTTCTTCGTGAGTTTTAAATTATTTTGTTTCTGTTTGGTAAGTGTGGTTGCTTAATCTAAAAGGAGGTTCTCAAATTGTGATTCTTGTTGCTGTCAGTCACAGTAGTATCTTGAAGGAAAAAAAAAAAAAATGTAGCTGTAGATCCTGGGGTTTGTCTGCATGTGTAAGATGCTGTCAAAAAAGTTGAATCTCTGGCAAAGTAAACCCAATTGGAGAAATGGAAAATACTGAAGAATAACATGAGTATTTTTAAACCTTTGAAATTATTTTTTTTTAAGATATAATGGCACAGGATTTTAGGATTTTTGGTTTGTAATACTGATTTTCATTTATCAGAAGGAAGAGTAACATACTTGTAAATAAAATAATATGAAATACTGCAATATGAAGTTTACATCATTCAAAAGTTTATTTTTCCATTAGAAAAATTTAATATTGTATTGGAAGTATACTAGCAGATTTTCTATGATAGTGGTTATAAAGTCATTTGTACTGTGGGAAAATCTGGAATAAATGAGAGGATTTTATATACAGATTTGATTAAGTTAAAATAGATGATGTAGCATTCGATTTTTTGGTTAAAAATGATATATGTTTCCGTGTTTATAAATTATTTCTATGCTTTTGTGTGTGCATTCAGTAGGATCTCAATTTACCTGTGGTTGGAAAGGCTTAATAGTGTATTAAGTCTATTAATGGTAATTAGAATAGGGTAATCATGAAACTTCTTGGACATAATTTGTAAACCTTCTCATTTTTCTAATTTGGACTCATCTTTGCAAGAAGAACTTACAATGGAAAAGTGAAAATTACACCTTGCAATATACTGTAATTTTGACATGTACATATCTCTAAGTTGGGAATGTGAAATCACATGGAAAAAGTTTTCACATGGAAAAGTTCTTGCTGTTAGTCCCTTTTCATATTGTGTTTTTTACAAATGTACCCAAAAAAGTGGATTTTGTTGGCTTGTTTGTAATCTTCCAGTTGTTTGTTGCTTTTCTCATTGAAATATGCTTTGTACTATTTTTCTTGTTAAGGTAAAATACATAAAATTACCGGATGTTTCTGTAAACATCAGTATAGCTTTTTAGGCTCTTGGTTGATTAACTGACTGCAAGAAGACTTGTATTGGTTACAGTAAAAGTACAATCTTCAAGATACAAGTTCCATGTCTTAATTACTTTAGCCAGTCAAATTCATATTGCATGCTTTTGTTAGCTTTATAATATGTAATGGAACTAGTAGTCTCAGGCTTAATACCTAATTTGGGTAATAGGCATCTTTCATTAAAAGGTTTGTGTTATAGTGACAGTACTGTTATGTTTTTAATTATTTTATGGTATGAATGAAGACAAGTTTGTGGCAAGAGTGTAAAATCTTGAGTTATAATAATAAAACTGATTTGATAATATCTTCAGTTACATAACTGGGGAAGCTTTCAGATAAATAATGATGCTGATGTTGCATTTTCTTTTACGTATAGATTCTGGATTGGTTTGTACAAATCTGTTTAGCACTAAAACACATACATGATAGAAAAATCTTGCATCGGGACATAAAGTCACAGGTATGTAGGTAATTATTTTTTAACTGAATTTACTTCCAAAGTGATTACATACATATCTTGCTACCGTAAGTTGGCAAATTATGGAAAATAGTCTGTTTACATAAACACTTCTAATACTGGAAACTTTTTTTCTTCAGAATTGTCTGGAAGAGGTTTATATGATATTTGTACAAACAGAGGAGGCTATTTGATAAAGTTCTTTGAGTAATACTCAAATTAATCTGTGGGGACAGAAAAGGTTATATTTTAGAAAGTGTAATGGTGTTTTCTTTAATTTTGATGAAGTAGGCCTAGAGTAAGTCTGGTGTTTCATAGTAGTCAATAGCACTACTGCTAGTGACTTCAGAGTGATTGAATGGTAGAAAATTTCATTTTTCGCAAAACATGTTGAGAACAAAAAGTGTGCAATTGTATGAATGTTTTAATTAACAGACTTCTTAAAATTTCTATATCAAGAATATATTTTTAACCAAAGATGGAACAATACAGCTGGGAGATTTTGGGATCGCCAGAGTTCTTAACAGGTAACTCCTTTTTGATGCTGTTTTCTCTGACTTAATCTAAATCGCTTTGATCTAGGAAAACACAATCTGTACAGTTCATGTGAGTTAACTAGCTAACGTTCATTTTATTTTTTCCTTAGTACTGCTGAGTTGGCTCGCACTTGCATAGGAACGCCATACTATTTGTCACCTGAAATATGTCAGAACAAACCTTACAACAATAAAAGGTACTAATAAGCATTTTATCAAGCATTTTTGGTAAGGAGGAGAAAGTGAGTTCTTTAGAAATCCAAAGCTGTTCTGTTTATGTGATGGTGAACAGCCGTTAGTTCATCTGTTAATCAAGAAGGTACTGACTCTCACTGTACAAATCAGACCTTTTGTAGGTCTATGCAGTACAAAGCAAAGTGATACAGAGATGACTTAGCTTAATTCTCTGAGTTCTAGATCTAGCTGTGTTCTTAATTATGGCTCCATTTTTGCCTATCTAAACACTAGTTATACTGCCTTAGTTTTACGCGGTATGAATGTGAAACTGTGTTAAGTGAACACATAATTTGTGAAATCACAAACACATGCATAGGTAGGTGGCCCAGCATGCGTAGATAGGTGGCTCAGCTTGCTGCAGATAACAAAGTCATACAGATTCTTTACTTACATGTTTGCTGTTCTGTCAGCAGGCCGTATCTGGTAACGGTGTCCCTAATGTAATTAACATGGTCATTATCAAGTTAGTCTTATACGTCACTAAGCTGCTGCATCCATTGCTGTGAGTGCCTTATACTAATTTCAATTGGTTTCTTAAAAGATAAAAATGATTGCAGTTCCTTGTCCCTTAATTTCTCCCACATGGGATTTATAATCCAATGGTATTCTAACCAAATTCTGTTATCCTTTAATGAGTGAGGGTAAGGTAAGTCAATGTTAAACAGCGTAAATTGACTTTAAGACTTGTACTTGCTTAACTGGGTTGTGGGGTTTGTTTAATTCAAAGACCTCAAGCAAATGCATACATTTAAAGGGAAAAAAGCCTTTTTCCATATTTTGTCTAATTTCTCCAACTAGGGTGGTTCAGATGAAAAGTTCTAAATAAAATCTGGAGCCAAAATAACCCCATCTAGTTTTCAGGCTGGCCTTATTTTTGGTTGTTGAATTCTTTGGGGTTTTGTGGTTTGGGGAGTAGAAGATAAAAGGAGCCTGTACATGCTCAAAATGCAACCCCCCCCTTTTTTTTTTTTTCCCTTTTCAAAAATAGAGTTCACAGATATAAGTTACTTGGCAATGTTACACCTAGAACTAATTCCTAAGTATGTTCTCTTTGATTTAGTGATATCTGGGCCCTTGGTTGTGTTCTCTATGAAATGTGCACACTTAAACATGCGGTGAGTTGAAACTCCTTGTTTCTTTAAAAGAATAGTGATTTCAAACAGGGATTTTTCCTGATGTTACACAAATGTATTTCAGTTGATGAAGGGCTCTGAAGGTGACTGTTTAAAATTACCTTCAACATCTTAATCTCCTCTTCCTATACTGACCAACGTTTTCCATCTGTGTTTTGGTTCATGCCAATCTCTCCAGAAATTGCAGCACTGTATATTTTGTTTTCAATGTAGGTTTTTAATGAAATGTGTTAGCTGAAAAAATTGTTAGGTGCTGTAACAAATGATACTGTGAATAGTGTTCCTTTCTTTCAAAAAACTTGATGCTTTCACTGAAAGTCTGAATTTGGACTGTAAGCTCTTGTGCAGATGGATTAGTGCATTTCTGTTTAGAACAGAAATAGTTCCTAGAAGAAACTCCCAAGGTGAAAGAGTTGCCTTTTTTGGTGTGTTTGTTGTTTTAAAGAGTACATCTTTGTCATCCATTTTCCCGTTAGGAAGGAAAGGAAAAAAAACCACTTTTTCTGTCTTGTTGTGGTTGTGGGTTTTTTGTTTGTTTGGGTTTTTTTTTTGTTTAATACCAATTTTCATTAAAAGAAAAAAGATGAAAACATGAAAATCAGAAGAAAAATTTCAAGGGGTAAGGATTTCATTTAATTTCAAACTCTTGTAACTTCTTATTGCTTGGGTCATTTCTGTAGCAGCAACGCTGACAATGTTGCCTTTCTGACAGTTGATGACAATAGGTTGTTTTCTGTGAGCTGGGTGATATGTACCGTTTTCTTTTTATTGTACAAAGGAATTGAAATGATGGGCTCAGTTTCCTGAGCTTAAGCTGAAGTCTAAGCATTCCTTTGGATTTTACACTGAATGAGTGTGAATGCTTTACATTCTTTTATTTGAAATACGGCTTTGCTGAAAAGGGCAGAAGGCACGTGATGGTTGAAAGTGTTGGGGAGAGGAGATCAAGCAGATAACTATATAATTTATTCTTAATTATATATCATTGTCAGTCTACATCTGGAGGGAAATAATTATTTTTAAAGAAAATTTATATCTCTATTGTATGAAATATCTGTATTATGATGTATTTATAATCAGTATACTTGGCAGCAAATTATTTTGAACAGCTGATGTAAACTCTTGAGGGCCTTGAAAATTTGTTTTGATGTGTAGAGGCAAGGGAAGGTGTGTCAGTTTTTTGTTTTCCTCTTCATCTTTATATGCAGCCTTACATGTACACGGGCAGTAAGTAGTACGTAGTAACTGTTTTCTTTCTTGTGTGATACAGTTTGAAGCTGGTAACATGAAGAACTTGGTACTGAAGATAATCTCTGGACCGTTTCCTCCTGTTTCTGTGCATTACTCCTATGACCTACGTAATCTGCTGTCACAGCTATTTAAAAGGAATCCCAGGAATAGACCGTCAATAAACTCCATATTGGAGAAAAACTTCATAGCCAAACGGGTTGAAAAATTTCTCACACCACAGGTATGAAGTTAGTTTTAATTCTAATTTTGTTAAAAACATCACAGGACTCATCTTTATTATAATGTTGATATACTGCATGAGAAAATAAAGTAATGGTATTCCCTAGAACTTTTATAGAGACGCTTTCAGTTGAGGAAAAGAGAGTTTTACTGTGAACTCTGAAGAAAAATCTCAAATTACTTAAGTATTCTGTAGTTTCCATAAACAAATTTAAATTGGGGTTTTCTAGTGTTCATTACGTTGTGTAGTTTTCTACGTAGTGAGGAATTATGAGTGAGATGTTGATGTGTTTAGATAAGCACTTTGTCATAAAACAGTGCTGTGAATGACTTCAGCATCACTGCTTTATCAAAATTTCTTCAATCCATTTTTTGTTTGGAATTTGGAATCGCCCAAAAGCGTGTTCTATGAAGTAGAACTCTGTTGCTAAGTAAATTAATCTTTAAATTTCTTTGTTTAAATGTTTCATATGTATATAACCTCGAAGTTGCTCACTATTCTGTTCAGAATCTGTTGATATCATTTGACATATATTGATGTCCTTTTAATATAAATCTAATAAAAAGAGATCAAGATGATCAAGTGAATAATAGTATTGGTACGAGGTAAATACAGACATGGAAAGGATGTGGGGGAAATGAATGCGAAAGAATATGTCGCTAAGTATAAAGAATTCTAATGGATTCTAACTCATAACTAAAGAAACTGCACGAGAAGGCCACATGTAATTGGAATTTCAGTTGTATATGAATAGACTTTCAACTAATAATAGTTCATATTAAAGTCTAAATAAGAGTTAAGATTCAGAAGTTTGTTCTAACTTTTACAACAGTGATAGTTTGATCTGATTTTATTTCCAGTAGCTAGAATGGATGTAAAATTTTTATTTGGAGTTAGTCAGGCAAAGTATAATTAGTAATACCCTACTACCAGCTGAAGATACTCTTTTCTCATAACTTAAGTAGAAATACTTGCACACAATTTTTCCAACTGAATCACTAACATGTGATGCTACCTAATCTTAAAACCAACAAAAAACCCCACACCCATAAAGCACCTTTTACTAAATGTATCAATCATTGGTACATTTGTATTCAGCTGGAGGTGGTCATTCTGTGACACAACCGTCATGCCTTTTTTCTTTCAGTTTCATCCATGGCTAATGCTGTTGTCTGCTGCTTTCCTTAGTTTAAGCTTAAGAGATCTTCCATGGTTGACATCTTCAACATGTTGCAACTATTGCTGAAATCCTGCTCTTAAATGACAGGAAATCAGTCTTCCAGTTTTAGATAAATTCTTTCTTAATTTTCATAGTTAATAAGTTACAGTAAAGAGTGGATCTAAATTAGCGTTGAAATACTGTTATGAGACTGTTCTTATGTGTGTCTTCTTGCTTAGAGCATCTTTTGATGTCAGACTGTATGAGTTAAACAGTTTTTCTGCCTTCGTGTGCAGAGCCCTAGGTTCTGCGCTTTGGTTCTTGTTTTTCTCAGTTTTAACTCTCCAGCATCTATTGTAACTGACTGGTAGTCTCTAAGCAAATGAAAATAATCTGGATGGTTCAAGATTCTATAAAGACTGTTCCTTAAAACCTTGTGGTTTAGGGACTATTCAGCTAACATTGCTGTCAGTTGTTGTCAGAATGTTAAGTAACACATTCCTGGCATGCTCCGTCTCTAGAAAGGTGGTCTGTCATATGACCATTATCTGTCTTCAAGTAGCTCTACTGTTGTGAAAAATATCTTTGCAGTTCACATCCTTCAAATATTCTGTATTGGTAGCACCAGTTGCCGTACTCAGGTTCAGCAAGAAGTTTGAGAGCAGGAAGTTAGAAAACGCCAATGTGGTGCTGGCTCAGCTAAAAGTTAGTCTCACTCTATATCATGTGAGCGGTGAACATTGACCATAACCAGTGCCTGGTGAGCCCTATAAGAACAAGGCAAGCCTATGTGACATTACCCTATAATGCTCTCCCAGCCTTCATCTTTTGTCTCAATTGCATCAGCTTTGGTATTTACTCATCCTCAATAGATTTCTCATCTGTGAGCTTATCTGATTTCTCCTTGAACATGTGTAAGTTTTTATCATCAGTGAGAAACTTCATAGGTCTGCTACTTATTGCAGAAAGCATCACTTTTGTTTAGTCTAAACCTTCTTCCTTGTATTCAGTTGTACCCCACTTCCGTATTGGTATCATCATTTGCTGCCCTTGTGTGTTTCTCTGCAAAATCGCATGTATTCTAGACCTGTCACATTACATCTCAGTCATCTTTTTATAGGCTGAAGAACAAGCTTATTCTTTGTACTGAAGCCTTTCAGCACTTAGATCCTTGCTGCTCTTCTTTAAACCTTTTTCATTTCTACTACATGGTTTTTGAGGTGTTGGGTTCAAAGCTACATATGGTATTCAATATGATGTGAGATGATGGCCTGTTCGTGTTTGAATGTTCTTTGTCTAGACTCCTTTTTTTTTTTTTTACTCCAGTAAGGCTGTCTTCCAGATTTTATTATGCTAATTTGATATGCCTGACAGCACACCATACATATTGTTCCTAGATATCCACATGTGTAGTCATCTTCCCATCTTGAAAAGGATAGAGAAACTAAAAACTGCAAGTGTTTCTAAAGGGCTATTTTTTTGACACAAGCTGTCTGACAATTTGAAGTGCAATTTGGCAACTGTACAAGAATCTAAAATGAACTATGCATAAAACTATGTTGATGCTCTTATTAACTTTCTTCTAGATTCTTAGCTAGCTCATAAATGAGGTAACACATGCTACCTGAAGTCAAACTAAATTGCTTTTTTAAAAATTATTTGAGTAGTTACAGCAAAAATATTTCAAAATCCTAAATCCAGCTTCATATTAATGTTAGTGATACTAAATTGAATACATAAAGTTGAGTATTCATATAAAATGAAGTTACAGTAAATACTATTAGTGGGAGTGGCACACTTTGAAAAGGAGTTCTCTCTAGCTTCAGATACAAATACTGTTGGCTAACTGTTCAATTTTTTGTTTAGCTTATTGCAGAAGAATTCAATCACAAAATCTTCCAGAAGTTTGGACCACAGGCTGCACCAGGTAAGCAAGTGTGTAAAGTGCTTTTGCTTTCAGCTCTGGCAAGATAGTGTATGTAGCTTTGTTCTTTTGTTAGTTTTGGTATGTTCTTATACCTGATCCTAGAAGTTTCAGGACAAACAAGAGGGAAGCAATTTTCCCTTCTCCCCCACGGAGCTGGATGTATGTATGCTACAAATGATGCAAGTATAAACTATGGTCCTGTCATATTTTAGGTGTACTTTTTCTTCTTGCAGTGTGCTACGCTTCCAAAACTTAGAGACAATGAAGACTGCAAATACTGGAAACAATTTATGTTGTTATTGTACGATTTTTTTGTCCCCCTTAGTAATGACAAACAGATAATGAGAAATACCATTTCTTGTAAAAAAAATAAAAATAATAATAAAAAATATATATATATCATGTGGGAGGTTTTGTTAGAGATTCTGGGATTAAGCCCTGACTTCAGCCCAAACTTGTTTAACTTTGTCAAATAGTCTTACCTTACTTCATTTTCCTGCATTATTTTACCTTTTTTTTTCCTAGATTTTATTCCTCTTTATTTTATTTCCTTGTAATTCCTTGAAGCCATGGCAAGTGCTTTGGTGTCTTTTGATAGTGTTATGTGTTTCACTGCTGTCCTGCTATTCTGTGGTAAGAAAGCCCTGCTAGCGCAGAATTAAAACTGCAATATTGGCATATTATCAGGAACTCTACAGGGAAAACAGTATCTCTGAAGGCCACTGAAGCTCTTCCAGAACTCATCCTCTGCTGACATTAGTGTTGCGGGTTGCACTCCAGTGTCACTAGTGGAGGGAAGCCTGTCCCTCCATTTCATTAGGAAAACTTTTCCCTTTGTCTGTGTCGATTGTATAATAAACGATGGCAGATGAAATAAGCTTCAATTCTACAGTTTAAAGCGAAGTGCTGAGAGTGAAAAGCTCAGGGTTTGTTTTCTGCTGTTTCTTATCAAGTTGGTTTGGACACCTGGGCATATTGCACTTATGCATCAGGCCGTGTGAGTGAACTATTAGCAGTTCACCCATTTTCTTCCAGCTTTGCTGTTCCAAGACCTTGGGAAAGGGAAATATGGTACACAGGCCAGCCTGGATAGCTGTAAACCAAGCTTTTTCTTTTTAGCTAAAAGACCAGCTCAAGAACAAATACTGACTTCAGTTGCACCAGCTCAGAAAATTACTAAACCTGCTGCAAAATATGGAGTGCCTTTAGTGATCAGGAAGTCTTGTGATGCACCTAAAAAACCTAGTGAGAGGAAGCCATTGGCTAAATCTAGACAGGTAAGAAGCTAAGTTACTTAAATTGAACTGGTTTGCTTATACCTTATTTAAACGCTATGAAAATACTATGCATTTCTTTCAAAATGTCTTTTAAATGGACACATGCTTCTGCAAAGGGAGTAGTAGTAGTTTAAATGCTTGGCTTGCTTCATTATTGATTTTTTTTGTTTGTTTAGTTGTTTTTAATATGAGTTTTGGAGACTGCTACCTTAGGTTTGTTTTTAATTCCACTGCTGAATTAGATGTGCTTTGCATGTTTTCAGTTCCTTTGTTGGTGTTGACCACTCTTAGAAATATTGGAAGTCTGTCAGGTATATCAAGATCATCGACACTGGATAAGATTCTTTGCATCTTTCTTGTTCTAAAACAATGGCAAATTTTCAAAACATAAGAAACTTTTTAGTCATTTTCTGAAGTGTGTCAGCCAGAGAAATTGTATAATTGGAAGAGGAGTTTCCTAGACTTAATTCCATGCGCTAATGAGAAATAATCTTCTGTATACCTTCATACAGTACTTCTGATCTTTTTCAGTCATCTTCTCTGTACTCCTTATTACATAAAACTTTTTTTTTTCTCTCTCTGTATTCCTTTAATTACTGCATGGTCAGGAGATGTTTAAGATACAGCTAATTTTGAGCTATATGCACGTGCCAAACAACTACCAACCAAGAAGCTCCTTCTTCAGCAGGAGAATTAATTCAAATTTTCTTCTGAATGAGTAATATTGTTGTTGTGGCGGGATGTTTTTTTGTGGGTTTGGAGTTGGGTTTTTTATTTTTTTCCTTCTTCCCATGGCACTTTGGGGAACATAATACTGAGTTCTTTATCTGTTGAATTTGATAGGTGGATAGAAAATTATCCCTAAGATATAACTTATCCTTGAAGTTCAAAAGTTATTGGAGGTTTCGGGAAAAACTCATTAAGCACACAACAAGCCTTGTGAAAAAGAGCAAGAAGGGAAGACACAGACTTCTTTGTGTGTCCTTATGAGACCATGAGGTTTATATGTTTTAAAGCTTGGTTGCACAACCATCTGCCAGTCTGCTGTTCTCTATAATCAGTTTCACCAGCCAACTCTAATCCAACTTGCATGGAGACAAAGTGACAGGGTAGAGACTGAAGGAAATATCCTCTTTGCTGCATGTAAGGAGTCAGTAATGCTGCAATTTTAAGAGGTACTCTTTGTTTGAATTATACCTAGTGACAAGGGATAAGGTGTAGGATAAAAACAATGGGCACAGGGTAATAGAAACTTACTTCTCTTTGCTGTTGTTTCAGGGTAGTCTGAGCTTGCAGCTCTCAACTGGCTTTTCAGAGGAGGTTGTAACCATCATCTCCTTTGTTTAGTGATATTATGTTAACTCACTGTACTTGAACTACATTGGCTTAAGTCTCTAAATGCTTCCATCTTCTGAAATAGTTGATTTTAAAGTACTCATGTGATAAGATTTTAGGTCATCAAAAGAAAATACTATGAAGCTCTCTGTGTTCTAGTACGGTCAGAAAAAAAATGCTTTAAAAGCAACCAATACTTTTTTGAGAAGACTAGAGTAAGCAGGATGGTTTATTACATACAGGTTGTCTTCACCAGGTGTTCAATAATGGCTGCGTTCTCTTCTTCCATAGGTAGCAGGAAGCTTAGTTAGAGTTACCCAAGTGAAAGAGCCTAAGGATAACCTAATAAATCTGTTCTACAAATAAAAGCGAATGTTAATATCTAGGGACCCTCAAAGACTTATAATAGGAACAGATTGTAATGCAGAATGATATTGCCAGAGAAGAAAAATTAAGACAAAACAGATTTTAAAATTACTGCCTTCAGCTTTTAAGACAGAGCGTTTAGTAGAGGATGAGCGAGTACTGCAGCATTTACCCCTTAGATTCTCATCCTTTTCATTTAAAATCTCCTGAAAAATTAATTATTTTAAACCCCATTTTGCATCTACTAAGCTGTGGATTTAGGAATTTTTTTTTTCTGATTAGAATTTTTCTCTCATTCTGGCATCGTGCTATCTAATTTGAAGTTTCACCTTTTATCCAGGCCTTTCCCACTCCAGTGAAGAAAATGAATCCAGGAGAAGAAAGGAGGAAAATGTTTGAGGTATCATGAAATCATCTGTTAATTTTCAAACTAAGCAAAAGCTAAGTCCAGAGCAAGAATGACAAAATAAAACCTTCAAACCTTTCCTCCTTATCTCTTTTCCCAAACGTTATGTAACAGTGATTTTTAAAAAAAAATTTTTTTTAATCTTTGTGGACACACACCAGCAATTGGAGCACTAAGCTGTCTTGACAGAGACTTGACAGAATAACGGCTTAGTAATAAATACTAAATTATATGCTTATTTTTCAGGAACCTTCAAAAAAGAAAAGGTTAGAATTGCCTGAAAAACGCCAGAGAGACCAGGTAGACAAGATTCTCGAGACTTTTTTTTTCCACCCATAGTAATTTTAATGAAATAGCTTGTGGTGTGTTACATGTTGCATAAGAATATAGAACGGTTTAATTTTCCAGTTACTAAACATGTTTAATCCTTGCACATTGCAGATCAGTTTGCTGAAGGCAGATGAAATGAGAAGATTGGAAAAAGAAAGGGTAAAATATGTTTAAAATGTGTTAATAGTGAAGTTCAGTTTTTACATAGTGATTCCTTGAATTATGTTTTCCTGTATTGTTTTCTCCTTCAGATGGAACGAATAAACAGAGCCAGGGAACAAGGATGGAGGAATGTGCTTGGTTCAGGTGGAAGTGGTGATGTTAAGGTTGGCAGCAGATGCAGAAATGTGGTGTAGTCTGTTCCCCCCACCTTTGGTTATCTGGTGTGGTCCTCTCTTTTCAGAAAGATCTGCTCTTGGATGTCAACTCTTGGGGCTGCCCATTATTAATCTATGGTTAATTTAAGAAAAACTTTGTAACACACTCTTCCCTGGCTTTTTGGAGGTCACGTGCAATTTTCGTTTTTAGTACTTACTAAATTTCTTAATCTCTTTCTGCCAGTGATGGTTTTCATGCACCACTTTCTTTTTTTTGCCACTCCTGCTTTTGCTACTTTTCCTGTGCTGAATCTATGCATGAACAGCTTTTTCCACATTCAAGTTTGTTCTTCAATTCTTTTGTTGAAATCTTTTTCCAGGCTCTCATATTATGATAATGGCCCTCTTCCCCAGTATTGAACACTTACTTCTAAGCATTCTTTGTTATATAGCAACGTAAATGGTCATGTTTATATATACTGATATATAATATCAGGAGGGGGGTGAAAAATCCTGAGTAAATCTAATTATTTTTTTCTGAAAGCAGTAATTTCTTTAGCCATTCAGTTCTTGCATAATTTAATTACATAATTTAGTCTGATTCCTATGAGAGTTTCTTTTTGCCTGTTTGTGTGTGTCATAGTTCCATGGAAACAACTGTTCTGGAAAGTAGTCTCGTGAAGTTATTTGAATATAAAGCTGTGAGTACTTTAATCAGACTGAGCCACTGGAGGAGTTTTAAGTATTGCTGTGGTGTAAATCTATTTGACCATGGAAAATGGATTAAAGCACAGCTGTTTGTTCTGGTGGTAGTAAGTCTTACAAAAATAATTGGCCTAAACACATTTAGTAGGGTTTTAGTTAGGGTTTACTAGGGTACTGACAGAGTCGTAGAGCCAAAATGAATGGAGGTTTTATCTTCTGTTCCTTGTACAAGAGTATGAGGAATACACAAGCACTTGACCAGGTTTCAGCAGCTGCTTATCAAGTATGTTATTTCAAAATAGACATCATCTTTCATGTGCGCCACACATCATGTAAGTAGAGCGTAAATAAAAAAAACTTAAGCATAGCAGACTTTAAAAACTACCAGGTACTGATTTAATGGAAAAATCAAAAAACATAATTTCGTTCCTATGCTGCTGTTCTCTCTCTCTCTCTCTGTCTCAAGATGAAACTGGCAGGCACCAATGCAAGCTTCCATACAACATGATATATCAGCATCGTCACGTTTGGACCAGAGCTATATATATTCCTGAAAACAGTCATGTTTCTGGTTAACTTTGAGAATTTTATTGCAAGGTCCTTAGACACTGCAAACATATAAAGTGTTCTGTTGTAGCTACAGCCGCATTGTTATCAATATTCTCAGTCATCTAGGAAAAGAGGTTCAGTGTCTGTGTATATTTTCAGTAAGTGTCACTGGTGTAAAATGTCGTGGTAAGCATGCTTTAAAATTCATTGAAATGGCTTCTCCACACTGGATAGTTTAGTAAAAATCTTACTGCAGGTTGCTAGATTATCATCACTCCAGGTTTCCATTTACTATTACAGTGTTCTTGACTTCATTATCCTTTTCCTTTCTCCAAAATGAAAGCAGTGTATCCAGCAACTCCCTGACGATGCTGTTGAATAGCGTTGTTCAAGCTTTCCAATAATGCAAGCCATATAGTATCTTAAGAAGGCACAGCAGGGTCATGCACTGCATGATTTTCTCCTCCTGTTGTCTTTTGGGGTTGGTTGCTGGCACCTGTTTCTGAGGAAAGGTAGGGAAAAGAGGTGGCAAGGATTTGGCTTTGGTTTTGGGTTTGTAGCAGGGGCTGTAACTGTTCTGCAGACTATTGATGAGCACCTGCTTCATAGCATTTGCCTAGAGATTGATCATACTATTTCTTTAGATAATCCTTTTTCAAAAGTGAGCTCTGATAGGTGAAACCTTGAATAGTGCCTAAAGCCAGACTTAGCATTCTATTTGTAGAAACTATAGTCTTGTAAATTATCTTTATTCAGATGAACAGTATACTTACATATTTATTTGAATGCCTGGATAATCTTTCAGTTAGTACTGCATTATATGGATTATGAGGAGCTATTGATGGGTGATAAGCAACTGAAACTCAACGTGAGCTAAATTCTATTGTCAAATATAATCTGTTCAAGAAATTCTAAGTAGGCAATCTTAAACCTGTCACATCTGCACTGACCTCTTTGAATTTACTTGAAATACTTAGACCACTCTGGAAGGAACATTGACACTATTGTTAAAACAGGTTCCATAGCTTCACTACCATGGGCTATTTGACTGCTTCTGCCAGGGAGAAAGGGAATGTTTTTATGCATGTGCTGACAACCTTAACCTTGTTTTGCCAGTTTCACATTTTCTGCATCCATCCTTGGCTACTACTGTACACAGCTGCTTGCAACATTTTATTTTTTTATTATTATTTTCACATGAACTCTGGTGTGGGAATTCTAATTCTTTGAGAATGACAAAGATAACTTCGCATAAAGCAGTAGCATGTTGTAGATGCTCTGCTGACCTGAGCTTTAGTAGGGAAGCATATCAATTCTGGTGATGAAACCAAATTACAGGTTGGTAACTATGGGGATTCTCAGATAAATCTGCACCTAATACCATTCATCAGCCTCAGAAGTGTGCTTAACTGTTTTCAGCTTCATGGAAAAAAATGGGTGTTTGGCTACAAATCACTCATTAGTACTTCAGTTAGTACTATATAACTTCTAGCTATTGTGCTAAAACGTTGACTTCTGCTGTGTAGAACATCTGTCTCCAATTACACTCCAATGGATTTGTTACCAATGACTTCCAAAATGTGACACAGATGTCTCATGTATAACCAGACTATTATCAGAGGGAGGTAAAACACTGTGTTATTCTGGAGTGCTAACAGAAAAATAAGTTTTTAATTTTTCTGTCTTGTAGCTTGTTAAAATCGGGGCATGCCAGGAGCAAAACTAGGACCAATTCAAAATTGTTGCAGGACATATTAACACTTTTATTCTACTGAAGAGGTGAAAATTGGAAGGTCTTGTTAAAACCACTGTTTGAGATTTCTACCCTACCTCTTCTGATTTCCAGGCACCATATTATGGCGGTGGAGGTGGTGTTGGTGCTTTTCCTGTGTCTTCCAGAGGACAATATGAACACTATCATGCTATTTTTGACCAGATGCAACAGCAAAAGGAAAACATTAGAGTAGCTGAAGAGAGGGAAGCCAAATTGAGGGTGAAAGTACAAGGCCGAGAAGTTGTTGAAAGGTATGGCTACCTTCCATTAGAAATTGTGTGTGGTCTGCTTTAGATGAAAGTAATGAAAGTTACTGTACATATTTATCTACAGAGGAATTCCACCTGGAATACGTCCAGGAGTTCCTAAGGGGCCTGCAGGTCATCATCATTCACCTGATGCTGGTGCAGTTAGGAAAAAAATGAAAAGATTGAAGGAGGTGTCTAAACAAGCCAATGCAAACAGGTTGGACTATGATAATCCATAAATCTGTCCCTACATGTTAGATTCTTGTTCTGTGTCTTGTTTCATTTAGTAGTTGGATATGTCTCAAAATCACTTTTATCCATTGGTATTGTGCTGTCTGTTTGTGTGTTAACCCCTCGCAGACCACAATTCTTTTAGCACCAATGGAAACTTTGGCTTCACCAATAATGGAAAAAATGGATTACTAACAACTGTAACTAAACTCGATTTCAGCCAAACTTCTTGGCTTAATGCAGTTGCAGATAACACGATAAGCCTCCTCCTTTGCTTTTTTCATAGTTCCACTTTTTGTGTTACCTGCTGAGATTCTCCTGTCATCTCATTCTCACTGCTCTCTCTACATCTAAGTGTTGGACTGTAGCGTAGAAGGATGTAGAATGCTCCCAGAACTGTTAGCTCCTGTTTATCAATCAGTGGAAAACTTCAGGAGCCTTCTTTGTCGAGATGCGAATGCCAGGTGTTATAATGGTGTGGAGCTTTTAATTTGGTGATGCTTATTCTTTGCAATGACTATAAACTGAGTATTTTATATATAGAAGGATTGTAAACAAGTATTGTTCTTTTACTTAATGATTTCACTCTTTCAAGTAACTTCTTCAAAACTTCACTGTCCTTCAGATCTGTTAATACTGCCCAAAGAACTGTGTCTGCACTCTTGAGCAGTAAATGGGGAAAATACCTTTTTTCTAGAAGTTTAGTATGTGAGCATTACTAAGTTTCCAAGAGGGACAAATTTTCTCATGCATCATTTAAACTTCTGCAGATCAAATGACTTATCCCATCGAGGTAGAAATAAATGAAGTTACTGTGAGAAAAGTATTTGTTCTTCTAAACTAATTTTATGCAGTTATGTTTTAAGACAATATATTTTGTCTTTGTAGATTTTTTCTATTTTAAAATTTGCAGCAATAACATAACATGTTTAATGCTGATGTTTACAATTTTGCAAGCTATAAGGAATATTTTATTTTCTTTGTAGTAATTTGGCCTGAAGTGAGCTAATTAAAATTCCTCCTAGTACAACCCAGTACTGGAAGGTGTATTTTTCCCAGATGATGTAGGTGCACGTTTCCATCCTCCTATATTTATTCTCAGTGCTTGGCACAAAGTGCCACAATCCTCAAATCTTGCCTGGATTAGGAAACACTGTTTGCCTTGCACATTTGACAATATTAAATGCTACTTAGCTACACCTGGATAAACTGTTTTAAATGTGTTCAAATTGCAAGGAACTATAGTAGAGGGCTGCAAATTATGAATAGCACTGAGATCATGAAGAGAAATTGATTCAATATTTCTCAAATACATGAACTTGGAAGCACTCAAAATATTGTGCAGAAGTTTCAAAATAGGTAGACTTTTTTTTTCTATTTATAAACTGGATTGCCTTTAACCTTAAATTAAAGTGTGGTTTCTTAGCATTTAAAAAGTGATAATTATTTGTACTTTATTATCTGGAAGCAGTTTTATTATTGTAGCTAGCCTAGCAGTGTTTCTCTCCTGCACTTTATTTTTTTTCAGCTGGAGGTGAAATATAAAGATAAGTATTCAGGATGTTTAGCTCGACCAAAGAATTTAAATAATTGCAACTTTCTTAAAGATAGGTAATTCAGAGCATATGTTAAAGAAGTTGAAAAATCTTCCAGTTGCAATGTTTCGGATTACACTAGCACAACTAATGTAAATCTAAGTATTTTCAGCATCAACAGTCTTTAAAAATTGTCTCTTGGACAGAAATGCATCCCAGAAGAAATCTAGTTGAAATATTTTAGCAAAACGAGTCACTCAGCTTTAGAGTAGGGAAAACCATTTTTGTAAAATTTAGTTGAAATGAGTTTTTCCTGTGCATTTGATTTAAGACAAATAGGTTTGGGTTTGGTTTGTTTTTTTTTTTTGCTTGGGAGACTCCTCTCCTCCAGCACTGTAAGCTAAACTTCAGCTGTATGACGCAGGTTTGGACAGATCTCACTATCCACCAATTGAGTTCACATGTAACGAACAGTTACAGTAAAAATCTTGTAGTGAGTCAAATATGTGTATACCAAGATTATTAAGTGTTTGTTTCTCTACCAGTAACACCTACATGGATCATCTCACCTCTTCAGAGCAGCTACAGTGTGTGTTTTATTGTATCAAAGTAGTTTTATCTCTGTCTTCCTCTTAATGAATTGTAGCATATGGAAATATTTCATTTCTTTGTTGCCTGGGGGGGACAGTGAGAGAAGAGAAAAAATAAGATGCAAGGATGTTTAATTAGTGTGCTAATTCATTTATAAATTACTAGCAATAGCTCCTGTATTGCAGAATGATTCTTTGACTGTCTCAGCCTGATGGGTTATTGGTATCGGCTTCTGCCAGTTTCTTCCTGTCTGTCATTGGACTGCCAATACTCTGTAGTAAAATGAAGCTAATTAAACCTTGTAAAGGGGATTGCCTCATCATTCTACCATTTGTTATAATATCTTACACCATTTCTCAGGTTTTGGTTGTGTGTTTTTTTTTTTTAATAGAAAGCTTCCTGTGAGTCCACTTCTAACCAATTTGTCAGAAATTGGTTCTTCTACAAAATAATCGTATGTATGTGCTAGGAGACTTCCCAGGTGCTCAGTTGAGCATGGTAATTTGAACGTGGTCTTCTGTCTACCCAAGCAGGTCCCTGACCTGGGGTGGAACATGTGGAAAAAATACATACCTTTCCTACTTTTAAGGTAGGAAATTCCTTCACAGTCCCTTTAAAAGCAAGCAAAAATCCTTGAAGATACTCCAAAAGGAGCTGCCAGAACAATCTGAGACTACTAGTGCTGCACTGATAATCAAAGTGGTAGAAGCTCTTACTCCAAATGTAGGTCGGTCTTGAAAGACTGCTGCAGTATTGACCTTACTGACTGGCTCATGTGATGAGGTCTTGCTTGTCTCTAAAGGGTAACCTTGAAGGGGTCGTCTTTTTCACAAACGATAACAATAACAAAACAAGCTGAGACATTTTCAGAAATGATTGCACTAAGATTGTGTTTTGACATTCATTTTTGTTTTGGTGACCAGGATCTGGAAGGACCGCATGGTGGTTTGGTTTGTGGTTTTTTTGTTTGTTTTTTTTTTTTTTTTAAAATTGTTCCTTTAACTTAGTTAAGCCTATCTTCCTCCATTTTGTGGAAGTCTGACTTGTATTTTGGCTGATGAAAGGCATTTTTTGAAGATGCCTTACTCATAGAAAGTTACTTTTTTTTGTGTCTGTCCTAGTTAGAATAAAGGGGGGGGAGGGGCTTGAGTGTCGTTTTTCAGAGACTTTTATCTTGCTATGTGTTGCAATTACTCAGGCAAAAAGGATGGATAGCTGCAGATAGAGCAAAGCAAGTTGAAGAATTCTGGCAACGGAAGAGAGAGGCTATGGAAAACAAAGCTCGAGCTGAGGGACACATGGTATGGAGTCTGGTCTTCCTATGTTTATTACTGTTTCAGCATGCATTATGAATCTTGGAAGTAGCATCGTAACCATGAAATGCTGGCTAAATATTTTCTTTAAATACTAAAAAAAAAAATGAATGGGAGGTAGGTTTTTTGCATATTGCTATTGATTTTATTAAAATGTAACAGAATTGTGCAATACATCGCTCATGACTGTAAATTATCAACAAAGGAAAATATCTTTTCTTGCATGTGTCTAACGTGATATTGTGAATTTTAGAACATTCATTTACATGGTTTTCTGTTCATAGCTTTAGTTTTTGTTGAAATTAAACTTTTTGTATTAGTCAATAGCTTGAACATAGAATGAAGTTTAATCAAACATAACAGCTAATGATCAGATACAGTAGCGTGTTTAACAAAAACATGTTCTGCTTATTTAGAAGGTATTATAAAGACATCTATCTTTGTCAAGGTTGATGTTTCTAAAACCTTTACTCTTTAGAGGTTAACTAGTGGACAGTGTTCTCAGTAGCTTCCTTCTATTTGTGCAGGAAAGTGATTTGACTGGCAGGCAGCAGTTCTTACATAGGGGTGGGACTATTTTCCAGCAGACCATGATAATCTGAAAGGAGAAATTGGTAGGAATCATGAACTAATATGCAGTCTTTGTTGTATAAAGACCTGTAAGTCAAATGACTTGCATTAATTTACCCAGCTTCTGTTAAATATAGTTGCTGCCAATTTTAATTTTCAAGTGATAATATAAAGTTTGACTCAGTAGGTGAGTTGATGAGATACTTTCAATCATCTCTTCTTTAAGACAGCTGCTGACCTAATTTGCTACTTTGCTGTAGCTCTGTGGCATTGCAAAGCATTGAGTCCTGGTCTTTGGAAGGTAAAAGTTAACAATCTAAAGAAAGAAAATCAGTTCTCAAAAATCTTGCTTCCAGTTTCTTGTTTAAGAACAGGGATATAAATGTCCATCAGTTTGATGAAAACACCTAGACTGACTTGAAAGCTAGAATGAAGAATGAGATGACTTGAATAGTGCCTGTTAGCTTTTGCAAAGCTCAGAGACGCGCATAAAAAAGTTAAAAATAAAGACAAATACTTTCTAAAAAGGTGAATATGGAAAATATTCCTTTTCATTTTGCATGACTTAATGCTCAAGCGGAAACCAGAATTCATGGAGTCCTCATGAATGGTATGCTACTTCTTAACCACAGGATGGTGCCTGTAATTTATTCTCTGATCCCCAGTCACTAAACCACAGAAGTCCAGAAATGTGCTATTTCCTTGAGTTACTGATTTCTTGCTCAATCTGAGAGAGTATTTAGCCAGAATATTTGGATTTGGTCTTCCCTGTCAAGAACTTAACAGGTATATTTACCTACTGATTGTTTTCCACACTCAAGCTTGCGATTTATAAGGCAGAAGGTCGATGTAACTATTACATGTATACTTACTGTCTTTATTGTATGTTGAGTTAACAAATCAAGATATTTTTAGCCTGTTCAGCAGAGGCTTGTCATGAACAAAGTAATTTAAATGTTCTGGATTTGAATCCCAGCAGGAAACCTGGAGTTAAATGATTATTGTACTGTTTTGTATTGGACTTCCTTAAAGGTTGAATCCTTTTGGTGACAGTTAGGACACAGAGTGGATCACACTAACCAAGGCTATACATTGTGAATGAAGTATTTTATTAGGTTTTTGAGTTTTTGCTACTTGTAGTATATTCAAGAAAAAAAAAAGTAATCATGTGGAAAAAGCTTAATCTAAGAACATACAAAGATTCCGCTTCTATTTTAGACTTAGTTCAACAATGGCAGAAATGCCAGCTCTGTGCCACAACTTGTATATAATCCAGATGGAGGACTTATGACCACCTGAATTTAGGCTTTCTGGCATAGCAGGAGAAGATCAGAATTGCAAGGAGAAGTCAACTATGTTCTTAAAGCTCTAGTCGCTCTCTTTGGCTACTCAGGATTTTTAGTTACTACTGTCATGTTTTATGGAAGTGAAAAGGGGTTATTGGTTAACTCCAGAACAACTGCAGATCATTGATGGATTTGGTTTCTTGTAAGTGAACAGTTATTGGATAAAGCAGATAATTTTACCACCCCAGCCACCTTAAATTTGATACCATTAAATGGCAAACAGGGCACACTGCAAAACGTGGCAGATATCTATGGAGGCAGGCCCATTTCTGCAAGAGGAAGGAAATCCAGAAACAAGGAGGAAGAGGTATGCTTGACGCATGTTTGCCACTTCGCTCATCACACAAACAGCGCTATTTTGACCTTGACTGTGCCTAGCTTCCCTGCATGGTTCATCTGTGTAACAAAATAAAAGGACTTTATAAATTACTAGGAAATAATTTACTGTATAAAGGTCTAGAGTTTGGTTGTGTTTGTGGTTGTGTTTTTTTTTTTTTAAATCAAAATAATAGTTGTCTACTTCAGTCTGTCTCAGAGAGGTTCCTGAATGCGCATACAAACAGATATGACTCTAGGTATTTTAATCCTGTTGTGACAAATATAACCATTCCTAGCCTTCAGTGATATAAAAATGTAATGATAGCTTAATACTGGGGAACATATGTTCCAGTTTTCTTTATTTTCATTAGATGAGAGTTTTTCTGGAGATTAGTAAATGCTAATAGGGTGGTAGTAATAGTGCGGTGGTTTTTTCTTTTTTTTTCCCATCTTAATTTTTTTTATGGAATCTTATGTACTTTAATTGTGCTGGAGACAGTTTCAGTATAACTGACACTTACTTCCTTTCTTTGCCTTAGGAGTATTTGGCAAGATTAAGACAGATCCGGCTACAAAACTTTAATGAACGTCAACAGATTAGAGCAAAACTTCGTGGAGGGAAGGTTGGTTTGAAAAATAATTTTAAATACTTCTGGAAGTTTGCTGTGAGATGTATTCTTTTATCCCTATCCCTGCGGGAAGACTTTTCTCATAGGCAGATTTATATATAGACATATTTTTTTGACATTTAATTCTGTTCCACAGTTAGTGTACTTCCATCTCTTCTTCTAGAATATGCAAAATCTGTTTGTTATTTCAGTGTGGGGACGCACCTTCAGTGCCTGTGAACTAACAATGTTTTAAAAACAGGACAACATAAGGTTACCTGTTTATATTTATTTGTTTTTAGTTATAGAAACTTCTCCAGAAGCCACTCTTTGACAATGCTTACACAGAGTACATATGAAGCAATTCTTTTCATATGTTCTGTAGGTGTGTAATAAAGTTAGAAATTCTTGGCATGAGCTGAATTTAATCATTACACTTTTTTAAAAACATCGCTTTTCCAAAATATGTTCGTAATACAACAACAAAAAAATGTTCATAAAGTTAATTCAGAATGAACACTTAAGATGTCAAATGAATAATCCAAGGCACCCTTGGAAGCTATCCATTTACTTGTTTAAAAAAAGTTTCATTTTTGAGGTAATCTATGTAGTAAATGTGGTTTGAGTTGTTTCCATCTTCTCATTAATTTACTGTGTGATCTTGTACTCCTGTCTGCTCTTCCCCTTCCTGTCCATTTGTCTTAATAGAGTGGTTTGGGTTTCATCAAGTGATCATCTCCTTATAGATTCACATTGTACTTTGTGATTTAAAACTAGAGAAATGTTCCTGCCTTACCCGTACCGTCAAGCACCCATATTAAGTGCTTTCATGCATCTTATCTATATTTAGTGGACATACGAGGCAAGAGCATGCCTAGTACCAATCAGTTTCTTTGGACCACTGTCCCAACTAGAGAGAGTTCTGCATTGCTCTAGGTTTTGGGGGTTGGTTTTCTTTAATACTAAAATACTCTATTTTTTTTCCCCCCCTGTATTAGTGACTTCTTCTGAATTGTTTTGTCTATTTTCTTTGACCTTGAGTGCATCTCACTGGTGAGATGCAAGAGAGCCAAATTCAATCCCTTGATTGAGATGCAAAACTTCAGTGCACTGAAGAGGAACCTGTGCCTTTTTAAATCTGAAATGAATGATCATAGAATGGTTAGAGTTGGAAGGGACCTTAACGATCATCTAGTTCCAACCCCCCTGCCATGGGCAGGGACACCTCCCACTAGACCAGGCTGCTCAAAGTCCCATCCAGCCTGGCCTTGAACACTTCCAGGGATGGGGCATTCATAGCTTCCCTGGGCAACCTGTTCCAGTGCCTCACCACCCTCATAGTAAAGACCTTCTTCCTAATAACTAATCTAAATTTCCCCTCTTTCGGTTTAAAACTGTTACCCCTTGCCCAATACTACACTCCCTGATAAAGAGTCCCTCCCTGTCTTTCCTGTAGGCCCCTTTTAGGTTCTGGAAGGCCGCTATAAGGTCTTCCTGGAGCCTTCTCTTCTCCAGGCTGAACAACCCCAACTCTCTCAGTCTGTCTTCATAGGAGAGATGCTCCAGCCCTCTGAGCATCTTCATGACCCTCCTCTGGACTCACTTGCCCCTTGTTCTGGACAGAGCAAAAGTTATTTATGTTTCTACCTGAGGAGACTATGCAAACTTTGTAAGATGTGTGAGTGGCTAAGGGATCAATCAACATGGGCTGTTCTCCTAAGTTTGTCTTAAGGAGCAAGAGGAAAATCAAGATCTTGTGAGTCTATAAAGTTACTGTAGAGGCTGGTCAGTGAAGTTATCACTAGAGCTGACTTGCATAAAATGCTTAGTTAATGCACCATAAGCCCATGCTGTCTTAATTGCATTGGGTGCTAGTTTCACTTGTAACTCTGTGTCCTCTGCTTCAAAACTGTTGCAGTGGGGCTAGTCATCTCTATACACAGGCCTATGAAATCTTACTGTGGCTCATGAATACACTTAGAATACTGACGACAGTGCGAAAATGTTACCAGCATAGAGCCATTGCTGTACTGCACAATTTCTTTCATTTTTTTTCACTGAGCAGCTGCAACGCTTTTTGTCAAAATCAGGAGCAGCCACACTCTACCTGCAGTGTGGTTAACTGCAGAAGTAAAGGTACTCTCCAGAAACCTGTTCTCTGGAGGCCAAGGCTGATTTTGCTAGTAAAATCAAACAAAAGTACTGTAAGTGTGACCATGGCATTGATTATCTGTAGGGGTTATTAGGATTATCAGGAACCTTACTTCCTTTCCCAATAGCTGAACCTTACCTGTGGTAGTGTTGTATGTCCCAAAAGGTATGCCGCCCTCAGGAACTGAGAATAGATTATCTTTCCAGGAAGCAGGCCTAAACTAATTTTCAGAATTCAGAGACCAAGGTTAAGAAGCTTTTTCTTGATGACCTGCAGATGCAAACCTGGATGCAAGGAGGCTCACTTCTAGAGCAACACCATCTCAGATGAAATCTTGTCATATCTATGTTTACTTCCTTATGTTGATTAACAATTTTATATCTATTGCTACTGCATAGTATACTATACCGCATAGTATCCTATTTTATATACAATAGATTAACATATGTATTCATTCCTTTGCCTGTGAAAAGTGCCACATTATTTTTCTGAAGTTTTTCTACCTCCAGCATTCTTTCCAGTCATCTTTTTTCCTGTTAGCTGACTGAAGCCAAGGTGGGCATGACCTTATTTTTTTTTTATTTTCACTTAAAAATTTACCTAAAATTCTTGCTTGTGTTTTCCCAAATTATTTCTAATAATACTCTTTTTCTTATACTGCAAGAAGCCTATTAAATAGGCCTTCTGAATAGTTTGGTATTTTTTTAAAATAAAAGGTCTGCACAAGTTGGTAATGAACAATAAAAGGTTCCTTTCACAACTTTTTTTGTGTAACTCTGTCACTGTGTTCTGTAAATTAGAATATGCAGAGGCCACGGAAGGAAGTAAGAGGGATTTCTGAGACAGACCTCATATATTCTTACTTGTCACCATTTTCTACCTCACCTGTGAGTGAAGTAGAATTAATTAATGAATCAATTGAGAATTATTGAATTAAGTGAGAATGAATTAATTCTGGCTTCCCTGGAACACATGCAGTGGAAGAAACTGGAATTCCAGAGCTTCAAACCTTTCTTGTATAACTTACCTGCAGAGCGTGCAACGGTGATGAGGGATGGCAGGTGAGAGCCCAGCATCGTTAGGTCACTTCCTTGGCAACAGTAGGCACATTACTTTCTTCCTCGCCTGTAAAAGCTTCATGTCTTTTAAAATGAAAACATGCCCACAAAACCGACCAAATAATCAAAAAAACCCCACAAATCTCAAAGATTAAGTTCATTCCAAGTGGCCATTGCATTTGAGTCAGGAGTTACCTAGTGAAATTGTAACCTGTGTTAGTCATACAGTCAGTCTAAATGATCTGTGTAGTCATTTAATATCACGCAGCTTTAAATACATGAATTAAAGTCCTCAAAGAATTATCATTTACTTTGCAGAATGAAGCTGCCAGTTCTGATGGACAAGAATCAAGTGAGGAAGCGGAACTGAAACGGAAAAAGATAGAAGCGCAGAAGGTAATTGTGGGGATGGAGGGGATGGAACTTACTGTTTTCACATTTGTTCACTGTTTCATCTCAGTAGATTTAAATATGTTATGACTTAGCATAGTAAGTCAAGGATTTTTTCCGTCCCTGCCGTTGAGATTTTTCTCTAGGTTAGCTTTAGTCCTAAAGGCAATTTGGTATAACTAAAATAGTATTTTGATACTGAAAGGGAAAGGAAGACATACCTTAAATAACAACAACTTTAATTCAAAGAATAAAGGAGGGCAAAACCTCTTCTGTGAGTGTGCTTACATGGGCTCCATAGGGATTGGAAGGTGAGCTATATACCTGTGTGACGAAGTACATTTAAAACAAATGTGTTTCACAGAAATCCAGTGTTTGATTGGCACTTTATTCCCTGTGGTGGTCTTCTATCAATAACTATCTCTACCGTACAATACATAGAATAAGTAGGGTAATACTTGCTATCTTATCTATTCTAGCTAACCAGAAGCTTTTTGTGTTTATGTTGAGTATGTAAAGTTTAAACTGAATATTTAATATTTTGATTAATGCATTTGGCTTTAAAACTAATTTTAAGTAGAGATTATAATTTTATGTTTAATGTGACTACGTACACTAAAAGTATAACCATGCAAGTCAAGAACTGTAATTAAATTTTTAGGAGTTGCCATTATTTCAACATAGAGGATCAGTTGTTATACTTGTGTGGTGATTTTGATCTGTCAGTGGAGTCCTTCATTCACAGTCTATACAGTAATAAGTGAGAGAAAGCAAGATGATCTATTTCTATTTTAAAAACATTCCATGGAATGGGGTACTAATGCTTTTTATGGTTTTAAGTTGGTCTTTTTTTGCTTGTTTGTTTACTACAGGCCCAAGCAAATGCTCGAGCTGCAGTTCTGAAAGAACAGTTAGAGCGAAAGAGAAAGGAAGCATATGAAAGAGAGAAGAGAGCCTGGGAAGAACACGTAAGAAAATCTTGTTACATGCAGTCAAAGTATATAGTGCCATATCTCTGTGTAACTAAAATCTTAAACTAATTATCTAAGCTTGAAAAAAAAAAAAAAATCACAGTATCTCTTCTGAAATGGAGGAGAGCATCTGTCAGTCAGAATTCCCTCATTAGAAGCCTAATCTTGGGTATACTTGAATGAAGAATTTGGTTCAAGAATTTAAGAACATCAACCCTAAGAATCATTAGGATTACCTTAAGCATTTTATTAACAATCTGTAACTTAGAAATGTATACTTAATCTTCTTTTGCTACTGTGTGCTGTGCAGTGACAAGTCCAACTGGTAAAATACCACTACAAAACCCAGGATGTTGTGCAACTGATAAACTGGAAATCATTTACGTGTGCAGTTGTCAGTTGTTTTTGTATGAAAAGTAGGGCATTATTGTCCTTTTTTAAGGTTTACATGAGCCTATTTTATAATACTCTGTTTAATGTGAGAAGTCTTGAAGCTAATTTATTGATTTAAAATTTTTAATTGAATCTATGCAGCTGATAGCGAAAGGGGTAAAGAATCCTAATGTGCCTTTTCATGTGGGAGCTACAGAACACAGTCCTGTGCATGGACTACAAGAGCTTGGAGCGGCTCTTCCTAAGCCACAACTTCCAGTGAAGCCTGGTACACCAGTCATCTCCATGACTTCTGCTTTGAAGGAAGTGGGTGTGGTAGGTACTTTTGTGAAGAGCGTAAAATTAATGGTGAAAAAACCAAACCGATTTGAAAAAGAATTTTTAGAAGAATGTTATAGATTAGGTAGAAAAAGAATCGCTAAGGATACTTGTTGCTTCTAATCAGTGAAAGAAAAAAAAAAAGTAAAAAAACCCACAAAACTTGGAAACTGTTGAAATACATCTGTGCGCTGAAACTCAAATTCAGTTGGTTTTGAACAAAATGGCTTACTTATGATGAACCCTAGGGTGCAATTTCAGTTGTAATCAAGGTAGTAATGACTAGTGGAAGATGACATCAACTAACCAGCATTTTCATCAGCCTCTTAAAGAGGGGAGTCATCAAGTTAGTAACCTGGTGGAAGTGAGAAAATAAATTTTGAATGATAGGACTACTTTATATTAATCCTTGTTTTCAGTGAGTTTGAAAGTATATGCTGATTATAACACAAAATATAAAGTTTGAGACCTGAAACTGGTAGTGTTGTTTCTTGTTGTCTAAAACAGTATTAGAGACTTTCTAATTTCTGTTTTCTGTGATCTGAGGTTCTGATATTGTAAATGCTTACACATTTATCTCAACTACCACCATTTGATTTAAGTAACAATTGTGAAACTGAGCATACAAGTGGGCATTGGTAGAATTTGAGCTTTTTAACACAGTCTTTGTTAATTTGAATGTTAACTTTTGGGGTTTTTACCTAACCTATTTCTAGATTTCAGTGTAGTGTGAGGTTATATACTGTATACAACCCTGAAGGCTATGACTATGGGAATATAGTGAAACTTAGTGCTAAATGGTGTATAGAAAATGTAATACACTAAAAGATGTCAGCTGGTAGCTGGAAAAATCAGTAAATCATGTTTTGACAAATACTTAAATTATTAGCAAATTTTTTTCCACGCGAGTAGTTTGTCTTACAGTAATGCAAGATGGTGACTATAACTGACTGAAAATTAGCACATAGAGCAATTGGAGAAGACAAGCCTTGTACACAAAGATTATAATTTCTACATTTTTCCTTCAATTTTTAGTTTTATTATTTTACGTATTTACTACTTTATAATTTTGAAGAGTAAATGTACTTTCTAAATTAATTTGCTTTTGGAAGCCTGGTAGGTTTTATGTAGTGGTTGAAATCTCATTGCTCCTGTAATTGAGGCAGATTAGAACAATGCAGGATGTTTTCCCAAAGAACGCACCACACAAACGAATATCTGCCTAGTCTCAGTCAACTTAATCTGGGCAGGCTTTCCCGTACATTTTCAGATATCATGGAACTACTGTTTTCTTTAGTGACTTGACATTATGTATGTTGTAATCACTGAAGTTGTCTCTTCTCCCTTCTGCTTTTCTTTACAGGTGCTCCTTGACTCCGTCCTTGCCACTTTTTTTGTTCCCTCATAGAATTACTCATTTCTAGCATTGGAATTTGGTGGCATTTTGCTGTAGAGGTCCTGTCTAGCTTTATCTCTACATGTTCATGCTCTGAATTTTCACCTGTCTGCTTAAACTGAGGCTGTTTCATTCACTCACCACTTTCAGATAGTGAATGGTTCAAAGACTGAAGCTGCCCTTGAAATTCTGTCTTTGGGAAGCCCCATAAATACAGAAGTGTCATATATTCTGTCTCAGTTTATCTGCAGTTGTCAATGAAAATGTTTTAGAGGTGATTTTTTCACTATTATGTCTATTAATATTCTCAAGATTATTTTTCTCTGACGTGTTCTTCTACATTGTATTTCATGCTTCTTGGACTTAAAGGATGAAAATGTAACCGCTATCCAGGAAACTGAGGAGGAAATAAAAAAGCCAGATTTTGCAATGCAAGTATGTAAAATTGTATTCAGTTTGATTTAGTTTTCTTTTCCGTTTAAGGAAGGTGCTATTTTAAGTTATATATGTTGGCCCTTATTTCAGAGTAAACGAGAAATACTGAGAAGATTAAATCAAAATCTTAAAGCTCAAGAAGATGAGAAAGGAAAAAAGGAGTGCAAAAATATCCCTGAATTGGCTGAATCTGAAGATGGTGGGGAACAACAGGAAGGTGACCATCCTCTTCAAGGAGATCGCAAAAAATGGGGATCTGGGGCATCTGAGTTGGTAGTTCCTCTAGCTCAGTTATCGATGGAAGATTCTCTCTCTGGAACAGACCGTAAGTACTTTTTTTGTCACCATGATATTAGTAAATCAGTTTACTGTTGTGTAGTGTCTGTTTTTATAAAGCAAGTACTCTTTATTATTATTGTCTTACTAGTCAGTGCATGTCCTCTGCTTCCAAAAAAAAGCCGGTGGTTATGTATTTCCTTGGATAAGGAATAAGACACATGCTGAGTAATTAATTGGCCTACAGGAGATTCAACAAATAACTTTCTAATTTCAATAAACAGTTACCTGGTTAAATGCATGGTTGCTTTCTTTAAGCTTTCTTTGTAAGTGTCTTTTAAATAGGCACTAATTTAACAGAAGGAACACAAAGCACTTAAATAAGAAACTCATATATTTTAACTTCAGAATCCTTTTATGTTATCAGTAGAACAATAAAAACTGAAGGTTTTCTCAGTTTATATCTGTTGCTTCTATTATGCCCTTCATCAGTCTTAGCTTTTTTCTTTTTGTAAATCAAGCTTGTCTCTTCAGATTTTCTGTTTGTCTTCTCTGGTCTTTTGGGTGGAAGACCTTTTCCTGGTTTTAGTGTGTCTTATTAAGGGTCTGTTTCACACTGTAGAAATAATTTGAAAATGTGACAGACTTACTTCATAGCACAGTGGTTTTACACGGCTAGGATGTTAAAGATCAAGAAACTTCTTCTTTTGCTCTATTTTTCTTTGTTGCTTTTTATATCCTCTGTTTTCCTTGGAAGGAGAAATAACAGAGAAATCTCAAAGGATGTCAGGACAAGAGACTGTCTAGTTTCCCATTTCAGGTAAAGTTAAGACCATCTCATGCCAGTTTTAAACTTTTGTCATACTGTTTTCTTCTGGAATGCCTGAATTGCTGAAAAGACCTGCTGCTATTAAGTTGCAGATGTTAACTGGCATTGAATAACTCCTGTTATTAAATGGAATTGGCAGAAGCAAAACTCTAGACTTTCGAGGACAGTCTTTAGTCTATCTGACTTGGGATGAGGTGGCATGAGTCTGGCTTTGTGGTATTTAGTTTTGTGGAGGTTGTTCATTATGTAGAAAGTGAATAAAAGTTTCTTATTTCTAAAAGTTTCTGTATTTGTGTTTGTGTTCCGACAGGACAAACTCTTGGGGAAGTAATTAAAAAAGATATTGGGGAACCCCACAGGAAAGTCTGGGGCAAAAGCCCTACTGATTCAGTCCTGAAGATCCTAGGAGAAGCAGAATTGCAGCTGCAAACTGACCTACTTGAGGATCTAGATGTAATAAATGGTAAGCACAGCTGGCAGTTATCTGCACTGCAAGCGCAGGATGTGCCAGATTGCTAGTTTGTCTACTAAAACGAATTTTGAAGTCATAAAAGCATATTCTATCCTTACTCTTGCTTTCTACTTCTGGGCATTGCCTCATTCTAAATGTCAATGCAAGCTGAGGGATCCAAAGGGTCAGTCTCTTCTTCAACGGCTGGTTCTTCCGTGGCTCTGTCTCTTCAATGATTGATGTCTGAGGAGGACCCTGTCTATTATCTGAAATCCAGTTCCCATCCATTGCTGAATCCAATCTGGGACGTCCCCAGTGCCTGCCACTGTCATCTTCCCAGGAACTTGATACAGTTTTATATATGTGTATAGCATCTATTTCATTATTTCCTTTTTATTTTATTATTAATATTTCATTAAAGTAGTTTAGTATTTCTAAACTCATAAATCTCTTTATCTCTCTTCTTCCCCTTCTTGGAGCGAGGGAGATGGGGGGAGCTTCTGTCATCTTGTCATTCGCCAATGTGACCCAAACCATGACAACCTCATACCTCAGCCCACTGATCCAGCCTGTCCAGGTCCCTCTGTAGACCCTTCGTACCCTCAAGCAGATCAACACTCCCACACAACTTGGTGTCATCTGCAAACTTACTGAGGGTGCACTCAATCCCCTCATCCAGATCATTGATAAAGATATTAAAGAGAACCGACCCCAGTACTGAGCCCTGGGGAACATCATTTTTGACCAGCAGCCAGCTAGAGTTAACTCCGTTGACCGCAACTCTTTGGGCCCAGCCATCCAGACAGCTTTTATCCAGCAAAGAGTACCCCCGTCCGAGCCATGAGCAGCCAGTTTCTCCAGGAGAATGCTGTGAGAAACAGTGTCAAAGGCTTTACCAAAGTCTAAGCACAGAACATCCACACCCTTTCCCTTGTCCACTAAGTGGGTCAAGTAACATAGCAAGTAAAATTCAAATTTTAACATTCTAGCTTTCCTCTTCATAATAGCTATAATAAAAGCATACAAACTCTTATATTCTGTTTTCCTTTAAAGAAACAAAAATTCTCAACTCATCTTATAGTCACATTGTAGTTTACTATCAAACTGTGTCAAAGCAGTGTTTAAATAATAGAATAACTTTGTGTTAGGTACTGCAGAACCTCTTGAAGGAGATCATCAGTCCATAGTTATAAAAGAGGAGAAGGAAAAGAAAGCTTTTCCTACTGTCGGAGCTCAGTCTTCGGTATCAGTTGGTATCACAGAGTCTGACATGAGTATCCAAGAAGAATCTCAAAGAGCTGGACCTACCCAGGTGCAGAGTAAACCTATTATGCTGAATGGTAAGTCTTTTCATTAGTAATTCTAATTACAATCTATTTGCCAATTCAATAAGGGAAGTAATGATCTTGTATACTTTTATACCTTCCCACAAGTAATGTGCAGCTTTTTATTAACATCTTTTAGGTAGGACCAAGTGCTTCCTATGCCTGTGTTGTAATTTGATTCACTAATGTATTTTCTAAACTTCCAGAAACCTTTTTTGTGTGCTTTTAGAAAACTCTGTAGAATACAAGTGGAATTTGAAAGTGTTTCAATTGTGTTGTTGATGTTGGATTTCTTGTTTCTTTCTCCCCATCAATTGTGCTGGAATCATTTCTTCTATACAATACCAGCACCCTGCTGACATCTGGGGGCATGTTACTGATGTTTTTAGAAGACATAGTTTATTGGAGCTTTAAGATACTTTTCTTGTAAACAAACTTTTAGCTCTGGGGTTACAAAATTTCAGTTGTTTCTGCTAAATGGAGAAAATTATTAAAGCTGAAGGATTTAAGTATAATCTTAAGATGTATAGTCTCTCCTGTCTCTTTGTTTGGTTGGGATTCATTTTTAATGATGTATATGACTTTATTAATTTTAGAGCCTGATGATTTGGAAGCAGAGATGTTGGAAGAAACAGAAGTTAAAGAGCACCAGAGTAAGGAGAGTAAGAAATTTCCCATCACTGTTAATGAAGTGTGGGTAAAAGAGAAAGAGGACGAGTAAGTATTCTCTTCTTCTGATTCCTCTCTCTCCAGTTCAAACAACTAGCTTTAACTGAGCTAGGATTTAGATACATCAGTTAAAATGTTAAGCTTAGGTAAAGCTTCATTACTTGCCTGCCGTGTTAGTTTTACTGCACTTGGTGGCTGAAGACTTTTTTTCAGTTTTTCACTGTTTTTACACGGTGTTTCCCCTGGATGTGGTATTTCACAATAGGGCACAACATGACAGAAGAAATGAGGCAGCTTCTGAGAAAGTAGCGCTTGACAAGGTGAAACCACAAAAGGAAGCTCCAGAAGGTCAGTTGAAGTATCTTGTTTTGTTTATTGTAGCTGGCGGTATGGAGAACTTGAGGCATCCCTTCTCACTTTTTCTCTAACCCCCAAAGAGCAAGCTAATGATTATCTTTTATCTTTATTGCATAGAAGAATTGCTTGCTCTCAGAGGCCTTTGAAGTAATGTCAGAAGGTCTGCATATTTTGCAGTAGAATAGAAAATACATCAGCAATACTGTCGGGCATCATTGGTGATACTATGGCATCTATGGCTGGATTAAGCAAACTAGGGGTTTTTTCCCAGTGTTTGGGCAAATTATATTAGGTTTCTTCAAAGCTACCTCAATGTAAAGCAAAAAGCAACAGAAGAAAATGGATTACACCATAATTTAAGGCATGGACTGGATAACAAGAAACTACAGGCATGAGAACAGAATAGGCTATAGCTATTCTCAAAAAGTTAAAATGGGAGAATTTTACATTATAATGTTTAGCTTGGAGAAGAGGAGGCTGAGGGGAGACCTCATTGCCCTCTACAACTACCTGAAAGGAGGCTGTAGAGAGGTGGGTGTTGGCCTCTTCTCCCAAGTGAATAATGACAGGACCAGAGGAAATGGTCTGAAGCTGCGGCAGGGGAGGTTTACGTTAGATATTAGGAAGAATTACTTTACTGAAAGAGTGGTCAGGCACTGGAACAGCCTGCCCAGGGAGGTGGTTGAGTCACCATCCCTGGAGGTGTTTAAGAAATGTCTAGATGTGGCACTTCAGGGCATGCTCTAGTGGCAGAGATTGTAGGTGTTTGGGGGTTTTTTTTGGTGTGTGTATGGTTGGACTTGATGATCTCAAAGGTCCTTTCCAACCATGAAGATTCTATGATACTGAAATAATCCAAAGAGATTTTAATACTCTTAGAGTGCTTCAGTTGTACAACAGAAATTAGTTAGTTGTATTCACTTCAGTTACCTTTTGCTTAAGATCTTGGCGGTTTTAATCTGTTTAGATTTTTAACAGACTTTCTTCTACCACATCAGAAACTTGTTCCAGTGACTGTCAGCAACCTGAACCCTTATTCCAGAGGGTAATACAGCCCCCGGCTGTACCAACAGCCTCACCGGTTCTGTCAGCTCAGTCTTCACAGGAAGAGCCTTTCATACCTCGTTCACGTTCCATATCACCAGCAAAAAATAGAGGCAAAAGTTCCTTGTTGATTGGACTTTCTACAGGGCTGTTTGATGCAAATGACCCAAAGGCAAGTTTAAAAAAAAAAAAAAAACAAAACCACAAAAACTTTTATTTCTATAGTAATATACTTACTTTCTTATTGAGGCTGAGTGAGGCCAGAACAGATGGCATAAGTGTCTCAGCAGGTGTTTGTATTTGTCTAGCGGTGTCTGCCCTGCAGTGTGACTGTGCTGTGTTCATTGTATCAGCAGAAATTGTGCAGCGTTGAGTGTCTCCAGTTTCATCATTCAGTGTCTAGGTGTTTGTGGAGGAATGCCACCACTTCTCTGAGACATAACGGAGTTCACAAGGGGATTCTTAACTTCCACTACCTGCTTTCTTCCCTTTTATGCAGTTTTTCAGACTTCTTGCTATCGTCATAAACACCGAACAGATCAGCAAATGTATCTTGTAATTTCTGTCAACAAGATGATTGGGGTTTTTCTCCTGTAGGATTTAACCAGCTAGCACAGGTTCTGGCTGTGAAGCAGGAAGACTGAAGAGAGTGAATGGAGCTAACTGCTTCCTTGACCAGCTACGTAGGGCTCTGAAATCAGCATAGAATGGTGGAATGTGGTTTTCATCATACAAATTTTAAATACTTTAAGAATAGTTATGTAACTAGTAGATGAAACAGACTTTATGCGCGATACTTGCATAGGTTCCAAAGTACAAATTGTGTATAAGAGCTGCTTTTTGGAGAAACAATGGTGGCAAGGGTTCTCTGAAAACTTGCACACCTGCATTATATTCAGCCAATATGTAGTAAATGATTTCCTGGGTGGAGGAATGCCAGACAAGTAATAATGTTTCTTCTTTTGACTCCCAGCCTTTTTTGTGAGTTCATGAAAGAAGTTGCAGTACTTGGTGAATAACTGAATATTGTATAATATCTATTGGTTGACGCATTGTTAGGAAGCATAATATCAGGGATAGTGCTGTTTGCATCCTTGGGAAGAATAAGACTCCTTGACAAGCTTGTATCTCTTTTCACAGATCCATATATTCAGATAAATGGTTTCATGACTAATTTTCCTCAAGAGTTAGTCTATTGTTAACCTCCCTAGTTTATAAAGCTGCTTATCTGGCAATTGGATGATAATTACAGAAAGGCTAACTTGTGAGGAGAGGGAAAATGAACATTCTTTGTATCCTTATCAGGTTTAGAGTAATGGGTGTGCTTTATAATGAAGTTATTCAGTGTATCAATACAAAGTGCTACACTATGTCACAGACTGCATATTTGGCACCTAAGCGTTTGCACAGAATTGTTAATGCAGTTGAGTTGTATGTAAAAGCAACAGATGTGTTGTTACTGCTGCAGTAGACTTGATGAGAGAATGCAACAAATTCCCTTTCCTTATGTGCTTGCAAGAAGAGGAAGTTCAGTACTTTGCAGTATCTGCAAATGTGACTTTCTAGAATCTCCCAAATATACCTCTGCTGCAGCTCCTACCCGGAAACCATGGAAACCTTCAGCAGGGAGCGGGGCAGACAGAGTTAGTGTCCTATGTGTAGGCAGGGCTGTATGCCAACAGAAGTCGGCTAATTGGAAAATAAGCATTTTTCAAAATACCCGGAAACTTTCAAATGATGGGGTAGTCAGTCTTCTAATTGTTCCTTCACTTTAGTAGTAGTGGTGAAAAAGAGTGGTTATTCCTTTGGCAATAATATTCTGGCCATATGCTGACAGAGATTTGATATTTGAGCATGTATATGAATACACTGTGCTGGTATAAATTGTAGCTGAGGAACTAGGTTTGTTTCATTAAAATTTAGGGGGGAAACAGTTTAGGACAACTTAGAAACAATTTAGGAGCAAACACTGAACATGCAGGTATTCAGAGCTATGCTGAAGGAAGGTGAGGCTTATTGGTAAAATTTCTTAGTGAAGATTAGGTCTTATTTCTTGTTTTATTAATAATATGGTGAATATTTAGTAATTTTGGGGGATTCTTAGATTTCAAGAGAGAGCTGGTAGATTACTGTGTAAATGGTTACTTTGTTTCCATGTTGCTCTATTTCCATTGCAAAAGTTACTGTTGTAACTTGAACTTCTAATACTTCTTGTAATTAACTTTTCTAATACTATGGAACTGCCTTGAAATATACTATAAACAAAAGTTACTGTTTTCAGTGACCAACCTAGAGACATAATAAAATGTCATCTCAAAAATTATTCTGTTGTCAGCTACTGAAAATGGTTCTAAGCTGTAAGTGATTGTCATACATGCATTGTAAACAATTGTGTGTGTGTGTGTATATATATATATTATTTATCTATTGCAGTGTTCCTCTTCTTTAGATAGATGTCAAGGTAACAAACAAATCTGTGCAAAACTAGAATCTTTATGTCAGTTGATGTTCTTAAAGCTTTTCAATCACTGTAACTCGTAAAGGCAGAAGGAATGCTTTCCTTGTAGCTGAGAGGCAAAATTCAAGATGTCATATTTTCAACAATTTGAGTATCTGTGCTAGATACTTTGTTATTTTGAAACTGACCCTCAAATGAAAAAGGAAAAAAAAATAATCTGATTTTGAAGTATTTTGTAACCTCAGACTGTCTTCAGTGTTATCAAACAGGCTTTCTGTTACCTTTGCAGATGTTGAGAACATGTTCACTCCCGGATCTTTACAAACTGTACAGAACTTTAGTTGATGTTCCCAGTGTAGCAGATGTGCAGCATCAGCGTAATCTTGAAATAGATGACACAGAAGATGAGCAAGCCAAAGAAGGACCTTCTGATTCTGAGGATATGTGAGTGTATCAATTTATCAACGGTCATCTTAGATCAAGAATATTTTTGGTTAGACACTTAACAACTATACACAGTATACCAGCATGGGGTTTTTACCCAAATTTTAAAAATCCTTTATTGAATCACCATTTACTTTGAGTCTTGTTCCAGAGAATTGAGAAGCTAATGGGATGTACTGCTTACAATAGCTGTCTAAACTTCCTTTCCAAATTCCATCAAAGATGCTATTCTCTCTGGCTTCTGTGCCTTGCATTATGCTGAAGCAGATAAAAGTCAATGGCTGCCACTCTTCTAGAAATAAAGATTTAAGGAATATTTATTTCCTTCATATGTTCTGGGAATCTCGCTCATCTGTCTTCTCTACTGTTGTATTGGGATGTCCTTCAAGTTCCCTAAGCCTCTTAAGGGGCTTCAAAATCTGGCTCTTGACTATTCCCTGCAGCTTGGGTAGTCTGCAGGGACAGAATCATCTGGTGATCTAATCTGATAAGATCTAGATCTTTTTGCTCCAGATACATTTTTAATCTGGCTTGGAAATATTATACTTGCCAGGGTTCTATAGTAGTGCATGAGTACAAAGATTCTGAAATTATCTTACTAATTAAGTTGAATAGAGGACATGTCGTCATCTTTCTATGAAACGCTGTGATATCTGTTTAGCTAGTCTTTATTCCCTGTGTCTTGTGGTATCTTGTGGTATCAATGCTGTGATGTTGGACTAAGGACGCAAAGATTTGTCTCTTTTTTTTTTTTTCCTCCAGCTACATTGGTTTTCCAGTTTGTTGGCATAACAAAAGAAATGAGCTCTTCCTACAGGGTTTGTCTTGTTAAAGTATTAATTTATAACCTTTATATCACTTTCAGTATGTTTGGGGAGGCAGATACAGATTTGCAGGAACTCCGGGCCTCAATGGAACAATTGCTTAGGGAGCAGCCCAGTGAGGAATTCAGTGAAGAGGAGGAGTCTACTTTAAAGGCTAATGTTGTCGGATGCATAACAAATGGTACAGAGATGGAGGAAGGAGAGGAAAACAACCCCAGCAGTGAAAGTGCACTTAATGAAGAATGGCAGTCAGGTATAATTTCTATTGTACCTGTTTCGTAAGTTAGTTATTGATGCTAACAACTCAAACACAGAAGAATGTTTCTTCATTGTATACTTATAATGAAGTAAAGCTCTAGTTAATAGTTTTTACACTGAAGTTTTAAAAAATCAGATAATATTTAGACTCTGAATGTTAAGGTCAACATCTACGCAACATTTGGTGTTGTAAATTAAATGTCGGCTGTTTGTCAGGCAGCGATTATAAGTTGCTTTTTCTCTAGTTGTCTAAAACTTGTCTTCAAGGAAGATCAAGGACTGTGCACATCATGTGTTTTGAATAATTCATGACTACAATGTAAGAGTGAAAAAGAAATGGCAATTGGCATGACTGGAGTATCTGGCATCCAGCTTACATTACAATTAAGTAATTTAACAGGCAGTCAAAAGGAACGTGAAATTATTAACCTTGTTCTTAGCCCAAAATAACTATTAATGCAGTTGAACTAAAAATGAGACAGAAGAATTTATTACTGCTTCTAGCATTTTGCATGAGCTATACACAGTGGTGTCCTCAGTTCTGTTATTGAAATTCTGGTTGAAATAAGTATTTTACTACTGCTGTAAAATAAAGTGCATTTAGAAATACAGGTATATAAAAAGATGTATAAACATCAATAAGTAATCTGAAACATAGCTTTTGTGTAGTTTTGGTTTATTGAAGACAACTTTAAACAAATTGAAAATCTGTGAGTATTCCTGTAAGATATAATCTATATAATACACTTCAGTAAGTATTTAAGGTAAAATAAGCGTACATAATACCATCTTCTTTAATTTTTTGACAGTGCTGATGTTATACATTAATAACATACAATGCTTTCTGTGATTCTGTTGTTGTTGCAAGTGTTGCAGCACTTGGTGTCAGTGTCCCACCTTCTAGAAACATGATATTTCAGAAAACTTGCAGGTTTCAGTGTTGGGGGTGGGAGGAAGGCCTTCAAAACTCAGGGCAACAGACAGAGCCTGAAACCAAATCTATCTAAGATCCAAAAGTACAGCATAGGATTTGAAGGCATCTAATGGGGGGGGGTTTTAACCCACATACAAGTTTTCTTTTTATTTCAGTAATAATTTCTTATTGATGTGACTGTTGATACTTGAATCAGGGATATGATTTGGTCAGGATTATACCTTACACTTAGTCACATATAGGAGGTAGTATACTTTTAATATTAACTCACGAAGTCTGTGACCTACCAGGCAATAATATGTGGGCTTTTTTAAAGATTTGGTAATATAAACTGTGAAATCTAAAAAGCTGTATATTTTTCTTCTCTGGGTAGGTAAATCCTTTTGTAATTCAAATGTTTATTTAAGGAAGTACTTTTCTTAGGCAAAAGCAGTTTGTATTTTATAATAGGATTTACATAGGAATTCTATCTTGTATTTTTAAATAGATCCTTGTTTTTGTTTTGTTAAACTTACCTAATGTTTGACTGTTACAAACCAATTTGTAAGGTTTCTGTAGCCTATAAACAGCATCACCTTCAATTCTGTTGCATGCCTTATTGCATCAATTGGCATGCTGAATTTGCTACATGGAGGAGATGCACTCATAAAAGAACGAAGAACTTTGTAGCTAAATTAGTACTGGGTTTTCTAGACTTGCTCAGTGGAACAAGATGCATCTTGCTCCAGAAATTAAATAACTGGTTCTTAATGTACATCTCCTTATTTTCTGCTAGAAGACAGCCGCTTCCTTAAGGAGCGCTTTTCCCTAGCTTGGGACAGCCACTGAACCCTGCATCAGTTCCACCTCAGAAATACGTGGACTAGTTATGTGGAACTTGACCTACTGACATTGCTTTGGTAAATAAAAGTCTGCTTTCAGACCATGCCCTGTTTTCCTTCAGTACGAATGCCCTTGTTGCTAATGGTCAAAGGGGGGTTTTAGCGGAGATACCTAGATGCTTCCCATTTGGGATTCAGAATTTCTTTGCTGCCAAGAAAGAGGCAAAGAGGCTGCTCCTATTTCCTTGCAGGTTGTTCAGAACATCTGCCAACATCATCTACTGTTCCTGAGCTTACCTGATCTCATTATACTTAGAGGTCTGTGTGGATATCAAGTTTAGGGATGTGAAAACAACATTAAGACTGTAGGAAAACTGAGGGGGTTTTACTGTTGTTTTTTTTCTTTATAGATAATAGCGATGGAGAGATTGCCAGTGAATGTGAAGAATGTGATAGTATCTTCAGCCATTTGGAAGAATTGAGATATAACCTGGAGCAGGAAATAGGCTTTGATAAATTAATTGAAGTTTATGAGAAAATAAAGGTTTGTGGAATAACCTCAAGTGGAAAATATTTTCAGAAACAAGATAAATGTACCTAGGGCTGTTTACTGTGCCAGTAACTAATTGCATTATGTGACTAGAATCAATGCTTATTTCTTTAGTCTCTTACTCTGTTTCAACACGCTACAATATTATCACAGAAAATACCACGTGAGTGGATTAAAGAGGAAAACTTCAGGTTTAACCATGAATTGCATTTAATAAATTTGAACTACTTGATTCTATGCCCATATTAATTTTGGCAACATGAATTGTCCTTTCTCCCAGGCTATACATGAAGATGAAGACGAAAATATTGATATTTGTTCAACCATAGTTCAGACTGTTCTTGGAAATGAACACAAACACCTGTATGCCAAAATACTTCACCTAGTAATGGCAGATGGAGCCTACCAGGAAGGTAATCTCACTGTATCCTGGCAATTATGGCTGGTCTTACGTTCTTTCTTGGTCAGTATACAATAGGTTCCAATATACTTCTAAAACATATCTGTGCTCTGTTATATTGATGGCTAAACTGGTAATTTTTTTCACAAAGGGTATTATTATTCCTGCAGCAAAACGTGGCAAGCTTTGAAGCATGCTGACTGCCCTCTTTCAACAGTTTGTACATATGCAGTCAATGGTAACAATAGTTGCCTTATGAAAGGTGCAGTATAATTATTTAACTTCTGTAAAACAGTTACACAGCTTGGGAAGATGAAAGTCTAGAATATAACTTTCAGAATTAAAAACAATTTTATCTTAAGAATTAATGGATTTTTAGCTAAAATAATATTGTTCTTTCCAAAACTCTTAATGGATTGCAGTATCACTACTTTCCTGAAAAGAAAATTTCACATGGCTCTTTATCCTATAACTGCTGTTATTTAGAAGAACTTGATGTGGAGGTACCATCCATCCTAGTTTTCAGGTGGCTCAGTAATACGTTAAGAAAACTTACCTTGCTTGGGGGAGCCCTGCCTTGCTTAGCACAGATTACTAGGCAGATGGATAGTTTCCTAGATCTTGGAGTCGCCCTATGAAATCCCACACAGACCACTGTCAATGAGAAATCATTTTGTTGGGTTTTTTTCCCCTCATGTCAAAAATTTATCTGCAGTTATGTAGTTTTAGGTTTCTAATGATGAAAGTCTTTACTAGAGAGGAAAAAAAAAAAAGAAATCTAGAATCTCAATTATTTTTATAGAAATCAGAAGTGTTATATATTGTCTCTAGAAATGTGTGCAATTTTGAAATTTTCAATTTTGAAAAAATATTCTAATACATGTTGGTCAACATCTACTTTCTGCATCTTTTAAATTCTTTTACAAATCTGTTGCAATAGCAGTGGATAAAGGGTCAAATAAGATTATGGCTTTCTATGTATTTTACATGTAAAAGCTTGGGGAAAAAAGTCTTAAAAACTAGTTTTAAAAACATAGTAATTGAAAAACAAAAGCTCTAATACAAATTTCACTTTCTGAACTTTTCTTGCTACTGATATAGAACCACTCAGTAAGAATAACCAGTGCTGTTTTCATGCTGTGTTGTGGAAGTATGACAGAAAAGTGTCTGAAAAATATTTTTTCAACCACAAATTCTTGATTTAATGACAGAGTTGGAAAGATATATTGTAGTAGTTGATTTTTTTTTTTCTCAAGTGTCCAAAGGATTGGCAATACAGAAGAAAACGATAACTATAGTGTTACTGGTTTCTTGCCACTTTGCCTTAAGGATACTTAAAACTAGTTCCAAAAGGCTTAAATGACAATTTGTATGCCAACATTTCTGCAAGTTGTAAGCTGCTGTCTGAGTGAGTCCTGTTAAAATGAGCTAGCTTTCATCTTGCAAAATGCTAATTAACAAGCAGCTATTTTGAATAGCTTCAGTTCTAATTCTGTATTTTACAAATTTAGGTGGTAGTATACAAAAATGTAAAGGAAAAAGTAGTTCGTTACACTTCAGACATTTAAAGTACAGGTACTACTTTAGTACTAAAGTACATAAAGAACTGCATTTTAAGAGCTACTTTAAATTTCAGACGTTTAAAGAAAAAATCCTAAGATAATAAAGGTGAGTAGAGGACGAGTGACAGTCAGAAGCACGTTCCTGACCTGTCTCAAATTTTATACTCTTCAAATAAGAAAAGTTTGAAAAGATCTATTTTGCTCTCTACTAAGAGGATTGTTCTAACTGAAGCAGGCCACTTGAGATGAAACTATCTTAAATTCACTAATCCAAGAAAGATGACACGTTGTTCAGTATTTGTACGCATAGTGCTTCCAAGACAGTTTTGGTAACAGTCACCCCATCAGTGACCGACTGAATTCTTGTATTATTGCTTACTAAATTGTGGTTTCGATTTTGTGTGTGTGTGTGTGTGTGTGTGTGTGTGTGTGTGTGTCTCTCTCTCTCTCACCCTGTCTCTCCCCCTCTCCTGCTTTTTACAGATAACGATGAATAAACCTGACTCAGGAAAGCCCTTAATGCTGTACTACATACCGGTGTTCGAAGTCTGCACAGCTGAATAACAAATTGTAGTGGAGAATGTAACATGGGGCAGGAGAAGCAAGACTTCAAAAAATAATGTTGATTGTATTAAAAAGAAGACGACTCTGCCTTTTAAAACTGAGATACCTATACACATCTCGTGTCTACTTGCATATGTATTCATTAAATATTAGATGCCCAAAACGTAAAAACCAAAACCCCAAAAAACAACAGGAAAAAAACCCCCAAACCTGTAATCTCTCAAATTCCAAAATAAATATAGAAAGGAATACCTGTAGATATTCTTATACAAAACTGAGACCTATAATTTAAAACAGAATTTCTGCTGTATCAACAGTTGGCAGGTATGGTTAAGCAACTGGAAGCATTACTATGTTGTGGAAGTACCCGCACCTAGTTCTTCACTTACTTACTGAAAGTAGCCTCTCTTTACACCCACATAAAGAAATTACTTCATTTTTATTGACCCTTGTGGTTGTATTTTAATGGCATCTTAATCTAGTGGTCCGGTTTGAGTATTTCACTCTTTTCTTCATAAAAGAACTATTGTATTTTGAAGCTGAAGGCTTCCGTCAGTTTTTAACCAGTGTCATCTGAAATATCTTAATGGTGTTTCTAAATCAAGGCAAACTGATACTTCAGTCATCATTGAAACAGCTGGGGGTTTTGAGATTGTAAAATTCATGTGGAGCTCAAATACTTTTTTTTTTCCTCAATATTTTTCTTCCCCAACCCTTTCCCAAAATCCCAAGTATTTAGTTCTTTTGAATTTTGTAATCTGGTCAATGATTATAGTGCTCTGTAATAAGGTTTTGTAGCTTGATTTCCACCACCCCAAAAGAAAGCGGGGGGGGGAAGGCACGTCTTCTGACCCACATTTCCTTGTTCCTTCTGTCAAAGTGGTACTATGCAGGGCAGACATCAGGTACGCTGCTGGTTTTTTCCAATTATCTCTGGGACAACTTGATTGGCTCCCCCATACAGGAAGTCTCTGTTACAAATCTGATCCCAACTGCCCTATTGGAGAAAAATAGTTTGGTTTTTATTTTTCAGCTACAGCCAGTCACAATCTAAAACTGTCAAAAGTTACTTTTCCACAAAGTAAAATCAAGTATATACATATGTATTATTTGGAACTGTCAAAACATGTACATGATTTTTGTATAATTGCTTTATGGTGTTGTTATTAAAGTTTTGCCCACTCAAAAGTGTTAATTTTTTTTTAAACACATCCACTTCTTAAAGGTAGGCCAAACTTACTGTTTCAGCTGTATCCTGGGCATCTGCGATGAGAATAAAATTAAAAATCATAAACGCCTTTAACATTTTAATTTTTTTTTAAGTCCTTATTTACTTGATAAACACCTCTTGCTTCATCTGATGAGAAAGTAACGTCATTGTTGGACACAGTGCTGGTTCTGTTCTACGCTGTTTCTCTTTTCCTTCCCTTCCTTTTTTTAAACTTCCCACAGTAAGTTTTGGGGCTTTTCACTGGGCTTCTCTTTCATTCCATTTTTTACTGCTGATTAATCTGTTCAGAGAGATGATCCTCATAAACTGCATCATCAATGACATTCAGCAGCCACACTCTAAAGACTTTAATAAAGAATGAGTCTGCGTTATTTTCTATTTTCAGGTTTGCTTTTCAAATCAATACCTTGTACACCTTTTGGGGCTATAGATTTAAAAGAATACAGATTAACTATATGGAAAGAAGAAAATATACCAGCTGGTTTATTCTGCGCTCTGTGGTTTTGGATTTTCTCAAGGTGATACAGTCTTACTGAAGTTAAAGGGTGGAGGGTGTCTAATTCTTTTGAAATTGAAATCATATCATTCTTGAGTGTCTTCATTTCTTAGGCAGTGTGCCGGTTTGCTGCTGGTAAGAAAAATGGACATAAGCTGCAGACTTCAAGCTTTACAGACATAGAGCTTTTTATCAATTAATGATTTGAAAAATATGCATAGATTATGCACAGCTGCTCAAGAATAATCTTCAAACCTGCCAACTGGTACTGGATATCCTTGAAATCCCTCAAGAGCTAATTTAGAATTGACACAGTAAATAAGTTTCTCTGCTAAAGAAATACTTTTATACACAATTTTAAATCTCTAGTTAATGTACATTATAAGGGCATGAAGGACAGTGTGAATTCAGGATGATTTATTGGTCTGTATGTAAAACATTGAAATTAGTTGAGCATTTGGCTTGTATTCATATTACACTCGCTATAAAGAATTTTCTGTTGTAATTCTAGTAGCAAATTGAGATACATACAGGATGGTATTTTTGACACAAACCATAAACTATTTCATATTATATCCCTGTCCTCAGTCCTTTTTCTTGACCCCTAAAGCCAACCGTAGCTCAGGTGAGGAATCTTTAAAAAGAAAAACAGAACATAAACAAAAAAATGCACGTACTCCCCTCCCAAAAAACAAATGCTGAAAAACCAAACCTGTAATGCCTCTGTTGTGCTGCCCTGCAGACAGGGTTGCAGTCCATGACACTGGCCTCTCCTGGCTCATGGTGCCGTTTATAGCTGTATGTACACCTTGAGTTTTCTGACCTGCAACAGCAAGGAGTAAAACTGCCCAGGGAAGTGGTGGAATCACCACCCCCGGAGGTATTTAACAGGCTGGGAGAAGGGGTGCTTAGGGATGTGATTTAGGGGTGGTTTTGGCAGTGTTAGATTGATTGTTGGACTTGATGATCTTAAGGGTCCCTTCCAACCTAGGTGATTCTATGATTCTCTGTTAACCCTTTTGTTCTAAAGCTTTGCAACCTTATAGAGTCACAGAATGGTTCAGGTTAGAAGGGACCTTAAAGATCACCTAGTTCCAACCCCCTGCCATGGGCAGGGACACCTCCCACTAGACCAGGCTGCTCAAAGCCTCATCCAGCCTGGCCTTGAACACTTCCAGGGATGGGGCATCCACACCTTCTCTGGGCAACCTGTTCCAGTGCCTCACCACCCTCACAGGAAACTTCGCTCACAGTAAAACTTGCTTGAATCTGTCGAAAAGTTACAAAAACTTTTTGTAAGGGCTTGTTTGGGTTTGGGTTTTTTTCCACATTTGTTTGTAGGGGAAACTACACCCTCTCAAAACTCTGACTGTCCTCAACTCAAGAGTTGAACCCCGAGTTCTTAAATAAGACTGTTCAAAATACACAAACCAAGCCCGACGGGGTTTCTCGGGGGGGGCCGTGCCGCCCTGCAGCCGCCAGGTGGCGCCATAACAGCGTCCGCGGCTGCCGGGCGGGCGACGGCGGGGGCCGTGGGAAGCAGAGCCCCCCCGGCGGGGTGCAGGACCCGCCGCCTCGGGGGGTGCCAAACGGGTGGAATCCTCCATGAAAACCGCACTTTGCTTGGGAAGCTGCGGGGCGAGCTGGCAGGCGGTGAGCCTGGGGCAGCGTGGAAATGCTGAAGTCGCTGTGATTTACAAGCGTTTCCTTGTACAAGGCCACGGCCTGAAAATGCTACACATAAACGCAAATCTTCACGTGTTTACAAAACGTTATCGTTCGCAAATAATTTACAAATCACCTGGAGTACTGCAGCCAGCTTTGGAGTCCTCAGCACAAGAAGGTGATGGACCTGTTGGAACCGGTCCATAAGAGGGCCACAAGGATGCTCAGGGGGCTGGAGCACCTCTCCTATGAAGACAGGCTGAGAGAGTTGGGGTTGTTCAGCCTGGAGAAGAGAAGGCTCCAGGGAGACCTTATAGCGGCCTTCCAGTACCTAAAGGGGGCTTACGGGAGAGATGGGGAAGGACTCCTTATGAGGGAATGCAGCAACAGAAGGAGGGGTAACGGTTTTAAACTGAAAGAGGGGAGATTTAGATTAGATATTAGGGAGAAATTCTTCACTCTGGGGGTGGTGAGGCACTGGAACAGGTTGCCCAGAGAAGCTGTGGGTGCCCCATCCCTGGAAGTGTTCAAGGCCAGGCTGGATGGGGCTTTGAGCAGCCTGGTCTAGTGGGAGGTGTCTGGGCCCATGGCAGGGGGGTTGGAACTAGATGGAACTTTAAGGTCCCTTCCAACCCGAACCATTCTATGATTCCATGAAATCAAAAATATAGAGAACTATATAGAAGTTGCTGAACTGGGTGAGAAGCCTTTAGCTGAAGCACAGCTTCTCAGCTTGTATCAGTCATGCCACCCTTACGTTCCTTTTCCTGGGGGACGGCATGTTTCCCCAGTCCCCAATATCTCCAGTTTCCCCAAATGACTAGATGCAAATTTAAATAAAACAAAATACGGCGCTTTTAGCACGGTTATGATGTTGTGTATGGCTGGACTCTGTATCAATCTTCCCCTCAGCCAGAGGGTGGGGTAGAAGCGCACTCCTGACTCAATTCCTGATTTGACTTTCATCTCTCCACTAAAAGCACCTCATCAAGACTCAAATGAAGCAAGACTCAACTTTATCAACTGTGATAAACCACAGACAAATACAGAATTTTGGTTTTTTGAGCCTTTATAACATTTTTCTTCCCAAAGAATTATGCGCTTTCTCAAATCTTATTTTAACAATTTTTCATTCATGAGCCACGTAGACTAAAATTTAGCATACAATAGAAACCGATCCTTACCATTCCTACAACATTTCTTTCTGCCATTTTCATCATAGCAGTTTAGACGGAGCAATTTGCAGAGTTTAAGTACTAGTTTTAAAATCCATAAACAGCTTCTTCCTTTAAATTAAATTTGTGTGTTAATGCAGTACACACTTCAAATGCATTTCCAAGTTGATGTTTTCCAGCTGAGCTGATGAGTTCATCAATTCAAATAGTAGCACTTTTAACGGTTGGCTTGTGCCAGAGTCTTAAAAACACTTCTTCAGCAGCTAAAGCCTTAATTGAACCGCTTCCATAAAGATATATTAATTTGTAGTTACTTGTGAGACACATATATAGGAGTTCGGCTGCTCCAGCTAAATTGCTTGCCTAGAGCGCCTCTGATCTGGTGTGCTCTTCCAGATTTTATTTCCAAGATGTTTTTTAACCAAGATGTGATTTAGCTAATTCTATTAACTCTCTTTTTAACGATACGGTTTAAAAACTTGCAGAGCCAAAGGCTTGGCGAGTTTTTTTCACATTAGCTGCGCAACAAAAGCCAAAACCAGGCGGGTTGCACAGTGGGAAAACTCCAGCGAGGCAGCGTTTTGCTTAGTTTCAGGATGGCTGTGACAGTTCTTCCGCGAGTCGTCCCTGAGGTTGTCTGTATCGGGCGTGAGGCTGCGGCGCTGCCTGAGTCACTTCTGCCTGGCTGATGGATGTTCCCTTGGGGACGGCAGTCAGCCAGGAGAAAACACAGCTCAGTTTTAAATAGCGCCGGGGCTGAAGCTGATGCAGACACGCTCAGAGGATAATGGAACCATAATCAGGTCCTTGACATACCCTCAGTTTTGCTGTATCCTGCCAACAGTCCTGACAGTAATCTCTTCTCTAGGGGAAGGGATGAAGTATGCATTTTTGCTGGATCCCCAATATAGGCTAAAACTTCCCCAGATTCAAACTTTAGGCAAAAACTCTGCAGTTCTAGCTCTCTTAATAAAATTTTAAATCTCAAGCAGTACTTCAGGGATGCTATTTTTTCCTTCTATCTGCTTCCCCATCAACAGTCAAGAGTTCTCATTGCTGTTTGTTTTATGGCTGCTAGAACTATTTTAAATGTTATCAGAGTAGTTTTGCAAAAGTAAGGTATGTAGCCTTTTTCTGAAGAAGTGATTGTTTTGATGGGGATATAGAAAAGACAGAAAACCTGAGACGTCTTTAAATAAACAGCTAGAGCGCTATGTATTGTGGAGCTACACCAACATGACGACTACTTAAAGGGTCAGTCAGTCTCCTTCCTATAAACTGCTGTAGCTGTTGTACTTCTCTAAACTCTTGTTTCTTCCTCTGTATTAAGCTCTAATAACTCTCAATAAAGATCTAAAAGTAATAAAATGCATCTAATTTACCATTCTTGTAGCACACTTAGTTGATCCTTTCCCACTGATGTTAGTTGTTGTAACTTATGTGGCAGTTTGGGGTATTTTAGACTTGTTCTTCAAACTTTGTAAGAGAAAATCAAAAGGAGGAGAAGATTATCATGGCAGTTGAACTTCTCAACAGAGCAAATTTGGACTTAACGCTGGACATACTTTTATGCCTCTTTAATTCTAAGAAATATTAGTATTTTTTTGTTTTTCATGCTTAACAGTTTCAAAGCCTTATTTAGTAGATCTGGATTTTACTGTTAGTAAACATATACGGAGAATTACCTCCACAGCAGGAAAACATCTCTAGCTATTTTTAGCTATTAATAACATAGAATTTCTTTTCAGCTGTTGAAAAGCCTGGCTGCACTGAATTGTATATCCTGTTCCACCGTGAACTTTAGTACATCAGTTAATGATCACAGTGCCCTGAATAACTTAACTCACTGTATTCACTTAATTCACTGCAGGGCTCCCTTTCCTCAGATGACCACTATTGCTTTTTCTACCTTGGGCAATCATGTTTGTCCAGGAAGAGACTCCAGCAAATTCTGACTCTTAACAGACAGTGGGGTTAAGCGTTGCCAGCTGGGAAAAGGAGCACAGTTCAACCCTGGCCTGTGACCTTTGTTAACCATGCAGCAATACTACAGTAACTGTTCTGCTCAGATCAGTAACGGACAGATTTTCCACCATAAATACCACTATCTAGACATACATACAATAGTGGAGCATGGATGACCACAGTCATAAGGCCTCCCTCCTCCCAGTAAAACTTAAAGAAAGCTTGAGTCAAATCCCACTGTGATCTGTTAAGATGCTCCTCTTTCCCTCTGCTGAGGATTACCAGGACCAGCAGAATGAAACGTGCGCCCGCCCTCATGCTTCGGCGCAGCGTTGATTAAACTGCTGGGAAGACAAGTTTGAGCCAAGCCACCAGACTCCGAGCTGCGGCTGGTGAGGATATGAGCACATCTTCCATTCTGCTTATTCTGCCACACTGAAAGCAAGCGCCATCAGAAGGATGGGGCATAACAGACGGAGCTATAACTCAAACCACTCCGTAACAGCTCCTAAAGCTCATCTATCAAGGATGGTGCAAGACGGCTTGTGCAGTGTTAGTAAGAGAAATTTAGGTATGAACATACAATGTGAAATAGGCCTGCTGAGGAGCAAAAGCTGTGTAGTGTATAATGTTTATCTTGCATTCATCAAGTCATAATGTACTTACTTAACGCTATTTTTGTTTTCGCTTCCTGGCAAAACTCCCACAGTCGTTTTATTTTGCCTTACAGCAGTTAAAAAAGTGCAAAATGTGTAACTGACATAGGTAAAAAAAATCTAGTAATTGTGAAATTGCCTGTTTTATCATATGATAAACCCTGGGGGCTTGTTAGAGGGATCACACTAATCCATAGCATGAAACAGGTCACATCCCTTCCTACAGTCACTAGCTTTAACAAAGCTGTCTTTGATATTTCAACTCAGGTATTTTCAGCTACAATTCAGCAGCTTTGCATACAAAGCCTGTAAGATGCGGGGTGTCTCTCCTGCCCCCCTCCATTCTGCATTTCTGTCTGCCTTAGTGGTGTCTGAAAGATGTGCTGCTCACTTACAGTTACACTGATGTTCATGAAAATTGCAGGTACCTCATTTCTGGAAATTGAACCCTCATGCTTTTTCAGCCTTAGGGAACTGTATTTCCTTGCCATAGGATAACAGAGAGGTCAGGAGGCTTTGTGATCCTTGGGCAGAAGACTGTGTACAATAATAGAATGAACTGGGGCAAAAAAAAAATGTGATGAAAGCATCTGGGAGTTTTTTGTGTATAGTAGACAATATATTCTATACTCACTTTCTGTGACTAAGTTTACTGTTACCAAGGCCTAGAATTAGCCAAATAAAACAGCAGGGAAGCCTTCTCTGTGTTTCTTGCCTCCATTTCTCACTAACATTTTTACATTCACTCACTCTCTCTTCTAATGGAAGCTGGGGAAAAAGTGCCGAGTACAGCACTAATGACATGAAGAAAAACACTGAAGGAAGCAGCAGGGAGGCCAAGGTTTCAACCACTCTCCCTCCCCTGCCCAGGAAAATTTCAGTGACCTCTTGACACCTCCCATGGGAAACTTTAAATTGACAAGCGTATTTGCCAAGTAAATACGAAAAATGGCATTAAAATAGTATTGTTTCTGACTTAATCCTCCTAAAGTCAATGAAAGTGAGTTAAGGTTCCCGCAGCAGCTATAACGCACTAACCTCATTCTCGACGGCGGTGCACGTGGATATGTATCAGGACTGATTAAAAAACACTTCCACGCACTTAGCAGTATTCACTTGGGAAACTGAAAATAAAAATGCCAAAAATTAAGTTACAGCTTGTTCCTGGATTATCCTGGTATTTTGATTCAAACTACAATGTTTCATGTTATGCAACACTACCTCAAGTCAAAACATTGTTAATTTGTCCTATGAAAACAAAAGGGGAAGGCATTTCAAGTTCGTTATACCCTGATTGTTTATTCTGCTGTGTTTTTGCTGGGGTAAGTTATTCAAGAATGATTGTTGGGACTCGTGGAAAACATTCTGGCTTTATTATCTGCCAGTTGCCAATTTTTTTTTTCTGAAATCTGATGATCAGGAATGGAGGGATATTCGAGCACACTGCATCTCAAGTGTCTCCGTACCATTTCTCCCCACACCTAGAGAATGCATCTGCTACCCAGCAACACTTGCTGGTCATTACTAACCCTGATCCTGCTTGTTAACGGTATTCCAGGAGACAGGTCACTAAACTGGAGATCTGTGGTTTAGTTCTGGGAATTGCCCCTTTGCTTCCTCCCCAGCAAATTATTTAATTTATCCTGCAGAGATAACTGCATCTATGCCAGTCATTATCTCCCCTCGTTTGTCTTGCCTTCTCTTTCCAGTCCTTTTCGTTATCAGTTTCCAAGTCTTCAACATATGAGGTAACTCCACTTTTGTGCTTCCCACCTCTGTCATCTAGAAAAGGAAGAGCACAATAAACACCATAAATAAGAATGTTCCCAGACTGCAATACCAGAAAAATGCTCACTGACTAACGTGAACTAGCACATAGGAAAACATCCAGCGCAGACCATTTGCTGACAACTGTTTTGACCGCAGCTGCCTTAGCTGTATTTAAGGACTGTGATGTGGATTAAAAATACATCCCTTTTTTAGTGGAGGTGTGACCTTGGAGAAGAATGGTGGTAGAACTGCATTAGCAGTTTGCAGTGATGCTTGCGAACAGGTTTTTGGCACGCTTACCCGTTGTCAGTGCCTTAGTCACATCCACATGCAGAAAGTGGCTGTTCACATTTTCTAGGACATGTGGGAAAACATTACTTGAAAATGAGTTTGACTATAGCTCATATAAAGTGTATATTTAAGCAGTATTTAAGGGCTGATTCTTAGCTAAAGAGATGGAATCCAGCTGCCTGTTTTCTTTGGCCCTGAGAGTCAGTTTGATATGATTTACATTTTTAGAGCTGGCTTCACAAAGAAAGAGCTAGAGGGTTGGTTTTGAGGCATTTTTTTTTTTTTTTTGGTGTGTGTTAGTGAGTAAATATTTTACAGCCCAAATTCCTAGTTCCACAAAATCAGTGACTCTAGGCTGTGGGACAATATAAGTAAGCACAAAGGCTGGAATTTATTGCTAGTAATGATCTATGAGATAAGATTTTCAACTAAGCCAGTGCAGAGAGGTCTCTTGCCAGATGTGTGGGAGTGAAAGTGACACAAATCTACCAAAAAAAACCCAACATCTTTGGCAATCCCAGAGTGATTATATAGCCTTGCAGTGCTAGCAGCCTCAGAGAATTCATTTTGTGTCTCAATGTCTTCATCAACTTAAAAGCCAAGTCCCAAGCTTTACAAAAGAAATCCAAAGTAGTGCCATGAGTACTCCATAAATTTATCTCACTTCCTTAATCTTATTTTGAACAGGGAAACGTTGGGGTTTTTTCCTACATTCCTCTCTTTGTAAAGAGCTGTGGTAGCAGAATGGTAGTGATTCTGCAAAAAAGTCACCAGGGAACTCATCCCTTTATTCCCTTACTTTCATCCCAATGCAATTCAAAACTTTTCTTCAGAGTCAGGCTCCATTTGAAATCCTTGCTTTTTGCTTCTAAGGTATAGACAAAACCAACGGTACATGGATGGTACCGTGACGACATCTAAACCTCTGCCTACATCCTTTCCTAAGTTTACCAGAAATTGCAGGTAACTGAAGCTATAAAGGAGCTTCTGTACCTTTCAGACAACACAAGAAGTATAATTTGTGCTAATGGGAATGCAACTTTCCTTATAGCTGAGGATAAATTCCAAAAAGGGATGCTTCAGTCAAAGAAAATGCTTTGCCTTGGTGTAAGGACACTGCTTTGACTAGTTTGGGATAGATATGTTAGTGCACTTTAAATGCTCTAACACATTTTAATTTTTTTTATATCCTAGTACACAAACTCTTACAAAACCTCTCTCGTCACTCATGTACGTCTGATACCACAGCAGAACTGTGCAAGTGTGGCAGAGATGTTTGAAAAGTAAACATGCTGATAATTCTACTTGCCTGTCAGATAGTTCTGCCCAGCAGGCAGTTTTAGTAGGAAAATGCTATTTTAAGGAAATAAATATCTTTGAAAAAACTAGCTGAGCATGCTTTTAAGAACTAACATGGCAACTCTTTGGGGGGGGGGTTGGTTTTTGGTTTTTTTTTGGCAAACTATCAAACTGTTGCAGCACTCAAAATTCTAAAATGGCTTAGTTTAGAATTTAAACAAGCTAGCAAATTCTTCTCGTAGATTTTGCTCTAAAAACACATTACTTTCATATGGAAAGATGTCGCATATTTATCCTGGAGCAGTGTACCAGGCGCTGCTCCTAAGCCTGGGAGTGTGGCATGGCTACATTCAGGCTCTGTTCTGGGACAAAGTCCAAAGCGACTCTCACTGCAGAGGAGATACAGGCGAAGGCAGTACGGTGCTTTTCAACAGATTCCCTGCTTTGGACAATAGGAGGAACTGCAGGACTCGCCATAAAACACACACAACCCACAGTACATCCTTGTTGTACTATACATTTCTCATGCTTTAATGACCACAAAAGCCCAAGTGGTCTTTAAGAGTCACTCCTCTGTAAATGCACTTCCAGTAACTGCTCTCAGAATAAAACACCTAGAATAAGGTGTTTGTTAAAACCTGCAGAGATTTCTGAGTTTTCATTATGTCATGCAGTTGCCCAAAAAAGAAATAACATGCCTTAAATCACCCACTGTAGAGCCTGTGCTCTGAGCGGACTTGAAAATTTCTCATCTAGAAAGACGGAAGGGGGTGCTTAATATGTTTGGTGTGAAAAACATGAAGAGGTCTGAAGCTCCAGCCTGCTACTTTTTGGAGGACGTTTTTCTGAGGCTAGGGCACTGAGGCTTTGGCCAAGGATGTTTGCTCTAGGAGGGTTAATTTGAATGCAGGACCCCTCCAGGTAAAATAGCACAGTGCTATGAATTCTTCCCTATTCATGAAACTTATTGACTAGCTATGTCTATCTCACAGGATTTTAGAGAGTGAAGCTGTAGGGCATTTCTAGAAATACAAAATACAACAATAGGCAGAATCTAGGAACTGTAGACCTGACATGATGGATACAGACTTCTCCCAATGCCCACAACCTCCCTCCCTCTGCACAGTCCACGTGCAAAGGTGCTTCTGACTCTCCTCAGCAGTTCCACCTCCTCCTATCTAATATTGTATTTTTTTGTTCAAGTAGTATACCTGCCAACTACACAGTCTCCAGACGTTCAGCTTCTTTCAGATACTTTGGTAATGAGGTGTGGTAATGAAGACTAAGTAAACTTTTATGAACGTTGAATATCCTTTATCATATTACAGTTTTGTGCTTATTTAAAAAGAAAAAAAAATTGTTTGGGCCCTGCAATTCATCTCATCTGTTTGGGTTCTGAAAGCTCCAAACATTTGTCACAATGTTCCTCAAAGATAAAATTGGTGTTTAGTCACTCCAACCCACTATCACCCAAAGTGGTTGATTACGGTTCTGCCTGATCTCAGGCTAGAGTCAGTAACACAATAATTCTACTTAAACATTTATATGATTTCTGGTTTACTGTTCATATGAAATAGCTTTAACCTGTGAATTGTACATAGCCTTTGCAAGTGGGGAAAATACTAATAGCTTTTTAATAGTTTAACATTTGCTAACAATACAGCAAACTATTAAAATGGCACGTAAGTATTGCAAAAAGTCTAGGGCAGTCAATAATTCTAAAACTACATCCTGAATCACTTATGAATCTTTAGGAGAGCAGATCTAAGTAGGATTGGGAGATATCTAGAAAAGGATTGAACAGAGAATCTGTCACGCTCTGCCCTCAAAGGAATCTCCGCTGTGGACACAACACTAATTCTAGAGGGGTGACGGAGCGTTAGCACCTACTCTGCAGCCTCACAGATGAGGTCTGTGGTTTATCAGCTGCATGCAAGGAAGGAAAAAGATCATTTGATTTCAGAATAAACTTATTAAGAACAGCTTCTTACATTTCTGTACCTCTTCTAAAGTCTTCACAGATGCACCATCCAGTTTGATTTCTTTAAATAAACGTTCTCCTTTGCTTTTTCTTTAACCTTGTTTGTACTAAGGGCAATTTTAAGCTTGCTGGTTAATGAGATTGCAGGCACTACGTTCCCATCAGTGTAATGATCATTTAAATCAAGTTCTTGACCACCTACACACACCAACTCCTTACTGCATTTCTACAAGGTAGAGCAGTGGACAGTGCAGCTAGGCTATTGGGATCATATGCACCCATAAACCCAGTAAGTGTCCTCCTGTGACTAGCCTGGTGGAAATGTCTTAAGGTAACAAAGAGCTCATCTAAACACTGAGAGTTTGTAACATGTTTATTCTTTAATGCCACAGACACCTTTTCTGTTGCTTATTCCCTCAGTGCGACGCAAATTAAGTTATTACAAAAGCATCAATCTGTGCAAAAGTACAATCCCAGCTTCACATCACAGCTTCACGTCACAGACAGGTAGTTTACAACATTAACAAACAAATGATACTCTTCTCAAGAAAACGGGAAACTAAAAAGTAATCAAAAGTCAAATGTCATCTCTGTCTGGTGAGGTTTGAGACACAGCCAGGCAACTTTTGTCTATACTCCAAGCTAGATGCCTAGAATACAGAATAAAGAGGTGAAAATAGAAGCCAAAGTGTATGGAAAGCACAATAACCCATTTCTCCTGCCTCCTCACAAATACGAGCAACAGCAGAGATTCTTCTGGCAGGATGCAGAAGCCTTAGAAATATATTTGTATTACAGTCGTCGATATAGTTACGACTAGTTTACAACACAGAAAGTGCAGCAGGGGCAGCACAAAACTCGGTTTGCCAGCAAACTGACTGGATCAATACCAACCATGCTGAGCTCCATGTGGCTAGCATTCCGTGAACAGTAACCGAGCTGGGCAATTTAAAGCTAGCACTAATTGCAGCATAGATATCTTGTTGTAAAAAAAAAAAAACACAGCCAACAAAAAAACCAAAAACCAACCCCAAACCAAACCACAAGGCCCCACAAGCCCCCAGAAACCAAAACCACAAAAAAAAATCCCCAACTCTTTAATGAAAAGGGAACAAAGTCATCGAAGAACATCCTTGCTCATTTCCACCGGAGACTGAAGAAAGCTGGCCCCACTTCACTCCATGCTGTACTTGCCAATACAAAGCCAGGAATATCAGCATGGCCATCAGTGGTAAACTCTTACTAAATTGACGTCAGTGGGAGTTTTGCGTGGCCTTTAAAAGGAAATTGCCACTGCATCTCCAGGGGTCATTTTACAAGGAAATAAGATTAACCTTTTTGGTCTGCGCTCAAGATCTATATTGCATGGGAAAGACAGGCTAATGTGGACATTACAAATGGGGAAACATCATCTTTTCCGACAAAAAAAAAATAGCTATAAAAATAGTTTAGTACAAAGAATGTATCTTGAAACAAAAACATGCTTATTATCCTCAGTAGAAATAATCTTAATGTTAAAGTTCATCCCTGAGCTTATTAAAAAAATAAAAATCACACTACAACTGCCACAAGATGCTATCTTCTGTTACATTTTCTTTCTGATAGGACATAAGACCTCTTGTTCCACAATCCTTATTACCTTTAAGTTGTTTGTAGTCATCTCAAGATTTTAAGGATAAATACGCATTCATATGTTTATTCTTATGGGCCAGGGTTTCTCTACTCGGCACTCAGTTATTCAGTTTTGGTTTATGATACTAAATCTGGTGTCTGATACTAATTCTCAGTTAAATTTCCTAAGGAACTAGATGTAAACGATTACAGGGTGCATCTGTCAGCCGCCTTCCCAATTATTTATAATTCATTGGCAAAACCTGACAGAATATTTGTAAAGATATTAAGATTCTATAGATTTTACAAAAAACAGTGGTCGTATCTAGAAAAGAGCTAAAATTTAATGGCCCCCCTACAGAAACGGGTGCAGCAAAGGTCAAGTTATCTCTTCTTGTCAGGCTGCCAACTTACCAGTTAGCCAGTGTTGCTCAAAGCCAGGCACAGTATACGCTGCCTCGCATTTTAAAGACAGAGGAAAAACTAAGGATACTAGGAAGCGTGACAGAAACAGGAAATATTCCAGTGATTATGATTGCTTTGGCAGAGAGGGCTGAAGACATGGGGAGGAGGCCTGTAGGTTGGTTGGCCCACAGGAGAAAAAGAAGGTATCGGCAAAAGGGAAGGAGGACCCCAGAGGACATATTGGGTTTATTGCACTAAGGATGCTGGACACATGAAAGCAACCAGGCGTTATCAGTGCTGCTACTGTTATTTTGTCTTTTGGTGTTCCACGTATCACCCTTTGCTTCTTCCTTTACCCAACGGCTTCCAGATGAAGACAAACAGCATACGTTGCAGGAAAAAAAAAAAAGTTTGTGCCTGAAAACCACCTTCAGAAGTACAATTTCTTACACCAGAAATGTGTAAAATGTTTTCACAAATATGAACTTTATAGACTTTATAACTGTAGAGATCCAGGGATTTAAGTAACTGAAGGGCCTCTTTGCTCAAATCTCTGTTTTCAGTGGTTCTCTGCTGTGTGCAATCTCTCCTTTGCATCAATTACTTAGTAAGTCGTGCAAGGAACTAACGAACTGTACAGAAGAACGGAATGGTTTCATAAAGCGAGGTCTCCTCGTGTAATAGTGTGCAACGCACAGTTCCCTGCTCGCGGCTGGAAGTGACAATGAATAAATGTTTCAACGTAACAGCAATTCTGTTCCTTTCAGTCCTGGCGTCAGCCTATTCCAGCCACTCCAACTCAAACACTTCATCCATAAGAGGGCAGCGGCGTACATCAGCACGCACACCCACAGCTTTTTACATAGATTATATTTGTTTGAAAATTAACTACTGCTGCTGCTCGGGAAGTAACATATTTATCTCTACTCTTCAGAATGTTTACTGCTTTGGCTAGTATCCCAAAATATTTTTAGTATTTTACAGACTTTACATAAAACATTATCAAAGACCAGCCCTGATAAAGGGCTAATCTTTTTATCCTGCTTCCCTGAACTTTCATCTCACTTCCCTAGTACACCACCTGTATTGTTAAATTCCTCTACCATTTTAAAAGATTTTACATTCCTTAGGCAGCAAACTAAGTTTAGACAACAATAACTGTGTTGCTTACAAAACTATGCTGGAAAGGCTGGCAAATTATTACATGCAACCTTGATGAGATCTTTTGGAAAAGCTATGGCCAAAAATGAAATCCAACTGTATGATGTTCAAGACGTTTATGTTCAGCACGTCCCTATTTTAAACGTACTGATTATCCTTCTTTCTGCAGTGGCAGCGCTCACACTGCAAGATAGAGAAATACCATGAGACATGGGAATATTCTTACGTATCAGATGTTTATACCCTTCTCTTCTATTTATGTTACGATACTCCCTGGAAAGCACAGACACAGACCAGAACCCCATCTGTATCAGTTTTCCTAAACTCCAGAATTCATGGGGGAGGAAACCTTATTTCTTAATGAACTGTGGATATTTAGCACTTTCAATATTTCTACTACTGCCAATAAATAAATTTAAAAAAAAAAAAATCAGAGACGTATTCAGTGTGAGCACATATTTGGAAATCCTAATGATCACAGAATATCATTACTGTAGGAAACAACCAAGCTAACAAATCCAGAAAGCAAGACAGAACAGCTGATCACGCTATCAAGTTACACAACCCTACACAATAAAAAAAAAACCCTTTTTATATGCACGCACAATTCAGTAAGAATGACAACAAACTTGAATAGCTCAAAACTAGACACAAGAAGAAAGCTTTCAGATTGCTCCCTTTTTGAGGTCTTTAACTGGAACTTGTATCAAAACTTACACATTTCTCTAGATTTTTCTAACCATCCATAGACAAGGTGCTTCATCCAATTCCAAAAGTGTATTTTTTTTTTTAAATTCCTTTTAGCTGTTTTCTTTTATGATAATTTATATGTACTTTAGGGTTTACTTCCTCCTTCATTCCAACAGTCTTGCAGAGAAGTATTTCACAAAAACAGCCTCCAAAGCAAGCACTTCATCTCCCTAACATAAGGCGGGGTGCGTGCGTGTGTCAAGAAAGACACCTATTTCGGGCAGTTTCTGACCTCGCTTGACTATTTACTTGAGCAACACTAACAAATAACTTTCTGTCACCCCGCGAGAGGCACGCACACCCGAGCTTAATGCGTTAAGCCGCATTCGACCTTATGGCAGAGCGGTCTGCGAGGCCCCGAGAGAGCACCGCTGCTCTGGAGGGCAGCACTCCACGGGACAAGGCACCCACCTGCCTCCCTCCCCTGCCCGCCCCTCACCGCCGCACAGAGGCGGGAAACGCCGCGACTCCCCCCCACCCCCCCGGACCCAGGCCTCACCGCTGCCCCACCGACACCCTGCGCCCTTCGCGCCGGGAGCAGGGGGCGCACAGCCGGGGGCCGGGCCCGGGTGCCCCTGGCTGGAAGAGGCCCCCACCTCGCCCCACACAAACCGGTTTCTTCCTTCCGTAGGGCCTGGCAGCACCCCGGGCCTGATTTACCACAGAGATCGGGGGGAGGCCCCCGACCACCCGCCCGTTTTCCACCCCCAGGCTCTTGGCGGCAGCCCCCGGTGCCCGGCCGGGCCTCCCCCCTCACGAACTGGGCGGGAAGCGCCTCCCCCCGCCGGCGCGGCGGCGGATCCCCCGCCAACCCTCACCCCGCGGCACCTGGCGAGGGGGCGGTAGGGAGGAAGGGACGGCCGCCACGGCCCAGCGCCCCGTCCTGCCTTCTCCCGTGAGGGGAGGTGCTGCCTCTGAGGGGAGGCGGCCCGGGTCGGGCCGGTGGCCGCCCTCCCCGCGGCCCCCTCGGCGGGGCGGTGCCGGGCGGGGCGGTGCCGCCCCTCGCGTCAGCCCTGCGCGGCGGGGCGGGGAAGGGGACGGGAGCCTCGGCTGCCGCGGCGGGAGAGGCAGCACCGGTGGGGCCAGCGGCGGCGGCTCCTCCTCACGGGAACAAAGCGGGGCCGGCGCAGCCCCCCCCCCGGCCCGCTGCGGCGCCACACGACGGTGAGAGCCGGCTGAGGGACGGGGAGGGGGGTGGTGGGCGGCCTCCCCAGGGACCCTCCCGCGCCCCCTCAGGGGCGGCTCGGCGCGGCGGCGGGGCCGCAGGCCCGACCCCCCCCTTCCCCTTCCCCTCACCGCCGCGGGGCGGGGTGACAGCCCTCTGCCCCGGGCCTGCCTCCTTCCCCCCGCCCCGCCGCGGGATGCACCTCCCGGGGGAGCCGGCCCCGCTCGCCCCTCACCCCGGGGGCCCGCGGAGGGGTGCGTACCGCCTGGCGCGGGGTCTGACTGCCTGCGAATCGCTTTGAAAAGAGGGGGGGTGGGGGGGAATGTAAATAAATAAAGGAGCCGGTATGGACGCGGAGCCCGATGGCAGGTAGGTGCGGGGACACGCGCCCGGGGAGCCTAGCCAGCCGCTTCCGCAGGCCGGCGGCGGGCCGTGGGTGGAGGTGCTCAACTTTGCCCAGAGCCCGGGCTTGACAGCCCCGGAGGGGCTGGACGGGGCTGCGGGGCTGGCCGGGCCACCGCCGCGGGGAACGCCGGAGCAGGGGCCGGGGCTGGGGCCGCGTCGCCCCGCCAAGTACGCGGGCGCGTAGCGACCGGGACCGCCGAGCTCAACAAGCGGTTTTCTTCCCTGGTGTGACTTCCCGCAGAATGAGATTATATTTTTTTTTTTAGGGGTCGTCTTGGTGGTGGGATTTTTTTTTTTTTTTCCTCTGCCTTTACCCAGCCCCTCACTGCGTACCCTTAAGCTGGCCGAAGACTCGTCCCCTCTGTGGCTGCGTACGCAGCGCTGCTGTTGTCCTAACGCTGTGGCAGTGGCACTTCCTGCTGTAAATCACTTCGCGATAGTTTTTGAAGGGCTTCTTAAAGGCGGCACTGTTAACGAACCCGCCTGTCAGTGCCTCCGGTAAGCTTAAAATCTGGTGAGCCAGAGGCTGTTTGCAAGACTGATGTGCTTAACGTGCGGCTCTTTTCACAGAAGTGGTAGAAATGTAGCCTGTTATCGGCTTACTCTTGGCATAAATGTAGTTCCCCTTGCTACGCCTTATTGGTGTACGCTCTGTTGTTTTGGACACAGTTGTAGTTACCGTCGCCGTCTTCTCATTGTGGAAAAGGCTGATTTCAATTAAATGTTCAGAGACACAGGTGTATTAAGCAAGGGCTACGAAAAGTAAGCTTTATTATAATGCTGTACTGGGGATAGCTCTTCATTCTGGACTGATGTGAGAGAATAGAATTACTTGCGATTAAAATTTATGGGGACTTGAATTTAAAACCCTTAGCTGTTAGGTTTTGTTACAATGTTTTAAATAACTAGATATATTAATGTAGATTGCTATTAGTATGTATTGGTATTTTGATGTTTCTTTCATTTACTGGAAATACCTACTGAACTAGTCTAGAGTTCTTTTATTTTGCTCCTTGTATGAACATCTTCATATAGAATAGTCTTGCTGACTCTTTTTTTCCAGCTTATTAATGCCTTTTTCCCTCAAAAAATTTCAGAGCATGGTCAGAAGAGGAATGGATGTAACATGATATCCTTGGAGTGCTCAAAACACACAAATTCTGCAAAAATTTTGGTTTTTGGTTAAGTAATACAAAGAAAATGGATGAATCAGCTTTGCTGGATCTGTTGGAGTGTCCTGTTTGCTTAGAACGCCTTGATGCTTCTGCAAAAGTCTTGCCTTGCCAACACACATTTTGTAAACGCTGTCTGCTGGGCATTGTGAGTTCTCGAAATGAACTTCGATGCCCAGAGTGCAGGACTTTAGTGGACTGCAGCGTTGACGAACTTCCCAGTAATATTCTGCTTGTTAGACTACTGGATGGCATCAAACAGAGGCCTCGAAAACCCAGCGCTGGTGGCGGGACTGGTAGCACAAATGCTTTAAGAGTCCCCATCAACACTGTAGCTAATTGCGGATCAAAGGACCTGCAGACCCCTCAAGTTGGACAGCAGCAAAGGGTGCAAGCACGGAGCCCTCCTGTTAGGGTAAGTACTACGTGATGGTGGTATTTTGTTGCAATCGCATCTTTTCCTGCACTGTTTCAAAACATTCAATGGCCTCTGCTTCAGGATAAGGGCAGTCAGATAGTAAATATGGCAAAACAGTATTTTTGAGAACTGTTGTAGACTTCTAGCAAAACACATCAGTGTTCTTATCAGTATTGGTTTAATGTTATGTAAATACCGGTAATAATGGGTCCTTATTAAATCTCAGTTGTTCAGGTAAGGAGAAGAAAAGCATCTCAATATGTTAACTGTCTTATTAAAAGGAAGTCAAATAGAACAAGATAATTTATGTGGAAAGCTTAAGTAATTGTCAAGGATAAACATCTTGTGAAGAACACTCGAAATATTTCTTGGTTTGTCAACTGCAAGAGTTTTTATTTTGGCTCTTGTGCTTTCTGTAATGACTGTCAGTAAATTTCCTCTGGATTACATCTAACGAATGTTAAACATTAGCAGGAAAGTTACATTGTTCTTGAAGTTGTGAAGGTTTTGCCATTGGCTTCTAAGGAGCTAGATTTTTACTTTTCTTCCTTTAAAAAGAAATCTTTGAATTACTGTGGTCTGGTGAGTTATTTGTACTCTCAGTCCTCGCCCCTTCTTTAATTAGTTTTTCCTCAAAGTATTTTTTCGAAGTGATTTGGAAAATCATGTACTGTAATGGGAAGACATTACCTTCTGCCTGTACTCCTGTTCCTTCCTAGGATCTGTGCAACCTGTAGATTCCGTCATACCTTATAATCAAGATTCAATAGCCTCATTTATGATTATCCATTCTAGAGCCTGTATCGGGAAATATAATTTTACGAGATGTCTGACCTTGCTGTGTTTTATCTAATGACAAGGCAGATCAGCTTCCCTGAAAGGTTTTGCTGCCCATTTTGTGATGCTCGTGTATTCAGACTTCCTGTGTTTGAAGTGAAATTTCTTGGAAGGTTGAGGTGGTTTCCTTCTTCTGAAGTTTATTTTATTTTTAAGAAATGTCTTGAGGAGTTCCAAGGAGAGGGCTTAAACGTGCATTTGGCAGGACTAGTATTTATTTTAAAATATAGCTGAATTATTTAGTTTACTTACCTAATGAAGGAAGCCTTACACCGGTTTGTCCTCAGCTGTACTTAGATGATTGGAATCTCTCTAAAACATCTTAGATAACGCTTCTTAAGTTTGCATAGGGATTTAAAACACAGGTGTTCTTCCATTAGATTGTATTGTTTTGTCTGCTTGGTAGAGACTCTCATTAGGTTCTTTACTTTAGAATATAAAAATAATAATTATCATGCCACTTCCTGTTAATGAGTTTTATTCTGCATAGAGATTAATTGGTAAGGGAGGAGAGAAGATGATGTGGTGTTTCTTTTTCTTTCAAAAGGTAAACCTTAATAAATGCTGCAAAGAAGCTTCAGCAGTATCAAAACCAGTCTGGTCTTCTCCAGAACCTTAAAGTGTTTACCATGATACCTTGCATTTGCAAAAGCTCTTCAATTTAAAGCAAATCAAAATACCCATGTAGCTTTTTAAATATATTTTTCTGTCGACCCTTGTAAATAACTGCGTATTTTCAGAGATGGCGGCTTCTCCCAAAAGGCTTCTGGTGCAGCAATGTACTGCATATGTGAATGACTGCACTTCAGTTTCTCAAAGCTTTATTAGAAAAAATAAAACTGAATATGTAATATTCTCTCTCTTTTTTTTTTAATGTTCTATAATATCCTGTTGTGCAACATTTGCATTTCCAGATGTTGTACAGAGTAGAAAGTGATAACATATGGAATGTTGCTTCAATTTATTAGTTATGCTGTACCGTATGCCATTAAGATTGTGACCATGTGTATTCCTCATGCAATTAACTGATACTCAGTGTATATTAGTAATAGATTTCAGCATTTAACAGTAAGTCTGAGTACATCGGTGTTTCTGGGGTTTCACAGGCATTCTTGTGTCTTCTTTCCTTTGGGAGACAGAGGAAGATGATCTTCTCATCTCTTGTCCACTTTTTCCAGACCCTTTCTTACTAGGAAGGCAGTACTTTTGAGAACAGAAACCGACTCTGAGGGATAAGAAAGGGGAGATACGAAGAACTTTTCCTTGTTCTATATGAAAAATGTTTTTTAAAAAAAAGTCTAGAAAGCAAAATGCCAATTTAATGGAGAACGTTGAAGTGAATGCCCTACTTGTTTTGCTAACTGTAACTTAAAGATGGTTGCAAACAGAGTTCCTCTCTGGGAATTGGAGAGGAAAATCTGTTTCTAGATGAGTGGCAGAGTCAGATTTCCTGAACTAATTTTGCTGAAGGGGAACTAGTAAATGAAAGTTGCTGTTATGTTAAATGAAGTGAACGTGGATGAAGGCTGTCAAGTCATAAACATTCTGCTTATACCCTGAAGTAATACTAAGCTCATAAATGCCCTTTCAGAGGATGCCATAATTTTCAGAAAAAGTTAATACAGCATGTACTGCAGCGTGATTTCCTGAACTGTATCAATGACTACGGAGCTGCCAGCCCTGTTATTGCACAGTACTATGTATATTGCATTCTCTGTATGTATGTGGTGACACATGGCAATAAACAAACAAATGGTTCCTTGAGTCTTAAAACTAATGAAGCTGAGTGGGTGGTGGGGATTAACAAATCCTGTGCCTTGTATCTCCCCCACTGCAATAACCCTGTTTCTTTCTGTAACCTCTATAATCTTTCACTGCTGTAACAACTGCAATTTCTCACTTCAAGTTTTAAACCTCTTTCTATTCCCCGCTATTTTGATACATAAAGCCTTCTGTGCCTTTCCCCGGGTACTGGCTGGACAAAGGCAGCATACTACTGCACCTGATGGAAAACTGGGTTTGCTGACTGCCCATCTCTTCAGTTCTGAGCAGCCAGCTTGCCTGGGAGAACAAATAATACTTATGCCCATGCTGCAGCTTCCTCTCTGGTAGAGATGCTAATTTAATGCTTTTTTTGGCTCTTTTTTTTTTTTTTTAAATGAAAAACTTCAGCTGGGTTGACAGCTTGGACGAGCTGTAAGAACCACAGCCTTCTGTCAAATCTGCTTGGGACTAGTTATCAGGAGCAAGTTATTGAGGGCTGTTGAGGGAATGTGTGATCACATGAGCCTCATTTCCTTCAAAAGAGCATTTGCAAATTTTAAGGTACTTACTTTCAAATTTATGCTCATGTTATTCATCTTGTCATTTTCACAAAGTATGTTAAACAGGTATTATCTTAAGTTCCTTATGGTAGTTATATGAGGGTGTGCTTATTGCAGGAGCCTTAAACGTAGCTGTGTGCGTAAGTTGATAGATATTGGAGAGCTGCTCTAATTTCTCTACTAGAGGATAGATTTAAGTTGATACACATCCAACTTCTCTTTTCCCTTGAATTTATATGTTCCTAACACATACCAGTTCTCCTGATAGTTTCTTTATAGTCCCAGTTTCTGAAGTTAGGGCTATCATCTCAGCAGAACCTAGAGCGGAGTTGTCTAGACAGTCTGAAATCTCATCACTGCTGAAAATAATTTTTTTAATAATGTTTTCAGCTGTTCTCTGGACCAAGTGTAGGCAGGAAGAGATAAGCAAAGGATTCAAATGATTTCCCTTTTTGAAAGAAAAGCATGAATAGCTCAAAAATTGGCCCTGCCTAATCGAGTTGATGCTTATGCTGAATCGATGTATTGAAGTATCGATAGTGTAATTTGGGTATATATATGTCAATGGGAAACCTTATCAAGAAATGTTACAGTGCAGACAATGGTAAAGTCCTAAAGCTCTTCCCTTTTTTCTTGTTTTTATTCTGGAAAGCTATTATCTCTGGTAATACCACTTGTGGTGAAGTCTTCTTGAAATAAGAGGGTAAAGGAACATTACAGGCCATACTAGCAGATGCTCATTTAGGTGTTAAAGAGGGCTTTCTAACTTGATCAGTAATTTCCTGCTCTGTGCATACCTAAAACATCATTTTTCTATTATGAACTACTAACATCTGAGGTATTTGCGATAAACTCTTATAAACTGAAGAGGAATGAAAAACCCACAAGTAGGTCGTTCCATGAGTTTCTGCTAATGCTCACCTGGGTTGCGTTAGCAATGTAAACCCACATGTCCATTCTCCTACTTGTGTAGGACAGGAAAGCAACAGTAAAATTTTAAATTCCTACATCCATACTGCCACAGCAGCAGTCATTTGGGATCCAGTAGGCCTGCCTGGGAACTGCCGAAGCAGGTTTAATGCCAAAAAGTAAAATAAATGTAGCCAGGTTCTCTTCCACAGCTGAACTTGGCACACAACTTGGGGCAGTAGGGACAATGGGCCACCTTCTGGTCTGTGACGACTTCAGCAGGTCAGGCTTCTCTGTTGGACTCTTCATGGTGTTAGCAATCAGTTTTCTTTTATCCTAACCCCCCTGGAGAAAAGAGCTCAGGGTGGCAGCTTGCACACTTTGACAATTTAGCAGGATTCAAAAACCTGATAGGAGCTGAATAAAACAAGTGCTGCTATTGTACCTGTGACACTCACTGGCCTAGTGAGATCCTGGCAGAACTTCGTTATCAAAGGAGACTTCTTAATGATTAGAAAACAGCGATGGGACGGAAAATATGCATTCATAGATCAAAACTTTTAATAAAGGATTGAAAATAAATATAGGGATTGCCAAGCATAGCAGCAGGTTTAGATTGGAACAGATGTTTAAATCGTCTCTGAACAAGAGTCATCAGAATAAAATAGAAACATCATATCAGTAAACATCTGCTGGTCAGGTGCTCTTAGAAGAGGCTCACATTTTGATAATAGATTAGTTGGTAAAGTATGCCACTTTGCGGGGAAAAGTGGTTGTAGAAATATGCAAGAAACAGTGGCTAATGCAGTTAGTTTCATGATTGGCATTTGTGATGGTAGGCTGGAGAATCATTAGTTGATGGTACAATCCTCAAAATCAGGTATGTGTAAAAATTTGTACAAAATCTGCTTTCCCCCTTACAATTTTGTTCTTTTTTTAAAAGTATCTTATTGTTGTCTGTGTAGTTTTAATTATGCATTCCTGCATATATTCCATGCTATAAAAGTAAGGAGTGTCAAGGTGCAACTTTAACATGTGGAATATCTTAATTTGAGAATGTGGACATAGGTGCCTATTCATATTCCGGAGTGATCATTAGAAAAAATTTGGGGAGGCCTCTCTAAATCGTGTATGCATGCTTTTGTTTCTTTTCACACTTTCTGAAATACCAGATTCTGCTTTTGTATTTCCAGTTGCTTGTACAGTTTTAATTACTTCTTTGTAACACTTTTGAATCCCTTGTTAAGCTAGATAAAATTTAATGGAGATTATAAATATAAAAGGAAAATAGACTGTCTCTCATGGTGTTAATGTGTTTCCTCTCTGAGATAAGTAAGTAAGTAAAGAGAGGGGAGGATAAGCAAAAGGAGGAATTGTCTCAGTATCCAAAGGCATTGGGCTGGGGTTGAGAGCTTCCGGGCTCAGTTCCTGGCTCTGCCACAGACATCCTTTATAACCTTGCACAGAGTCATTCAAAGCTCTTTGTGCCTCTGTTTCCCATCTGCAGATATGACTGATAGTACTTCCTTTGTTTGACTTGCTATTTAAACTGTATATTCTTTAAGGCAGAGATTGACTTTCTTATTTTGGATGTATCTATAGGGTGCTTTACAATGGGTCCACAGTCTCAGTTGAGGTCGGTAGATACTGCTGTTCACTCTTTAAAGCGTTGACTTCCTCAGTACTGGAGAACTGTTCATAATCCATTTCCTGTACCAAAGATGGTCCAGTGCCTAGTGTCATTGTTAAAAGAATTTAATTTTGTGTTTGGATGTTTAATAGGGAATCGCATAAATACCTCAGTGAGGAAAAACCAGACACTTAAAAAAAAAAAAATAATCTGTATAAGCTGGTGTTCTGTTCTTCAGCTAGAGAAATCTGCATCCAGCTGGCACACTGGTGTGTAGAACTGATTGTGTTTTGAAAAGGATAAAAAGAGAATATATAATGTGAATGGTGTTGGCAGTACGGAAATATTTAATTCCATACTTTGAATCTCGATAGCAATCTTTAACCTGCCAGCTAACATTAATCTGCTTGATAAAATAGTTGTGAAACCAATGTAATCCCTTTATTTTGAAAATAATTAAGTTTTGAAGTAAGGTGATCTATAAACTAAAAAACAAATCCACAGTATTTAAGTGTGATACTTAAATGTCTTTTTATTATTTATTTTTTCTGATAGCCTTTATTTTTAATTAGTAGAAGATACTGTTGTAGGATTGCTTTGTTTTCAGGTGGAAGAGGGGGCTGTCTTTATTTCCCTTCGTCTTCCAATTTAATATCCCACCATTTCTTCAGATTCGTTTAAAACAGCCTGCCTGAAATAAAATGGTGTCTTTTTCCCTCCACTGTAATTTGGCCGGTGAGTTACAGGTTATTGCTCTACTCGAAAAGCTTTGATCATTCAGAAAGCTTAAACTTCTGTGAAAAAAGGAAGTCTAAAACCCTTACTTTTAATGGGCTCATGAAGGGGAGCAGTTTTTTTTAAAGAGAATAAAAATGTTTTAATTTTTCTCTTATGATCACACAAATCAAATACCAATAAAGTTGCTTTACAGAGGTGGTCCCGGGTCTGGTTAGCAGTCAGTCAGCAGTGCTATTGCTGTGTTTCTGGGTGCATAGCGTCTAGCTTCCTGCAGTGGCTACCTCTTGTTCGGTGGCTTAATAGACATCCTGGACTGTAGGAAGAGCTGAAGGGGCTGACTGGGATGGGGTCAGCTAGAAATCCTTCTCCTCCCCTCTCCTTTACCTGTGTGAAGTGGTTTTCACGTGGTACTTCCTCTGCTTACCCCTGTGTTTAGTGTATGGATAGGAACTGCGGAAAACAGCAAGCCTGAAACTGCAGCTGTGATAATAAAACTGGAAACTTGTTATGTTGAATTGTTTGTCTGTCTTTTGGTGGACTTCCTCTTGCAGTGCGTTTGGCCTTCTCCTTATGATGTGCTTAACACCTTCCTTGGTCTTTTCTTTGGCTCCATCATTGTCCTTTATTCAGACGTTCTCTCGCCTCTGATCTGAGTGTACTACTTCCAAGAAAAAGAAAACATAGATCTTTCTTTCCTCTTGTGTCCAATTTGTCCTTGATCGTGTCAAAAGTAGGGAAAATAAAATAAGCAATAAGAAAGAAAATGTTCTGTTGAAGTATCAGGACTACAGACACTCGTGTGGAATGTATGACTAAGTCTTCTAAATGAATGAGGAGCAAGAAGTGTAGGTTAATATTACTGTATTGCTGTGGCTTCTTGGTTTAAAATTTTCCTTTTTTTTTTTTTTTCTTCTTCTTTAAATCACTGGCTATATGCAATCCGGGTGTGGGCAAGAATCTGTCTCAGTAATTAAGGCTGAAATATGTGGTCAGCCCTGTTCATACATACACCTTGTTACTGGGTGCACAAAGGAAAAGCGTGCATCTGGTGTGTGTGTACCAAGAATGGCTGCTTTGAGATGGACTAATTTTAGGACAGAAATGGCCCTGAGGTGGGAGAATCACACCCTCCAGGGGAGTATTCTTTTCTGCACTTTTTACCTTTCTTCATCTTCCAAACTCATGAAGATCGCTTCAGCCTTTCTGATCTGTCTTGACAAGTGAATGGATACCTTGACTCTGGCACATGTTCAGAATGCTGAAGAATGTAGATATTGTGTGTGTGTGTGTGTGTTACAGATTTCCACTTTTCTATAGACCTAAGACGGAGAGGGGAAAAAAACTTCTTCAAAGGCAGCTTCTAAGAGATGATGTGTGCCCCTGGACGAGTGCTGTTTTGCAATTTTGTGTAACTGGTGTACTTAAGTTATACTTCAATGTCCGCAGTCCAAGCCTGAAGCATTAGGACAAGGAAGCAATAGCTCCACTGCTTTGTTCTCCTTTGGTGTCCAGGTGTGTCAAATTCTGGCCCAGCAGTGCTGACAGTTGAAGTTATCATCTTGGCAGACATCTTTTAGATGTAGCACTGTCTGTGCAACCAGAATCCTGGGTATAGAGGGGGAGATGGCAGCACCGTCCTCTACTTTATCGTCAAACTAAACAGTAGGGCTAGTCCTAGTGCGAGCCTTGCTGCACTGAGAGTGCCTGAATAACTGTTTTTGTTTATTCTCATCCCATAGATGTTGCTGAGGCTGCCACGCAGTTTGGGCACGAAGCCCCTAGCTGGTCTTGGTCAGTATAGAGGCAAACAATTAAGTCTGTTTTCTCTTTTGCATGCTCTTACACATCAGGAAGTCATAGAGACAGGAGGATGCTCTGGAGATAAGGACAGTCACTCCAAAGACAGAAACTGAGTCCAGTATTTGGAATTCTTTGACATGTAATGCTTACATGCATATCTCTAAAATGTCATTCAGTGTTCCCTGGAAACATACAGGATTGGATTCTGCAGTTGAGGGGAAATTGAAACACAGAACTCAAACTCAACTCTTCATTTAAAGACACTGTTGCCAAAGTGTCTCAGAGTCTGAGCCTGCTAGGTACGTGAAAATCAACTGTGGCGCATGTGAGCAATCCACCGCAGCAGTCATTTATCCCTGTACCCTCAGAAGCTTAGGACTGTGACACTCAAATATTTGATGCTTGTTGTGGCACTCAAGCATGTGATTTGTTATCCAAAGCTAGGTTTTTGCAGCATGAGATTATGAGTACTTCAGAATTCTAAGTAATTTAATTTCTTGTCTACGTCTTTGTTCCTACCTTGTTTGGCCCTTGATCAGTTCACCACCACCTATAGTATAAGCACTTAAACTTTCAAGTATAAAAAACCAGAACCTGCAAGAATGTGTCTGATCTCCTAAAAATGAGAACAAGATTCTCTCGTGCATGCTTTCTCTCTTTCTCAGTAACTTTGTTTGAAATGGTGCTGATATGCTCAGCCTTCCACATATAATTTTTAAAATATGGTGTAAATTTGTGTTTGGTTGTTTGCTTTGTTTTGTTTGTTTTGTTTGTTTTGTTTTGTTTTTTAATTGAACTAAAAGATCTGGTCAAGTGCTTATTTTCTGTCGTCCAAGTTGTCATGATTCTTCAGAGTCAAACATAGATTGTCCGTTTTTATTTTCTGTACGTGTGCAAAGTATAATTTTAATTTCTAGCTCAGAAGTATGCTATTCATCATAAATGCATTTTGATCAAAGGTAGGCATTTCAATGTTGCTTAAAAATGAATACAAATATCATTCTCCTCCTCTCTGAAGTGAAGGAGCGTTGCCAGTGTTGCACAGAAGATAAGCCGGGCATCAGAGGGTGTCCTATTGGACTTCCTAACACCTGAAACATTCCTCAGTCTTTAGTATTCCTTTGTAAATAAAACTGATTTTGTTTCATGGCATTAGTGCTGCAATAAGGTGAGGTAACTCTGCTCTCCTTTTTATAAAGGAAATATGTGCACATTACCTCTCTTAACTTCCTCTTCTCAGCACCTAAACTTTCAAAATATACATGTACATTAAAAGCCTTTTAAAGAAGTGAAACATTGTTTTATCTTGCGTGAACCACAATTTTACAAGACAAGCTTTTGAAAAGCTCTGGTTAAAGACAAAAGTAGTCACTCCTACCAGACTTTCAAGCTGCTGAACTTGAAAAGGAATGTAGTCTTACTTGCACAGAGGAGCGAGAGGATCAATACCGAATAATTTGAAACAAGTCTCTTCAATTACTCTTTATTAGCATGCTGTCTTAATTCTTTAGGTTATAGTCTGCATTTTATTTATCTAAAAAAAATTGGGGAAGAATGAGGCACTTCTGCTTAAAAAGTGTTAAGATGAAAAGTGTTCAAAGATAATCAGATGACAATCTGAGTTGGCATATATAGGGCATAGCTGTTCCAGAAGCTTATTTTAAACAAATCCAGTAAAACTGAATTCAGTGCGCTGTGGTAGTGTGCCTCTGAGTAAAGATGAAGCTTTTATTCTGAAGCTGCGAGCTTGCTAAAAGAAAATCGATGTCTCATGGACCTTCACTTTTTGGTGTATGCCAGTGCCTTACTATTTCACATGGTCGTCTTTTTCATGAGCTAGATAAAGATCTGAGAGGAGACTCTTAAATCTTATCCACACAAGCAGAGTTAAGCCATTTTCAAAACCTGTTTAATTTAACACAGTTTTTAATCCACAGCCTTATTAAGTTAACAAGCCTTCAGCCTTGCCACCAGGTTCTGTAATCTTCTTAGATCTTCGGTCTAAGCAGGGCAGGGATAGTCAATAAGTAGATGAATAGATAATCTTTCAGAAGACATATAGGTCTTCCAGAAATACATGTTGATAGCTACACTGAGTTTTGAAGGGTTGAGAAGTGCTGATCTGAACTTACATTGAATATAAGACATGCTACCACAGTGCCTACAACGAGAGGAAAAAGTTGAAAGGACTATCACTTCATTTTGTTAGGGGGGAATAAAGGATTTTTTTTTTTTTAATGCATCGGTTCGTGCTTTACCGCCCAAAAATTTGGGTTAAATTTTAAATATAGAGTAGGGTAAATGAAAATAACCGTTTATTTCCTTGGCATTATGCATATGCCCATTAAGAGCTTCTTTGTGGTTGTTTCACAAGCTAGCATTGAAAATATTTCAGGCAGTCAGTAGTCTGTGGACCAGAATTTAAAAAACATCAATGGGGATAATGGGGTATTAGCCATGTTTGCAAGCTGCATATTACTTCTGTTAAGTTTTGGCTCTTCTAGCCCTGTTGAACTTAAGCCGTGTCCGTCTCCTGAGCAGAGCTCTTGATGTAGTGGAGCCGAAGGAAAAAACAGTTTATAGCGGGAGAAGACGAAGCCAGACGTGTTCAACACAGTACAAGAGCAGAGGAGGTGGATGTAGGGTGCAAGCCCGGTCTGGAAGATGCCAAGGGTGGCCTTGTATTTGGTGAGGGAGGTGGAAGAGCTGAGCAGGGAGTGAGTATGAGGCATGAAAGCAGTCTCTCATCTCGTTGAAAGAATGGGAGAAGGCCTCTGGGAGGAGATGGCTGGACAGCAGAGAAACTTCAATACTGATGGGTGACAAAGGGCTGAAAGGTCAAGTAATAAGGGAACAGAGGATAAGAGGACAGTGAATTAGGTTGAAAGAAGACAAACTGTGGTAGCTGATTTGTAACACAGCAATAGACATATTGGATAAAAAATGACAGGGAAGGAAATCAGATGAGGCAAGCAAGTCTCTGCTCACTGGAATTGAACTGGAGACCTGCTGAGGAGGATGTGCTGAAGGAATAAGTTGAAGAGTAGTTGAGGAAGGTTTTGGAGAGCATCAAAATAGAAAAGTCGATATGGAGGAGCTGGCTAGACAAGAAGTGAGAACAACAAGAATTAACTATGTTCGCTCATGTGTCATCTACATTCCTCCAGTATGTGTGTATTTTAATTTCAAAATACTGTGTATTTTATTTTTAATTGTTTAATTGTTTATTTTGAAATAGTGTGTCATGTACTACGTGACATGTAGAATATTTCAGTTCTAAAACGGTTGAAGAACTTCCTGTTCTGGACTGTGAGGATTATTTCTGGCATATCTCTCAAGCATTTTGAGATTCTTCACAGGATTCTAAAAAATGTCAGTTTTATTACCAATAAACTATTTTCACAGTTCTTCTAGAACCAATAAAGCTACAAATTTAAATCTTCTGTTCAATAGGAACAGGTCAGGTAGTGTCCTATGAATTGCGTGGAAATCAGAAAAGATCCTCAAAGAAGGAAGAAAAAAAAAAAGGAGCATTTGTGACTATTCTGATTTGGTAGCATTTTCTTTCACTTTACTTCTATGTTTCCTCAGTCTTTTGTGTTGTTCTTCAGTTAGAAATAAGAAAATAAGAATGTAAACATCCTACTGGCATTATAGAGCATGGCTACAATCTCACATGCTATTCTTTTGAATTTAGTTATGACAGATAAGAATGAATTTTGTGGGGCAAATTCTTCAAGCAAAATAACACAATATTTTCAGTATGTTTTCAGTCCCTTGGAACAGCTCACCTTTATGTGCTTAAAAGGAGAACTATCTTCCTAGAATTACGTTTTCAAAATACATGATTTTTGTTCAGTAAGGGAGATCTTTCTTTATCTTTACTTTCACTAATCAGTGGAATTGGTTTTTCAGTGGAGAAATAGAATAGGTAGTGGTCTTTTTCTGGGAACAGATTCCCAAAGCAGTTTACAATTTCAAGAAATGTTTATCTTCTCATACTGAAACCTCCAAACCCAGAAGGAAACATAAGGTCCATGAAAGCTTATTTCTAACTTCAGCTCCTGTTGTGGGTATATGTTCTTTACTCAGGAAATCATAGTTTTTCCTATATTCAAGTCAGAATTGCGTTGCTTGCAACAGGGAGCTGATGTCGTTTAGCTTCCCTGTTTGTTATTTTACCAGCTCTCTATCTTTAAAAGGAATAGTATAAAAGAGGTCAAAATCGATTTTAAACAGCATAGAAGAGGAACTGCTTATTCTACAAGAGTATTACACACACACAAAAAAAGGAGTCTCTATCAATACTCTTACTTCAAATTATCTGAGTTTGCACTGAAGGAATCCAAGAAAAAAGGAGGTGTGAGTTACAACAGCACAACTGTCAGGAAGCATTTGTGCCCTTTTTTTCCTGCAGCAATCACACAATTTTACATGCAAACTCAGATGCCATTTTAAAAATATTCTCTGAGTAAAATTTTATGTAACATGGCATCTTTAATCGTTTTAGAGCTTTTGAAATGTGTGCAATGCACATGCAGTTAGGCTATACCACACAATTCCTTACTTTTTAATGTTGATGAGAATTATGACAGTTAATGAGATAGATTGGTTGGTGAAGTTTATGCCCTTGTTTGTTGGATTTTGTAGGCTGTAGTTGTCCAAGTGGATGTATATTTTTATCTGGAGTGTACTGTTCAGTTCACAAATAATGAAATTAGATTAGAAATGGTAAAATAAAGAAGAAATAAAATTATTTTAGAGCCAATTTTGTACTTGCAGTAATGGAAGGATATGGATTTATAATATTCAGAGGCACGGTCCTCAGAAGAAATCCATGTCTGTGATGAAATTTTTCATCTGCTTACAAGGAGATTTCACTGCAGCTTCACTTAGATGTAGTCAGATTGAAGCCCAGTCACATATAGCCAGACTGAAGTTTAAGTTAGTTTATCGGAATCAAACAGAAGCATTAACTTGGTTGTTGTAATTAGATATGTCTTAGGGCTTGAAAAATCTTGTAGCCTAGTATGCAGTAATCACAGCATATTTGATGGTTGGGCTTGGTTAGTCTTGCCTAATGGAAAATGGAAAGTAAAGTATTCCAAATCATGTGTTTCAAGTAAATATTGAATAGTTGCCTCCAGGAATTCATAAGTTTTGTTTGCATAAATACCTTATGATGTTGGAGAAATCCTCTTCATGCTTAAACAGATAACCTCATCCTCAGATCTGGATGTTGGCTGCAGTCTCGTTTAGGAAATCATGGCTCGCTCTCCTCTAACTGCTATTTACAATGTAAGGGTAGGACCCCACATCTTCCTAGAAACAGCATTTAATTCTTGAGAAGTCAAATACCTCTGGTTCTCAAGGCTAGAACGTTAGTAGATTTGTAAGATTTCAGATGAGATGAAATCAAGTTATGTGCCAATTTTCGAGGTTTGAATGCATTAATGTGTTTAAAAACTCAGATTCACGTTCTTGCCATGTTTCCTCTTGGGGAAAGAGATAAAGTCAACGAAACTTTTGGTAGAGTGTGGCCTTCTGACCTAGGGGAAACCTTTGCTTTGTACAAAGGCAGACCAAACTTGGAACAGAATTCAAATGGCAGGGCTTTCTCAGTGTCCCAGAGCTCTGGTTTTGGGTGCAGACTCCAATTACTGAAGTCTACACTGCATATACTGCTAGATGCCAAGCTGTGCTTTGTTTTTGGAGAAGGTTGTTGATTTTTGTTACGATCAATGAATCTGAATGTCTTAGTAGTGGTACTCAGTGGATGAAATAGCATGTGATTTGTGCTGTGTTTTGAGAAAAGAATACTTTTTGCAGATTTCATTCCTCTGTTCAGCATATTAAGTTTAATAGAAGAAATCTGTCCAAAGTGGTTTTATGTAAACACTCACTGTGTTTATATTTTTCAAGGTCCCGTAGCTATAGAAATAAAATTGCAGTTTTGAACTTTGGTATTAAAATATACATTGGAAAATACTCCGTTGGAATACAGAGGAGTGTTAATGGCTTTCATGAAAACAGATCTGGTAAAAAATCAACAGGTCTAGTTAGTTATCCTTCATTAGAGGGACACTGGGCTTAGTGTTTCTGTGGCAGCTGAAGCAGTAGAAGCTGCTGCTAAACACGCTGATCAGCATAATAAAGCTGGAACAGCAGAGACTGCCCTATGAGGACTGATAAAACTGACGATAAATACCGCAGCTGGTCACTGGTTAGTGCCTGAAGAAAAATGGATTTTCTGAGAGAGGGTTAAAGGGAAAGAAGAAAAGAAGCAGAGGTGTGCATGAACCAGCAAGGCAACAGACAACACTCTAGAGAACCTGGGCCTTGCTGGTAGTACTAACAGTTCCACAGTATGTGGGTGCTATTTCTTGGTCATGTTATTTTCAGAGGTTCATGATTTTATGAATGTTCTTGGTAAATACTATTTTGAATTCTCATTTTGTCTTTCTAATGGAGGTAAGTCAGCAAGGACCTATGAATGTTGGCTAGCTGTTCAGATCAAGGGCTAGGAAATACTTTGTGGTTTATTCTTTTTGTTTGTCTTTGCACACGATGTTTTCAAAAGACACTGGAAAAAATAGCATTGGATACAGAAGTCCAGTGTTTTTTCTGTTTTGTCATTTTGTCAATATGCGCTAAATCTCCTTTAAGTGAATTACCTTAATTAACGCAATTCAGCCTTTGCTTCAGTATTTAACGTACTGTGAAGATTGGTACTGGTGATCGTAGTGGCTTAATCATGTAGACTTTTGGCCCCCCTTTCTAAACCTGAAGTTGTTCTGCTCTGTGAAAGTAAAACATCCACTGGAAAAAGGATTAAAACCCAACTGCCTACATCCCAAGTGAGTGCTTTGGTCATTGGGCCAGAGAATTGTTTTGCAGTCCCTTTCAGTGCTGTAATAGAGGTTAAGGGAAATCCATGCCAAGACATCTGTGGTTTGCTGGTTGGATCTCATGTCATGTTGGATCATGTATTGCAGGTACTAATGACACTTTTTATGGAAATAGCACCTTTTTCTTTTTTTTTTTTCTCTCCTTAATCTCCTTGTTTGTGTCCCCAATGAATTATTTGGTGAGATAAAATAATTCTGATTGTACATTTTGTCTAGAAAGCACAAAATTAAGTATGGCTTGAAGTGTGGTTTTCCCCTACTTTTTGACTATCAGGTGGGGAACATAAAATTGGTTGTTTGTGTTGGCTTAGCTGTGATATTTCTCTTCTCATTTTCCTCTGTAATGTAAAGAGGAGATTAATTTAGGAGAAAATAGTTCGTTTCTGACTTCTGTTTTTAATGAGAAAACAGCATCTCTTGGGATAAACTTTCAGATGTTGGAGCATTATTGTTTTGAAAGAAACTAATATTTATCAAAGCATAAATCAAGGGTTTTTTACAAGTTAAATAGCTTTTAAAAAGACAGCCTTGAAAGCATACATAACTTTGAATATTACATTTCAGGTTAGCTATATCTCTATGATCTTGTGGGGATTGTATGTCTACTGTTGAATTTGAGGGAAAAATAACAAAAATAGTAACTTCAATCTAATGTTATTCCCTTAATAATGATCAGCAAATGGATTTCAGGTGTATGTGGACTTCAGTTTTTCATATGACCTTGCGCATTGTATCTAGCCTTTCACTTTTTCTACTTCAGTGTTCTTTTCTTAATAAGAAATGAGTGTCAGGTATGTTCTTTCCAGGTGGTAGAAAAAATGATTAAATTATATGCTTTATGTTATAGCACAAAGTGCTTGAAATCCTGAGTAGTGAATCTGTATTTAGAAAGAATCACTGAGCAATGTAATATTCCTTTGTTTCCTTTTTAAAAAAGCAAAATAGAACCACGGTCTTCTACCTCTAAGAGAGAACAACTGAGGCTGTACAAATGTAGTATTATTGAGAAGTACAAGTACGTATTCATATTATGGCTCTAGATGAAGACTAACTGTTCTACTTGACGCATGCAGATGAGGGCATAAAGAGGGCATAAAAGTGACTGTAATGCGCTATATAAAATGTTATCACTAGAAAGCTGAACTGCCCGTGTGTAGAAATCATCCCCCTGTTCTCTTTCCACGTCCTTCATTTACTCTGTGCAATATTTCAAATAAAAAGCAAAACTGAGTTTTTTACTGGTGTGTTTTACCATTTGCCTTTTTTAAATGAAACTACTTCTTTATGTATTGCTTGATTATTTTTTTATTTATGTAAATTACTTTTAGGTATTGCTTGAGTTTATTTTTTTAATCTCCTTTGTATTGAGAGTGCTTCAGTGATGGTTGTCTTATCATAGCTATAACGATTCTTAAATTCATAGCTTTGTTGCAATTTGTGTTGGTGTCAACCGTTTAATATAATTCTGAACTTAAAAATGTGGTCACTCAGCAGAGTGTGCACAGAAAGGGCTGCCCGGCTGGCTTGGCACTCTGTGGGCTAATCTGCTCAGGAATAATTAGTACAAGCATTACAGATAGTTCCAGCCAGGCAGCATTAACACTGAGTTTCTAAGAAACCTCTTGCGTCTAGTTTTGTTCCATTAGTATTGGCAGGGATAGAAGCAGAGGAGTGTCTGCCAAGGTTGTTACCAGTGTGTGACCCAGCCTGTTCTTGGCTGGGGGGGAACCCAAAACCCTGGAGTCTAGCTTACACCAGTACTCTGCTTTAGATGCTGCTTAGACCACGCGTGGCAAAATCAGGAGAATTCTTACTGTAAGTGAAGTTGTGCTGGAAGCTTCTCTGAAGCGAACCGTCCTCAAATGGACAAGACCATTAAATGCCTGTCCACTGGCATTTTCCTGTGTGTGCTTTTAGTGTTTGGGTTTTTCCATTTGTAACGATAGCACTGCAATGAAATATGCCACCAAGGCATATCAAAACTGCTGTGACTGTCAAAAGCTAAATGTAGCCTCTAGCACTTTTAACAGTAGAAGTAAGCTCTTCATCTATCTCTTAATCTAATATGTTGCTGAGATGAGAAAGAACTGTTAATAAGTGGTAGAGTCTTTGTGAGTATAGACTTAATAGTAGTAGATTTAATGATAAAGTTTATTAATGGAAGCCTTGCCCCACACTTGCTCTTGTTAAAATTCAGTGTGCTTTCCATGACAATTATTGGTGAGAGATCTTAACTTAAATGCTATTTTCTGAAACTAATTTTAGGCACTTTTTTTCAGCAGAGGGATGTTTATCTTCATCCCACATGCTGTTCTGCAGAAATCTGTTGTTGCAGTCAGGTGGGGGACATTAAATTTGGCGCTCTGACCCAATTGTGTTTATACTCTTACGTTCTCTTGCTAGACTGAGAAAAACTTCGCTGTTAAGATGCTAGATACTGAGCTTTGATCACATAGCTGAGCTTTGATTTAGGTTTCCCAATGTATTCCAAAAGGGACCCACTGCAGGTAGCCCATAAGTAGCACAGAGAAGAAGCACACATCTGAAATCCTGCCTTTCCACAGCTGAGTCAGCTTAGTCTGAATTGTGGATGACTATTTTACTGGTATTCACAGTTTGAACTCCTCTTCGAGAGTTAAGTGGTTATGTTGATTCCTTCAAAAGTTACTTTTTCTTTAAAAATAAAAAACTGCCCCCAAAACAGGGCAGTTACTTAAACAACAGTGGCAAAAAACCCCACCCAGTATTTCAGTGACTTGAGTACTTCCCAAAATACAGTGATCTTTGGTTCTCAGTTGTGGTGGGTTGACCCTGGCTGGATGCCAGGTGCCCACCAAAGCCGCTCTATCGCTCCCCATTTTCAGCTACGTGGGGGAGAGAAAATGTAACTAAAAGCCCCTGGGTTGAGATGAGGACAGGGAGATCACTCACTAGTTACCGTCACAGGCAAAACAGACTCGACTTGGGGAAATTAATTTATTACCGATAAAATCAGAGTAGGGTAATGACAAATGAAACCAAATCTTAAAACACCTTCCCCCCACCCCTCCCTTCTTCCCAGGCTCAACTTCACTCACGATTTTCTCTACCTCCTCCCGCCAAGTGGTGCAGGGGGATGGGGAATGGGGGTTACAGTCAGTTCATCGCACGTTCTTTCTGATGCTCCTTCCTCCTCAGGGGGAGGACTCCTCACACTCTTCCCCTGCTCCAGTGTGGGGTCCCTCCCACAGGAGACAGTCCTCCAAGAACTTCTTCAATGGGGGTCCTTCCAACGGGCCGCATTTCTTCACAAACTGCTCCAGCGGGGGGTCCCTTCCATGGGGTGTAGTCCTTCAGGAACAGACTGCTCCAGCCTGAGTCCCCCACGGGGTCACAAGTCCTGCCAGAAAACCTGCTCCTGTGTGGACTCCTCTCTCCACTGGTCCTGCCAGGATCTTGCTCCGGCATGGGCTTTCCATGGGGTCGCAGCCTTCATTGGGCATCTACCTGCTTTGGCATGGAGTTCTTCACAGGCTGCTCTGCCGTCACCCTCCATGGGCTGCAGGGGGACAGTCTGCCTCACCCTGGGCTTCACCACAGGCTGCAGGGGAATCTCTGGGCAATGCCTGGCGCACCTCCTCCCCCTCCTTCTTTACTGATCTTGGTGTCTGCAGAGCTGTTCTCACATGTTCTCACTCCTCTGTCCAGCTGCAGTTGTTCTTGCGCATTTTTTTCCCCCTTCTTAAATATGTTATCACTGAGGCATGACCACTGTCACTGATGGTCTCAGCCTTCACCAGTGGCAAGTCCGTCTTGGAGTCGGCTGGCATTGGCTATATCAGACATGGGCAAAGCTTCTAGTAGTTTCTCCCAGGAGCCACCCCTATAGCGCCCCCACTACCAAAACCTTGCCATGCAAGCCCAGTACATCAGTTTGTGGAGCTGTAGGCTCTTCTGCTCCTGGTTCTGAAGGGGCGGCACTACTCACTCACCTACAGGCTGAGGAGCTGTAAGCCATCTCCACCCTTTTGTTCAGGTCATGTCAGGAAAAACAATTTGGTTCATTCAATCCCAAAAGGTCAGTAGAAAATGAACAGGGAGTAAGGCAGCTATCAGGGCTGATGGGTATCTCTGCTCCAAGATGATCTGATATATTTAGTATTGCTCAATAACAAATGTCTCCAAATCAGCACGAGGGATGGTGTTCTCTCCTTAATGTCTCAAAAGTAAAATTGAAGTTGGCATTAATGCCCAATGTGGTGAGTTAGTAAGTGCTGCTGGTGGCAACATGCTAAAATTCTGATATAATACAGTTGAAATCGATATAAGGTAGTAAAAAGCAAAATTTTTAATGTTTCAATCAAAAACATGAAACAGCCATAGTTAAAGATCATCTGTAGACTGAGTACTGCATTGTAGGTCAGACGTTATCAAATCATTTGTATGTTAAGCAGGTCTTCGCTTACAGTGAGAGGAGTATTTTTGTTGGGTTTTTAAAGTTTTGGTTTTTTTTTTTACTGTCTTTTTTGCTTCTTAAAAAATGTCTCAGTGACTTTAGAGAGCACAGTTTTAAGAAAACAAATTTTAAATGAATGCGGTATTTAGATTAATCTGGATTTCCCAAATGAAAATGCCTATTTGATTAACTCAAGTAGAAGGTGGAAGGGAAAGAGGTGTCAGCTCGCTGACTGCGTGAACACGAGTCACCTCTAGTCACCTTACCACCTTAATTTTTTAAGATAACTTATATTTGTTTTCAGATACTGTGGGTTTTTTTAGGGTTTTTTACTGAATTTTTAGTTTCAATATTCAAAATTGGCTTAAAGCCTATTTTACTATAAACCTTTTAAAAATCAATACTGGATAATATAAAATAGTGTGAGATTAAATATTAATTGGCAAAGAAGACGTTCTATGCTACTGTTGAGCTTCCTTACAAATTATGTGGGGGAGAAATCCCTTGTAAAAGAAAACCTGATGTGTCAGATGCTTAGAGAGCTTAGCATTCCAGGCCACTGTAGAAATTGCTTCTTTTAGTAGTATTTCTGACTCAGGAATTATTTGGGAAATTACTGGGACGCGAACTATGAGCTATTCTGTAGTTCCTGCCCCTAAATTAATTCTGGGGTGTGGCAGTGATTGACTATGTATATTGCTGCCTTCATCTTGAATGGAATGGTCTTATTTATAAATTAATACATAGATGAAGGAGCCTGGAACAATAGGTTAAATTGTAGTCTTAAGTGGTATAAATAAAGAAAGAGCCAGCAGATCCATCAAGATTTCAGGTATATGTTACATCTTAATACATAACCTAAACATGGCTCTTAAAAAAGAATGACTTGAGTAGTAGTAGGAAAGTATTAAGTATTCATTTCTGCAGTGGCAAAATAAATATTTCTTATTTTCTCTAAGCGTATAAGTGAAGATACTGAAAATTCATTTCAGTGTACACATTCTGTACCCAACTGTTAAAGACGCACAATAAGGTACTATTTTATTTTCTTATTAGCGAAATTCTTATTCATGTGGATAAACTTATGGCAACTTATATTTCTTTATAAAAGAGGTAATGCGAGTATTTCTAGGTTTTTGTGGGGAAGAGGGACAAGAAATAATATTTTATTAGTTTCACCTAAGACTATACCTGCATTTTAACAATCACCATTTTTTCCTAGTGTTTTGGGTTTTTTTCTTGCTGTTGGATTCTCCATTTGAGTCTGAGCCCTTAGTAGAAAGATTATATTATGATACCAAAGTACTTTATAAAATATATTTAATTAATTGGATTGCCATTTAGATCCTGTTCCCAGCAGATGGGGAGATGAGGCCCGTAATTCTCAACAAGTACAAAGAGAATTAGATTGAATCTGATCCACAAGACTCTGTCTCTCGTAGTTAAGATGCATTTTACATACCACTCGTTCGGTTTGTAACTTTCCTTCTCTGCTAAACTTGCTTATTGGAGTAGTTTATCTTTCTGTCCATTGCAGTAAGCATAGCAAGCTGTGAAAATAACGAGCTGTTTTCAGAAGTATGATTGAAGCCCATTATTTCCTTTCAAACAAATAACAGGTTGTACTAGAAAGTGGTTTTCACTTCAGTATGTGTGTGAAGGTGGAGGCACAGCACCACAATCAGTTTACTCAGTGTGTGTATATATATATAAAAAGTATATATTTAGTAGCCAGCGTATTCATACATTCATAAATATTGGTATATTTATGTGTTCAGCCAATGTTACGTATACAAGGTACCTCTGAATACATTATCTGTCCTACACTCTTGTATTTCCTACCGTATTGGCATTTGGCTCCCATGCTTTGATTTTACATATGGGTAGGGATCTTTCTAGTGCTACACACTGTGGTCAGGATCTATATATGGTGCTTTTTTCTTGTGTTCTTTTGCTGTTTGAGAAACCAATATAGATGAATCACCATCTCCAGTATATTTTTTGCTTTGGTAAGCTCAAGTACACATATTGAATAAATGCGGTTTGTTTTTGGAGTAAGCTATGAAATATTATGTCATGAAATTAGATACTTTGGTCTGTTTATTGAAAGAAAAATTGCGGTTTTTATTTCCTGGGCAGATGAAAAAACAAATATTGAGCAAAGTTAATATTTGTCCAGTGCTATATGCAACAAACTCTTTCTTGGTGGTTGTATAAATTAGTTCTCTATTCACAGCTAAGTTTATTACTTCTTTTTTAGTTTCTGTTTATCAGGTTGATTTTTCTAGTTTGTTGTTGGACTTGTACTTCCGAAAAGAAAGGCAAAATAAACATACGACTTTGGGGATCAATAATCAATTCCAACTGAATTTGCTGAATGAATGTGCTTGTATCACAGCTCTAGAATGAATCTAGCAGTATTCTTTCAGCTCAGGTTCATTTAGTCAAGGTTGCTCACTTGCCCAGCCATTCAAAAATATGGCAGTGCATGAATTTGATAACACTTGTATCTTGCAAGAGAGAATATTCTAGGGAAGCTGTGGAGCTTTTGTAGCTTTTCGTAGGCTTGGATGGAGTTGTACATGATGGAAAAGAAAGAAAGATGGGAAGCACTTATAGAAATCTGTAAATTACAGGATGAATTCAGAAACTTTTATTTTTTGCCCTCAATAATAAAATGCATTAATGAATGCTATCATGTAGTTAAGACTGTGAGATACTGTTAAGTCCCAGCTCTTAAGCTGAATATATGACATCGGGCAAATCACTTAGTCTCTCTGTGAGCTGAATCATGATCTTTGACAGGTTTATCTGTAGCAATTTAAACTGTTATCACTCCTGCCTTCTGCTGAAGGTTACTGACAAAGTCAGTTTAGGCTAATCGGCAGGTTATGAACTGTGCCTGCTGGTAAGTTAGCACATGGGGCGTTTTCCCCGTTGTCCTTGCCAAATGGACAATAATCTTCAGTCGGAGAGTGGAGTAGAAAATAGAGGCAATAACATTTTAGATGCTCTAGTAATCTTGATCTGTGAAATGAATAATACCTTTTTTCTTTTTTCCCTTTTTTCTTTTTTCTTTTATTCTTTTTTCTTCTTTTTTCTCTCTTCTCTCTTCTCCTTTCTTTTAAAAAAAACTTTGTCCACTGCTTATTTACTTTGTACCTAAGATCGAAGGGTGTCAGAAATCATCTTGTGCTGCATTTAGATATTGGAATGAGGGAACATCCAAGTGCCCTAAAAGAGAAATAATGCATTTCTCTAGCTTACGCAATTAAATCTCTCAATTGTTGTAATTTACAGAAAGCTTGTTGAAGTAAATTATTTTTCATTTATTAAATATATGAAATGTGCTTTCTTTTATGCAAAGTTTTTAACCAAAAATTATTACACCCAAAACAAGTCTGAAAAATAGTACAGTTTTACATAAGCAGGTATTTATTACTGAAATTTTAAATTACTTATTGCAATAGTGGACATGCATTGCTAAAGCAATGAATGAGATAACCAGTAGAAGCAAACAGAAGTAGAGCTGTTTTTTTGACATGAGTATTCTAATTGTATGCTGAGGCCTAATTTGATTTTAAAAAAAGATTTTTTTTTAAGTAGTAAGTGGAGATCTGTTTTCTATTGTATATTTGTAATTCAAAAAACCCTGCCTAACTCCTTCTGTTTTTTATGAAATGAGCATGTATAATTTGTATAGTTACAGAATGTTTAGTTTCTAACACATTTAGATCTCCTTTGTGGGTATAATAGATAAGAAATCTCAGACATGGAAGTACTGCATATTGATGGTGTTTATGTTAGAATATCGTGTGGTATTTTTCAGATGATATATGTTGCTCTTGAACTCTGTAACACAAGAAATTAAGGTTGCTTACTCATAAATGGGTTTTTAAAGATTGTATCTACACACTTGTTGAAATGGAACTCGTACTGATGAAACGGTATGAATAGAAATTCAAGCAGAGTATTAAAAGAACACAGGCAAGTCGTGGCAAAATTGGTTACAAAACCCCTGTAGATTATAGCAATATAAATCAGATTTTTTAGCATAAATTAGATTAGCTGTATAGCGTGCTGTGTTTGTGAATTTTTTTTAATTAATGTTTAAGTATTTCTATTATACATTCAGTAAACAGAAAAAGGGTCTTTTTCTTATTCTAGCTGTATGTGTACGGCTTTACTAATGTGCGGTTGAATATTCACCTCAGAAAGTTATAATTAAACTCGCATACAGTCTTGTCTTTAGCCTTTTTTGTGTGCAATCCTTAATTACTTGCATTATGTCATCTTATAATACAGTTTTTAAAACCTTGGATACATGTGTGTTTTGATTTACTCTGCTTAGATCGATGAAACCTTAATCAGTCACATGAGAAGTACATAGTAAATCACTGCAGAGCATGCTGTGGATTAAGTATAGTACCTTACAATAGTAGTAAAATTTGAAAACCGAGATTACTCAAGTTTCAACATTGTTTTCTTTATGTTATAATACATAATAGAAGAGAATCAAACTTCTCTGCCTAGTTAATCTCTTGATCTTTTTGAGAATTTAGCTGTACAAATTTAACTTTATAATGAGTGTTTTCTAAGACATGTGGTAGACATACAGGTTTCTTCTAACTGGTTTGCTGCCATTTGTACGAATAGGTGTTTGTTTTTCTCCTTGTCATGGTGCTTTTTTGAAGGCCAGATATTCTTAAATTAATCAGTAATAAGCATGATTTACCCACAGAGCTTGATGCTTTATTTTGGGCTAGTTAATGCAATCTGGAGGTTAAATACAGAAAGTTTTATCCTATGGAACAGAAAGTGTTGTAATAACCAATTGTGTACATTATCATGTTAGTTGTAAAAATTCTATAATATAATCTTTCCTAGAAGTCAGTATATACGCATTGTTTCAGAATATGGTGTTAAAGATGCTATCAAATTTCGCTCAAGTGATCGGGGAAAGCAGAAGCAACATTATACCCTGCCACTACTAATAATCAAGACTGATAAAATTCAGAGGTTTTCCTCTCCTTATTTGAAGTTTAACTATTAGCATCTCATGCTATTATGAGTAACTACAAATATCTAAAATAGGAATAGGAGCAAATGTTTTGGGTTACTCAAGGCAAATTTTGATACCGAAAATAGAAACCATGAACTGTGGCATCCAATATTTTTGTTTAAACTGAGAATGTTTGTTTTTCAAGCTCATTTGCTACTTGAAGTAAAGCCCCTAAATCACCAAAATTAGAAATTTCTGTACTCTGGAAAACCTTTTCAATGGCCCGCATATTTGACTACTTTTTTTTTTAGGTAAATTTCACTTTTGAATTAAGAAATTTAAAAACTAAGGATTTTTTCTTCAAATATATTCTTCATTGAAATATGGGAAAAGTGTACAGTCTATCAGCTGTATGCCTCATACTATCATCCTGTTCTTCAAAAGCAGACTGGTTTCCTAGGTATTGGGGACTTCCAGCAGTAGAGTCTAAAGTAGGTTGACTTTTTCAGTTCTTTTTTGAAGTTTCAATTTGTTAATTACTGTAGAATGTCTGTTATTTTTACTTCTGCTCAGTGTTTTGCTTCAAAAAAGTACCTGTTTTAGTAAAGGAATAAAGCAAACTGAAGTGAGTTGCGTCATTTTCCACTTCTTCATAATTAGACATTCTTGTGGGTTTAGTTTACATTATTTGTCATCCACTGGTAGCCGAAAGCCTCTTGGTAGAGGTCACTGGAAGAGATGTGATACTTTGAGGAGAAAACTGTATTAATTGTCTATAGTTCTTGCAATCTGCAAATTGAGTGCAGTTCAAATCAACATAATAATGATTAGAATTACTGTTTGTCTGATGGATTGTGTGTATGTTACCTTACACATGGGGTTGTACAGAAAAGAATTTATAATTCTTTTTTTTTTAAAAAAATAGATAATTTTTGGTTGAAGGCGATCACGATGTATAAGCCATATGAACTTGTAAAAGCAGTATTATATAAAGGAATTTATTCCTCTCTCATCTCCATACTGGAAAAAGGACTAAAACTTTAATTTTTAGTAGCTGGGCAGAGTTGTCTTTAGTTGCAGGACTGAGTATAATCCCCCTCTGAACTTTCCTCCTCCACATCCTTTACACTGTTGTGCAAGCATGTAGGCCTGCACATCTAATCCCAAGTGTTCATGTACAAAGTAAAATTTAAGACTGTAGTTGTAAAATGTCATTTTCCCTTGGTTCCTAGTAATCCAAAATGAAACGATGCCCTTGGAAGAGAATGACTCATGTTGTTGTGTTACAGCATTAAAATGCCGAACAGTTTTGTGGGAGGGAAGCTGGCGGCCGAGCAGGTTTCTCTGCTGCTGGCGTGGGGCTGTGGAGAAGACGCGCGCTCTTGGGCCCTTGATGGCTTCTCCTCTGAAGTGGCTGGAGCTTTTCGCTCCTGCCTCTAAAAGATGAAAGCTGTTCTTACGTCGAATTTTGGTGAGTATGTAGGAGGCTATTTGAATTTTTCCCCTGAAGACAGTAGTTCAAATGCTCCTGTCGGAATGGGAATTGGTCCCCTTTTAACTCGTGCTGTTATTTGTTGCCCTGTGATTGAAGAGTCAGATGGTAAATATTGCTCATCCCGGCAGGCAGCTGGAAGGCAGACAAGAGGAGCAGCTCTGCTAAACTGCCAAGGGTTTCAGCCTGAGGAGCGAGGAGCCAGTTGGCAAAAGCTGTAAACGATTTGGGCTGACCTTTGCACCTGTGTGTTTGCAGAAGTTGAGATGATCTGAACTGAGGGATGGATTGTGGGGGTCCCATTTTAAATCCCGCTGTTAGCTTCGGCAGCAGGAACCAGCTAACACGGTTGTGTGAAACCCTCTTGCTGGTGACTCTGGTACGGTGACTGGCAGCTGGGTTATTAAGTGGGATTGAAAAAAATCAGAAAAGAAAAAGGATCAAGAATGAAATACCATGTTCAGCATGTCAGCTATCCTTTTATAAGAGAGAGGCCTCTGGTTTTCCACAGCAAGTAGTTTGACGTGATATGGAAGTACCTCATGTGATTTGATGTGCTGTTGTAATGTTTCCAGTGGCAGTGTTCATTGCATGAGACTGCAAGCTTTTTTAGCTGCAGAACTATAAGTTAAAGGAAAAGGGGAAACAAAGACTTCATTTTTCTCGGTAGCGTGTAGCACAGACACGGAGAGGAATATCTGGTGAACTGAAAGGAGAGAAGAAGAAACATTTTTCCCTCCAGGGTTGCTAGTTCACAGTAGATGGTTGTAATCTTGAATCCTTTCAGTGTCTCCTCATCCGCATCCTCTAGAAACCTTTTTTTCCCCCCCCAGAGATTTAAATTGTGCCTTTCTCACTGGGTTGACTAAACTGACAATGTAAACAGTGTTGTTGATAATGTTTTGTATCATTTTTGTAACAGTAAGTTTTAACTGTTTGCCTGTAATGTTTATTTAAAATAAATGTTTTGAATAATCCTTTTTAAAATCTCTGTATCCCCACTCTATATATTTCTGAGACTTAGGTTTCATTATCAAGGTATATTATAATATGTAGGAGTTCTAGGGTAGTGTAAAATTTTGAGCTTTTGCAACTGCCATTCTCCTGTAATCTTTTGGATATTTTCGTATTTAATTACTAATGCCTTTGCTACTCTTAGGCAAAGAACTGTGGTCAAGGAAAATTATATTAGTCTGTATTTCTGGTTGTGAAAATGCCATTATTGTATAGTGGCTGAGGAAATTGAAGGTCATTTGTTTTCTAGACAAGTTAAAATTATATGTTTCAGGTACATTTTCAAAGAAATTTTCAAAGAAACATACGGTACCTCTGTATATGTGAGGAGTGGTTATTAAAAAAAGTTCAGTTACTGCTAATACTGGCTCAACCGCATCAGGGTATTGCGGGAGCAGGAGGTTGGCCTTTGTTCTTCAGTGCCCGTGTATCAGAAGTAGCGATAGCAACAGTGCGAATATGTTGTGAAAACCCCTATTAGTGTAGTTAAGGGCTATGTCACTACTAAATGAATTTGCAGTTTCTAAGGAAAGGTGTGAGTGTATGAAGATCACATATAGGTTGGTCTGAGATGGGTGGGGGAGCAACCTCTTTTCCCTTACGAATGTATGATGAAATGTTGATGAAGATTTGGGAGCAATGAGAAAGAAGAGATAATGAGACAAAACAGAAATATCCTTAAATTTTGTATTTTAATGCGGTATTTCATTGTGTCTACAGTTACTTCACTAACTACTTTTGGTAAGTTTATGGGTAAAATCTCTTTCAGATTACGTTGGAGTACAATATGAATATTTGTCTCTGAGCATTCTCCCCAGGCCTAATGATTTCCTTGTCATTATTTTTTTTTCCTTAAACTGAAAGAGTGTATATTTTCTCTTTCAATGACCAGAACAAAAGTGGCAGGAAAAAATAAGGCAATAATGAGTTGCAATGTGTTACAAAAGGGTGAATGACATTCCTAAGGGAAACAAAGTAGGAGGGCAGGGCAAAGGTCATTTAAACGCTGGACAGTAGCAGCTATTGTCTGCTGGGAAAAATGAGGGCCAACAAAAAGCATATTTCTTCTAAAAAGCCTATATTCCCTGCAAGAAATATTCAGAGAAAACAAAACAAACTCTAACCTTCAGCGTTCTCCAAGTGCTTCCTCCTAAGACGCAAAGCCCGTAATGCATCTGCAAAATGGAAACCTATTCCCAAAGAAGTTAGTTGTATTTTAACTGTGTAAATTTGTTTTTCTAATGTATTCAGCTACATGTTGTGAGGGATCAGAATGGAAAATTGTGTATTTTTTTAACTCATGTTAAAGTAGTCCCTTTTTGCTGTTGTGTCCAAAACATGCTTCGTATTCAAATAGCATAGTAGGTCTTTATTGCAGAAAGCTGCTGTTCTGCTTTTCCTATCAAGCTGCTAACGAGTTCACTTGTGCCAAAACATGAATGAGTACTAGCACTTGTTCACCTAGAAATGAATGTCTGTCTGGCTTCTGGTAACACCAGCTAACTTCTAAACTGTAACCTTACATTGCTGTTTTGTTTTGAGAAACAGAAGAATAAGAGTTAGATTAATTTTAAATTTTTTTGTGTGCGGGTGTAATAAAATGCACAAAATCTGCTGTAGTAGGGATGCTGACTACCCATGCAATAACAAGCAATTTCTAAGATGCGTCTGTATGTGTTGCCGTAAGTGTAAATGTATGTGTGAGCATTTTTAAATCATCGCTTGTGATTTTAAAAAGCATTTTGCAAGCTATAATAACATAGTTGTTAACTATTGCATTAAATAATTTTTTGAAATACTGATTAGTTTTTCTTGGGTTTCCTGACATAATTTGTCTTTTTTTTTTTGGAGTAACCGGAGTCCCACTGTACATCTGGAGATGGCTGATTTCTAATTCATAGATCCTTTGAAATGCTAATATACGAACAGTATATAGAAAATAGCTAGGCTGATGGGCATTAGCTTTTCCATTTCCAGTTGCCTGCCTCAAATACTGTAATCCTAACTATGAGTCAGACTTCAAAATACTCTTTCAGAATGGGAAAGTATTTAACACGATGAATTTAAATGGTCCATTTAACAGAACAACTTTGTTTTTAATAATGTTAGCTGCAGTAGTTTTCTGGAGTTTGTTGATTATTCAACACTGGAAAATACATTTGCAGAGCATAGTTTTTGAATGATATTTGCCTTCATGTAAGATGTGGAGGATGAGAGGAGAAATGGGTATGTTCACTTTTTTTTACTATTATTATTATTACTACTATTATTATTTTTAACAACTAGGAAGTGTACCACAGTTATAAAGTTTTTAGCTTCTTGTGCTAAGGCTTTAGGTTACGCCCAAGTTTGTACTTAGGAAAATACAGATAACGATAGCATGGGAGCCCAATCATGGTATTTGAATCTCAGTTGCCCGTATGAGGGAGAGGAGCTCAGTCCATTTTGAGGGAGGAAAGAGTGAGATTGCTGGGCAAGATAAGGGTAGAGAAAAAGAAAAAAACAAACGGTAAGTCAGTAAAAGTTGTATATTGCATCCGGTTTCTCCTGGGCTAGATATATTTATATGAGATAATCTATAGCTAACTAATAATAATAATGTCTACGACAGGAGAGAACAGATGTTATAGGTCTTAAAGCAAGGGACAAATTCCATAATCTGATAGGTGTCTATGCAATATAAATGATGCTTTGATCTAAAAACTTGTGTTTGAGTTACTTAATCATGCAATTGCTTGTAAGCCTTCTTTCCTCCTTCTCCAAGGTATTTAAGTGGTAATTTAGCTGGTCCACTGTCAGGACCAGGAAAATGCTGCAAACCAGGAAGGGACCATGGTTTTTTCCTGCAAAGGCCAATACTTTTGCCTCTCTCTATTTTCAAAGGGATTGAGTCTAATAGCTGGTTCACCTTGGACAACCACAGCACAAACGTTGATATGGCAACACGACTTAGCGTGGGCCCCGTCAAAATACTGTCTCAAGCATTCCAGATAGAAATCTGCTCTTCTCACCTTTTTTGCTTTTGAATGTTTGGAAAGGAAGAGCGTTCCTGCTCTTCACCTTTGGATACAGCATCATTTGATCTTGTGGTGGTTAGCTGAGTACTTCAGGTATTCTATCTAAAGTAGTGGTCGCCTGATGTCTTTCTTTTCCCTAGACTTCATGATACTTCGCAGTATCCATTCATAAGTATGCGGTAGTTTCCTGTATGGAAAAGTGTGTGTTTGTGTGTGTTTTTGCATGTTGATGTTTGCCATCATTGGTACCTATTGTATGAATCTCCAATGCCCTGTATTCTGGAAAGGAGAGCTAGAGAGAAGGGAACAAAACAAGTCAGTTAAAGGGGATGAGGACTCTTCGTTGTTAACTTTTTGTCTCTATCTGTAAAATGAAAGCTACACCACTCCCTCATCTCATTGAAGCAATTTTGCATATTTATGAATAACTTTATTGTGCTTAGCATAATTAAAACCTTACTAAGGGAAACTGAAAATTTAGTATTCTGGGTTGGTCAAATGAGTAAGACATGGAGACTTCTGATCACTGATTAATGATAAGAAAACAATATAACACCATCTCATCTCTAGAAAGTTGAAACAGTGATCATGTAATTAAAGACTGTATTATGGTACATATGTGGGGATAATGTAAAGTTCTGCAGGCAATATCAGCTCAACATTTACTAACTTGGAGGACTTGCGTGTGTAATGTTACTGGCTTTAACATAAGTTGTATTTGAAAGGTAGAGACAGCAGAAGAGCTACCTTGTGTCTAAATGCAAATTGGTTCAAGCAATGAACTAACGAGACAAGCTTTTCTGTATTGTTGGAGGGATTGCTTTGTTGTTTGACTAAAATGCCTTTCATCTTCAGATCCCAGTATGATACCAGTAGGTAAAGTACAATCTCTGCATTATCTGCTTTTTCTTTGCCTCTGGAGAGAGGGTTTTTTTTTTAATTATTAGTTTTCCACTGTTGCCTGTATGGATGAAGTTAAGCATGATATCTTACAGGTTTCTGTTGTATTTTTTTTTATACCTCTAGTAAAAAGAGGGTGGGGGAGGAGAGCTACTGAGGTCCTCCATGGGATGACACTTGTTGAGCCAGTTACTTGGCTGTCAGAAGTCTGAGATCTTACCAGTCCAGTTTATGAAAATTATTAAACCTTTGCATGATTTGTATTTCAATTTGTAACCAAGGCAAAATACTAACAGTTTCTGAAGCTAATGAGAAAAGTTGTCTTTAGATTCAAACCCTAATTTGTGTTGCAATGTATATTATCAATACCCTTCCTCTTAAATATAAAAATGGTGCATTAACTTTGTGGAGGGATCTCCTAACTTGCACAGGGCATGCCTTTCCTGTCTTCACCCTCTCATTTTCCATACTTCCTTTCCCATCCTTCATTTCTTTACTCAAGTGCTGGATTAAGTTCCTTATTTAGTAAATATTTTAATAAAATAAATTAAAATGCTGTTTGGCATAAAGCTTTCTCTGTTCGTAGCGCAGGTTTCTGTGGCTCTGTGGCATCGCTACTCCATGTTTGGACAAAACACAACAAAATCGAGGTTTTGATGCTTCTGGAAGGGACCAGTTGAGCAGACAAATATCTGTCACTTACAGAATTGCAGAACTCCCTGAGTAGATGGGTTGTTGCTCTGTTGATGTTGTGGGAGGTGTAGGTCTGGGTGCGGAGTGCTTGTGCTATGGAAGCCTCTTCAGACATCTCTTGTTCTAGTCTCAGGTAGACTACTTTTCCAAAGCTATTCCCTGCTATACTTAGTTTCATCTACCTACGTATGTGGAAACAAATGAAGTTTCAAGGGATTTAAAGAAAGAATAGTTGTAAGTACTAATAAACGCAAGGCAGTAGAGATCAGCTAAAGTCTGGAGAGTTAATTATGTAGAATTGTTGTCTTTGCTGGAAAAAACTAATTGCTGGATATAGTAAAAAAAACCAACCAAAACATCACTTTAAGAATTTGTTTGGGAAATGCTCAAACAAAGCAAAAATAAATAAAACAAAAATAAATAAATAAACTGGGGGGTTAATCCACATGCGTACAATGTAGAGGGTTAAACTAACCATTTTAGAAGTTTAATAGTTTATTTTTTTATTATATTGCCTTTTTTGCAAGCTTCATCAGGATGGGGTATAAAGAAAGCTGTTCATTTTATGGAGAGTAGAAGATAAAATTGAAGACTGGAGAAGCAGAAAACTCTTAACCTGTAAAGTAATTAACTATGCCAGGAATAACCACTCATAGCAAAGACAAGAGAGGGAGAGAGTTTGGCTTGTACTTGCAGTCCCAGTGATAGTACAGGTACTTAAATGGAGTTACAGCTAAATATAATTTTTCATCTACTAAAGAGCCATGTGAGAAGAATCTCGTTGCTTGAAATAATTTGTATGAGTTTTAAAACTCTTAAAAAAGTACAGATTTCTTCAATTTCTAATGTTAAAAGACAAATCTTCATTTCTCATCTGCTACATTCTGATTTACAGGAAATCTTTTTGGATTTTGACCTCTGTGTATGTGTAAATATAAAAAATTTTTAAAAATTAACATGTTGGTAAACTGACCGGAGAGAGGTAGAACTATGTTGTGTTTTATTGCATACGTATATTAGCATAGCTTCATTTGTGTATCCAGTAAAACAAGGCTCAATAATTCAAGTTCTTACTTATTAGGCTAACTTGGGTGTCAAAATCTCGTCTAAGGAGAAAAAAGCTAACTTTTGGTCAGCTTTTTCGTTGAATTTTTGTTAATGCAATATGAAGCATAAAAAAGTATCATTAAAATGACCTTTTAGGGGTGATGCAATGGGAATATAATCTGTCTATAGTTATGTAAAGCAAGTGTTTAGTACATTCTGTGTTCCAAAACATCTGTTGCATTTTTTGAAAATCTAAAATTTGTATTGTGGATGACCCAATAGGTGATGACCTCTTTGAAGAGAAACTAGACAGGCATCCTTTGCCTTCCTCCCCTTGATGCAAGATTGTTCTCTAAAGAGGCATTTTGAGTGGGAGAAAACAGTCAGTTCTTGTAGAAGACTTTAGGTACATCTTATATAGAAGACTTTAAGCATAGGTTTTTCTGCACTTGTTCCTGAAGTTCATTGGCATGATAAGACATGATGTTTTAGATGCAGCCATTACAGTCTGTTTGATATTTTTAGGACATAAGCCTGCTTCACTGCCTGTGACGTAACAGAAAGTAATAATTCAGAAGAAGTAGGAAACGATTTCAGGCAAATGACTGACAAATTTAAAGTCTTTAGATGCAGCATGAGAACACATACCAAGCTCAAGCCAACGCAATGTGGTTTGTACCAGAAGCTGTAAGTTGAGCACATGGCAGTATGTGGGTAGTCCTGGTCCTTACGAAGAGCTAGGTAAATAATGAGTTGCTCCTAGTTTTTCTGACCTGCAGGAGTGTTGAGGCACTGTGCAGGATGTGGTTTGAAATCCAGGCAGGTCTCCTAATCTGCGCAGCCTGTCAGAACTCCTTACGTTCAATGGTCACAAATTGAGACTTGCTTTATTTTTGTGTGGCAAGCGAGTTATGCGTTAAGACGTGAGACGCATTTTACCAAACCCTTTGTAGGCAAGTGAGGCAGTCATTGCTTGGGTAGCACCAGGGCTGCTGCAGTCTGGATTTTGATGGTTGTCTTACGTGGTTGGGTCTGCCGGTTACTGTCCTCTTCCCCTCTCAGCTAGGAGCTTTTTTTAGGGAGGCTGGATTTGTAACTCCCTATCAAGGCAGATAATTTTGTTCAACAAAGCAAGTATAAGGTAATGGAGGTTCATCAGTGAATGAAGTGAAGTGGTCAGTGTGTGCTGGGGTAATCTGGAAGTACGGGTCTCTTCTTTCCCTGGACCATTGCCGCAGTTTGTGTGTTGCTGAAGCTGTGGTTATGCTGTAATCGTTAGTTTAGTACCCTGCCTGAACATTTGCTTTCTAGCAATTTTCCCTTTACTGGCTGACCCGTCTTTGTTCAATATGTTGAATATTAGCTAACGATAAACTGCAGCAGTCAAACCACTGAACCCAAGTGGAAGAAAGAACTGGTTTTTTTCCTTTGCTCCTTTGGCCAGGAGAGAGTAGACGACCATCGACATTATTTTTCCCATTTGTGCCTGTGTGACTTTCTGGAAAGGCATTTCGACTTGAAGTCTTCTCTGGTTAAGAAGGTTGCTTGTTTTCATTAGACTAAGCTTTAAGCCTGTACCCACACTGCAGTGACCTGTGTGTGATGCCTCTTCATGTCCTCTGTGTTAATTGGTTCCACAGTATTTGGGGTTTGCTGGTGTCTCTTATCACTCTTGTGTCCCCTACCAGCCAGCTGGAAAAGGGACGCCTGTAGCTGGTGGCAAATTACACGTGTCCTCAGTGAGCAGCCAGCAGCCACAGAGAAGCAAGCGGAGGATGGCACTAACGTGGTGCTCTGCCTTTTTATGTGCCTGCTTGTTTTAATGCGGCTTGATAGAGAGGGGAGTGGAGCTGGCCAAGACCGCAGAGATTCCTTTTCGAATGTAACCAGGCTAAAAATTGCCTTTGGCTGCATAGCAGACATGCAACGTTTCATACAAATTGGAATTTTTTTCATAAAGTCATGGTCGGATCTTGGAATTTTCATCCATGTTATTAGGGTTTATATTCTAGCTCATGTTTAGAGCAGATGTTAACAATAACAATTATTGTTTAGAACAAGTTTCCAAAGTACGTGTGGCTTTTATTATTGTTGTCTTTAATATTTTAAAAGAAAATCAATGACACGCTTTTGAAATACATGCTGGTTTGTAATTATGGCAATGCTGATTTGTAAAACACAGTTCCTTCTGATATGTTTTATGTTAAGCTCCTCTGTACAATGTTCAAAGACTCATGTTGAATTTAAACAGAAGACTTTTGTGTATAGTTAATTTTAGGGGCGATGTTACAGATGTAGATTGAATTGCTAAAGAATATTTTAATTGTTTCTTGTATTTAAATAGCGTTTCACACAGAAGCTTTCATCAGCTGCAAAGACAGTTGAGGAAACCAAACTGTACTACGTTTTACACATCTGGATAAGCTTTTACTTGTTAGTGGTGTATTTGCAGAGGCCGTTTAAGCCAGCACTGTGTTTACCCGCACAAAACAATTAAAGTACATTCCTAGAAATGTCTTTTTTTTAAGCAGGGGAGAGGAGAGGCAATGTCTGACCTGTCATAACATCTAAATAATTTAATTGGAAAAAGTCAGCTGTCAAACCTTATGATACTAAACTGTTGAGCAGTATAGCTCTGCAAAACCAAATAGGAACATGTACTTAGCATTCCCAACTGCAAGTTTGGGAAGCACAAAAATAGTGCGATGCAAGGAGCATTGGAGACACCATCTTGCCAAGGTTGGCCATTTTTATGTAGAGCTAATTATTTACATCTGGAAGTTTAAACTAAATATAAGCTGCTAATGTAGACTTAAAAACTGTGAGGAAATTAAATTTGAACACTTGAATAATGAGATAATAGGTTTGATTTCCTTTAGGCAATGCAATAAATTTGCAACGTATTTTGTCTGATGCATGGATGATAAATGAGGTTTGCAGAAGTGTGTGCACGCAGCATAGCAGAATACTTAGAAGGAGCGTGGTGTCATACCCATTTTTGCTGAAGGGTAGAATTTTGTTTGTACTGCAGGATGATCCCGCTAATACCTAACCAAAGCGGAGACATGTTACGAGGAAAGTGCCCTGATACATACCATGAGAGACTTTTCTTGGAGTTCCAAAAAAACCATAAATATAAAATGAAGACACGCTTTAGAAATTATTTTAGTTTTATTCTATACAGACCTTATATATTCTTAATTTTTTTTAATATTGTCAAGAATTTAGGATAGATAATCAACATACTATTAATTTTTTTTTCTGTTTCTTTGTATTTTATTTGATACTTTGGAAAAAGAGCTGTAGTAGCCTTGCTTTTGCATCTTAAGCTGTGTTTAAATAGAAGATCCGTGGCTTCTTTTTTTGCATTTAGATTTCCTCCTCTGTCTGCAAATATTGCGAGTTGAATCCAGGGAACCAAAAAAGTAGTTTCACATGGAAAGTCTTACAATTTCAGTAAATAAGGATTGCTGTTACGATCATTATCACAGAAAGTTATTCCTTTGGCCTTTCCTTCCTAAATTATATAAAAGACTGTTAAGGGATCCAGAGAAAACTTCAGTCCAGTCTATTCATAGGAAAGGTTTGAGTTGCCGGTAGAGGAGACAAAGCGTGCTTTGAAAGGTACGTGGCAGAATGTGATTTGCTTCTTTCTGTCTTGCACTCCAGGTCACATAAATAATGTTGAAGACTACTTAGTCTTTGTTACCAGCAGCTCAAAGCATTCAGGATGGTAGGGGGAGGAGCGTTTAAAGAAAAGAAAAAAGTCAAGTTTGGAGATAACTTTAATTTAACTTTCAGATTTTCAAACTGCAGCATTACCTTTTTGGCCTTTTTTCTAGTAAAGTTTTACATTTATTTGTGAATACATCAGAGTGTATATTTAAGTAACTGCAAAGACTAGAGTTTTGAAATAAATACTAAAATCAGAAGACTGAAAGTCACAGGAACTGGAATAATGTGACTGAATTATGGAAGCACATGAAAATTGGCATAAGTGTAATTATTCATATGCCAGTTCTGTGTAAATATTGCAGAGCTGCAGAACTTGTGCTTGTATGACTTGATCCTTGTTTGATATTGAGATCTTACTTTGGTGTAGCGCAGCATCATTAGGGGTAACATTAATGTAACCATTCTGATTTGTCAAATACCAGATTTCAAAATAGCTTCTTAGAGTTTGCTTCCAATATAGAGGATACTGGAAATATATTTCTTTAACTGGAGTTACCTGCAGATAGCTGTGAACAACAGCGTATTGTACTGGAAGGATTTTTGATGCATCTGGGAATAGACCTTCACAGCCTCTCTGTATCGATTCTTATGGTCTGGATTCTGTCTCCTCCAGGATTCGTAACTGGTATAGATGGTGATGAAATAGGATCAGTGTGATTTTGTACTTGAGAAAAGTTAACGTGAGAAGACCTTGAACAGTATTGGAAGGAAGAAGAGAGCAAAGAGAGATCATATGTAATTAGCTATCAACTCTTTAAATAATTTTTTAAAAAATAAAATAATTATTTGCTCCTTAAGCACTTGGTGTAATGTAAAGGAAGTGTCTCAAACTCAAATTCTTCAGTACAGTATTCGTATTCTGAAGATCTTACACAGCTTGTATTAACATAATTTTAGTTTCTAAAAATATTGGAAATTATTTTACTTTATAGAAAGTATTGAAACATATAAAATACGATTGCAATATAATTTCCTAGTCCAGGAATTCAGTCATTTTGGGCTGTCATAATGAAGTTCAAGACAAAGTATTGGTTGCTTAAAAAAAATAGTAAATTATCTTCGGTATAAGCGACCCCTGATGTGTAGATACATGTTTTGTGAACAAAAGGGCTACATTTCCAAAGCTGAACACTCCCCCAGATTTAGCAGAAATAGTCCCATATAACAAATGGCATAAAGAAGGAATACAAATTACAGCTTTACGTAATCAGAAGAGCAATGGTAAATAATGGGCTAAAGTTACCATGAGTTACACAAGTACTTTAAGAAGCGTCTAAATCTTTGTAGCATGGTAAGCCAGTGGAAACTTCCTAATGGAAGGGATAAATTGTTCTTCTGTCGATGTTTGCAGTTTAAGACTTGGTGCCTTTCTGGAAAAAGTGATTTTCTGCATCGCAGACTTAATGGGCTCTTTAGAAACAACCTTAAGTGCAGGCTTTCAGGGACAGGCTTACAAGCCAGCTCTGTTGAGGGCAGCAAATTTTGGACAGAATGCGTCATGGTATACATCAGTATTTCTATACTATAGTTTCTGAAACTGTGTCTGGGGTCACATTAAATCCTAAACCTCAGCCATCCTTCAAAGAGAGAAGAGGGTTGAGTGAATAAAGAGAAGTACTGGAATGTCTACAAATCTTGACAGGAAGGACAGTTAGGAGAAACATGGGGGTTCTGTTGCTCTCCTGGTTTGAGCAGGATTAATTTCTCTTTCAGTAATTTTACTTTTCAGTAAGGTTTCTTCTAATGCTTGGTAAAACGGCATTTTTGGAAGACTCTAGTGTCTGAATTTGTGAAAATACTTACTTTATAGCCAGCTGTGGTGTGCGGGTTTCAAGGTCTCAGTGTTTTTGAGCTTGCCAGGTGCAGGACGAGGAAGAACGAGAGCCATGCGCTTGACCCAAGCTGGCCAACAGGATGATTTCATACCATGAATGTCACATTCAATATAAATTAGAAAGTTTGCTGAGGAGTTTTTCTCTTCTATGATGGCTGCCATCCTGAATTTCTTGCCCTGGTGCTGGCCCCCTGAGCCCTTCCCTTCCTCCCAGCACTGTAGCGCTCAAAGTGTCAGACATCTGCTGTCCACTGCCGGGAGTGCACAGCTTCCTGCCAATAGAATGGTCTGAGTATAATCCTTGCGTATTTTATATTGGTATCAGGATCAATATTGGTTCTTTAATGTTATTAATGTTAACTATTTAGTCTTACTCTACTAAATCTGTTTATGTTTCAACCCCCAGGTTTCCTTGTTTTTTCCTGATTCCCTTCCTCGGTGGGGAGGGGTCATCAGGCGGTAGAGTAGTTGTCTAAATGACAATAAATTGTGGGTTCTTCAAACTATAACAATTGCTTACGAGATAATTTGTTGGAGCTTTCAGCTCAAGTCAGTGGTGTGAAGAGTGTTTACCTTGCAGGAAAGCTGGATGTGTGTGACAACAGCATGTATATTGGACTAACATCAACGTCGTTGTACCACATGCAAGTTTTGTACCTACATGAATATATATTCAGGGCTTTTCATTCAGGACAGAATTTCTGTGTCAGCACCAGTTCACACAAATGTGCTGAGTGGAACACAGGGCCGTTTTAATGCAGTTGCGATTCGCAGGGGTTTTACTGTACATCTGTGGTTTTTTTAAGAGTAGTTAATCAATTTGATTCTATATATATAAGGTACAGTCTCATACAAGAGCTGAGAAATACCAGCTCCATTAGCGGTGGGCCTTAAGGTGCAGGTTGTCTTACTGGACAAAAAGTGGTGGAGTTTCATTTTATTTGAATATCCTGCTTGAGGAGTTGTCTTCCATCAGGCCCTGCTGGAGTCTGAATCAGAGAACTCTGAAGCAGCATGACTGAATTCTGCTTTCCAAATATATCTCCACCAGTTTAGTAGTGTGAATAGTTAGAGAGAAGTAAAGAGCTGTCAGCCTTTCATTAGCCTATCTGATTCTTAACTCTTGGCTCCAAAGCAGTGCTTTCCCATGCTAATGCATTACGATTGAACTGCGTAATTAAAATACTTTTTATCTAAATGAGAAAGTTGTACTTCTTGTAAGTTGTTCTTGAGAATTTATTTGTGGAACGTAATTATTCTGTGCATTCCCTGTTAATGTAAGTAGGTGGTTATTAATTTGCTTACCATGGAGTCTCAAAGGCAGGAGGTCCTTATGCAGTAGAAGCTTACAGGCTCCTTGAAGTTTTTGATAAAATTGCTCAAGAAGTGCACGGTCTCAGCACCGTGGAAGAGCTTACTATCTCCTGGAAAAGAGTTTCTAATATCTAGACCCTTCTTCTTGTTAGTGATTTTTATCTGAGCGGTTTTACTATACTTAGAATGCAGGTTTTGGAAAAAATCTGTCTGGATATCATGGAATTAACTTTCATGGAATAAACTTTTAGTGAGATTAACCTGGCTGGAGTGAGAACCATTTTAATTATTTCAAAGAAAACATTGAGGTCATGGCATGTATCACATTTTACAACCAGAGGACTAAAAACTTAAGGTTGGGAAAGCAAAGCTTTGGCTATAACTATATCAGCAAGTAATCTGCAGTGGGAATGGATCCATAGAAGAAGAAAAACAGAGGTGCTGAGGACTTGATGGCCACAGCCTGTATTTTTTCAGAGGTAATACTTTGAGCGGATCCTTCTCTGATTCCAGGGAATGTTGGAACAGTAAATCGCTGTTGGAGCACATCTTCCATTTTAGTGTCATCAAAACGTAGTGCAGTTCATATACTTTAAGACTGCTCCAAAATGAAAAAAAATATGTAAAAGAATATACTACTTATTAAACTTCACCATACATACAGCTACTTCATTAAAATCATCATATAGAAATATATATTTTAATTTATGGCATGAATACATAAATGAAATCTATGAGCACATCTGAGACAGTTAATAGTAAAAGATATAAGTAACACCTCTTTGTTGGGGAAAGAAAATAGTCATTTTCATTGAACTGGATGAAAGAATGGATTGTTTCTTTTGTGTTTATATCATAGACAAATGGAAAAAATTACCTTCCTTAACTTTTCCAAATACTTGACAGTAAAAAAAATAACAACCAACCTTGCATAAACTTGTTTTTCATAGATACAGAGACTGGTAAATTGCAGTACAAGTCCAAGAGATACTTCAGATGTTGTTTTACAAAATGACTACGAAGTTCTCATAACATTTGAAGAGGCGAAGGGCTTTTAGGAAAACTCATATGACAACAGGACAGAATTGCTATTAAATTGTTGTTTGAAGTAGAAAGGACGTGTATTTTGAAATAGAGGACTACTTTCAAGAAGCAGCTTTCTGCGTATAATACTCAAAGCTTACCATTTTGAGGCAGTGTCTACCAAATACAAAAAAGATGGGGGAAGATTTCCCGATGAAATCATCTGTAAACAGGGAGAGTTAATCTGTGTTACGACAGCATAGTAATGATCAACTTGTTACTTTCAAATTTCCTCTTCTATCCATGGCGAATGCAAATGCAGTTGCTGAAGGACCATTCATTTAAGTAGTTTAAATACTTCTAGTTTCTGTGGCATAGTGAAATCTGTTTGGTTTGCTATAACCAATTAATAATATAATGTCACCTGTGCAAGTGGACTAGAGGAGCAGAAATGTTTTATGCAAGCCCAGACTGACTAGACCTCCCTGGATCTAAATTCTGGTAGTGTTTCTGGGGTAAAATACTGAGTAGCGAACAGATTATCCTTTCAACGTAAGCCTCTTATTGCCTAACATTTCTAACCCTTGTTCACCCGTCATGCTTAAAAACAAAACAAAACAGAACAAACATCTTGGATAAACCACTGCACTTGAAAGCAAAATGGAAAATCCTTTCCTGTCTATCCTGAAATACCAAGTTCTACTTTGTGGACTCCTTATGCAACTTTCCCTGCCTCTTACAGTGGAATTACAATAATGAGAGATTTTGCTGTATTTGAGATGATAGTTTTTGTAAAAATTAAGCACTCCCTTACAGTGAAGGACCATCTAGAGCTGGGCAACTTGGGAGGAAACTTGGCCAAGATCTACTGGAGTAACTGAGTTTGTCACCTTGCTTAAGTATTAGCTCCCACCTAAAATCAGTGGCAACTCTTCATGGGATAAGGGGCTGATTAACATAAATGGGTGGAATATGGTTTTCTGCACTACTTTACAGAGAAGTAGGCACAAATTGCTGGAAATTCGTTTGTGGGTTAAGGAGCAGAGTAATGCTGGGCCTCAGGAGAGCCAATTCACCTTCAGGGGCAGGGACAGGCGGAGGTGGGGGCCGTGGGGTGGGCTTGCAGGAGGGCCAGGCCCACCGAGTGGGGAGCTCCTCACTGAGCTGCCTTGCAGAAAGGAAGTGTAGGGAAGGTGGAAGGTGGGGATGGATGACGCCAGACGAATTTAGAAAGACTGAGCATGTAGACATGGGATTAAGAAAGGCGAAGCTCAGGCAGAACGGAGGCTGGGGACCTTATGGAGGCTGGCGGGAAGGGCTTGTAAAGGTACAGAGACAGCAGAGGGGAGCGAGGCGATACCAGATATGGCTAGGAAATGTCTGCCACCCAATTCAGACCTGATAAACTCAAGACCTGGATCAGTTGTTTTCTACACTAATACTTTTATACTAACATGCATTCATTTGAGCAATGTGAAAGGTGAAGCATAGTGCTCTCGGTAGGCATTATGTGTTCAGGCCTGTTTGAGCAGTACTACACTGAGCAGAAGGCTCATTTGCGCCAGGCTGTTTGTCTACTTTTACAGTCTGGCTGAAATAACCGGGAGGTGCAAACTCCAGCTTGTCACTGCACAAGAGATAAATGTTAACATAGCATTCTTCTGGCTCGCTCAGCTCTTTTGTTGTAATGAAGGGCATACAGGAACATTTATCTTGCAAAAAAATGCATAATTTCAGCTAGGATTAGTTGCCTTTTCAAAAGGCCGACCAGCTGCTTCAAGTAGAGTACCATAAAAACGTCTTGGAAAAAAAGTAGATATTCAAGGAAGTTGTGAGGCGTGTAAAATTTAAAGGATAAGTGAAAATAAATAGCAAATAGAATTTGTCATTTACTCTGTGCATGCAGTGGACATGTGTTTGTGTATACTATAGTGACAGCTAAAATTAGCACCTTTTCTTTTCCGCAGTAGGCAAGGGTCTGTTTGAAGCCAGGATATTGAAGGAATTAAATTGATTCCAAAAGAATTTCAAGGGAGTGAGAGGCTTTCAGGAGAGGGAGGACATGGTACCAGTCCCAAATCAAGCTTCGCGGAAGTCCCTCCAGATCCTGTCAGCAAGAGTTTGCAGGGAATACCTGAGAAGGATGTGTGACAGTGATGTCATGTTCATCCAGAAGGTTGGAGAAGCACTTGAACATTTACAAAATAGTGGAAGTGATGAAATATAAACCTAAAACCACTTTCTCAGCAGGTAGTGGAATGTCAGATGCTATCTCAGATATTTAAAATCAAATTCAAATAGGAGAGCTGTGTGTGGTTACTCTCTTTTTTTTAATATCATTGACGGGGCTGTTTAATTTTAGACCTTGCACTGTTTTGGCAGTGAATACATTAGCACTTGATCGTAATGGAAAGAAAAGAATGCTCAGATAAAAAGTCACGCCTGTCAACCTTGATAGGTTTTCATCAAAAAAATGCAGCAACGTCTTCATTTGCAACTCTGTGTTTTCCCATTGCTCAATTTTTGGCAGCAAAGTATTTCAGAGATTAAAGGAACGTTTCTTCATGCTGATCTCACCAAGAGTAATCTTACCAAGTCACTCCCTTGTTCAGAGTCATTTGCTGGCTTTGCTCCTTCTGTATCGTGTTCAAACTCCTCACCTTCAAAGCGCAGTAAGAGTTTGCTCTTGGCAATCTCATTTCTCATTTATTCTTTTCAATTTTTTTCAATCTGTCTTCTCACCTGGAATTCCCTCTCCTTTTCTTGGTGCAACAAGTAAACATGTTCATTTTCACATCACAGTGAGGGAGGCTTGTTTACATTCATTTTCAAAGCGTAAAAACCTTTAGAACAATACAGAGCGTTACTCTTAGATTTTTACATTGTTGATAAACCCTCTGGAGCTTTTGATACTTGTGCTAAAATATCAGCTCCCTGAAGTAAGGACAGGGCCTCTTGTGTTCCAGTGCTTCGTTGATAAACCAAATGTGCCAATCTTCTCCACTAAGTAGATTAACTTTTTTTGAAGTGAGCAAACAGAATGTGTTTTGTAAAGTGATTTGTGAAGTGGTGCTATAAAGTGCAGATTTGTGAGAGAATTTTAAATGTGGGCAGTAAAATAGATCTACTTTTCCAATATTGATGGCTTATGATTAATGCAAAAATGAAAGAGAATATATGTAATCCGATTATCCTTGTTAAGACTGGTAGACGACATAGGTATTTCTGTTTGTTTCTTACTTTTGTTTCTCCAGCGTAGCGTAGCACGACCATGCGTACCACATTAATAATGGGATTTTCTCTAGGTGCTAACAATACCCTGTGGGGTTAGGTAGACTCCCTTTTATTCCTTTCTAATGCAGTGAGGTTTTGTGTTAAAGTATTTAGAAAAAAAATAAAAGAGACTGTATTAAACAAAAGAAGGGAGTTGTTTCTTAGCATTGCAAGATTCTCTGTTCTGAGATTGCTGTTGACTCTGCCCCTCTGTCTTCATCAGCTACTGCATGTACTGCAGAAATTCTCATGGGCTGTCATGGACAATGTATCTGCCATACTGGCTGAAGAAATTACAGCAAGATCTTTTGTGAAAGTTTTGTTGGATTGATTCTTTTTTTTCTTCCTGGTGACTGATGAAAGTCGTTTCAGATTTCAAACTGTAACAGTTGCGGTATTGATGCCTTATTTGTTTATGGAAGGGCATGCAAAGGCCTGGGGCATCTCTAGCTGCCTCCCATTAAGCCAGTGGGAAAGAAGAGTATTCTGGGTTTGCGTGAAAATTTCTATTTAATCTGGACTTTGAGCTCAGAATGGCACGTCTTGCTTGGGAATTAATTATTTGGCTCTTTAAGCAATTGTGTGTAACGCTTTTGACAGGGAGAGTGACTTCCTGATAAGTGTATGAGAAGGATAAGCGTGAATTTAGGCAGCAGCAAAAGAATGCCAAAGATGCGTAGTTTCCAGTTTATGTGGAAACTAAAATGAAGAGTGAAAAGGGAAGGCTACACAGCAGCCCGGAAAGAATGAATTCAGGGAAAGAATTTTAACACTCAGGTATGGTCTGTATCTTGGTAATTTTCGGAGAGGTTTTTTTGCCTCTTCCGTAGTTACTGTTTTGTGATTTTGTGTTCATATAACAAAGAAGCAAAAAAAGCAAGTGATATTTAAGAATCTGTATTGGCACAGGAAAGTTGTCACACTTCATAACAGATTTTGGATGTGGTGCTAATAGTTACGAAAGTCATTTACTGGGTGACTAGGCAAAATGAGGCTTCTTGCTAAACACAGAAGTACTGAAAAAAAAAAGTCTTTGCCTTATGATTTTGAAGAGAAGTCACTTTTGTCAAGCTGGCTAGAAAAATAAAAGTGCAGCAGTGGATCAGTATCTATTTTCTATTTTCCAACGTGCTCTTTAAAAAAGATAAGGTTGATACCCGTGAGGTAAGTTTCTTGCACTTTTATACGTGTATGTAGAGCTAGTGGAAAAAGCAACGATTTCCAAAGCACTTAGTGTTGTCCTCCGGCTGTGACTTTGGATGTCCATAGGGATTTTAATGTTGACAAATTGGATATGGTTGGGGAACACTAGATAAATTTTAAAATCTCACCTCACACTATGACTTCTTCAGGGCTATACAAGTAGTTAGTGGCAGTTTGGAGTAGGACTAATAAGTCTCACTACTCAGTCTTGCAATTGTACTGCTCCTCTAGAGGTGTGCTTGCCAAGAGGGGTGGGTGTCTTTTTCCTCCTTCTAGGAATATGCAGTATTCTGGTCTTAGAAGCCATAGGTGATATTACATGAAAACAGAATGCACTGGAAAATACACTGGTAGAAGAGTTTAAGTGGAATGGAATGAACTTACGCTGCGTATCAACTTGATGTGCTTAAACAGATTAGGAGATCCACACTGCTGTATAATGGCACTAGGAGAAGAAAAATTAACAGTTTTATGGAGACACCACCACCAGTGAGTTGTAACATACCGAGAGAAAACCAGTGGGGATAGTAGCATTTTCAGGCTGACCAGTGAGCTTGGTATATCAGCATGTAAGGGCAAATCCTTAAAGCAAATCTTTGCCTTTGGAAAGAGCTATTTTATATAAACATCTTAGGTCTACATAATGCACACTTTAAAGTTTTGTTTAGATTCTTACAAGGATCTGGTTTTTTCAAAGCAAAATGGGTTTGTAGTAAACAATTAATCAAAAGGTTTTTAAAGATTTGGCATAAAATTCTTTGATATGCATTGGTTTTCCTTTTAGAAATCAGTGGGAATACAGACCCAAATTCTCTTCTGCATCTTGAAAGTTACGTTCTCAGTTTTTCCTGTGCAGAGCAGTTTCCTCACTCTTCTCTTTTTTTGCCTATGGAAAGAAGCAATCTTTAGCCTTTCAAGTGCATACAGTTAAAATATTTGGGGACATGCAGTGTGCAGGATGTAATTATTTTCTCCTCTATATTTTTCCTATTTTTCACTTACTTGTTTGGTTATTTTGAGAGCTCCTGGAAAGTGTTCAGATTTTTCTTTACTTAACAAACCTTGAAAAAGTAAGTAGCTGAGAACTTTGCATTTTGGGTAGGCAAGGGAAAGAAGGTGGCATTCTGAAGACACTCATTTTTTTCATTTGGAAAAAAAAAAAGTTTTCAAAAGCACAGGTATTGCACAGAAAGGGACTGGGCTAGGTGCCTTTGGAAAGCTTTTTAAATGTCCCATTCTAACCTTCCATATTATTAGTCTGATTGGTTAGGCCTTGAGGCAACATTTTAAAATTCCTTTCATTCTCCTGTATTCCAGCTTTTAATTTCAAAACAACTCTGTGGGAGAGAGTTACTCAGATTAAACAACCTTATATTTATTTCTTAACATCAGACAAGAAAAAATTCCAAAATGTTTTCTTCTAAAAGCTGTTAAGACAGAGGAAGCAGAAAGGACTTTCATAAACTTTAAGTAGGTCATTGATAGTTCACCTCAAAAAAACACATAAAAATTTTTTACATGAGGAGAGGAGCTACCCTTCTATTTAAAAAATACGGCGTTTCTCTGAGGCTGTGGTGTGAAGTTCTTCTGCAAGTTACCAAGAGCCAAGGTAACTGATAAAGTCCTCAAAAGAGTCAGTCAAAAGGGCTGTAGGAGTGCTTGGCATTTCAACCTGCGCCAGCTGGCTGAAACCTGGAAATTAATAAATGGAGTATTCTGTTATGTGATACACTACTACATCTAGAGCTAGTACTGGTGTTAGTTATCACGTATAGGCATTAGAGAAAATACGCCATATTCTGTAATTGTTAACCACATTCTGTAACAGCTAGTAGAAGAGAAGCTTTGCAGGTCTACTAAATAAATTTTAACTTGATGGTCAAATTAAATATTTTTAAAAATATGATCCCATTTCTTCATTTATCAAGAACCTACATTTTTTACTGATTACAGTTGTTCGGCTTTTCCAAAATTATAACAAATAGGCTGGCTTGATTTTGTTTTTTATCCTGCATTCTGTTTTTTCCTAAAATAATCTTTCTTCAAAATGATTATTGTTATGTAGCTTACTGTTAAGTTACACACAGATGGGTTTCAAACCTGGTCTCTTTAATCAGAGTAACCTGGCTAGCTAGTTTCCTCTCGATGCACAGCTTTTCTTACTTAAAATCAAAAACTGTACCAAGCTGCAGCTAACCATATTTGAATACTGGTTTAAGTCAAGTGTGTGGTTATTTATTTCACGTGTGCTGAGAACAATGAGATTTATTACAACTATGTCGTTAGAAACTAGAAGTGAATATACTTACCAACATTAACATTGCTCACTTCCTTAAGCTAGTAAACTGTCGTTTAAAAAATACTGTTTCACTGTATTCAGTAGAGCAATAGTAATTCATATCAGATGATACCAAAGGTTTGTTTTTGTGGTTATTACAGCATACTGGCAACCTGATACAGCCTCCTGACATAAAAATATCTTACATTTTTATCATTCAGATAGCAGGAACTTCAGAGGCGCTGTAACCAGAAATCATTCTGTTTGCATTGATGACCTCTGCAGTCCTTCAAGATAGTTCTGATGGTGGAAGTATGTAAAATTGATTCCACTAACAATTTGGTGTCAGATGCAGATTAATAATGCTTGAGTTAGCCTTTCTTTGAGCAAATGTGACCTCGTTTGTATTGTTCCTTAGATGAGAGAAATAAATGCAGGGAGCCAGCTTTTAACATTCTTCTTGGATTATGGAGACACACTGCGTTCTGAAACTCGAAAAGAAACGGGAGACTTATTTTCAAATGTTATCGCCTCTTGGTTGGTGCGTTCTGCAAAACTGAGTATTTGATTTGTTCAGGCAACAGCATTGGACCTACAGCTTAATATAGGGAGCATGTTTCCTTCCTTTAGAAGGAAATCCTGCTGAAGGAAACACATCTTTTAATATAAGCAGTTTAAGAAGGTCTTCAATGAAGTATTCTTATAAGCTCTGTGTCTCAAAATATGTGAAAATTTAAATGTCAGTCAGAAAGAACAAAGGAGACTGAAACAAAGAAAATGCAACTAGGCAGATCAGATGGCTTTAAATTTAGACTTGAAAACAGGTATCAGAACCAGCAAGATGAAAGAAACATGAAAAAACTATAAGTGCAAAATGGGATGTTCGTACATGAAGGACTGGCCAGCTTGGTAAAGGCCAAAGAAGGCAAGAAAGCAAAGGTACACATTAAAAAAAAGTAATAAAAAGGATGCAATTGAAAGAATTGAGTCAAGAAGGCAATAATGTGAAAGAGAATGGGCTAGAAGATTAAAAGAAGCAATATTATCATTCAAAAGTTTTGAATGATTAGGAGCCTGAAGAGGAAAACTTGGGTATACCTGTGTCTACTGAAGAATGTCCACATAAAGAACTCAGTCGACCCAAATCTGCCTTGCAAACAAGTTGGCTGCAACATATTAACGAGCTCCTTTCCTTCTGTAAAGCTAACTTTTATTGGCAACCAAGTATGTCTTATAATACTGGTTCTTTGGGGAAAAAAAAAGTCAGATTGATAAAAGCACGTCTGTAGCACTAGACTTACTGAACTTACGGTTGCTGTGTAATTGGAGATTTTTTGTAATGGTTTCTCATCTTGTCCTGGTTATTAATGTGACTGTTGGTTTGATTCAGGAACTGCACGGGAAGCAACTAAAAGGTAGATGAAGAAAAATATTTTTTCTTGTCTTTACTTGTAAGAAAATTGCAAATGATGGGTGTTTATTAAAGATCCTATTATAACATGGATCCAAATGATAGTAACTTCCAGTTTTAGACTTTCTGCAAGGAAAGGCAGAAGTTATTTAGGAAAGCTAGGCATAAAAACTGCTGATGAGGTCTCCAAGCAGGCCAGACTTTCTGGAGGTTGATCGAGCTTTGGTTGTGCATGTAGACAGTTTTCAGAAATCCTTTTTTGTCTGACCTGCTACTAACATAAACAGTACTTCTCTAAAAAGATTACTTCCTGGCCTATGAAGACACTCAGTGTCTGGGAACCTCAAACGGGTGAAAACTGCATCGGTGTTTCGACTGGTTCATGGGGAAACCCAGGCCACATCCCAGTCTCGCAGCCAGGGAACAGGGAATGCCTTGCTTGGAAAAGCGACAACCAGCAGCACCGCAGCCAGGGAGGCTTGGAAGGAAGCAGAGATGCGGATGACCCAGTATCTGTTCCATTCGTTTCCTTGGGAGGGGATTTACTATTTTTGCTACTTTAGCTTATGATGGTTCTCCAAGTGCAGTAAGTTATACAATGAACGCTGTTTTATGCCAGTGTAAGCATATTTATATTTGGGCTTCTGCCACGGAAACTCCTTTTTAAAAGGAAATCAGATCTCGTGTTTCTGTGCAGGCATAAATTTCTCTTGGCTTAAGCTTGTGAAAAGCACATACAGTTGCATATTGTCCGATAAAAAAATAAGAGTAAAGTTTGAAATAAGGTGTCTGAAGACAAAGTGTAAATCCAAAGAGGAAAATTGTAAGCTGATTCTTTAGGTTTCTAAGACAAAATGTCTGGGAGAAGAAATCTGAGGGACCTGAGCCTCATATATGTGTGACTACATATGTATTTTTTCATATTCTTGTTAAGCCATTTTGATGTTGTCATATATTATTATTTTCTTTAAAGGAATCTGGCATGTGAAATGTATATATATATCCATGCCTTACCGAAAAATGAATTTAACCAGTTTGTATATCAGCAGTAGCATTAGAAGTTCAGCTATTTTTGCATAAGGATTTTGCATAAGGACTGAGGAAATAATTTGAAGAAATTTATTTTGTGTGGAGTCTTTCTGGGTTTTATATTTTAATTTCCTAAAATGGTTTTTCTCTGAGGTTTGGTTTGTTTTTTTTTTTTGTTGCTTTCTCAAAGAGCTGGCAGGGTAAACGGCAGCTGTAAACCTAAGGGCAGGCTGCAAAGTTTTTCTTCCAAAGCCTTCCTTTCATGTTTAGCCAAGTGAGAGACACGGAGTGAAATGTAAACTCCGGCTCGGCGTATCCGCACGGCCTTCTCTCCTGGTGAGCAGCCGGAGGGGCAGAAGGGGGGCCAAATCTACCCAAAGGCTGCTCCCCTCAATGGCTGGGGAAGGCACCGGCCATGAGCCGTGGCTCCCAGGTTGCTCGGAAGAGGAGGAATGTGAAGATGGTGCTCGAGGGCCCTTGATGCCGTACCCCTGAGAATGGGGCTCCCTGTCGCACCCGCTCCTCCTCGCTTCATCCTCCCCCGGGACAGAAGAAGGCGGCATTCGCTTTATTTCTCTTCCGAGCCGTTTAACCGTTTCTCTTTAATCCCTGTCAGTCTGACTCAGAACTAAGCGTGTGTTTTGTTGAACTTTGTTCTGTTTGAAATTACGGACTCGAACCATTTTTATTTAACGTGAGAAGCTTTGTAGGAACTCAACCTATACACTGGGAAAGGAACTTTCTACAAAATATAAGCAGATGTTTTTTATGTTTGAGTGAGGGTTTGTTTGTAGGAGGCTTTGTGATAAACTACATAGATGCAATATTGAGTTCTAGCAATTAAATGATGACTAATTGATGAGTTTGATCACTTTGACGTGATCTGCTGTACTGGCACTCCTGGTTTCTTTTGCTTTTGTTTGTTTTTAAAAAGATTTTTTTCCAACTGTATTTTATACACACAGCTAATCTTAAAGTTCATCCTCAGTACAGGGACATAGAAAGCTTTCTCCTGGGACAATGGGGTGATTCCTGGGAGAACTCCAGCTATTCCCTCCGGTGCAAGAGAGGTGCATATGTCTTCTTGTAGCCGTAATTGCTTGGGTTGCTTTTTCTACCAAGTAATTCTTTGGCTCTCCATCACTGAAGGGCTGTAATTTTTTTGGTTTGTTTGTTATTGGGATAAAAATGGATAAGCAAGCAGTGTTTCCTCTCTTGTGTCGAGGTGTCTTTCCTTTTGCTTCCAACCTGCCGTCTCCTCCCCAGTTCCCTCTCTGCACTTGTCCTTACTACATCTGCACTGACTGCTTTCTTCATTCTGTCTGTTTACTCTGCAGAGAGCACATAGGACTAAAAACCACATACATACAATATTTTTAAATTCTTTTATTGTGGCCATGAATATCCCCTTCAATCAGTTGGGGCCCACAAATTCCCTAGTTGATGTCTTAGTCTTTTTCCCTCTCCAGGTTTATACAGAGTATGCCAGTGGTGTCTACATTCCGCATTGATGCGGTTAAGTTTGATCATAAAGAAAAATAATATTTTCTTCAGTCTGAAGATCACCAGTTTTGTGAACAATTGCATGGATCCTGCTGATGTAATAGTTCTAGTACTCATCCCATATGCAACAGAATGAACTGTGATTTTCCTGTATTCATATGTAAATCATACTCATCTGTACCTATGTATATCCATATGGTTTTCCTTTGACTGTTTGGAATAGAAAGAAAATTATTAAATAATAAGATATTGTTTATCCATTCATGAAATTATTAATTTATTTATAAGATCATACAAAAAATTAAAGATGTCCAAACAAATTGGATTACATTGGAAGATAAAATTTTAAGTGTTAAATGTGAGATAAATTATTAAGCACTCTGTCTTCTGACCAATGAGATGGACTTGAAGTGGTAATTCCTTCTGACAATTTCCTTGCATTGTGTGTACCTCTTGAGATATTGCAAATACAACTCCAGTTTACAATCTGAGCTGGTAGAAGACTTGAGAAGAGAGACATACCATGGAGTAGATGTGGGGAATAATATCGCCAAAATTGAATTGTATTAAAATTTGCCTTTTCTGTAAGGGATAGTATGTGAAGCATGTAAAGATGTGAAATACTGTGCTCTAGTTGATTATAAGTGCTGTCCTTGCTATGGAAAGACTGTCTTAGTAATGCAGGTTATTGCTGTTTGCATCATTAAAGGAGTGAGCTCCCCTCTAGTTCGAGAGAAAAGAGAATGTAGAAGGCAGTAGCCCTAATACTAGAGTTGTAGAGTTCTATGGCTCGCTCTTGCAAAATGTGGCAACACAGATGGGGCATTTAAAGAATAATACCTGTGGTGTATATAAAGGAGGATGACAGAGTATTGTATTGCAATCCTTCTGACATGTGTTCCAGAGCAGCACCAATGACCTGTAGTTTTCCAATATTACAGAGGAATCAAGTGAAGAAAGCCCAAAGATACAGACCTTCAACAGATCTTTTTTCCAGTAATTCTTTTTAGCTGTGTTTTTAAATAAATAACTAAATGAAAAGGACTGTCCCAGGATGAAATATCTCACCTTTAATAAAGTGAGATTTGTTTTTCAAGCTGGAAAACACCTCCCTTTTGTCCTCATCCTTGGCATTATGTGCTCATGAAATAAATAAGGTGAGGAAAATAATAAAGTCAGGCGGGCAGAAAACATGCCTTAAAGGTCTTATAGCAAATTTGTTGTTCTAGGGCTGTATTTTCTTGCGGCATTTTTCTGTCACATCTCTCAAGTGGTCAGGATACTTTCCAGTTTGTTTGGGTTTTTTTAGTGTTTAAGCTTAGTGAATTAGTACATGAGGGTTAAAATATTATGGGGTTTTGCCGCTCTTGTGTCTAACAACATTGTAGCATTACTGAAAATCATCATAAAATTTAGGGGAATGTTCAGACTGTATAGAACTGAAGCTCTTCCTGCACGTTTGGCTAAAATCAATAGAATCATTGCAATAAAATAATTTTATTGTGTTTAATTTTACTTTGCAATTTTATGCAGTTTCATTCATAGTCTCCCAAAGAATGTAATATAAATTCTATTTAGTAATACTTATCTAATTCTAGTTATTGTTTTTCTTCTTCTTCTTTAGGGTGTACCTCAGTTACCATGTGCCAAAGCATTGTATAACTACGAGGGAAAAGAACCCGGAGATCTTAAATTCAGTAAAGGAGACATCATCATTTTGCGTCGACAGGTGGATGAAAATTGGTATCATGGAGAAGTCAATGGCATCCATGGCTTTTTTCCTACCAATTTTGTTCAGATTATTAAACCTTTACCTCAGCCTCCGCCTCAGTGCAAAGCACTTTATGACTTTGAAGTTAAAGACAAGGAAGCAGATAAAGACTGTTTACCATTTGCAAAGGTAAAAACTGAATAAAATTATTTTCTTCTAATAATTTCATTCACTTGGGTAAGAAGTAATAAGACTGTCTGTAGTCTTGTCTGCATTTTTTTTAATGGAGCTGCACAAATATGAAAAGGGCAAGTAATTCTGCAGGTATTTCTCCTATGTTGATTAGTTTTGCCTTCCTTCTCTTTCTAAATTACATGTAATTTCTCTGAGGTTTTATTTTTGAGAATGCGTTTTTCATAATTGCAGTAGTCATGTTCTTAATTTATGAGAAATAACCTATGCTATGAATTAAAAGTGTTCCATCTTCTAAAGAAACACTCATTTGAAATTGTTGAAGGTGGTACTATTTTCAGCTTTGCATTTAGTAAGTGACATTTTTAGGATCTACATACTAGACACAAAGCACTACTAAATTTTGTCATTCTGTAATATTACTAATTGCCTTTTGGAAAATATGATGTTTTTTCTTATTTGGCTCTACTGTAATTAATTTTCTGTCTTGCAAGGCACATAATGATACCGAGTTTTAACAGGAATCAGAGCTGATCCTTTTTTTCAGTTTCTGATTATCTAGTTTATCAAATAGCACAAAAATGTTGCAAGATCAAATGTGAGCTAATCACTTTTCTCCCCTTGCCTGTTAAAAATGAGAAGGATGGCTAAAATTCTAAAAAGGAAAGATATTAGCATGTGGACAGACAATGGTTATTACAGCACAGAACAGCTATACTATTGAGAGTGATTTGCATTAGCTTGCATATTTTGATTAATTTTTGGCAAACTGTTGTGGTTTGTTTGTTTTTTTTAAATCTGAAGTCTCACTTGAGTAAGCATATATGTTTCAAAATATTTAAACTTCCATATGAAACAACTAGGTATCTCCGTATAAGCGACAGCGATGTTTAATGTGCGCATAAATCTGTTTTTTCTGTAACATACTCAAAACCATATCTAACCCAAATGCTCCATGTAGATGTGAAAGAAATCATATCACTTACCAGTGTTCTTAAGAACGTAAGTAGAAAACCAACATCTAGGGAAGATTAGGTAATGAGTCAGTTGAGAAGGAAAAAGATTGCTGTTCTGTTGATTAATGCCAAGGACTTAAATGGAGGCTGAAGAATACCACAGACTGAACACGGCAGGAAGTCTGGCACTAAGGACGAAGTCAGATGGCTGAGATTAGCTGTGGACAGTTAGCTGAACTCTGACAAAATAGGAAAAGGAATGGCTGGAACAGACTTCAACCCAAAAAGCGGCATGTTCTGTTACGGAGTGCCTTCTCTGCGGTTCTTGTCCATGTGCCGCCTTCTCTGATTACCCATGCGTTATGGAGGGAAATTAAATTAGAAGTTTAATTAGAGCTGGGAGACATAATCACTGCATGTTCACACAGGATGATGTTCTAACTGTAATTCGCCGCGTGGATGAAAACTGGGCAGAAGGAATGCTGGCTGACAAGATAGGAATATTTCCAATTTCGTATGTTGAGGTGAGTAAAGTTGGGCCCTCAGTCAAGTTGTGCCCACTGTGTGTTTCATTTTCTAAAAGGAAAAATAACAGGTACTGATGATGATTCTAAAATAATCTGAGATATAAATAGTCTTAGACCTAAACTAATCTAAGATCTGTGTGCTTAGTTTGGGAAAGTTAATTACCTCAGCATTTGAACCAGTGATTTTTACTTAGCTATTTGATACCTCTTTTCATTGAATGGAATTGGAATGAAAGTACTTGGAGGCCGTCACTGTTTTCTTGTTAATACTGGAGTCATGCAGTCAATCACAAACCACTCTACCGCAAAATGAAAGCAATCAGCAAGTCAGAGAGATAGTAAGCTTTGCACTACCCCTAATACCTGTCTCTCAAAACCACATGAGCACAACTAGAAAGTCAGAGAACGTAGGCTGTTGTTAAGCAGGTAAATCATTGAGTTCTACATCCAAAAGACCCTTATGTAAAGTCTTCTGTATCTTTCTGCAGTTCTCATATGTGATGCGACAATTTACAGTGAGACAGTTTCCCCAACCTTTTGAGGTTTAAGAGTTGAAAGCTATATCTTCTATATAAAAAACCATAGGTGATTAAGAACGGGGCGTGCAACTGCAACAATGATTATTAAAATTTGCATTACAGAAAGATATAGAGGTTTGGAATAGTGTTTGTCTTTTTCTGATAGGTATGCTATGGATACTTGGTAAGATACACTTCTCCCACTGGAGAGATTTTATTTAAATAAATGAGGCAGAATGATGAAAGAAAAAAGCATTTTCACATTACCTGCGGGATGAGAAATATGTACCTCAGGTCACAGAAGAAATGTGTAACCATACTAAGAATCAAGTCAGATTTTATTAATTCAATTTCTGAATGCACTGATGAGATAAGTACTTTTTAAAAAATGACTGTGTTCAACCAACATAGAATTTTTTTTTTAAAAAAGGGAAAATAGGTGTATTCATTTTTATAGATTGATGTAAGAATTTGTGTATCTGGGGATAGAAACTTTCGTGTGACTGAAAAAACAACAACAAAACCAAAGGGGTTTTAACCTGCTTAGTGCAATTCTGGCTTCAGTTTAAGAAGTTTTTAAAAGCCATTTTAAGAACTTATTGCCCCTGGCTCTTAATTACTAGCTCCTTGCAATTAACTGCCCCATCAGTTCAGCCAGTAAAGGTTTTTGTGGTGCTTTTTAAAGCTAAATCACTTGACTTAGCCAACTTAGAAAAAGCCCTTTCCTAGGGCTGCCACTTGGGCTAACTATTTAGCTAACTCCTCTGTTTCCACCTCTACAAAGTTTGCAAAATTGAGATACGCTCTCGAAAAAAATTACGTAAAAATGATACTCGTCACACAAAATGTATTTCACTGTTGGTGTTTTCAGGCAAATTCAACTAAGAAAATGTATCTTCAATTAACCCTTTAAAAACAGGCACAAGCATTTGTGTACGCACTCACAAATCCTCACTAAAATGATACGGGGAATCTAGAACAATAAATAATATCCAAAAAGATGCTTCAGATCAGATGGGTGGGGTTTTTCAGTTTAAACTAAACTGAAACGCTTGCTGTGGTGAAGAGCAGTGAGATATGCAGAAAACTATCAATTTGAATTTTGAAATACCTGTTTTCTGAGATTATGTAACTATTGTTCTGGAAAATATGCAGACAGTTTGTACAAACTAGTATATCAAACCATTCTTACATATGTTGTTATTAAAGACACTGGAGATGACAAATAATTCATATTTTTGAGGTATTTTTATATGGTATTTTTAGTTATATTTCCCAATCCCATAATCACTGCCTATTTTTGTCATAATGACAGACATATCTTTGCTTTTTGTATGTTAGCCCACATCCCTTTTTTTCTCTTTTTTTTAAAAAAACGTGAATAAGTAGCTGCATTTACCGGAGATTTTCTGAAGTCGTTGACTTTAAAATGAGCGCAGTCTGTGATGTTTATTCTATAGTATAGGTCTGATACTTGCGATGTATCTGGTAAGATGAGGTCACAGGATAAACCTTAGATATGTTGAAGTCTGTGAAAAATTCTGATTATATTTGAGGACAGCTTTTTACCAGGAGGAAAATTTTATGACTCAATGATTTCTTGTCTGCTCTATTCTTTCATATCTCTTTCACTTAATGAATTTGTGGTAATAATAAAAGCTAAGACTGAAAACATTTTGAGAGGAATTTTAATAGTGATTCCATTGAAAGTATAGTTTGTTAACTGAGTCATAAAACATTACATCTTTATCTGTAGACACATAGCATTGTGAAATAATTACTTCTATCTGCAAATGAAAAATAAATAATGCAAAGCATTGCAAGAAATGAAATTCTATTTTCTAAGAAGTGCTAAAACCAAACAAACATTCTAGTGTTACTAGAGTATGGCCTGATTAACATATCTAAATTACTAGGCTTTTGACTGATGGAATTTGAAAGTGCTTGCATTAAAAGCAGGTCAACCAGATCTTGCACAGTGACGAAATAAAATGCAGTGAGTCAACTGTATGATTAAGGTCATAACACTTATGTTTATCTCTGTTCCAAAAAGAAAGATTAATCAGAACTAAACGGATAGTAGTAGAATTTTTCTATGTGGAGTACAGTTCTGGGTACAGTGGTTTAACAGTTAAACACACTCCAAATCTAAAAAGTATTTAAATTTTTACAAGTTATTCAGCACTCATATAGAACAACTAGGAAAACACAAAAGCCCAGAATAGAAAAAGAAAAATCAGGGAAAAGGAATCACTTTTCAATCACTACAATCAAAATATCAGTAGAAAATAGCAACAGCTTTGGTTTTCCCAAGTGGTGAACAACTGGGAAACACCTTTGTATTAATTGAGCTCCTCTACCTTTATTTATAGACAATCCAATAAATGTATTGGAAAAAAACCCCAAATGATCTAAAATGTTCACTGTAGTAGAATTTTAAGTTCATTGTCATTTTATACTATGGCATCCATCAGTTAACATGACATTTTAATCAATGAGAACGTAAGATTTTATGTACCTAGTGTGTCAGGTTGGGGTTTTTTATTAGCATCTTCTCCTCTAGCAAATAGGAGTGTTTCAAAACATATTTTATTTTTTATTGGGTCGATACATTTTAGATTGGATTTTAGGCTGGATTTCTAGCATGGTCTTTTTAACATTGTCCTTACTAGGCTAAACTTTGTCTGTCACTGTGAAATGATGTGATCTGATTTAAAGTGCTTAGAAAAAAAAAATCGAACTTTTGTAACAATACTGAGAATAATAAGATAAAACTTTTATGGGAACTTTCCTCTACTTTTTGACTGTTTCGCCTGCCCAGACCTTAAACCGGAAAATGTATGTAAAAAGTGAATGCTGTGTATTATGCCTGAAAACAGAGATTGTTAATTTGGTGTAGAAAATTATAGTGTAATCCCCACTATATTTGAATGACATTCAAATGTATTCCAATGCATTCCAATGACAACTTCTGAGCATCACAGTTTTGATTAGTTTCCCTAACAAAAACTGCAATAGAGAACTATTTCAGCTGTTTCAAAAATTAGTATAAATGCAGCTTTGCTCATGATTGTGATCTGTTCAAGATCTGTGAAATGATTCTTCCGCTTGTTTAGACAAAATATATTTGTTCCAAAACTTTAATTGCAAAGCTGAATTTAGGTTTGTAAGCTATTGCCTCTCCTCCAGGATGATGCTTAGCAACAATAATGTCAAATAAGGACAAAGTTTTACCTTTGTTCCACTTATACTTTCCTCCTTTCTTTACAAATGTATGTGAAAGTGAAATCTTGTCTAGAAATTGGAATTTGACTAATAATTGCGTTGATAATGTGGAAAAATAACTCCTTGACGTATGGTGATGTAGTAAAATTGCATAAATAAAAATTTTGAATTAACATGAGCAGAAAGATCGTTGGAGGGAGAAGATGGTATTTTGACTTAATTTCAGAAAGGGTTGATATTTAAATTCTAACTACCTACGTGTGAGTGAAGAACACCTGAAGTCATTTGTAAAATAAGTACAGTAAAGCACAACCATAAAAGACCTGGAAATAGGTCTCACATGAGAGTCTATTTGATAATTTCTCCCGATGGCTGCAAGCAGACAAAAACCTCTCTGCTGGCCTCCAGCCCTCCCGCAGCACTGAGACACAGCTCAGCCACCTCCGTCTGGCCCTGTTTGGAAAATTGTTGTTTCCTGGGTTTTGGCAGGAAGGGGAATTGGATTTCAGGCTACCTGTTACAGCAAAGATTTTGTTGAATGAAAAAACCCAAATAAATATGCATGTAAAAGTTAAAGAAGCTTTGGTTCGAATACAGGTTCAGGAAAACAACTGATGTAGAAAATGTGAGAATAGATACAGGGGTATTTGTTGCAGAAAGGAACGCTGTATTGAAACACTTCATAGCGTGAGTGGGATGAATTCCCCTGGTGACCTTGAATTGTTGCTAGCCATTTCTTTGGACAATGCATCCAAGGTCTTCATTTCTCTTCTCAAGGAAGGTGCAAACTGCACTCTGCAAAATATTCTGCAACTGTTGCTGTCCTCAGATTGCTTCTAAGAAAAAGCCAGTGATCAGTTCACTTCCATGTTTAGGCTTATGCTGCTGTCTTGTGTTTGCTTCTCTACATAAGAAAGCTCACTACATTGCTTATATTTGTATCAGTCTTGAATCAGTCCCATGGGCGAGCCTTAACTTTAATAGGTTGTTCACCATATAGAAGTATCCAGATTCTGCAGGCATTAATAGCATCAGGAGGTAAACAAACATAATTAGGTGTAACAGGTACCTCGGGGTGCTTTTAGCAGAGTGGCTTTTGGTTTTGTTTTTTACTCCTGAGTGGTCCCTTAACTGTTCCAGTTAGGCAGATCTTGTTTTAGAAACGAGTACTGCTTTTCTTTCTCTGATCTGTGTAATTTGTGAACAGGCTCTTTGCTAAATAGGAGGGTAGATTAGATAAGAATAGAAGAGGTTGCAGCCATTGTATAAGACAATACGTAAGACACAGATTCTCAGAAAGGACATGGAAGAATTTCAGTCTGAGTTGGAAAAAATAAAATTTGTAAAATAGCCTGCATGTTCTTCCATGATGAAGGATAGGACCTTGACAGGATGTGTAGCAGAGCAGGCTTTTTTCGGTCTTATTTTCTACTTGTTTCATATCCTTCAGCCTCATATCAGTGTACTGTGATAAAATTCAATGGTCTGTTATAAGTATGTTTGCTCTAAATTTAAAAATTAATGAATAAAAAAAATAATTATCTAAATAATGGGCTTGCAAATTAATTGGAGAAAGCTGTATGGTTATGTCATCCGTACTACACGAGTGGTACAAAATTATTTTGTCCAAGTGATCCATGCCCAGTATTGGCAGGAAGGAAAATCTAGCATCCACCTTTTTCTTAGAATTGTTTACTACTGTGGCATTGTCTTCTCCTGTCCTTGCTGTTCTCTTAAGCTGCTTTATAAAGGCCCAACAATAAGAATATTTAGGAAAAAATTCTACATTCTCATCTTTGTATCCTTTTTCAGATACTCCATTTTGCCCCTCTTTCACTGCAGTATGTTCTAGGTAGTTCTTCCTCTTCAAGTATTTCATAATTTTAATTTTCCTGCTGTTACATCCTAGTAGGTTTTTATGTCAACTCCTCATTGTTCCAGGTATTTCTAGTTTTGAACTTTGTCTATTTCTTCTATAAATGCATGGAATTTCCTTCCAGATCTCATCTTTCAAATAGCACTTTGAAAACCTTTTCTGTATTGAAAAAATTATATATTCTTTATTGTTTTGTACTGCTTCGTACATATCTACTTATCCTCAGAGATAGGAGGGTGTTCAGGGTATAAGCTATTGTCATTTTTGGGAGCTGCATTTAAATCAGTCTTGATGCTATCATTATTAATGATGTGTTATTCATCTAGTAAAGCTTTAAAACTCTTTATGAGCATAGTAGGTATCTTAAGACTTGTGGAAAAATGGGTAAAATAAAGAGAAGAAATAATATGCCGAAGAATAGAAATAGTGCTTTCCCAGTAACTAAGTTCATTCTTTCATCCTTATGTTCTTCAGAAAATATTTTTTTCCCTTATTCATAATTGGCTACACTTATCCAAATAACAGCATTCATATTTAGTGGTACATAATAACATTAGTCAACTTGTTCAGAAAGCTGGTGCTGATGTTACTTCAGCTCATGAATAAATGAGAGTTCTGACATTATTATTTGCAATAGCTCTAAAATATAGATAGATTTTCTGGAAATAAAGGGTTTATGAAAAATGTAGGGGTTTTTGTTTGCCCGTCCTTCCCTTACATAGTTGACATTTCATCGTAAGAAGAAAATGTGTGGGATTCCATATTTCTTCATTGGAAAGGAAGGATTTGTTTGCATTTAATATAATATTATTGTAAAAAATTAACAAATCGAAAATTTCATTGTGAACAAAATTCATTAGATAAGCCTAGAAAATGAAAAATGCATTTCAGGGTTCTTAGCACAGAGATGCTGCCTCTGCATTAGAAAATTCAGAAGTTGAGAAGGTATTTCCACAGAATTGCCAATGTATGTTTCTTGTCTGCTTATACTGTCTTATGCTTGTACAGCTACATGTTATCAGGCAGTATACGGATATAGCTGGATCTTCAGTCTGTCCTACTATGTTCTTAAATCTGTATTTAGGAAGGCTGGTTTTTACTACTGGTAGTATTAAAGATAGATGCATAAATACCAAGGAGTGCTAGGAAGAATGTCTTCAAGAGCCCACATGCAGAGGTGTGGGCTTATGTCATGCTTACAAACAAAACAAAAAAGGCTTAAAATGAAATGAACATTCACGAAGTTTTGTAATACAGATTTTTATATTATAAAGTCAAAGGGGACTGCTGTCATTTAGCCTGTCTTCCAGATAGCACAGGCAGCAGATACTGCTGAATTAATCCATAGCTGGGCTAGAGCATAATGTCCTTTCTTGATTGAAATTTTACCTCTGGTGGGTAGTCCACAGCAGCCCAACAGTAAGTGTGTTGGGTTTGTAGCGAAACACTTGTCACTCTGTAATGACTAATTTTTAGAGTAGGTCAGTATGTCATAGTTTTAAGTTACATGGTGTTTTTTATAAATAAAAAAAATACTAATATGTGACTATCTTTTGTAGTTTAACACGGCGGCCAAACAGCTGATAGAATTGGATAAGCCCTCAGGTTCTGCTGTTGACTCTGGAGAAGGTACCTCTGGGGCATCCCACAACAATTCAACCCAAAAGCACACCGATACTAAGAAAAACACCAAAAAACGGCACTCTTTTACCTCCCTCACTATGTCCAACAAGTCTTCACAGTCTTCTCAGAATCGCCACTCAATGGAAATCAGTCCTCCTGTCCTTATCAGCTCCAGCAACCCAACTGCAGCAGCCCGCATAAGTGAGCTGACGGGGCTTTCCTGTAGTGCCCCTTCTCAGGTAATTTACATCAAATCAAATATAAACCATGTATTTTTTTTAAAAAAATAACTATAAAGGCTTCTGATCTTGTCAGATTACTTGCTTCACGTTATTAATTATATGTAATTAATATTAACGTATGCTTTCACAAAGTTTATCTTCCAACATGAGAGCATTTAAGGAAAACATTTTACAACACTTCTTATGCAATGATAGTAAATATTTTTGGTCTTGCAAGCTAATTTTTTTCACAATAGTTAATTTCTTAACTGCCATGAAGATTTTTATTAAACTGTGGAAACTAGAAACTGGAGTGATTTAATTTCTTGGGTTTTTTTCTAAATTGAATGTAATATTGGATGTTAATAAAGTGCATGCAAGTAAAAGGTAAATTCAACTTGAAAATTACATGAATTCCAGAAATGTACCATATTAATCTGATTGTGATAAGTAGAAATATTTATCTGGCTTTATTTAATTGTTAATCTCCTGTTTCGTCAAAGCTTTTAGTTACAAGCTACAGTAGCTTGTGAACAGTTGTCTGTTTCACACAGAGATTACATTTTGGGAGAAGAGATAGTAATGAAGGCTAAGAAGGGTTGGTGTCATTTTACATGAGCTGGTAAATAGGTTTTATTTGCATGTCTTTGGGATCTGACAGCCTTTTATGAAAAAAAAAGAAAACTGACATTGGTCAAAGTGTGTTTCACGTCGCTAGTTCAATAGATCTCCAAAGTTTCTGAAACATTGGAGGCAAAAAAAGCAAGCAGTGTGATCCAATACTGTTTGTTTGAGTATCTAACACAAAATTAGTTCTAGGCTAAAGTTATAGATAGTGGAGTACTGGTGATTTTGACCATGAAGCTTACAGCTGTGTCAGAACCAGCTCTTATTAAACTACTCAGAACTGACTCTTCCGGTTTTTTTTATTCTTTGACAGGTTCATATCGGTACTACGGGGCTAATTGTGACTCCACCCCCTAGCAGCCCAGTCACAACAGGGCCTTCATTTACCTTCCCATCAGAAGTTACCTACCAAGCTGCTCTTGGTGTAAGTACCATTTAAGAAAACAGCCTTCACATTTGTCATTAGTGTGTACAGTCTGTTTTTTTAATTCCCTCCAGTTCTGATACAGTGATTTGAAATGATGGGTTTATGATGATTGTCTATGTGATAGACAATGGTATAAATTGGAACTATAGCAAAAGCATTATTGATACAATAATATCTGCATCCTGTCATGCATATCCATTTCTCCAGCTTTCCTCTGTCATTTCTCTGCAGTAAACACAAGGAGCATGCTGCCTTCCAGAATGTGTTTCGTTTCAGCATGAGTAGGAAAGAGATTATACTGGGGGGGGGGGATATTCGGGGAAATAAGCAAGATCTTACAAAAAAACATCAACTTGAGACCACAGCTGCTGGATATTTCTGTCTTATTTGACTCAATATTATCAAGATTCTCTGAAATAAGTTTCAAAACTCTGCTTTTTTCTGATTAAATATAATGATTTTAGTCATGCGTATGCCTGTGGCAGATGAACATATCTAGCGTGTCTAAGTTAGGTTCTTGGAGATCAATACGAAAAACTGTTGCAAATGGCCATCTTTTAAAGGAAGGAATACATTGCAATGCTGTTTCCTTTGGACAAAGCATTCAAAAAATACAGGATTTCATTCCAAAACCAACTGAAATTCTTTATTTTGCTGTGCTTGTGGTGGAGATGCTCTGGAATGTCCTACTGCACTTATCGGAGCCTGACCTTAACTGCAGTAAAGATTGTGGATACCAGTTTTCAGAGATCTTCAAGGGAACTTAATAAGCCTTTATGTTGATCATAGGAATTCTCTAAATTTAATTCTTGTTGCAAGTCCAGAAATTGTACCCCTCACTTTTAGGGGGAGAGGGACAGCTGAATAATAAATATCCACTTAGTTTAAAATAATAAACCAAAACAAACAAGCCAAACAAAAAACTCCAAGGCTTGATCTTGTTTAGGTGTCTAATTATCCTTGCAGTCTTTTAAAGCCAGTAAAACATAATGAGTAGCCTTGCTGCTAAATTTGTCTGGTTTTGTTTTCAACTTCCAGCACTTGGATCATTTTACACATTTGTCTGCAAAATCGAAGGCAGAATTGTCTGTCTTCTATTATCAACTTGTTGTTGTTTACGTAAATGCTTAGGTGTGGCTTGGTCACAGCTGAGAGGTTGCATTTTGACAGCTTTCTTCGGGGCTCTTAAGTTATGTTTTCCAGTCCTTAAAATTATGATGTTGTTACTTTCTGAATTATTTCCAATACTTTGTTCTGGCATGGCAAGCACATGGTAAGCACATTCCAGAACTGAGTACAGTACTGCACAGTCATTCTTAGTGTTGAAAATACTTTTACCCTGATAGTCTGGTGTTTATATCTTGAGAATTTGTATCCATTCATTTGGCCTGAGTGTAGCAGAAAGTTTAAGTTCAGCTAAATATCCACAAATTTTTGTCACTAGTGATGTAATAATTTATCTCACCCAAGGAAATGTATTTCACATTCTTTGTTCTTCAGACAGATGATCTTATTATTGACAATTGTACGCACAGTGTGCTTTTGCCCTGCCTTACTGAGTGATGCAGATTGCGCTGCAGCAACGCGTTGTCCTTTTATTCTTAAGAGCTCCTTCAATCTGTGGATCATCTGTGCAATCCTACTGTTAAATGTGTATTAATCTCGAATGAATTAATAATCTCCTTATATTTAGATTCATATTTTAAAGTCACAGAGTGGTTGGGGTTGGAAGGGACCTCTGGAGGTCATCTAGTCTAATGTCCCTGCTCAAGCAGGGCCACCTAAAGCCAGTTTGCCCAGGATGGTGTCCAGACTTTTGAATATCTCCAAGGATGGAGATTCCACAACCTCTGCAGGACACCTGTGCCAGTGCTCAGTCACCCTCACAGTGAAAAACTGTTTCCTGATACTCAGACTGAGCCTCCTGTGTTTCAGTTTGTGTTTCACTGGGCACCACTGAAAAAAGCATGGCTCCGTCATCTTTGTACCTTCCCTTCAGGTACTTATAAACATTGATGAGTTTCTCCTGAGCCTTCTGTAGGCTGAACAGTCCCAGCTCTCTCACCTTTCCTTGTAGGAGAGATGCTCCAGTCCTTTAATTACCTAGTGGCCCTTTGCTGGACTCTCCAGTATGTCCGTGTCTCTCTTGCACTGGAGAGCCCAGAACTGGACACAGTACTCCAGGTTTGGCCTCATCAGTGCTGAGGAGAGAGGAAGGATCATCTCCCTTGACCTGCTGGCAAGACTGCTCCTAATGAACCATTACACTTCTTTGCCACAAGGGCACATTGTTGGCTCCTGTTCAATTTGGTGTCCACCAGGAAGGACTCCCATGTCCTTTTTTTGCGTATGAGATGTACATCTAATACTAGAAACAATTAGCTGCTTATATACTAATCCACGTAATCTTTTATATTTCTTTCATTCTGTCCTTCAGAAAATACCTGTGAGAACTGAGCAAACAAAATCAATTTTGGTGCCATTTGTGCTGTTAGTCAGAATACAAGTCTAGCTAACATATATGCTGCAAACGTTGAGTAATTAATTTGATTTGTGGATGAGATATGTTTTGGAGAGGATGGGGTAAGCAGGATTCAAAGCATAATTTCAAAAGTTCTGTCAGAAGTTGCTTTTTTTTCCCCCCTCACAGTAACAAACACTTTTGTTTGTTATTAAGAATCAGTAGTTCTTTCTTTGATGCCAACATGGAAAAATACTTTATTTTGGTACTGGTGCAAAGTCATTAAACCACCTTGGGTGCTTTAGTTGCATAAGCTTTTTCAAAAGCGATCTTACCAATGGTACCCACAGGAATTAAATTACAGTGCTAAACGCAGCATGGAGTGAAACTCCTGCCACATGATCGTCCTGTATCCTGGAGCGCTACTTTCTCTTTGTGATAACCATGTTCCTGGTTATGTTTCCAATTAGGCATATAATTCCCATTGAGAACCTGAATTATTCTCTGCCACCCTCTTTAAAAGTCAATAACCTTCTGTACGTGATGTTCTGTTTCTTCTTGACTTGTTTTCAGCATGACTAAAATACAAGCTGGCAGCTCAGGCTACAGTCAGGTCGTTCCTGTGTTCTTTTACTATCAGTGATAGATTAAATGATGATGCAGTTTATAGTCACAGACTGTGAAGTGTGTCTCTTACGTCCACTTTTCCTCTTGCTTCATGAACTCTTGTTTTAATTCTAGAAATGTGCAAAATGGTTCTGACAGGTCAAGAGAGAAGGTGATGTTCTTGTCTCTCTAGATGTTTCCCATCTGGAAATACCTGACATTCTGAGTATTAATTTTAAGCTACAGAACAATTGTGATTGTATGATTTCATACATCAGAAGTGATTGGCTTGAGTCGTTTTGGTTTTGTATTTTTTGCTTTTGTAAGTATAAACTCCTGCATTTCTCTGAGCTCTCCCTTTAGCTTTTTTTTTCATTTCTGAATACTAAGCAAATGACAAGGGAGTTAAATTGGAACAGGGCGTTTCTCTTTAGCATGAAGATGGTTTAATTGGATCTTCCTGTCAGTTGTTTTCGTGTATATAATACTATTTGAAGTAGTTGATTGCTCTTTGAGAGCAAGCTGTTTATACAACTTCTTTTACTTCATGCCAAACTCGGATTAAGGGGAAAAGAAGAAATCAGAGAGGATAAGCATGATTCCCCATCAACAAAGAATCCTGAATTTATGCATCATTGCTATATTTATCAGTCCTGAATCTAGAAGGAAAGAAAAGCTAGGGTCTTCTCTTATGTTCTATAGCAAAGACGGCTTTTTTATTGTTAAGAGGAGGTATTTTGAGCTGTCTTGTTGGGTAGCAAGTTTCTCTAAGGCAGTTGAGATTAATTCCTAGCCCAAAGGAGCCTGTGAGTCTTTTATCTATGTACACGTATAGGATCACATTTTAGTTTGTTACATTGTTATTTTGGGAAATGTCATGGTGGTTCTAAAAATGCCGATTGTATTAATTTTATTTTGTCCATAATAGTCTTTTGTAGATGCTGTTTGGTACCAAATGTTGTATGAAGTAAGTTATTTACAAATTTGTAGCCAAAATTGACATAAGTAAAACTTAGGAATGAGAGTGCGTTTGTTGAGTGACCGTATACACTATTTGCTGCTTGCATCACTTAAGCAACTTTTAATTTGCATTCAGAAAACCTGTGATAATTTATTTAAAAGTTTTGTTTTACAGCAGCAGTTCTTTAGCCTAGTTCTTTAGCCAGGAGCATTAATTCTTGTTTTGTGTTTTGAGGTTTGATTCTTTGAAATTGAAGAAGCTATGAACTGAGATAAACTTCTCACAGCTGAGACTTTTGACTGTGATATTATCATTTACACTGTTCTCGGGGACTTCAGACCACAACTTTGCCCTTAATGGGTGCATTAATTGGTCTGCTTTTCTTGGCCACTGGCATTTTTGAACCTTGTAGGTGCTTAGTATATTTGAAGTTCTTTATAAAATATAAATAGCAGATGTCAAGTTCAGTAGTTGTTGGGTGAAAATATGCACGTACAATTATGTAAGGCTCATTTACTTGGGAGGAAATTCTTGGATGTAATTTATAAGGTAGTTATCTAACGGAGGAGATTTAGTTGCCATAGATTTTGCTGAAAAAACTGTTAAAGCAAATATGTGATTTAAACCATGATACGGGAAAAACAGAGACAAAATATGCTACAGCAAAGTTAGAGTTACATGCAAAAGCATCAGAAGAAAAACAGAATGTAGCAACAACAGGTAACTTACCTTCCTTTCATTCTGCCTTTACAGTCTCTTGAAAAGTTAAAAGTATTTTGGACTGCAGTCGACCTAGATATCCATATTGCTACTTCTGCAGATTGAATATATTGACTTTGAAATGGTGTTTTGGTATGTGCAGTTAACAAGCAGAAATAGGTGGTCTATATTTGGATGGTTTACATTCGCTGATGTGCTGAAGGTTTAAAAAATTTTAAAATGCCCGTTTTTTCTTGTCCTATTCTCTTGCCCACACAAAAAAATTTACCCCTCTATGTGAAAGTATATAAGGTAGTCTGAATTATTATTAATGAGGCACAAGCTGTGAGGGTTATAGTATACTGATGACATTCATCTCTCTTTCCTGTAGTTCCAGCTGATTCAATAGTGTAAGTCAGTCAGGAGGACGCTTAAATAAGAACTGTCTGAGTCTTAACCAACAAAAATTCAAATCAGCTTTTGTTGGGAAGAGGAAGCAGCTGAAAGAAATGATGAGGTTTTGTATGAGAGGCCTGTTCTTGATAACATTTATTTATAGTTCAGGAATTTTGTTAAACATGAGCCTTAATTTGTTAGCCCTCAGGGGATTTTGCAAGTCATATATTTTTTCCTAGACCTTGTGGGAACGAAGACAGTTAATGAATGTTTTTTCCACTGCTGTGCCTTTTGTTATTCTTTGGGCGAGCTGATTATTGATCTTCAGTTGACTGATATGGGAATGCAGCCTAATTATATTTAAACTTAGTTATATGTATGAGTTTCTAGAGCATGAGTATAGGTACTATTTGAAGACTTTACATACATTGAGTATCAAATTATGCAATGTTTCATCTTCTAATTAAAAAAAAAATTCTCACTGATTTGCTGTTTTATATGCTTGAAAGTGCACTTGTCTGAAAAGTACTTGCAGAAACTTTCAATTTTTTCTCCCTCAACTACCTAACATAAAAGTACTCTTAATTATTTTGATAAGCATATTTTATTAAATCATGCAGGGTTTGCATATATTCTTTCACAGATTGTTGACTATGGGAACCCTCAAAACTAGCTTGTGCTCTGGAGGTAGGTATGTGTCTCAATAGCTAGAAAAATGCTTACATGCCAGAAAACTTACTGAAAACTTAGGTAGGGCATTTAGATCTATTTTATCAAGTTGTAGCAGTGCACGCTGAGGAGCATTAGTCCTCTAAAGCCTACCAGGTAGTTTATTTAGATTTCTAAGTACTTGCCAAGACTTTAGGAGTTTAATTGGGCTGTGGCTCACTGCAGATTTCATTACCGTAGTAATAGACATGGGGAGGGGAGCAGAACCCGAATAAAGCAGAATAAAATAGAGCCGTGAAGGTGCCTTTATTGCAGCTAAAAATTCAATATATGTTGTGTGCTCAAATGAATAAAATACAACGCCCAGCATTTATATTTTTAGAGATGCAGGAAGTGTGGAATCGTGACAACCTTGATATTGTGCATGAATAGGTTTAATTTTAAAGATTTCCAGCTAATAATCTCCTGATGTGGATTTACAGGTTCTACCACGTGTAGGAATCTAGATGCCTAAAAGAAGATTTGAATTTATATTTTATAGACAGGTTGCCTAAAATTTAGACACTGTGTTCAGCTTGGATTCAGCTAAGACATTTGTTGAAGCTGATTGGGAGGGGGAAATTACTTCTGCTGTAAAGCAACTGAAAGAGAAATGTTGGCATTTCAGTATGAATTACCAAGATATTTTTAAAAGATGATTGGATGGATGGAGATCTAGAATGTGAAGCAAATGCAATTGCAGTTCTTGTAAATAATTCAACTAGTAGTATCAAAGCTCACGATGTTTCTCCAGCAGGTCATGTCTGCTTTAAGTGGGATACGGGAGGCGTATTTGGTCTTAAAAGATTGTTAATGTACGACCAGAAAAAAAGCTTTACTTAAAATAGGAGTATTTCACGATATACCGTGCAATTTGTATCATGACTAAGCATAAGAATTTTGACTGAAAAACTGTAAGAGTTAATCAGTTTTCTCTAGATTTGAAAGCTTTTAATCATGCAGTTCTTTACTGTGTTTTGACAGCGTAAGACTAATTCAGAGAGCTGTCTTTTTATAGACACTTCCTCCAAATGCAGCGAGGTAATAATGACACAGTATAGAACTGAAACTTATTTTCCTTATACGTTTTTCTTTAGAAAAACAAAAAAAACCCTACCTTTAGAAGACGACTGTTTGAGGGGAATTAAAATGACTTTCAGTTACGTATTTTCCAAACTGATAATGTAATGCTGTGCATTTATATGCTGATGTAGTGGAAAAGCCAGCACATTTTTTTAATTTATATTTTTGTTATGTGGTTTTTAAACCTGAAGTGGTGTGGTTTAGAGTTTTGTTCCTGTATTAAAGGATTGTATTAAGTCGAAGATCATGTTTGAAATGAATTCAGTTTTACATTTTCAAATGTTGGAGGTTCTTTATTACTCTTTTTGTGTGCGTTGTAACACAAACAATTATTTTTGGAAGGGGGGAAGGAAAAGTTCTCCTTTTGTGAGAGACTTTTCCCAGGAGTGTCAGTACACAAGGTCCTAAAGAATTGTCTGAGGCTTTACAGAGCAGAAGGTAACAATTGCTCCATTGATTCTCAAAAGGCACAGAAGGCTGTAGGCAGGACCCCCATTACGATCTGCCTGTAAAAGGACTGTGCCTTTTTACTGGGGTGTTTGTTAAAGATTACCAATCTTGATAATACTGAATTTCAAAAGCTAACTCTTTAAACTAGAAGAATAGGAGAAAGTGGTAACAATAGCTCAGTGACTATGGTCTCATATTGTGCTCGCTTTTGTAACCCATACATCAAAAGAAAATTTCCCCCAGAAGGGGTGGGTTTGGGTGCACTGCTGCTGAATTGTATATTATGTTTCAGCTTCAGGTTACAAAAACATTCATGTTTTGAACTACAGTCAGCAGTAGGATGCAAAATCTACCTCCTGGAAGGCTTCTGAATTTTTGTCGAGTCCTATCCTAAAGATGTTATAATTAGAAACAATGCTTTCCGTTTTTCCTGGGCTGAGAAATTGCTTGTCATTTGCTTAATTAGCTGCCAAGACTTCAAGATTTTAAACTGGAAAAAGAGAAATACAGACAAACCTAACTCTCCAGTTCTATAGTACCAGTAGGTAAAAGAACACTGAACTTGGCTGGGTTTTTTTCCCATTTCCTTAGGACACCATACTTCTTTTCTTTTTTTTTTTTTTTTTTTTTTTTTTTTTTGCAGCTGATTCAACTCATCAAACAGTATTGATCATCTGTTGCTATTTTTTTTTTTGTTCTCATAAAATCAGAATATGAATCCTCCACTTCCGCCACCACCTCTCTTGTCTGCGGCAATCATTGCCTCGGCCTCTTCTGGACCTCAGTCTGCAGGTGTCATCCAAAGGCCCACATCAGGATCAACTGACCAAATGGCGCATTTACGACCGCAAACTCGTCCAAGTGTGTAAGTAAAATTGAAAATTTTCACTAGTCAGAAAAATGGAATGAGATCAATAATATCACGTGTACATCATGCCAGCTGGCTGCGTTCTGCTAGAATTCCCAGAAAGCCAAGCATACAACTCAGAACAAAAGCAACACAACATATATAAAGGTGATATCCCCAAACAACCTTTATACTGAGGGTTATTTATGTCTTAGGTAAATATAATCAGCTGCTGCTGTGTATAGAAAGGACTCACTTTGAAAATATAAAGTATTTATCATGCAGAAGATTAATGAATCCTTGAGTTAGCGATGCGGACTGTATAACTCGCGAGTGGCAAACTCTGGAGTGAATTTATTCAATGTTTTCCGTTATGTATGGAATGAAAAGGCTGTTCTCATATGGAATAACTTCTGACAAAACACAGAAAGCGCTGTATTTCATTTAGACTGTTTTATTAGCGTGTCATTGTCAGACTGCTTGTGTAAGTTGCGATTGAAATTTGAATGAAGATTCTACAGTTCAGTTAATTAGAGGGTGGCAATTTGGAATGAAGGCAGAAAGCTGCTAGTTAGCGTTATGTCTTCACACTTGTAATACAAGCAAATGTGCGTCATCCTTTTGGGTGAAAATATTTTGTATATTAACGTGCTGCTGACAACATCTTTCTTCTTGGAAACTTCTTTGTGTGTCGCTTGGAGAATCAGAACGATAAAAGAAAAAATAAAATTTAGGAGTGGCTGAACCATCTAATAGGACACATTTGAATAATGCAAGGACGGCTTTTGTTCTGTGTCTTTATTTTTATCTTCCCACCAGGTTTCCTCCCACTCCTAAAGAGCGCCCTTCTTGTATAGCAGGTGCATCTGGATTTGGGCTGTTTCTTTGGTGTCAAGCATTTTAACGCTGCTTCTTATGGATTATTGTGCTTAGTGCAGTTAATCAAGTTCCCATCTCATTTATTCCCATCCTCCATCTTCAAAGGGTTGCTTTATATGAGGATACTAATGAAATTTTGAATGATTTAACTAAAAGGGAAGTTAATGAACACCAATTAAAGCACATCAGTTGCTTTCCCATAGAGCTTCAGTATGTAGCTTTGTAGATCACCCCTAAATCATGTACCAGCCTTTTGTTGCCAGTGTGTCATGTGTTGCCTTTAAAGCATATTTTGGACTTGCTTTACCAGGTACCTATATTGCCTTTAAAGCATTTTTGCAGATTTAATGCAGAGTTTCCTGGGTGGACAGCAAGGATCAACAATATGATGCAAAAAGGAGAAGCATACAGTTAGTGCTGTCATTACTGTGCACAAGAGACAATTTTGACACAAGAATGTTTTGCAAGGCTGTTTTTTTACCCTTGGGGTAACAAGGAGAGTGGGAAAGACCAGCATTGCAAGTAATCATGGATCCTTTTTCGTGAAAGGGAATATTCTTCCCACCTACCTTAATTGTCTGTCTTTTGTGAAAAGTATATTCTTTTTGAGAAAATGTTATTTATTAGAATGCTATTTCCCATAGGTCTGGATCCATAATTATATAAAAGTTTTTTATATCAATGATTTAAACATTTTTCTCATGTTCAAACTGTGGCAGAAAATAGAACAGTGGTGGTTAGAACGGTATAATTTTTTAATGTGACAATAGGAAATTGTGCAATCTTATTTGAAGACTTCTCTAGGAATATTCCAGCATGCAACTGCGGGACCTTCAACTTTTCTACTTTTTTTTTTCCGAAGAATGTCTGTTTAAAAATTAAAAATGAAACCTGTTTCTGAACTCTCACTATGGTTTCAGATGCAGTCTATTATGCATTAGTGTTGGTCAGAATTAAAAAAAAAAAGGAAATAACCTTTACAAGTGAATAACTGCTAGCTACATTACCCACAGACTTCAAGTTCTAGTAACGTATCTTTTTTTTGGCACTGCAGTTGCACAAGGTGATTCCAATTTTGCAATTTGAAAAGTAGTTCTAATACTTACTTTCACTTCTGTAGCTGATAAACACCTGTTTAATTAAGTGCACTAACTTAATAAAGAAGATGGACAATCTTATTAGATGTATTGTACGTTACATTGAAGTGCAGTTAGGAGGATGTTCTTAATGGTCCTTGTTTCCCTTAATATAATCTGTTTTAATATTTTAACAGTATGATGGATTGACTAACACGTAACCCTTTCTGCCATTGCCTTCCCATCTCTGACTGACCTCTCTCTGCCAGAAAACACAAGTGATATTTTCAATTGTTTTAGGTTTATCAATTGCATCTACTGTCCTGTCTTTCAGGTATATTGCTATATACCCTTACACTCCTCGAAAAGAAGATGAACTGGAACTGCGGAAGGGAGAAATGTTCTTAGTGTTTGAACGCTGTCAAGATGGCTGGTTCAAGGGAACTTCCATGCATACAAGCAAGATCGGTGTTTTTCCTGGAAATTATGTGGCTCCAGTTACAAGGTATATTTTTATACAAGTGTCTAAATAGTTTTCTAGTTTCAAGTCCAAAATGATTCTGTTCTTATATTTAATGCTAAAATTGGATAATAGAAGACCTGCGGGTTTTAGTAACTAGCTCATTTTTCAGTTATGTTTTGCTTTTAATTTTGGCAGGACAGTGACAAGTGCATCACAAACAAAAGTTCCCATGTCTACCGCTGGCCAAACGGGACGAGTGGTAACTATGGTCAGCCCTTCCACTGCTAGTGGAACATCTCAGAAGCTCCAGGGGAATGGTGTGGCAGTGAACTCCAGCACAGTACCCACAGCTGTGGTTTCTGCAGCGCATATCCAAACTAGTCCACAAACCAAGGTCCTTATGCACGTGACAGGACAAATGACAGTCAACCAGGCTCGCAACGCAGTTAGAACAGGTAAAAAAAAAACAAACCCAAAACAAAAAAAACCCCAGCTTTTTATGTGTGGTAGACAGACTGTAGGGTCTGTCTGTCCAAGTGTCTGGAGTCAGGGTATGTGTAAATATGTGTTGGGGTTTTTTAAGGCATTTTTTAGTTTAGTTTTTTTAGAGTTGAATGCTTTCTGAAATTACAATATATCTCTCTGAACTGTTGAATCTTTTACTATTCGCCTTTAAGCAACTGTGTGTACATACAGACTCCTACCATTGGGAATTTATATGCAAGTACTTTAGGTGGAACTTCTTTTATTCCAGCAGTATCTGGGATGGGGGCATTCTTTGAGCTTCCCCACTCATATGCATTTCATATAGTAATGAAGGTGATAAGAACATCTGAGTCATAGCTTATTTTTTTGTGTTATCTGCATAACAGCTACAGATTGCTCTAATTTAGGATTCACTTTTAAATCCTCTCCTAACATCTTTGAAGACCTTTAGCATTCATTCCTTCTTCTGGCTCAGGGTTGGTCCTTAGGCATTACAGTTTGTTCTGTGAACTTGACTGCAGCTTCTTTCAGCTTTGACTCTGAAACACCAAGACTATATTGGCTTCAAGATCCATACCATCTTTGTCATAAAAATCTGTGTTTCTGATAGGTATAACTTTACTGTCTGAGGCAGGCCACATCATAGCGAAACATGCCTTGTTATTTAAACCCAGATCTAAAAAGATTGATAGTGGTGTTTTCAAGAGTTTTTGTTTACCAAATCCATGCACTCGTCTGTGGATTTGCCAGGCTAGGAAAATACCACACAACTGGAGCCTGATCTGTTCCAGTTGCTCCTAGGGCCTCAAAAGAAAATGAAAAAAAAAAAAAAAATAAAAAATACTCCATTTCAAACTATCCCAGTGGTTCCCTCTTTCGGCTTTGAATTTGGGGCCTAAGATCTCTTGGCTGAGAGAGTCATGACAAAGGTTTTTTTAATCACGAGATTCTTATTGGCAGAGCAGACGAGAAAGCAAAAGATGCAAATGGTATTATCTGTTATCTCCTTAAGGGTGATTGTTTCATATGGTCTCAAGGTCCATGAATTAGCCCACTCCCTCTGCAGTCATGCTTCTCCTAAAATACCCTGTGAATGTTCAGATGTCAGCACCAGGTTTGCTTTTGGATGTAGGATATGTACATATGTCTTCAGATATTTCGTTTCCTTAATTGGCCTCATCTTCCTCCAGTCTGATCTTAGGCTGGAACAGATGTGATAGTCCTCTGTAACAACTTTATTATTTGCCTTTAAATAAAAATAACCAGGTGCTATTGGCAGCTGGTAAGAGAAACTAAGCAAACATCTGTACTTTCCTGCCTCTCAGGCATAGGAGGTTTCGACTCTAAATCCTTCTTTTGAGCTGCCAAGAAGCTTACAAGTGACAGCACAAAGGAGAAAGCTCCTGTGGGCTCCAGAGGCCTTTCTGTCCCTGCATCTCTACACTGCTGTCAAGATGAATAAGCTCTTACGGTTTCAATCAGCTGGAAAACATGACAACATACTTCCCACCAACTTTTTAGGTCAAAACCAGAAAAATCAAAGGGGCTGCATTCTCTTCACAGAGAACTTACCGTTGGATTGTGGTATAAAGGTGTAGCATTCAGTCCCAAATACAGATCTGTCCCTTATAAGAGCCTGAGAACTGAAGCAATAACGGCTGCTTCACGTTCAAATATTACAGAGAACCTTGTAGGCAGCATCTGAAACGTGATCATCTTGAGCTTTCCCTAGCACCTTTGCTCAACGTTACTCTCTTGATGAGGCTTCACAGATCAATGCTGCATTTTGCAGTGCTGTTCTTCAGTTTAATTTTAGCTCAGAACTTCAAGGACCCTTCTTCAAATGATCTTGGCGAGACATTGCTTGACTTCACCCTCGCTGTATGCATTTTTTGATTAAAAGGAACTGGGAAGAAAATGTATATTCTTCCTATTTCACTTAAGGATGAACTGTATGAAAATAGAGTGACTTGAAGCATTTTTCCTACAGTTTCCATCAGGGATAAGAAAACAAAACCAGAAAGCTATTCCATACTTGTACTCCATTGATTGCATGTAAATATAGACATATCTTGAAGAATAGCAGCTACTGGTAAGGAAACTGACTTTGTCTCACGAACAAATGGCAGCATTAATAATTGTTTTTCACAAAAAATCTTGATGTGCTCTCCTTATCTTCTTTTTGGAAATGTTCATGGTTTTTGGAGTTAGGGAAGGCGTGCTACAGGGGAAGAGGTTACATATCAAAAAACAGACAGAGCATTTAGTGGTGCTTTCTTTTTAAGAAAGAATTTGCATTTCTTATCATAGAGATTGTAATTGGGTATAATACTGTGGGATTGTTATATCAAATTTGTGAACTTTGTCAGTCTTCTCTAATGTACTGTTGATGCAATCTAACCAAATTACCAGGGGAATTTGTAGAGAGGAGAATAAAGAGAGCAAGTGCTGGAGGCTTGATTCCAGGATATCACTTATAACAAGCCCGAAACTCTAATTAGTATCTGAAAAATTGGAGTGAATTGATACATTGAAATGTACATGACCAAGCTAGAGGGATGACCCCTCCTTAGATACTGAGGAAAGAGGCTGTGCAGCGCTGGGATGCTGCATTGTGCCTCTTATTATTTGGGTGAGACGTCTGCACTTCATACCACCCAGTGGCGCAGAGATACCCAAGCTGTTGAAATGATCCAAAAGCACATATGGTTGACCATATAACTATAATTGCAATGTTGCTTCTTGGAAAGGATAAATTAGTTCATGTAGAGCTCTGTGCTTTGCAGCTAGGCTGCAGCTCAGGTTAATATATTCAGCCCTGTGCTGTTCTCCAACTTCCAGTGTAGATGTTCCTTTTATTTCACAGGGGTATGAATAAACCCACTTCTATATTTAAACATCCCAAGAGACAATAGCTTACGTTTTCAGAGAAACCACTCATAGAAGTAATTGCCACTGTACTTATTGTTTGAAAGACCCACTAAATCTGTTGTGGATTTTGTGAATAGTTTAGGGAAAACAATCCAATTATATTTTTAGCAGCTTCTATAAGGGGTGTTTCTTCCTACTTTGTTTTATGTGCCCTGACAACTACATAGCATATTAAAAGGAACAAACAAGTTCCAGGCAGGATTTAGCTAGCTCATACAAACTAAAATATAATCTTTGCTTTGCATCTCTGTCTGTACGTGAAGCATTTTACTTAGTAGCTTGGATTTCTCCACAATAGTTGCAGTGCTGTTATTCGTCTGTTGCATACTGATGCAAGTAGGGTAGCATATGCTGCTACTTTATTCTGGTGAGATAAATTTGATACTGTGCAAGATATCATTATAGTAGTATAAATGGAAGTTAGGAAGGTTGGGGGGAAGCTTCTTATGATTGATTAGCTATAAGACAGTGATCGTACCTCACTTTGTGTGTCTTGTGAAAAGATGAACTCTCTCACATTTTATTCTTTTCTTCCAGTTGCTGCACACAGTCAAGAAAGACCTACGGCAGCAGTCACACCCATACAAGCACAGAGTCCGACATGCCTTATTCCTGCAGCTGTGATCATTCCCCACCACTCTGCCTCCCAGCAGCTCCAGCCCCAGCAGCTTCCAAATACTGCTGCTTACGTCACGGCTGTGAATGTGAACCGCTCAACCATCCCACTGGCATGTGCAGCAGCTTCTTTGAATTCTCCCAACGTTGCTGCTTCGTCTTTGGAGGGAGATACTGGTGGGAGAACTGTAAACACTCACCCTGGAGCTCCTGCATCTCCAGAGAGTGCTTTAGCAGCTGGTGGAAATGCTGCTGTCAGTAAAGCAGATAAGGATGGCAAGGTGGGTAGAGAGTAAAATCAATCACTTGAATTTGCCCTTTTTCATCATGCAAGCTTTTAAGAGATCCATATTTTTTTCTTAGATTTGCTGAATAGGAGCATTGTAAGGTTTTTAAGACTGACCCTGAAACTCGGGCAGCCATTTTGTGACTACAGCTATGGGCAAGTTTATTCTTGGCCATACAAGAATAATTTAGGGTGGATAAAATACAGAGCAGACCTTGGAGAAGGGTTAAAATAGGGTAGCAGGTTCCTGCCTTAAGCAGGAAAAACAAAAGGTGAATGAGTAAAGTTCAGAAGAACTATTAGATTGACTGTTGGAATTTTAAGTATTTTGTTTTTCTTTACCTGCAGTCAGTTTCCTGAATACTTTAGAAAGTTGTAAGGGTTAGCAAATGTTATTGGTAAGTATCTGTAAACTAATGACCCTGTAATGTAAAAAAAACACAAAACAAACAAACCAAAAAACAAACCCAAAACAAAAAAACCCAAACCCATTAACTTGTGGGAACAGTCTGGTAAAAGAAATGTAAGATTTAGTGAAAAACAGTATTCTTTTAGGTTGCTTTCCTTATTAAGTAGATGCACTGAGAGATTATTAAAACCGTGCTACCAGAAATGTTTCTTGGACAAAGGGGAAAAAAGCGTGTAACTCTGTCTTTTCTAAATGTAGATCAGTAGAGTCTGTAGTGATTCTGCTTTCCTTCCATTTGAAGTATTTTCCTCTGTGTCTAAATTCATTCGCACTGTCCAACAAACCATGTGATTATGTTATATCGTAGGCAGAAACATTCCTCCAGCTTTCTAACTGTTTTTGTTTTACAATTGTGGTGTAGTTAGAATTTTTTTTTCTCCTTTTGACAACTTTCTTTACCTCTCAAATGTTTTAGACTTTACCTTACTACTTTTCACCCACGCACTACTTAATGAAGTTTATGAAGGTTTAAATCATAGGCTGTATACTGATCTCACCCACTTTTTAATTATTTTTGTTGATTATTGTTGAATGGAGGTACCTAAAACTTTGTTTTAAAATTACTTCAGCCATAGCCACTGAAATCAGACTGAGATGACCTTAGGCAGGGCTTTTAGAAAACCTGTAGTTTAAGGTTAAAGATACTAACATATTTGGACTATGTTAATTTCTTTGAGTTTCTCTTTTTCTTTCCCGTTTGTTAAACAGCAGTTCTTTGCTGAAATAGCTTTAAGTCATTGGGAGACTTGGAAGAAGGACAGAGGATTTTTCGTTCACAGTTCACCAATTCCACTGCATCCCAAGCTATAATAAAAATCTCACATTGCTCATGCTTTTCTCTTTTTGTGGTTAAATAGCTTATTTTTGTCTCCAGGGCTTAGAATCTGGCACCTCTCATAAGCACTAAATTCACTTAGTCAAAGGGTTGGTAAGAAGATCACTGCCACACCCCTTAAAAAAAGACAAGAAACACAAAAGCTACTTAAATAATTCTCTTCAGGGTAAGTAATAGTCTTCAGGGATTCCTGTCCAGACAAGTAAAAGAATGTTTACAATTCCCCCCTCTAGCAGAGCAGCAAAACACAATACATTCCCCTTGTGGCAAATTTCTGTTAAATCATGAAGGTCTTCCCTTACTGAGGGAGGATAAATAAAAGACACTTATCTAAACAGCAGCCTCCAGGGCAGACTTTTCTCCCTGCTTGGTTGAAATGACTCTTTACGCCTTCCTAGAAACTTCCATGTTAACGAAATGTTTTACTTCTTAGATTCCCATTGTGGGAATCTAACTCCTCAGTCCTTTTTCTAGACAACCTTTTGGGCCAGTGCCATTGGCTTTTAAGGTAAGCCTTAACTAAGTGAAAGGACTTAGCAGGTTTATGGTCTAAATGACTTACTGTTTTTCTCTTTAGAATGTTAATAATTATCTTTCTCTTTTATAATTTTCATAATTATCTTTTGTAATTTGTACGATCTCAAATATCTCCTCATAATTTACGGAGTCCTCTCTGATCACGATGGCATCTGTTAGAAGGAAGTGTTCAGCTCTTCACGGGAGACTTCTGTTCTAAAATGAGGCACTGCTTTTGGTTTGCAGAAAGAAAAAAAAGGTTTGCTGAAACTGCTTTCTGGAGCATCCACTAAACGCAAGCCCCGATTGTCACCTCCAGCATCACCAACGCTGGAGGCTGAGCAAGCAGCCGCGGAGTTAGCCCTGCAAGGTGCAGTTGGGCCAGAGCTTCCATCAGCAGGCGGTCACAGCAAAGCTGGATCCTGCCCCACTGACAGCGAGGTCTCTGGGCTGGCACAGGAGACGCTGCATCGGAAAACAAGTTCCCTGGATTCCTCTACTCCCATAGCACCGCCGCCTCGGCAGCCTTGCTCATCCCTGGGTCCAGTCCTGAATGAATCCAGGCCTCTTGTCTGTGAAAGGTAAATTATCCTACGCAGTTAGACTCAGGCAAACCAAGAAAAAAATCCACCCTCTTGACACTTGCAGTCTATATTAGAATTGCTTCAAAATGCTGAGATTTTACAGCAAAATTAAACTTCTTTAACAGTGCTTTATATGCTTATCAACACTCATGTTTATGTTTGTTTACCTTCTGCGTTACTTTGAGGTTTTGGAATGAATAGACACTCAAATACGGTGATCACAGGTCTGGTATGAGAACTGAGGTAGATAAAATAGGCCTCCTACTTTGCAAAACATGAACACATTATAATATTGCATTTGTGAATATCAGGTTAGTCCTTTAAGATTATTAGCAGTGCATAACTGCCAACCTAAATATCTGGTGAATGAGATTCTTATCTAGAAGTAGACTTCATAAGTCCTTTTCTTGAGCTGTTGCAAAGACACTTTTACTACCTGAATGCCCCATTACTGTGCCCTCCGCATAGCAAGCTCTAGGGCAGCCTCTGTGTCCTGGCAAGTCAGCCTGAAAAACACACAGTTGTCTGCACTCTGAAACTGATAGGCAGTTGCTTTGAAGTCCTGTCACTTTACTTTTGTGTCCATGTATTACTTTCAAATTTCCGAGTCCTCAGTAGATTGCACGGACTGTGAAGGAAGTGGCAGTTTTCTGACTACTGTCTCTTTTTATTATCCCTGGTAGTAGAGAAGCAATAGGAGGAGTGTCATAGGATTTCTTTTGCAGTAGCTACAGGATTGTGTGGTGTACAGAAAAAAAATAGTGGAGTTGCAACGTTAACAGCTCTAGGACTGAACTGATTCATGCTGACTATTGTAGACTTTGTTCTGATACTGTTAACTCATAGTGTGTGGGCATACTGTTGTATTTCCAGAGGCCCATTGATCTTAAGCTACATCCATATTTTAAGAGCCAGACAGTGTGTTAAGGGTCTAGTTTGTCTTTTATTTGACTTCTGTCATACCTTTAATGTTTTTTAAAAGGTTATTACTGTTTCTGTGCAATTTCCTTGCAGGAAATTTCTACTTCAAACTGAATTTCTGAAGTAGATTTACACTTACAGATGGAAAATAGAAACTGAAAAGACTTTTCTTTAAGAATAACATAATTCATTTTCACATTGTCGTAAGTCTGTTTGGCACAGTAGTATGTTTCTATACTTTGAATGTGAAAATAATACCAAATTCATTGTGACGTGACCAGTGGATATTTGTGTAAAGCTATTTGCATCTTCACAAAAAGTAGTTTTTTCACTTCTGGGATGGAGATGTTTTTTCTCAGAATGACTTACAGAAAATAATGCTGTATATTTTTATTGATCTAGGAATAACATGCACTCAAACATTCTTTTTAATATATCTCTGTATCCTTACTGTTATTTAAATAATTGCTAACAGAGGAGTGCTACCACAAGATCATTCTCCCTGGTAGTCATGCAGAATTGTTACGTTTTGGTCAGTGTATTTAAATAGAATTTCATCTGCGTTCTCTTTGTCCGTTTCAGGGCAGAGTTAATGCTTTTCCTGCTGATGTGCTCTTGTCATGTTTCCATTTCGTTGGGTCGAATTGCTTAAAATGTGTTGCTTAATAATACTTACCTCTTACATTGTACTCAATATCTTCAAAGTAATTTATAAGTATCAATTAATCTTCATTAGTCTGTAAGAAGGGGTGGGTAAGAAACATACTGATGATGCAATAGTATCTTCAGTAAAAATTTGGGGTTGAGGAGGAAAATACTCATGAGGATAAGCTCAACAAAAAGCTGAAGAACAGAGAAATTTTCTGCTGAAATTATTCTGCTCTTACATATCACATTTCCAATCACAGGCTACCATCTGTTTGGAAAAAGAAACAGTATTCTTTCTGTTCTGACTCTGGCTTTGCAGTATAATTATTAGTATTCAAGTTTAATTTTCAAAGGTGACTAGAGGATTTAGGAGTCAGGTTCTGCTGATTATTCTTGATGATTATCCTGCATAAATTAGGAGAAAAAGTATCTGTCTCAACTCTGGAAAGCACTTGAAAATGCTCCTGGTTTGGATATGGAGTTTTTCCTGAAGTCCTTGCTTCCTTTAAGATGCAATAGCAAACTCTTATTCTAATCCTGCTGTTTCTCCATTCACCAGAATTGCAAGTTGTCTTATAGTACCTCTTTCTGTATGTTCTACAAAAAATTGGAAGTAAAAATTGTGAATTTGTTTTGAATCATACAGAATTAATAGGTGGGCATTTGATTTGTTTGATAGCAAATGAGCTCTTTGTGGCACGGATTTGCAGATGTGTACTTAATAGCAGTGGCCATTTCTCTAAAGGAAGGGAAGGTGATGACACTCCATTCCATCTTACTGTTGCAGGTTTTCTCTGCAGCAAACCAGTAATTTAGTTCCATTCCTATATTCACTCTTCTCCTTTGAACTAGGTTGCTTGCTCACTGTGGTCCGTGGTCCTTCATGTGTTCCTTGTAGAAAAGGAACAGAGAAGTTAGAAATTTCAGCCAAGCCTTCCTTTCAGTTTGGAGCAGTTTGGAGAATTCGTGTCACCGGAGACTTTGCAATGGTGTTCGGCCATATCTTCTGATTTGCCAGCCAAGACACAAGTTGTCTTGGAGTGTTGTGATTTCTTGTATTGATGCAATGCTGACAGGGCCACGGATCCCTGTCCTTGTCTTTTCGTTAAAAAGAGAGACCCAACTCCCTGCATTTCCCAGAGGGAGCCACGTTATGCTATGAATATACAGTAATTTGGTTATCTGAGAAGTTTAGGTTTTTTCCGTGGCAAGAAGTAAAATAATATTTCAAGCTCTTTTCATGAGCTTTCTCTTTCAGAGGGAAACATTCATTAAATAGCCTTAAGTTTTACAGTAGATATACAGCACTGTAATAATAAACTTCCCGGCATACCACAGTGGTGTTAAAGACCTGAAGTTGAACCTAAATATGCATCACTGCATATCCTAAACTATTATATGAATCCTTCATCCAGTTACAGTGAAGGACAGCTGTAATTTTGTTCTGTGATTAAAGTGACCCTAAGTCATTTTATCCACCACAAGATGACTGGTGTAACATCTGCTTCCAGTGAGCAGCCCAGTGGCTTTAGAGGGCAGCAGGTTTTATCGCATCTGGCAGCATTTAATGCTGGTAATTAAATGCTAAGAATCAGCCTGCCCTAGATGGCCGTTGATTATCTGTAGGACGCAAGGCACTTACTCAGCAGACAGGAGAGCTGTACAACAGCAGGGCATAGGGGAGCTGAAAAGTAAAATTCAAAGTGTAAGAAAAAGAAACTAAAGCAGCAAGTAGCAAGTTGAATAGTAAGTATGAGTTTAACTTGTGTAACAATAGGAATTCCAACTTTCTTTGTTCTCCTCAGATAAAATTTTCTGCGTGTGAGAAAATACTTTTATCCACTTGGTGATGAGGAAAACCACAGATAATTGTCCAAAAATCAACTACAAATAGCTGGGAAGAAAATCTGTCTAGCGAAACAGAAGCAATGAAGAGAGGGAGAAACACGTGAAAGATATCTTTTTCATGTTATTGAAAAGTGCGAGAAATGCCAATATTAAAAATGAAAAGTAGAATGGAGAAATGTGAAGACAGCCCCCCCCCCCCGCCCCCCCATCCACACCCCACCCCCCCCAAATAAATACTTCAGAAATACAAAGAGCAAGAGCACTGTGGGATGCAGCCAAACACATTTGGAATATCAGGAAAGAACTGATGGCAAATACAGTGGCTGCTTCTGGGAAGCTAAAGTACTTTTCTTTTTACAGTATTAATAATAGAATTTTTGTAGCATTAATATTTTATCACTGGCTGATGAAAAAGAATTAGGATAATGTTTTGAAAATTAACATAAAATACCGTGAGACAGTAAAAGAAAATAGAAAGAAGAAAACACGTACTGCAGCTTAGGTGTGTGTAAAATATTATAGATTAGGTGACCACAAAAGATCTGTGAATTTGACCTTCAGACTTGAAAACATTTGCAAATACTGAATAAGGAGATAAATAAGGAAGTATTTTGGAAGATTCAAACATGTGGGAATTAATGTATTTTTCCAAACCATAGGTCACGATTAGTAAATGTGATTATTTTTCTCCAGGGACCTGGCAATGAACTTTTGAGCTGAAGCATAAGGTTTTTACTCTGCATGAAATTGGTAGTTTTGGCAGTATGTTGTAGATGATGAAATAGGTAATGGAAAAATAGGTTTTGTTCCATAGCTGAGTGAAGGTGATGTGAATAGACAGCTATGCGAATGTCTGATGAGTCTGGATCTGATCACCTCTATTTGGGCAAATAGAATTTGGAAAATGAGGCATAAAATTTTATGGCTTGTCGTAACAGAAGAAGGAGATGTGATTTAAAGGTGCAAAGCCTGATGGGTTTCTTCTCATTAATAGCATTTTAACACCAGGACTGTTGTGCTTTGTTTTAGAGATTCGAATACAAGATGGGTATCAAAGTAGTTGGGAAGCTAAAAGTTAATGAGAAGTACTAAATTACTGCAGGGTTGGGGAGTTCAAAACTGTATGGAAAGCTCAGGAGAACAGTATTTCTGCATAAGCTAGTGATCCTCTAGAGAGGGCAAAGAGAAGATGTGTTTTTGCAAAGGTCTTGGTTTTAACACTCTGGAGGCAGCAGCAGAAGCTAGGGAAAGAGCAGACTAGCACGTCAGGAGAACACAAGAGGTTACTGACGGGCAGCATTAGAAACCGAAGCCAAGCATATTTCAAGGCAAGTGTTTACAGGGCAGCATTTGACAGAATGCAAGGTGAGTAAGATAGGTATTATTTCTTGAAACCCATATTTTAACGGGCTTTCTTTTGTGTAAAACTAGTGTTATGTATGTGTTATGAAGTGTGCTGGTTAATTTTCAGCCTGAAAGCAACCTGTTTATTATGGTAGTAGAAGTTCTTCGTAGCTTTATTGCAGTTCTTTATCCTTTACTGTCTTGTCCTCCCTGAGTAGTTGCTATTGTTTTAGCTCAACTAGTTTATAGTCTTACTTAAACTTACAGTCTATTAAAAATGTTTGCTTCTTATATCCCAAGTCAGCATTAAAACCCAAGTTGCCCACAGCAGAAGTTAGTGCAGGCATCTGCCATGCTGCCTAGGTTGGATGAGGAGCGTTCTGAAGCTGTACACTAATAAATCGTGTAATTGGCTTGGTAATTTCTATGAAGCATGAATCGAATTATTCCAATGCTCTGAAATATGGGGATTGTTATAACTGAAACAAAGTCATAGTTTATAAATCACAAGTAAATAACATTTGACAGCTGATTAAGTCCTAATATGATTTGCTAAACATAGATTTCCCAAGAGACTGTAATTACTTACACAATGCTGCTACTCTTTTCTGAATATTTTTAACTATAGGGACAGATTTTATTTTTTGTTTATATGTTCTTAAGCAAAATGTATACTGTAATAGACTGTCTCCGTTTCCGTGTTCTAGAATTAACTTGTATTGAGCTATAGTTGGTATTCCATCCTTCACTAGAAGTATCCTGTTATTTTTTGTTTTCATCAGATTGTTAATTTATCTTAATCTATTAAAACACTAATTATCTTAATAGATTAAGTAATATTTAATCTTCATGAGTGCAAAGTGTTCTGATTTTAACTGGAAGTTAGATTTTGTCCAGCAGATCTCCTAGCACTGCATTTAAGGCTCTTAACCTTAGAAGCTTTTGAATCCTAGTCAGCCATGGATTCTGCTTGATTTCAATATGCAGACATTATCGGTTGTGTAACTAGAAACTGAGTTATAATATCTATCAGAAAACTTGATCAGGAAGCTGACACAATTGTCTACAGAGCTGTAACACTTAAATTTTAGGTTGATGTGAACTCAAACCATGGTAAAAGAGATTGAGTGGTGTTATGCACATTTAAAAATAGAGATAGAAGAGCGTAGCCTCTTCTTAATGTGCTTATATGAAAAGTGATTTTGCTGTGAAAAACTGAAAAAAAATATACTTTTTTTTGGTATCAGATGCTTAAGAAAATTGTTGAGTTGAACACTTTTAAAAATGTATATTTTTAGTACAGTAGTACACAAATTGTGCAGCTGTGTCCAAATGAGATGGCATGCATTCTGTCCTGAAAAGTTTCTAAGATAAACAAAAATAATCTTAAACAACAGTGCAAATGAACAGATTTTGTTAGTTGCTTCTTTTTGTTCTGTGCCTTTCCTTAAGAGCCTTCCCTTGGATAATATTGTATTAAACATACAGTTGTAAAATTATGCCCAGTTACTACTGTGAATGCTTTGATTATTGTTGAGTCATGCTGACTGGAAGAGTCTGCAAATTCATATCCAAAAATATGTTTACAATTTTTTCCTATTATTTAACCATTGTATGTAATTTTCCAGATCTTGGTGAAAAAAAACTTGATAGGAGATGCATACATTTGACTTAAATTCATTACATTGCTATTGGAATTTTCTGTTCAAGATGTATTTAACTTTTAAGTTGTTACGTACTCAGCAAACAGTTCTAGGCAGTTTGCTGTTTTCATAAGTTTTAACATGCACAAGAATATTTTCAAAAGCATTGGTTTAAAAAAAAAAAAAACTAAACGAAGGTGTTTTTTTCTAATTACACAGGTACAGGGTTGTGGTATCCTATCCTCCTCAGAGCGAAGCAGAACTTGAACTTAAGGAAGGTGACATTGTTTTTGTACACAAAAAACGTGAGGATGGCTGGTTCAAAGGCACTCTGCAACGAAATGGAAAAACCGGCCTTTTCCCTGGCAGCTTTGTAGAGAACATTTGAGAAGATTCATTCCGAGAGCTTCAAATCATACTGTACTGTAAAATAGCACAAATATTTTACCAGAAAAAGCACAGTCATGAAATATTTCCAAATGACTGTAATGTAAACAAGAGTCTACATATTTTTACAGTGTCTATAGCACAATTACACCAGCGAACAAAGAAGATGAAGGCATCTGCTGGTTTTATCACTTTGGATTCTTAAGTGTGATGTGTGCCTTGTACTGTCTGATTTATTATATAGAGGAACTTTTTTTTTTCCCCCAAGTATGTTACATAAATGAACAATTGTTTACAAGGCTGTAACTAATTTATTCTTGTTTTTTAAACTTGAATTTTGTGTAATGGCTAAAATTCTTGTGACTATGATTTTAACAAATTATTAATTTATGAAAGAATAACTAAGGGGAAGCTGGATTCTCTCCTTACGAGCAAGCAATTATATCTGATAAAGAGCCTCCCGTTTATCCTCTGGACATTTTTCCCCTGCTGTGTCTGACAGTGGAGTAAGTCTCTGTTTTATGAGTTAATGTTGAGTGGTGGTGATGTGGCGTCAAATAGAATTTGCCAAGTGGGGGAAAAAAAATGTGTATTTTGTTCTTTGGACAGAGAAAAAAAAAGAAAAGTCATCGGTGTTCTTGAGTCTAGTTCTACTTCTTCATAAATCAGCCAAGTAGAGTAATGTTTCCAGGAGGCAAAGATACATATGAACAACTTAATAAAATTCAACTATCTCAAGGTTAGGATCATCTCAAGGTTAGGAAGGAAGAAATTTAGGAGTGCCAATAAGAAATTCCCTGTACCTTCTGTTTATGTAATAACTTGGCTATTTGAACAAAGCTTAGCTTTGTATATTTGGCCAGTTCTTTGGGCATTTAGCGCTCAGGATCCAACAAAATTGGAAGGAATGTTAAAGCCTAACACTTAGAATTATTATCTCTTGAAAACATCTGTTTGATAAGACTGAATATAAAAATAAAATTATAAGTTGTACTTAATGTCTAAACATGCCTAAGAAGTGTAATTTGCTATGTTTTCTTCTCAAACTGATCTGCATGGCCAAGAGATGTTTTAAAATGTCTGAGCAATAGTGGTGGTGAGTGATGCACTTGTGTTAAAGTAAAAGGCTGTATGAAACACTGTGAAAACTTTACTAACTTCTTAACCATTGCTACTTTGGTATGTTCTGACCTTTTCTTTGTCTTGCATGTCTTACTCGATTCTTGCAGTAATATAACTGTGCATGGTTGGCATTTTCCATTCCAGTTTCCTGTTGCTGGGTTATTTTGCTCTGAAAGTTTCCCAAAAGCCACTTGACCAAAACTAGTGAGCAACTCACCTTCAGCCAGAGAAGGTGTCCAGTGTTTGAATCATTAATAAAATATTTTAATGTCCTTGCAGCTGATGGATATAAAGAATGCAGTCTGCAAGAAAAGTGTTGTTAGTCTTTCAGGGTTTTGTTAGAGATTTGACACTGGTGAACACAGACGCTACTCAGCTGAACTTGGTTTTTTTTTATTATTTTATTGTTTGGTTATAGCAGTTTAATGATGATTTTTTGCAAGACACTGAGCGCAATGACCTCCAGTTTAATCTGATGTAATTTGGCTGGTACTCAGCACTTTAAAAAGGGAAGCCAGTAGTGTGATTCAGTGTCTCACAGTACACAGAAACAGTGATGAAAAAGTACACAGTGATGTGTTAAATCCTTATAATTTTAATTTTTTTGAGGTTATACATTGAAAAATATCAAATGTTAATCACAAGGATTTCTTGCAATATCAGGTAGTATCATGATGGTCTTAAAAATAAGAAAAAATATATCTATAAATATATATAGTTGGACATGACAGCATTCCCAAATTAACCATCTCTCTGAAACACTGTATAATTCAGTTTTTGTGTTTTTAAAGATTTTTAAATAGTTTACTTGAATATTCATGTAATATATAAAGGTTTTGTGAAATGAATTTTAGTTAGAAAGAAGCTGATATCAGCTTTTGTCAGCATAAATTGGCACTAGTGTGTCATAATATTCTTATTTTGGAAAATTTAGTGCATTTTATATTAAAGACTACTAAAGGTTAATTTTTTTCTATCTCTACTCTCCATATTTTAAACTAAGTGACTAAGGTACCTCTATTAATAGAATTTCATGGTGTAAAGTCAGTTAAAAAACAGCTGTTAATCCAATAGTTCTGTTAGATGGAATACATTTTTAATTGATTTTTTTTTTTTAACATTAAGTAAATGTTTGTACAAAGGGCTTATTACATAGCAGTGCAACAATGACAAAAACACAGTTTGTCATGCTTTTTTTTGTGATCTTTTAGGGGTTATTTTTTGGTTTTGGCTTGGGATTAATTCAGTGTAGAAACAGATAAACCCTGTGCATTTGCTTTGTGTAATTCCATAAAAATTTTGTAAGGTATTTTATATCTATGTTTGAAGTCCAGTGAATGTTAAGTGTTTGATTTACTATGTTAAACTTTCAATCCTAATAAATATTTTCTTAGCAAACAGCTAAATCAAAATGTGTATGCAAACGTTAAACATAAATTACTTGTAAAGAATTTGACAATAAAATTACCAGAACTTAATTTCAGAATTCATAGGAGGATATTTCTGCTCTTAGAGAAAAGGTCTTCAAATTCCATAACGTTAGAAGTTCGGAGTGATGAATATAATGCAAAATTTGTAGTGAGAACCGAGGATCTGGCTGATCTTTTCCATCTCCTTATTTCTGCAAGTAACTTCAGAAGAGGTAGGTAACTTTCATCTCGGTCTCATCATGACTGACTGGTTTGGTCTTGCCAGCAGCATATCAGCGCATAATAGTTGTAAAGTGCTTTTCCTAGAGGATGAAGTGTCTAGCGTAGTGGGTCTGCTGTGTGTATATTGATAGTCCCCAGCCCTGAGGGTGAAGCATCCGCCTGAACTTTCACTGAGGGCAGAATGGTGGTAAGAGACTCGTTTGTCCTGAGGAGGTTTGCTGTGCACAGCAGTCAGACAGTAACTGCCAGACTAGGAGATCTTCTTGATCTGAATGCGGTCAGGTGTCTACCATATACACGTGGCTGCTGGGAAAATGGTAGAAAGTTAATTCTAAAAGCGCTTGCAAAAATGTTTAGACTTCGTAAATGTTTCAAGTACTGCAATAGACTCCTTGTTAGTTAAGCGTGGCCAGGACCTAGATTCTGCTAGCAGTGAGTGATGCAGCGTTAAGTCCTCTCTGTAAAGAAGGAGCATCTAGTCTAACTTTCCTTAATTAAGGGGGGGGGGGCAACGTGATTTGTAGAAATGCAGAACAGAGACTATAGAAAACCAGCTTTATTTATTTTTCAGAATTGTGTTCCGACATCAGTGCATCCATAGGAGAAAAGTACACAAACGTCATGGCTGTGCAGTGGAAGTAAGACTATTTCTTTCAGTTGGGTTTTTTTATTGCCGTTGTAATTATTGAGCAATTCTAATGTGTGTTTTAACATTTGGCTTGCCAAAGATGCCTGAAATCCTGTTCGCCCTCACTTCATTACCTCTGCCTTATAGCCATAATGACAATTACGATAGTTTTGCCTTTACAGGTGTATATTGACTTTAATGAAACACAAGAATCCACTTGTCTAGTTAAAAAGATTTGTGTCTGGCATTACTAAAACTCCAATGGTATAGTCTTTCATATATGTGCACAATAAATGGTGATGCCACTGGTTTCTGTAGGACATGCCGATGCACCCATCACCTTTGGATTCTTATCACAAATCTGCAATATGTATACTTCTCATATCACTCTCAGGTACTCTTTCCCTGCACTTCGATAAATGGTTAATGGTGACTCTGACAGCAAATTTGAAGTTTGACTTGAGCAAGACCAGTGTCATAATTCTTTTGAATGGCTTAGTCATTCGTAAGCTGGCATCCTTGAAACATTTATATATAGAAACAAAAGAGCTGAGAACGGTGATGGTGGATGGTGAGGGCATGGACATTAAATGTGGGGAAAGGATGGGAAACAGAAAATTATTTGGAAGACCTGTATATGAGACCTGAATCTTAGCTAACTCGTTTGTGATCTTAACCTCGGTCACCAGAGTCCAGCTCTGTGAAAGGACCCAAGAGGAACTTGGATGTCTAAGGCTGCCTCAGTCTTCCCATAGTCTCTTAAGCTTGTATTTGTTTGCTGCTTGTGTCTAGAACAACTGCTGTTGTGGTAGGCTCCAGCTGCATTGTTGTTCTCATGTCTAAACACATCTGAAATCCCAAACTAGGCATCTGTATTCTTGATTTACCTGAAAGGCTTGATATGGTGGGTGTGCTTTGAGAATATATATATACACATATATATATATATATATGTATCACACTGAGTTAAATAAAAAACACAACAGGAGTTGCAGGTTTGCATTAATAAACGGGGTAGTGTCCACTTTGTATGTAGTCTATGCAGTAGAAATGGTAAGGATGCAATGTGTTCTTCTTCCACAGTGTTATCCAAATTGCTCCTACTTTCTAGGAGACAAACTTCTTGAGTTAGCAGCTAACTTGAAGTTAGCAGCTGCTCTTGATAACCGGGTGTCTCACCTTTTTGAGCCTCCATTTCCTCATTTGCCAAACTGATGATTCCTGTTCTTGTGAGGTATGTGATGTAAAACTTGTTTTGAAAGTAAAGGCTGACTGGTTTTCATGAATTTGCAAATAGATTCTGGTGGATTAGACCTGCCTCCAAATGCAATCAACAGCTGGAACATCTAAACACTTCCCCTAGAGAAGTCTCCTAGAGACTGACGTAGCTGATCCAGTTGAACTGCTGAAGAGCGCTTTGATCAGAATCAGCCTGATACAAGGAACAAAACAAAAATGAAATCGCTATATCCAATCTGCAACGTGCAAAAGCCATTCAAATGTAGCATAATGAGCATTTCGTGCATGCCTAACAAATCATAGCAATTACACTCAATAAAATATTAGTAGATGTCAGAAATTACTATTTATCCATTCCTTCTACTGTACTCCTTCCTGTCAGCTGTATTATTTTGCTGAAAAGAGAAGTGGCAAAATCAGTTCTTAGCTTCTCTGCCGTTCCTACTCAGTGGATTAAGTAGAATTTAAGCAGAATAACGTTAGCCCCAGATTTCAATTATTCACAGTTATAACCAGCTTGTAAAAATTCCTCTTAGCACATGTAAATGAATAGCACTTGGCTGCACTCTGCAGCCAACTCTAGTGCCTATACTACAGGTCTGTTTACGTGGCATGCAGAAACCAAAGGCCTTCTGACGTTTGCATCTAGTAGTCATTTAGATCAAAATCAGTTCGGAGAATATCTCCAAACACTAGCTACATTCTAATTTTGAAGTGGTGCGAACAGCCTGCACAGGAGTGTAGAGAGTGGAAATTTGGCTAGCACAGCAAGAAAAAAATATGCTTTAATTACAAAGGCAGAAAGAAAAATGTCAGGATTTTAAAATATCTGTACAGGTGTTTTCTTATCCCTGCTATCTTAGGCGGAACTCCATTCCACAAAGCAAATGGACTTTGATTTCCCCCCCCGCATCCCCCTTCACAGAAAAGAAGGCAATATAAGCCTTTTAAATATCCAGATTCTTTGGCATTAGAACACATGGTTGGACTCTCAATTACTGCAAATCAGTGCTACTTCATTGATTTCATTAAACTTTGCTGGCATACACTGAATATGCCCCCTACTGTTAAATAGTGAAAGAAAATATCTCATCTGCCCTAGAGGAATGAATATGCCTGAAAGAAACTGAGCTGGATGATTTTCATACTTGGAAAATACAGGGCTATTCAGGTGGTGTTATCCTTTTCTCAAAAAATGTTTGTGCCGCTGGTACGGTTAAGGCACTAGATTAAAGATGATGCTGTTTAGCAGCACTGTAAAGCATGGGAGACTTGTTCGCTTTTCAATCAAACCTATAAATTTTCAGATCCGCAATTGCAAAGTAGACTTTGGTTTGCTGACAGCTGCTAGCCCCAAAATCTTTTGTGGTTAGCTGCTGCCGTATTTTCTCATGGTATATCTGTGGATGCTTGGGAGAGAAGATGAGTCAGCAGCAGAATGACTTTAAAGTGGTCATTGACTTTGTTCTCCACAACAAGGGACGTGCCCTAGGTCAAATTTCTTATTTCAGCTGGTTGAACTTCTCAATAAGCTGAAGAATGCTGGCTTGAAAAAGTTTACAGTTCAAAGAATTTTTCTCCGCTGTTCTGGTAGGCAATCTCAGTGTGTCTTTTGAATACACGCAGATCAGGAAAATCTGCTTATTTTTTTGCTCCTTATCAAAGGCATCAAAGTATGCCTCTGTCCAACTTCTAAGTTTATAGTACACAAGTAACTATTTTTGCCTGCATATCACTGAAACTCTTTGCATTCAGTAATTTAAGATCTCAGATACACAATATAGCGTTTTTACACGGATGACATTTAATAGCTTTTTCAAATAAAATGATACTGGGCTTTGTAAAGATCAACCTTTTCACAGAGGATAAGAACACATGCAAAGATATAAATGTTGTAAAACTTTTAACAAAATAGGTACTCATCCTGCCTAGGCATTCAGTATTCTTGATTACTTGTATCTAATGCATATTCCTTAATACTGAATTGGTGATTTCTGCCCCAGACTGCCAGGTGTAATTCTCAGAAAGCTGGAGTGTGTCTGTTGAGAAGGTCTCCACTAAATAGGAGAAGGCGACCAAAAATGAGGTGACCTTTGAATTCTGTCTAAAGAACCAGAGACTGGTTCAGGACCAGCTTTCAGTGGTCCAGTTGTGTATGCCACAACCATATTGCTATTTGGAGTTGCACTTAAGAAAATGACAGACAATATTTCTCATTTGTTCCTTTCCTTACCTCCTTCATAACGAAATCCACATTAACCTGGTGTCAAATGCAGATAAAATTTGGCCATAACTGCAAAACACAAGAGTGCTCTTGTAAATTGGTTTCTCTGATTTGGTAGTCTTAGTGAACAGTGAGATTATCCCAGAAAAATTAAATACTAAAATATAAAATGCTGTGGTGGAACAATTCCCAGCTGTTCTCGACAGCACAGGATCAGCCAGGCTTGAACATCAGCTTCTGAGTCTGGGAAAGTTGCTGCAGTTCTCTCAGGAGAGATTGACGTGTCAGCAGTGAACGTGCCAGTGGGGAACGGGTGGGAGGAGAAACAGCCCTGTAATTAAAGAGATCAGTGAAACATTGTCTGGTCTGACCACAGCTATTTCTTTTTTTGACACTAAGCTATCCCTTAGCAAATGACGCTAATGCTCCTCTCCCACAGTAGGTTGCTGAGGTTTGTTACTGGATGTGACCAAGTGTTTGGATCTCTGCCAGATGAGGACCACATCAGAACTTGGCTCGTTACACGTCTGTAAGTGCGAGCACAGTGCAGGCTGATGGCAGGAACTGCTGTCGGAGCTGCACAACAGCCTCGGACAGATAAACCAAGCTGTGCAAGCTGTCTGCTCCCACAGCAGTTGCGCTTCTTCCGAGGTCATGCTGGTGGGAAAAGATCAGTCAGTAGGATGCGTCTGTTTTTGCGCTGTAATGTATTTATGTTGGCAAACCTTTGTTGTGTGGACTCTGCGTAAGCATGTTACTGATGAACGAGATGATGTGCGAATCTTCCCATCTGCTCTCTTAGTACTTTTGCCAATCTGTGTAACAGGTTTGGTTTTGACTGTGAAGTATCACACTCTCAGAGCTGACAGTAATAGAACATAGTCGTGCAGCTGTGATTTCATTAGTCTACAGCCCTGGTTTTATTGAGTAATGACTAAATCCACCTGTGTGAGCAGTAGCTTCTACAAGTACAAGAGCTGGTTTGGAGAAAAGTTACCAAACCTGTACTTTTGAGCTTTTTGGACTTCATCGTCATGATAATGCTATCTGGTGATAATCAGAGAATGCTAGCAGAGGCTGGAACTCTTTCTGGTTGTTTCTGTGTGTCTGAAGATCTGTCTGTGTGTATCCGTCTGCATTTCTCTTCTACAATCCCATCAAAAGCAATGTTTTTTAACAAAGTAGCAATTTTTTCAAGGGTAAATACTAGATTCTAGTCAACTTTTGTTTTTTTCTTAAAGCTGTCAGTGTATTTGGCAGTGGAAAAAACACAAATTGAAAGCCCATGTTCTTATAACTAAAAGCCCTATTGACAAAGCTACAATAGCTTCTAGCTGGCTTATGGTATCTTCCTGCTATATTTAGTAACACAATAAAATGCTTTTGGAAGAGATATTAGATGCCAAAATAGCGATTCCAAATATAAAAGAGGTCCCTAAGGCATGAATATAATGTCTTGATTATAACTTTAAATTACTTTTTTATAGCTAGAACTAGGATGTCTAGTGGCTAATTATAATGTAGCCTGATGTTACGCCCAACCACCTCCTTCTCTGTCTTTCTCACATGCACCACTTAACCTCCTAGGCCTTCATTTCATAAAGGATTAAGTGCATTGGATTCTTACTGAGCAAAAAAGTGAACAAAAAAAATGTTGTTAAGCACTTTACAGAAGAGGAATGGATTTAAATGTGGTCTTAAAAGTTAAATGTGCAATGAGGTGTTTTGCTGAATCATAGGGCTTTTTCCCTCCGGACCATCCCGTGAATAAAGCAGTGTGGTTCTAGGGGAAAAAAAAAGCAATATTACTTATAAATAGAAGTTATTTATACTTTTCTAATCCAGCAAAAATAAATTAAATTGACATTTCAAACGTGAAATTGATTTCTTGGGTGCTGTAACACTTAGATATGAGGGGAAAGTGCAGCACTTTGGAGAGCTCGAGTAGCATTTTCTGTTTTCTAGTTTGAGATTTAATGGTCATGGGTCGCTGAATTGGCCTAGAATACTCTCTCTCCCTTCCTCCCACGTTGCGCATTAGTCACCATGGCTGGGGTTTGGTATAGTCCTTTGGTGTGTGCACTGCAGCTGTACTGACCCCAGTGGGGGTTTCAGGTGCTTGTGAGTTTTGCTGAATCGGGGACTGCAGTTATGCCTTGGCCCATGCTTAAGCAAATAATCCCAGAGACTTCACCAACTGGATGTTTTAAACAAGCCTGCTGACACTGACAATGGGGAGCAGCACACATCTCCCGTGAAAGCAAGTACAGAGCAAAGGCCTTCAGTTGCTGTAATCGGGCAGCTCAGGACATGGATCGAGACTTCTTCCAAGAAATCCTGGCAATGCTGATGAAAAATTTGATCTGCTTATGCATGGCCAGCATTAGTTGTCTGGAGTCTCCTCTCACTACTGCTGGAAAACTGCTGAAGTCTAGGCTGAGAAATTTATACGTGCAGAGTTAGAAATGAGGAGAGCAAATGTTTTCTCTTTGAGGAAAGGAAATAAAATGCTAGGTGTAAGCTAGACATCGGATCAGACATCTGCAGAATAGGTGCATAGATTTGGGTTTGGTGGCAGGAAAAACCACCAAACATCTGTGGTAGCTGGGAGAAGTACGTACCCAAGCCGTGAAGGAAAAGTAAGTTGAATGGTATCTCTGATGACAATTTGAGCAATGAACGTTCAAAAGTGGGATGTGGGAGAGGGAGATCTTTTTCTAAAACAGATGTGGGAAGCTCTTTACTTCAGGGTGATATGTCCAAAGGGTTGGAGGGTGTGACACTAGTGCATGTGCTTTTCTTTCTTTCTTTGCTCTTTTTGAAAAATAAAGCATTCATGTTGGGGAAAGGAAAGAGATAATTTCGATTCCTCGCTTTGCAGGGAAAATAGAACTGAAGTGTATCAGTGAGGGAGAGCACTAATTCTGGGGCTGGTAACGGTACCAATTCTAGATATCAGCTGCAGGAAGGGCTGCAATAATCTGACAAAATTACTGTGCTTAGGAATTGAATGGCTGCACACTATTAAATAAAAGATTTATGGTGACAGGATGTGGTGAAGTTGGGAAAATTAAGGCAAACGTGTAATCTGCGTTTGTTAATATCTGCAAAAAAGATGTGCCTTTCAAATGATGCTGTAAAAAGAAATTAGGACCTGTAGCATTGCAACGCTTTGCCCTCCAAAGGAAGATGCCTGGATGAATGCTAGGCCATTAGTATTTGTATGGCTGTAGTTGCTATTTATGTGTTAATGTGGGTGTTCTTCTGAAAGAACTGAAACATGCTGTACCAGAGTAAATGGATTTTATTATAGAAAACAAAGCTATAGATGGAGCTGTGATCCAGGCTGATGGTAGCTTTGTTTTACCTAGAAATTCTTCCATCAACTTGTTTATACTTTGCATAATGCATATATACGTTACAAATAAACCCAGAAAATTCTTACTTACAAAACAATTACATTTAGAGGCATGAGAGGTGCAAACAGCAATGTTGTTGTGAGAGAGCCTTAGTCAGATGGTAGAACTGGGCTTTGTTTTGCATTTTTCATTTACACACAAGTGTAAATTCTCATAAGTTTGGAAATACTTGGAATGCTGATACCATTAGGTAGCATACTGTCCAGTATGTTTTTTCCTTTTGACAGAAGAAATGAACTACTAATTTACTTTCTAGGCTAATAAAATACACAGAAATGGTTAGTATTAGTGACAGCTGTGATTTCTCAGCTGGTATAAAGATCTTCAAACGTGTGCTGCTTTTTGAGTTACCGTGAGTGGAATACCTACTGCATCCTGCCCTTTATAGCATATCCATTTTATCATCAAGTGAATCTCTGCATGGCTGCCCTGCACGTGCCAAGGGAGGCTCGTTAGAAACTGCAGCCCAGCGATGGCTTGTCTCACGTTCCTATAAATTTGCCAGTGCAGCCAGTGCACACTAATTCCACATACATGGGTTTTCTCATCCCTCAGGGAGCAGTCTGTCTTATCAAAAACAGAATGACCCTCTTGTCAGCACAACAGATTTATTAACTTACAAGAATCTTGTTTTGAAACCTCCTGCTGTGTTGTAAAGTTCCAGATGGCAAAACACAAGAGCGTGGCAGCAAGTGGATTTGTTTACAGCCTCCTCCCTCCACCCTTCAATGGACAGAAGACGGATAGTCTTCGCCATCATCATTTCCGAGTGTGGCAGGTACAGAAGTCTTAGAGCAAAAAGCTTCCATTTACAGTCAAACAGTGGAGTTCAGTGCCTTATTTATTTTTGCAGTGTCTTTTTTTTTTTTTCCCCTCAAATGCTTAACAAAATAGCAAGCCTAGATTAGTTAAAAGCTATGAAGCATGTTGCAACTGGATGCAGCATTACGGCCAAAATGGGTTATAAAACATTTTGCAGAGTTCTGCTGCTAAAAATAGCTCTGCATTGAGTTGAGAAAATGCAGAGAGGCTGGATAAGGTCAGTCGGCACGACATTACCCGGTTCTTATAATGGAGGAAAATTTACCCACCGTTAGCCCACATGTTATTCAGGAGGTGGTGTCCTGCTGCCTACTGGATGAGGGCCTACTGTTTTTCTCCTTCTTACCCCATTTGGTTATCTGTTGTTCTCCCTTTTATTCCCTGGGCTATTTTCTGCAGGACTGCAGCTTGTTCTTTTCTCTTGCGTCACAGTCATCAGGCAATGGACCAATGTGTCATAAGTAGAATTGCTTAACATATATTTATAAGATCTTTTATTTACATATATTTAACAGCTTTTGAATCTAAATATACATTACCACAAAAATACCCCCTCTGTTTTTGTTAAGCATTTGCTTCTTCCAGAAAATGGAAATCTGGCACATTTTAGTAAATAGGATAAATCTTATTTGAAAAATTACAGGAAATACAGTTATTGTCAAACCTGTCTGTTGATGTCTTTTAAATTAAGCACTTTTTTAAAAAAAAACTCCCCCAACCTTCCCTAATCGATTTGTTTTTAAATTTTCCATGAAAAATTAATTGAGCAACTGTCCTAAGAAAAGACACTGCCTTTCTAAATGGAGTTTAAGGCCTTCATCTGGTAATTAATTTTTTTTTTCAGGTGCAGTCCTCTTTCTACAGTAAGGCCTAAAAGTGCTTCCCCAGAAAAAGAGAGTAACAATAGAGTAGGAGATCTTTCCCAAGGGCTGTGTCAATTCGGGAAGCTGACAACCATTAGCCCCAATTAAAGATGGGAGAACTGACATTCAGAGGGGAAAAACTAAGTGACTTGGCAAGTCTTAAAAGAAACTTGAAGCATGCCCTCTGAATCTCAGTCTGTAAGGACATCCTTCCTCTGAGAAAACTATATAGTCTATTGCTTTAGCATCTCATTCCCTTGCTAGGTTTTTTCCCCTTCTTCATGCCACTCAGAAAATAAACTTCGCCCATAAACTCCTGGGAATAGGAGCTGTCATCTGTCTTTATTCTCTGAAACGGCTGGCACGTTCTTAGTTATAGGAAATTAAATTATAAGCAAAATTTAAGCACTTCCTTTTTTTCTTGTTTGTATCATCTATAAATACATTCATTCTTTTTTTTTTTTTTCAAGTGGTGGGCATCATGTGATGCTAGCTTCCTTAAACGCTCATATTCCAATGGATTTAATGAGCGTTTGGGAGCCAGATGGCATACCATATTTTTTTCAAAACATTTTAAAGCACATGACAGACAACTCATGTTGACAGGAGTGCTTCACTGAGGTGTCTGTAAAGCAAATGTGTTACTTGTTACTACTAGAGCAGAATAATTGTTTATGAAAGGCATCCTCAAATTCAACAATGATTCAATGAAGTAAACAGGAATGAATTCTGCTATGTAAACACTGCAGACTCTGCAGAAATGTTACCCGCTTGTATATGTTGCCTAAAATAATTATGATCTGAGTGGAAATGCATGATGCAGTGTGGTATGATGCAGTGGTAGTCGCTGAAGTCTAGATTCAGGCAATTTTGCTTGAAAATCTTCAGTCTGTGGGCAATATTACGGAAAAGGCTATGGCTGGAGACAATAAAGATGACTCTTTCCTGTAAGATGAAAAGAGAGAAGCATTCTTTTTCCTTTTGTCTACTAGGAAGAGAGAAAAAACATGAAGGGAATAACCGTATAGAAGAAGGAAAAGACATAAAAGCAATGGACTATTCTCGTTAAGATTGGCTGGAGCTGCAGGTCCAGCTTAAAAAGTCATACCTGATGAACCTCTTCCTTCAGAGACTCAGCTGGGAGGAGAAGCCAGCTATCTGGTTTGGGGAAAAAAGCAAGGTCTCTGATAAATGCTTGGTCTGCACTTACGCATCTTCTCTGGTTTAGGAGCTAAACTGTGAGAATTAGGAGGGAAGTACAAGCTTGAATCTTCTCAGAATATTCAGTGTTTCAGATAAATAACTCTCTGAAAAGTTAACCTCTAGCTTTTCTTAAAAAAAAATAATTCAAATGCGGACAAATGTACTTCATTCCTAAATTCTATTCATTTTTTTTTTTCAGTGTAATTTTCAGTGCTTTTCAGAACTGGTATTTTTGGCAAATGTATAGTTCCTTTAAAAAAAACCCCAAACATATAGAACACATTGTATAGACACAATACACAACCTTGTAGAGAAGATTTAGGCAAGTGAAGATAAAAATAAAGAAGTGTATTTAAAATATATATGTGAATTTTTCCTGTTCTGGACAAGAGAAACTCAAAACAGGTCCCTGTAGCACCCTGCAGCTGTATCAGCCTGCATCATGTGGCTTTGAATCAGGAGAGTTGTTCATCCCTTTTGCGTTTTCATAGCCAATATAGTCATAGTGTGGTAAAATACACGCCTTCTAGACTGATCCTTCTAAATTGCTCTTTTTTTCCCTCTTTGCGGTAAATATTTAATTGTCTTTTCTATAAAGTCAATATATAGGATTCATAACAAAATTCCCTTCCAGAATTTAGAGAGAGTAGCTTGTGCCACCCTGCATTTCTGTAAGCCACACTGTTATCTGCGTGTGGTTAGGCTGGTGTGGTTACCAGACCTTTCACGGGGAGCTAGAAAAATGTTTGACTTTTAGTGGAATCTCATCATAGACTGTGCTTTTGAAAATCAAAGCCTGTGAGGAATGATTAAAAAATAAAATTGTTGAAATAAGGTATGATTTTATATAATCAAACATTATTTCATCTGACATAGCCTGGCGCAAGCAATAGTTAATTCTTTCCAAGGCTGCTAATCGCTTCTGGTAATTTTCGAAGGAAAATATTCACTGCGATAGATAAATTTAAAAATGGTGTAAGCAATCATCTAAAAATACCTTTCCTCATCTTTAATAACGTACTTCCTACCTCATTAAGCCAACTGATTGGGTATTATTATGATCTACTACTTTAATACTCAATCATTGCAAGGACACACAACAGTAAGGGCTTCTGTATGTCATAAGAAGATGAAGTCTTCAGCTGCTCAGTTAAGTACATGAGCAGGATGAAATGACAGCAAAGTATTTCTGCGAGGAGATGCGATATGAAACTAGATTTATTTAGGGCAATCTGATAGAGAAAATTGAATGTTGGGAAGTGAGTTCCTTGAAAGCTCTCCAAGTGTTAGTGTATGTGTTTCAGGCTGCAAAACGGGTAACAGCTGTAAAGAATATTGTTTTTGACATTTCCTATAATACTGGTGAAGATAAAGGAGGTGAGCAGTCCATGAGATACGAGTGATTGTCACGATCACAGTTGCCATTTATTACGGACTGTGTTCAACACTCATTGCTGGCAAATGATCAGCTGAAGTTTTGCCAGTGTACGTCCTTATGTTTAGGATCACAGCTATTTGCAGTTATGGGGGGATGACTACGCGGTCCCTTGACTTGCTGCTTTCCGTCAGTAAGTAGATGTGCTACATTAAGTTGGTATTCCTGTACTCTGTAAATTTGTGCCTCATTAAGGCTAACCTTGAAAGCGTATTCATGGTCACATAATGAACATATGCTGAAATAGGTGAGGCTATAAAAACAGTTTAATGCTTGTGGATATGCCTGCAGTTTCCTTTTTCAAACAGCTTTTGGTCTCTTCATAAATGTTATGAATTTCAAAGTAGATATTAGGAGGAATCACGGAAGTATTTCACTTCCATGTGTCTCAGGTCTCCTATCTCCTGAGGGCTAATTACTGTGTTTATAAAGCAATGACTTTGCTTGTGTAAGTTCTTAGAGTTTCTCATGAGAAGGGAGGTGAAGGACCTCATGTTGCTTATTAACTGTTTTACTATTCCTGCAGGATAGGCCTTTAGATGCATATTCTTACCCTAATGAGTTCAGTCCAGTTCAGGTAGGTAGAATCTTTCCATCTTTATTCCCCCGGCTCTTCTTTCTGACTTTGCCCCCTTCTCCATGTCATCTTCTCCCAACATTCCACTTTCTTCCCTTTCCCCAACAAAGCAGACTTTAAGACACAGTACGTGCAGTGTATTAAATGTAAATATGAGTAGATGCAGTAAACTTTAAGAAGAATGCATCCTAGGACCAAAGTGGGCAACAATTTGGACTGGTCCATACCCATGTCTCCATCTGTGGAGATTCAAAACCTGAGACTCTGATTAGTGGTGTATTAGGGCAGGAAAACCTCGACATTTGCTCCATTGTTAACATGAAGGAAATTTTGGCTGTTTAGAACTTTTTTCTGTTAGTCTTAATGCTGAGAGCAGTTTTCTGTATGTTTAAGACCTAAACCCCAGTTACCTTTGCTGATTAATACTTCTCAAAAATAGTCTTTTTTCATCAGTAATTGCAGTAATAGCTAAATAGATTTTTACAGGATAAATTAGTTCTTGAAATGATTGGCCATGGCTCTTAGTTTGCAGCTTATATAAATATGTAGTGAATGGGAGTAGGGATAAGACTATGAAAGGCAGAATGGGGAAATTAAGACTGTGTGGATACATGAAATAAAATCAAATTATGCAAGTTCTTGAGTGGACTTTTATAAATGGCATTTAGCTATTTTTAAGTGCTGTTCCTGAGACTACTTATTCTCTTTATTGAGCATATTAGATACAATTAAAAATAAATTGCCTCTAAGAGAACAGGAGGAGAGTTACTCAGTCATGAGTATTCAAACACTTCCGCGAAACTCTTGGATGTTATTGTACCAGACTTCTAGGGGATATCCTTAGCGCTTATGAAATACGCAATACACAAAAAATATCCTTTCTATACAAAATGGTCAGTAGAGACTGCTGGAAGTGAGACGCGTCCCTCTGTGGTGGTGTCAGTTTTGCTTGTTTCCCAGATTCCCTTGCCAGGAGATGCTGACTGCTCTGTGTGATGCTCTTCGCAGTTTTGAAACGCTGTCTGTCTAAGAGGTGCTGTACAGAAAGCGGTGAATTGACCCCCTGGATGGCTGAGCTGTTTATTTCCTCCTTGTTCCCAGTCCTCACTGGCTTGGGACTCCTGAGCTAAACACTGATACGCTCCGTGGCAGTGCAGTCCTTAAATGAGGAGCTGGATGTATGGAGGGAAGCATGAGATTTGGAGAGAAGCTGAGATCCAATTTGGTCCAAAGTCCGCTTGATGGGAGTGGGCAGTGCCTGTGGTCTGACCAAAGTTGTGGACAGAGGCTGAATGTGCGACAAGTGTGCTTGAAGATACTGGAAGTGAAGTGTCCGATTTTTAGCAACAGATTAAGCAGCAATAACACAGGCTTCCCTCTGTTGCCTCCGGAGCACGCCTGACTTCTCACTGGAAGCAGCAGCAGTTCAGTGACTGTGCTAACCTAAACGTGGGCCTCATGCTGAAGTGTGAAATAATACTAGTCCTAGTGGGGAAACCTGTTTAGCCAGGAGGATGTAGGTAGTTTGCCAAAGCCTCTGATGGCTTTGTTTTGTTCTGGTCTTTTTGGTTTTTTGTTGGGTTTGTTTTGTTATTATTTTTTTTTTTTTAGAGGAAAGACTTTTCACAGTGGTACCGGGAATAAGTTTCTTAAGAGGAAAGATTTTGCCCACATATTTGTTGAAAAAGTACATCTAAAGTGTACAAAAGCACTTCACGTTGGCGTGATAAAAGTTCACTCTTAGAACACAATAACAAATACTGCAGAGATTTTAGATAGAAAAACAAATCAGACTGAAGCGTAATAAAAAAAAAATCACTTAAGAACAAAAGTACGGTAATTTGGCCACTTAAATATCTGAACTGGTGTGTTTGGGAAAAGTCTGCCAAGTTGCAAAATACTGGAAGGAGAGGGGAGCGTTTTTCTTTCATGTAACTAGGTGGTGTTTTTTTTCCTCAGCAGTTCATCTCAGGCTTTGCATCCCTTGCCTAGAAGGCTGAAGCCCTATCAAATTTGGAAATCGCAACATATAACTTGTTAGTTATATGATTTATATATTATATATGTGTATGTGTATATATATATATATAATATGTATGTATATAAAATTAGTAACTAGACCTGATTTTCCCCAATGCAAATCGCAAGTGCAGATCTGATGAAAGGGGTGATTTAGGCTTGACAGGAAGAGAAAGATTCAGCAGCCTCAGTGGTGAGCTGCCCAGGCAAAGTAGAAAATGATGAGGGGCCCTGACGACGGTGTTCCTATATGGTCTAGAGGAGAGCTCGCCTAGACTGAGGCACCTTGTCCAGTTATGCCCTTTTTTTTCCAGGAGGAAATGCACAGCGGTGGAATGACCGCGTGACCTGCCTCCCAGTTGTCATTTGTCCTGGAAAGGAGGAAACCTCTGTTTTTAAACTCTTCACTGGTTTAATTCTGTTCTGAGTCCATGACTCCATGAAACATGCCCTCATCGTCAAAGTTGTTTAACCTAGAAAGGTCATTTTTAATATGCCATTTGAAAAGCAAAATTGTTTCTTGAATGAACTGTTGATTTCAATAGATGCTTAATCCCCCAAGCTCTTACATGTCTGGTCAGTAATCATCTGGCTGTGGGGTCAAATCTCTGGGGGTTACTTTAATTTTTTTTTGTTTTTTTCCGTAAACTGAAACTGCTTCAAATCTGATGGTTATGACACTCTTGTTTGATATTGAGAAACTGTAGTTAGTGGCCATGTTTCCAGTAAGACAGAAGACTTGAAAACAGGTTTTCTTTTAGCCAAGTGTTCCAACCACCAGGCGTTTGTTTAAAATGGGACTTAGGTGTACATGCAGCCAGGTCTCCCAGTTGCTTTGTCTCAGGCCTTACCCCAGATCCATATGATGTGGTAGGTATGCTTTCACAAACAGCGTAGGGAACAGTATGAAAATCCTGGTGGACCTTGTAGCAGTGTGACTCTTTCGTGTGTGACTCTTGACAGAAATTTAAGAGACCACAGATCTGGGCACCAGTGTGGTTAATGATTAGTGTTTCTTTGTAAAGCTCCTTTGTAAATCCAGCCTCAAATCTAAAACCAAGAGGAATTTGAAATAGCTGATACAGGGCACGTCAGTAACAGAAATGGCTAGTGGCCCCTGTTTTGTGACATTATACTTTGATTTGTGTTTTATGCTTTTAGATACATTAAATAGCCTTTCCTGTTTGAGGATATTTTGTTTTACCCTGTTAATAGAGACATGCTTACTTGAAAGCAGTATCTCAGTTGCGTGGAAGAATGATTGAAACATTTTAAGAAAATAAAAAACTCTCTTAGGAAGAGTGGTTTTAATGCCAGAATGCATTAGGCTTCAGAAGAGACAGCTGCATCATTTCGTATATTGTGAACAGGTTCCAAATGTGTGTATACATGGTCACATAGAGAGCTGTACAAGAATTATTAGCTTATAATTCCACATTAATAGTAAACCAGGCATAACAATGGCCAGTATTGAACTATCTGTTACAGATCGAGACACCGGATCAAGTTCATGTATCAGCTACTGTCCCACAGAAAGGGGAGGTGAGGTACTCGGTATGACACTGATTTCTCTGTTGGACTCCACTATAGCTCATCTTGCTTTAGTGGGAAATCAGCGTGAATAAAGTGGCTCAAATGAACTCTGCTCAGACTACCCGATCACATGATTTAACCCGGCATCCAGAGGAAAAAGGCTAATGTCACTTTGGCCAATGAATGAATGAACACACATCTTGTTTTAGACACTCAAGTTAATGAACAAGGATTGAACAGAATCTTGTCTGAACTTTTGAAAAGGATATTTTACTTTCCCGCCTATAACACAGTTTAAAAAAAAATACAGTGAATCTCGTCCTTACTCTGTGTCAGCAAAGTCCTAACAGTACAGCAAAGATCAGCTTTTCTTTATCTTTCTTACAGGGATGGGTCAGCTGTCTGGATGAGGACACAGGTCACAAATAGGTTAAAGTCATAATTACTAATATAATTTTCACATAAAATCTGCCTGCCGCTGTCCTCTTACAGTACGGTAGTTATTCTGTCTGTAGTATACACATCTTCAGAAAACATGCCATATTTTTTCCCCTCTGTGTTATTTTGCTTATATCTATCACTTGAAGGAAGAGCCCTGATTTTCCTCTGTGAATCCCGATGCTTCATTATGCTAGAGACCAAAAGCCTTGGCCGGAGGCTGTTCTGAGTCACAGTCTCAGCTCTCTATGTCTTTTCTTACTTATCACTGGGACGTCCAGCTTTTCATAATATGGTATATTCTGAAATGTCATTGGATCACAAAAATCTCATTTACTCTTTTGAAAACAGGACCAGCTTGCAATATAATATAATTTTCTTGCTCAAAGAAACTAACTTTGCATAGCACCTTTTTTTAAAGATTTTTTTTCTTACAGATGTTCATCTGTTTAGCAATGCCTAAACCTGTTTTTCCTTCTCTATGTAAAGAATGATCCATGGATAAAGAATCCTACATTAATACAGGTAATGTTATTAAACTCTCTAGAGCTCCCCTGGTAACATTTATAATCTAGAATCCTGAATAACAGCCCTCAAGTCAAAAGCAAGAACTGTACAAAGTTACACTCCTGCTGAGCTCATAGAAACTCCAGTGTGACTATGACACTTGTTACTTTGTGGAACCTTTTAATAATAATTTTTGTCAAAAAAATTTCAAAAGTATACTCTTGCACAACAATTGAGATTGATTTTATTCGTATTTCTCAGGTGAAAAAAATTTACTCCATACGTGTGACTTAAGAGTCCACAGAAACCTCTGCAGTGTATCATCAGACATAAATGTTAACAGCATAACTGTTAATACATAGCAGTTTTTTATATTAGTTTGATTGCATATCACGAAGCGAATTTTGGTTAAGAAACAGGAACCCTTACAGTTGTTTCTGCATTCTGGGTTTATCTACTTTCATGTGTTTCCAGTTTAACTCTACTGGAATAGCGGTGCCTCCCACAGAATCCTACAGCTTTGAGGGCAAAGAAATGGCAAAATGAAAGTGACAAAATCCTTGTTCATCTGCTTGTACATGTCTGCGTATGAAACACCTTCTTGCATATAGAGAGGGAAACAGAGGCCTCCATTTCAGAGCACGGCAGCTACTTCGTGCCCCACGTAAATGCTACGTGCCACGAGTCCTTAGGCAACCCAGGAAGCCTCAGATGGATGTTGTCAAGGTAACTAGATGTAAAACACATTTTAAAAGCTTGGAAGTATAAAATAAAAGCAGAAGAGCCAAGACTCATTCTGCGTTGCTTGCGGGGGGCCTTGGCAGTGGCCGCGCCTTGGTGCGTCGCCCTCTCGCTGTGGAGCCACCAGCCACCCTGCCACGGGGGAGCCCCTGTGAGGAAAACGAACGCAGAGCTGCTCGCAAGCCAGAGGGTAAACCGAAATCCACATAAAAGCCGTTTTTCCATCGGTCTCCTGTGGCGCACCACCTTCCCGAGGAAGGGAGGGGGGCGGGACGCGCGGCCCGCGCAGGGCTGTGAGGGGAGGCCGCCCTGCCACCGTGGCGCCGCCGCCGCCGCGCGGGGACTGCACCTCCCGGCGTGCCCCGCGCCGGGCGGGCTCCCGGCCGCCGCCGCGCCCCGCTCTCCGCGCCGCGGGCTCCACCTTGAGCCCGACCGCCGGGCCGGGAGCCGGGGTGGTAGGGGGGCCCCTTCCCTCCCTCCATCGCTCCGCGCCGCCCCCGCGGAGGAGAGGCAGGGTGAGCGCCGAGCCGGCCGGCGGCTCCTTCCCTCCGCCCCCTGGCGGCGGGCGGGGCGGTTGTGGGCGGAGGCGGTTGGCGGCGGTTGGCCCTCGCGGCGCGGCCGTTGCGGGCGGGGACGGAGGGCGGTCCCCCTCGGGCCGTGAGGGGCTTCCGTCGGTCGGTGGGGGTGGAAGTGTCGCCCCTGGTCGGAGGAGGTTGGTGGGAGCCCGGATCTCCCCTCCCGCTCCCTAAAAAAGCCGGGGGGGTGGGGAGGGAGCGCGGGTTGTCCTCGATGCGTCGGGGCTGGGGACGGGGTGCTGGCGGGGCAGCCTGAGCCGCGGGTGAGGGGGCTGAGGGCCCACCGCTGCTGGGGATGGCCCGGCGCGGCCAGGGTATCCCGACCCGCATTTGTTGAAAGGTGTCCCGCAGCGGAGCTGTGCCCCCTGAGGTGGTTCACAGCGGTGCGTTGAGGCCCTGGTGGTCACGGATTGAACGGTTCGTTGTGAAGGAAGAGGAGGGCCGTAGAGGGCAAAGGTGGTACAGACGCCTGCGTGTGCTGTGTGGCGGCCTAGAGGAGCCTGTTGCTCAAAAAGATACATGTTTTTCCCTGCCTTTGGTTGACAAGGGACTATAGGGTTATTCTTCCCACTGCAGGTTTTTTTTTTTTTTGTCCTAAGTCACAACTCACAAGGACTCTGCATGTATTTTTTGTGCTAAAACACAAATTGTATATTGCTCTGTTGGAAGTAGGCCTTATCTGCTGCTTATGCCCAGTGAATGGCCAAGGGGCTTCCACTGTTCTTTCTGAGAATGGTAGAATCACCAAGATTTTTCTCATAGGGAACAGGAAGGATATAGCAATACACTTTAAAGAAGCTCTCTCCTCACAGGCAGCTTTTTGGGTCTTGTGTAGCTAAGCATGCTCAGAATTATTTGGAAAAAAGCATACATATAGATCTGACAGCATTTATAAACAGTATAAGATGGTTCACTTGACGTTTCTTAGGGGTGAAGTAAGACAAAATGACTTCCAGAGGTCCCTTCTAATCTATATTATTCCATGTTTCAAATAAAAACAAGAGAGTAGGTATGCTCAGTGCTGGTAAGAGCAAAATATGGAGGAGGAAATAGAGGAATAGATCCTAGTGCAACATTGCTGCAATAAGCGGGCAAGAACTTCTTAGAGTCTTTGTGGCTAATTCTGTATAAGAAGAGACCAGTTGTGACGGAGAAGGCAGACTGAGACTTTGATTCAAATCTGTCATCAAAACTTGGGTTGATTGATTGTGCCTTTAGTCTGCTAAGACAGTAGGAACTGCGGTTAATGAGGTTCAAGACTTCTTGATTCATCTCTTGCAGTCTAGCTACCTAATGAAGACTACTGAAAAGTCTTTCTGGTGAGGCAGCAGTGTCTTTTTTTATCACTAAGGAATTGTCTTCATCAGGACGCATTTTCGTATCTGTTCTTTCAAAAGGGTCGCCACCTGACATGCAAATATTTAATCCTCTTCCTATTCCTAGGAAGCTGATTTAAACTTGCTACTGGAAGCAGACACATGGGTTGATTTCAAGCATATGGGTTTACTTTCTGTTACAGAAAAGGACGAGCTGCCTTTCCAGGCCCTGTTGCAGAAGACCAAAATCGTTATGCTATTATATGGGTTGATGATGTCCTTGTATGCTTAACACTATGTGTTATTCTGGTTATCACACATCAGAAAGGAGTATAATAGATCTAGGTAAGGCAAAGGGTAGGATGTCAGGATTAAGAGCCTGGACAGTCTTTAGCGAGATACAGAACGGCTTGCATGTGTATAAGAGTGAGTAAGTAGACATGAAAGAGGATCTAGGAGGAGGGTAAAATGCAGAAGAGTAGCCTCTGAAGTTATGAATGGTGAGGGGAAGATAACGAAGAGAAATGCATAGTGTTCCCTAATCAGAAAGCAAATTAAGAACAAAAGGAAGTACTTTTCCACAAATAATGAAACGTATTGCCTCAGGATGTTATGGAGACAAAGTTTAATTGGGTTCAGCAAGGATTTATTCAAACTTATGGAAAAGAGGTTCATTACTATTGCTTGGATTCTGCCTCTGGCTCCTCAGGAAATCCCAGAACAGCTGATTGGTTTCTAGAGGTTGCAGAATGAAAGATCATTCTACAGAAGTACTTTCTTCTTACACTCCTTCCTAAACATCTAAGCTAGCTACTTCACAATCGTTTCACGTTTCAAAAAGCTTTTTTTTTTCCCTTCAAAAGCAGAAACAAAAACCCCTAAGGCTAGTGGCAAAACATAGTATTATGTAGTGTAACTTAGTATTAAACTAGTGTGAATACAATAGTATCAAATCGTGCTCTGTATTGTTTGCAATGTGGTTGTCCAACACAGATACTTAGGATGAAGTGAGACCTTGAGGCTAAATGACTTCAGTACAAGAATAGTGCTTGCAAGAACAATATAATTACAGCTACTGTGTTGGCTTTGAATAAAGAGCTGGACAATACATTACAGCCTTTAGATACGTAAATCGCATATTTCAAGAACTGAACAGGAGTTATCATAACAGTAGAATTGAAATGCTAGATTATATGCATAACTTTTTTACTAGTTCAGAATTTGTAGTTCTACTACAGTAGTTCTACATTTGTAGAAGTGGTGTCTGATTTAGTTCAAATATTTCTTTTTTTGGTGAATAAAAAATTAACAATTTACTAATTCTATAATCCCGTATAACAAAATGTTACAGATTAGTAAGGGCTGTGATATTGACAAGAACAGTGGTTATTCTTTGCTATATTGGACCTGAAATTCATAGTTTGTTTGCAATTTGTGAATTGTTTTTGAAGATGGGCAAGGTTTGCGCCATTTTTGGAGGATCCCGAGGAATAGGAAAAGCTGTTGCAGAATTACTGGCACAAAAAGGCTGCCGCCTCGCGATTATTGCTAGAAATCTGGAAGTAGCCCAAACCACTGCACATAATCTTGGTGGTACGTATGCTGCTTTGCAGTGCTTTCTTCGCTGTCCAATGCTTAGGTAACTTGTAAAAGTAGTAAATCATTAAATAAACCTCATTGTTTAACTAGATGAAAATGGAAGTAACGACTGAGAAATTTGACAGAAAAGCTGAATCAGTACAGTTTTCATTTTGCGATATTGTTTGGGAAAGTTAAGTATGTTGCAATTCATATCTTGCGGATGGAATAGGTAAGATGAAAAGAATTGTTCAAAGTCACACCAAGGGGGTGTTATGAATTGAGTCATCCTTGGCTCCTGACCAAGCCAGAGCTGAGACCAGTCTGCTCAAGTTGAATTTCTGATTTCAAAAGGCCAAAATACAAAACAAGAAATTGTCACAGAACTAATCAATGCAATACTTGAAAATTGTCCTTATTTAATTCTCGGAGATTAAATGGGTTCCTCAAGTTACAACTAGTTCAACATCTGGTTTTGCAATTGACTTGATAAATTCTGGAGAAGGTTTATGAATGGTGTACCATCTTTTACTGTTATCATGATGTACCTTTATTTTGATACAGCAGGACACCTGGCATTTAGCTGTGATGTATCCAGCGAACAAGAAGTCCGAAATACTTTTGAGGAGATGCAGAGGAATTTAGGTCCTATCAACTACTTGGTTAATGCAGCTGGGATCAACAGGTTAGTTATTCATTACAAGACTGTATGTAGTTCTGGATGACTGCATCTTCTTGTAAGGTGCTAATGGCCTTTGCATTTAGTAAGAGTATTGTTAATGAGTACATCTGAAAACAGTATTAAGTGCTCACCAATATTTTGTTCCTGATGAAAGTAAAATTCTAACAGATGATATAGCTGTAGTTCCTGCATTCTGAGTTTGAGTTGCCCCTCTACTCCTCTTTCTTCTACTTCTTCCCCCTGAAACGGTCCAAAACAGTGTTTGATGCCTCTCTGCAAAGGAGGCTTTGTTGCCAGAAGCATAGCTAACTTTTTTCCTTCTATGTGTCATCCATGCAATGTCATCATTTTGAAGGCTAGAATGTATAGAACCATATAAATGCCCATTAATATTCCATTCATCAGTCATGTTTTATTATGAGTAAATGTGATCATTGGTATTGTTCAGTGAGTTCTTTTGGGTTTTTTGGTCTGTTTATCAGGGATGGTTTGTTACTGAGAACCAAGACTGAAGATATGATAGCTCAGATTCACACTAACCTTTTGGGAACAATGTTGACATGCAAAGCTGCTGTAAAAAGCATGATTCAACAACAGGGAGGTGCTATTGTCAATATAGGTAAGTTTCTTGTCTAATCCAGTGGAATTCTATGTATTTCCAACCTAGACAATTCTATGATTCTAATATTTTTCTAGAAAGGTTTAACAGGTATAACATGTTGAAATGTTACTTGTTACAATTGACTGTTTTCTTTGTATTTACACGTTCTGTGTTCAGCATTTCTTTATGAATGCTTATTCTTTTGTGTAATTTCAGCAACTTCTAAATGTAAAACCAGCTTGTTTTGGTAATAAACACCTCAGAGTATATTTTATTAAAAAAAATAATTTCATCATTCTTTATCAGCTCTTTCAGTAGCTAAATCTACCAGCTGGTAGTTATTAACTAAGAATCAAATAGGTACAGTTGGTTTCTTTTTTTTCTTTTTTTTTTCTCCTTTCCAAGTGTATTTTTTTTGAAAGCTCTTTATTTTACTCTTCTCGTGCCTGTTGGTCAACATAGATACATGGATTCCACAAAAATCATAGATAACTGAGGGATTTGCTTATCCCAACAGTAGGCTATAAAGTACATTTAGTAATATACTTAATTCCTTTTCTTGTAATCTCATTTTCCATTCCAAATTTAAAACTTACATGATAAAGCTAGTACAAGGTTTCAAATTAGTCATTTAATCTTTTATTCTCTTTGATGTTTCTTTATTTTAGGAAGCATTGTAGGAATTAAAGGCAACTCTGGTCAAAGTGTATACAGTGCTACCAAAGCAGGATTAGTTGGATTTTCACGCTCCCTTGCTAAAGAAGTAGCAAAAAAGCAAATCCGAGTCAACGTGGTTGCTCCAGGTTAGTTTTTGGGAAGTTCCTACATCCTTGAGTGTTGCAATACGTGATCATCAAGACTGATGGATATTTGCTGTACTCTGAAAGTACAAAGTGCTATTATTTTCTTCAACTTTTGTAAGTAAATGTTTTTAATCTCTTTTTTTTTCAGTTAAAAGTATAATATGTTCTTTTACAAAACCTTCAGTCTTTATAAGGGAACACTGAGAAATTTGGCAGAGTGTGTCTTACACTTTATCCATTATTACATAATAAATATATATTTTTTTTTCTTTGCTCCTCCTTCAAAACCTGCTGTCCTTGCAGATGGAAGAACTAATTATATAGACAGCTACCCTCGTCTCCTGCTAGAGAATGCTTATTTGTTATTAGAGAAACACGAAAGACCACGACAAGCTGGCATGAAAGCATGCCTGTCTATCCCTGTAGTAAAAGGAGAGAGTCTGGAAGGAGTTCTGTGAGGACAAGGCTGTGATTTCACAAGATGATCTGGCCCAAGCAAACCATCACCCTTTAAGGAAAAATCCTTATGTCTTTTCTGACTTTTTCCACTCATAACTGTGTACTCTGCTGCTCACCTTGTGCTAGCTCTAATGCTTCTCAGACCTCTACATGAACCAGTTTGTGAACTAGGCAGGAAAAATACTTTTTATCATTTAGTGAGTTGAGCAGCTCACTGAAGGGTCCAGAGCCATCGTAAAGGGGCAGAGTTGTACAGTAGAAAGCAAAACTGAGACTTTCTCTTCTTGGTGACAGCTAGAAAGCAGAGATGATCGGCTCTTTATGAAGCTGCAGCTTATGTGAAGAGAAGTGCAGCAGTGGGAAAACTGAACCTCAGAAAACAGATAACTGTAAAGAAATGTCCTTCAAAAATGTCAAGAAATATCCTTCAGATGAGTGCTGTAATAGAAATTATGCAAGTGCTGGCATAATTTCTGAAATATAATGGAAACACTTGCAAGCTGTAGGGGTTTCTTGACAGAGATTTCTTACTCTTGTTTTTATTGAGAATGTTTTGGTGAAATGACTGTATTTTGTCTTTCAGGAAAGTTATATTAAATATGCTTTTGGGACCCAATTTTAGTTACCTTTTTTTTAATGGACTTCCATAGATCTTTGCTTTTTTATTATTACATCGATGCTTCCAAAACTGGAAGACGTTTTATTGGTTAGGTAAAAAAATGGTTAGGTCTCAGCTATAAAATGATGTGGACTAAATTCTGAGACTTTGAAGAATGGTAGCTGGTGCTGAATCCTGGTAGTAGATTTCACTTTGGAGGATTCTAGGGAAAATCCGCTAGAGAAATTTAGTTGAAGGTTAGGTAACTCTTCAAATCTCTCTCCTCTCTTAGGCTTTATTCACACAGAGATGACTGCTCATTTGGAAGAAGATCGGTTGAAGAAAGCAATTCTCCTTGGAAGATTTGGAGAGCCTCGTGAAGTTGCACAAGCTGTTGTCTTTCTTCTAGAGTCCCCTTATGTTACAGGGAGTACTCTAGTTGTAGATGGAGGCTTGCAGCTTCTGACTTAAATACTACCTTGAATAAGTACCCACTTAAATGTCATGATGGTAATATATAAATATATACTAATTAAAGGGCGTGGGTGGAGGTTAGTTGAAGATTGATGTATGAAATTGACTTGATACTGTTTAGTCAGAGGACAAATTCATCAGTGGTAAAGTCCAGCATGTACATTTAGCTACCCAAAAGAGTCCATTTGATATTATGAAGTCTGTGTATGTAACAATTTGAAAAAGATCTGGTTTTGGTATAGTTTTAAATAACATGCTGATAAATTTTTAAAGCACTATATTTTTATAAAATCATGTTTTCCAATTTGGGATAGAGTGGAGATTTTATTTGAATTATAATGTTACACAAAGGTTAATAAAGTGTGGAGGTGTGTTTATTGGTTGGCAAGTAAGATTGCATCAAGTTTTTCATGTAGGGCAAAGATTGCAAACTGCATAATTTTTTATTCTTATCAGTTAGTCCCTACAAAGTGCCAAGGAATTTTCTTTGGTTTTTGTTTGTTTGTAGCTAAGACTACAAAGCTAGGAGCTTCTAAATCTGCAGCATACCTGAATTGCCTTTAGGAGATTTAATTACATGCGATGTGTTTTTCATAAAGACAAAACCTGCTCAGTTCCATCCTTGAATGTATGTACAGCACTCATTTAATGCAGTAGCCCTTGCGTGTATACATTGAAGGACTGTTGGTTGGTCATTGGAGTTGCTAATTCTGTAATATTCTGAGTTGGAGCTGCACATACACTGGTGAACAGTACAGTTGCAGACCTTGCCGCATAAAAGACTTTCACTGACTCAGTAGATGTTTAGAAAACACTTATCACATCCAGAGCGTGAAGTCAGGGTGTTTTCCTCTATATCTTCTTAAACACTCAGTTCAACGCTTATGTTGATGCTCTTTAACATGTATGTATAGTCAATAAAATAGCCATTTATTTTATTCAAAGCAGCTTTTGAAGCAGAGTAATTATTCAGCTGTAAATGATCCTGAGTGTTCCTCTCTTGCTGAAAAATTACCAAAAATTTGACCTCGGGCTTTTCTATCGAGATCAAGTAATTTTTGGTAATTGATGTTTTTATCATCTGTGAAGAAAACTATCAATGTGGTTTAGGACCTTCACTTCTCAGCTCCAGTGTTCATTGCATCATGATCCAGATGTTGACTCAACTTTTGAAATTACTTCCCGTCTTGGCAGAAACTGAAGAACAGAAAGAGATCTCACTGATGATAACTTTGAGTCTTTAAAGTCTGAGATTTTCTTCATTTGTGCAGCTGAGAAATTTTGTCTTTGTTCCAGAGAACAGTGCGTGTTCAAGCTTCTCGCAGGTATGTATTGAGAAATAATACAAGGAATGGTTGTATATTCAGGGGGTTTTATAGTTGGCTGTGTTACTCACTTTGGAATATAATTATCACTAAAGGTAGTCCTTTCAGGAGTCCTTATCTTACTGTTATCTCTTTGTAGATACGTGGTGTTGTTTGCTGTGAAAAGTTATGTGTCATATGTGTCTTCACACCAAAAATATAATTGCTAATTACGTTTCTCTTTGATAGGAGGAATTGGCCAGAGAATAGATGAATTTTTTCCGAGGGCACTGAAGGTGAGGAAGGACAGCTGGTACTCTCATTTTTACTAGTCAAGTAGTAGTACGTCAGTAACTTGGCTGCTGCCCATACCTTTCCTTAGTATTTTACAGGCAAAGCCTGTCTGACATATCTTGACCAGAAGCCAAAATTAAGAGACTAAAAATAAATTCCTCTTAGTGAGTTCTGACCCTAATTATTATTATGCCTTGTTTTTTGGGGTAAGGGAACTGTTAAATAAGTTATTAGCAATGGCATTTCTAGTTTATATTTGTGTTTAAAACCTGGAATAACACCCTCAGAAGAAGCTTGGTATGCCACTAAGTAATTTTTGTGAACGTTGCAATACAAACTGTGTTTTCAGTACTGCTGTTGCTATAGGACTAGAGTGAAGTGCTGGTTGCCTTAAAGTCATATTTTTAAAAGACCTTTTTTTCCCTTTTCTTCAAACCGGTAAATTAGAACTGAAAGCTAGTTAAAAACAGTAATTTGTTTCAGTGTTTACTCTGTATATCTACTCTAAGGAGCAATACCTGTTTGTCAGAGTAGGGTTCTGCCTGGCCGGATGTGATGTCCCAGACAGTGGAAGTAGTGAATGCAGAGGGTAGGTTAAGTGTGTGGTGATGTCTCCTTAGAAGACTCTTGTACCTCCAGCAATTTGATATGTTTGAATCTGCCATTTGATAGCTCTGGTTGAGGCCTGCACATTTGGTGAGACATTAGAACACCCTCTTGTGCTCTCTCTGTGTCCCTCTTGAATTTGTAGATTTCTATTTTTTCCTGCCTGCCTCAGTTGTTTCTGTTTCAAACTGAAGAGTCATATTTCTTCTAGTTGCTTGTTGCTGGAAAGCGCTTTTGTACCTTACATCATCTTTGTTGTCCTTTACTTTTCCAGTTCCTCAAGGAGGGAGAAGCAGGTGGAACCACTTACAGTATTTGCTGTGGATTGATCTAAAAAATAATAAGAATGGGATGTTTTGTTTTATATTGCTTCCAAAAATAATGTCTGCTTGTTTTGCCTTTTCCTAACCTTTACACTTACCTCTTCATCTATATAAGAACAACAATTCAGTCATAAATAATTAATGGTCAACTTCGAGCCCATTTCCTTATATATGTGTTTAGGACTGACTTTTTGTATTTTCCCCAGTGTGAATTGTTCTCATTTATCTACACTGAATTTAATCTGCTGATTTTGACACCTGTTTCCTCAGTGAAATGGTTGTGCAATTTTTTATATAATTCCTTTATTACTTTGAGTAACTTAGTGTTACTGGAATATACTGTGGGCTTCAGAAATTGCTGTCTCAGACCCTTATGAGTAGGTTGTACTTTGCTAGCCCCAGCATGGGTGCCTGTGGTGTTCTGTTGGCGATCTATGTCCTTAGCAAAGAATGACTGCTGATTCATAACCTTTCTCTTCTATCTTGAACAAATTAATGATGTGACAACTTCTTCTCTTGGCAGCATAGCATCTTTAATGGTTTTTGGCAAGGGGATGTGTCAGATGCCTTTTAGAATTTCAAGCATGCTGTATTAGATCTCCTTACTCTCATCTTTTTTTAGTCTTTAGAAAAACTCTTAAAATGTTTATCAAACATGCCCTTCCTTTGCAAAAGCAACTCTGACTTTCCTCAGTATGTTTATCCAGTTGTTTTCATAGTTTTAGAACAATTTCTGCCAATTTGCTATGTACAGAAAAATATAATTAGTCTATAGTTCCCTGGGTCCCTCTGGAATCTCTTCTTAAAAAACAAGTGATTCTTCCACCCACAGAATTCCCCAAAGCTTGCTGTCACTTTTCCTAGCTTCCAGTCATTTGCCAATGAGGCAGTTTTAACCCAGAAGTTTCACACTGCAGTTACTTACTTCCTTTAGAATTAAGGAGTTGAGAGCCCCCAGCCCCAGCCATTTATCACTCTTTCCTCTGTAACCTCTTCTAATCTTCTGCTCTGAGGGGTAACACCTTCAGTGAGTTGCCTGTGGAGGTTCTGCTCGAGTTCCTGCATGGTACCAAAAACTGATTTAGGGGTTTGTTCAGAGTTTGGGGATTTTATTTTCTCTGTGGCCTTGCCTTCCCTGAGCAGTTTGCTTTTTATTTTGATCATCTGCTTGTCTTATTCAGGCACGGTACCTGTTCCTAAGGTGGTGTTCGGTTTGTATGCACTTTGTAAATTGTTCCTTTACACTCTGATCTGATTTTACGTTCGGTGACAGATTCCATTTGACTGCTAGAGCTAGACTGCTGTTTTTACAAAGGTTGACTTTTAAATTCTAGTAGCTCTTACTCCATGCTAGCTTCCCCCTCTTCCCAAAAAAGTTTATTTTGGCATGCGTATTCAAAGTCATCATACTGAAGTTCAGTGCATACAATCTGAGTGTTGTCATCAAGCATTGCATTTTAATTTATTTTTTTTTTACTTGTCTTTTGGGTTTCATTTTAGCGTATTTCCTTATTTTGTGTTACTTCTTTTTTATGGAACTGTGCAATAGTGGACTGTTGTCTTTATTAATAAACTTGGTCAATATTCTCCCGGAAATAAAAGTTACCATCACAAAGCCAGTCTTTGAAAATAGCATTTTGACTCAGACCTTTTATGCTCCCAGGGACCACAGCCAGAGTTGAGTAGCCCTGACTGTCTGCATGAAAAAATATATTAAAAAAGTGATCTTGGCCTCTTCAGTGTGACGTTTATCCAACTTGCTGATAATTGCTGTGTTTCATTACAGTTACATTGCTGGCCTTATAGTCCTTGGATGTCCTAGCTACTGCCATCATCTTAATTATGTGGGTAATCATATTGTCTAACAGCAGAGTTTGCCTTATTAGGCTGAGAAATTCAATCCATATTTGATTTGATGAGTGAATATATTGATATTCAGTTTGATGGCTTTCCTATGTGTTTTGTATCATTATCTTGCTTATTTGTCTTGCTTCTGTCATATTTCTGCTATGCTTGTTATGTCACTGCCCTTGATTAAAGACAGACATTCGGGTTTTATGTCTTGTGCTGCTAGCATTTATGCTGAGCTATACAGAAATGTTTTGGGGTTTTTTGCATGCAGGTGTTCTTGAGTAGGACTGCGTGCTTGGCTGGCTTACCATGATTTCTCAACTGAATTTTGAAAACTTCAGTCCAGTCTCTTACTAGACATACAAAGTTTCTGTGATTCCATTCCTAATGGAAGTGAGAGCATGTGCTCTTATTCATCTGATGTTTCTTCGCCTACTGTATTGCTTAAAACCTGCCTATAATCTTTTAAGTACCATTGGAGCCTTGCTTCTCCTGCTTATCTCTTAAGAATTGTGTTTGTAACTCAGAAGTGGCTGTGGTGAACTCACTATGTTAGTCTTTTCCTACTTTTGAGGCATGTATTGCAATTCGTTATCATCAGTAGAAGTTTCTAGCAGGACGCACAAAATGTCATTGAGGTTTTTTTTTAATATTGCAGCTCTACATAGGAGCTGTTGCAAGGCGCAGACTTTCTTTTGCAGACTTTCTTTTATGGTAACAGATGCATGTAAAGTGTCCTGAGTTAGTGTGTGCTGAGTTAGTGTGTGGTATCCTATGAAGAGATTTCATTTTGGCCTCCTGAGGGCAGTCTATCCTAAGGCATATTATTGTATTGGTAGTATTTGGTTAGTATCTGTATAGTTTTAGGGGCGGGGAGTTGCCTGTGTAGACACAAAGTTAATAGCTGGCATTGCTGTTACCTGTCCAAATCCATATATCCTGAGCTGTCTGGGGACGTAAGGCGTGATTTTTAAAGATGGAAAGGATTTCAATATTGAGTTCAGTGAAATTGGATAGGAAGTGGATATCTAAACCCCAACCTTCAAAGACTCTTTATTACATTATTATCTGCAGTTAACATACATTGTAATGACTATCTATTGCTGTTAGATAAATTTTCCTCCTTTGATGTGTTTCATAGTGTGAGAGGTTGCATTGCATGAAACTGAAACATAAATTGTTGCAACTGTGTGACAGTGTTGGTTTTTGTTTGTTTGTTTTATTTTATTTTTTAAGCATACTGTAGTTCATTTAAGTAAAGCTGATGAAAACTGAACTTTCCAAAACCAGGTACACCCACTTAATTCGGCGTTTGAAAAGAAAGGGCAAATATAGTGGTGGATAGAAGTCTTTAAGGAGCGTTGGCTCTTTAAGAACTCTGCTGAAGCCCCAGATTACATTTTATTTTCACCCACAGACTATGTTCAATGTCAGTGCCAAAGGCTTCTTTTTGCTGTAGATACGTCTACTGAGTTAGTAACAAATATTAACTGTACCTTGCCAGATATCTTTAGATCACTATGACCACAACTGTTTTAGTATTTTATGCTTTTATTTTTCATATTAACAGCTCATACCTGTTAAGATCCTGGGACACGTTCATTTCATAGAACAAAATACGACATTGAAACCTACAGTCATGGTTTTTTTCACTCTTTTTGAAATACATCAGATACAATTCTACTTTTTTTTTCCTCCTTTTTTTCTTCATGTATTTCACTGTTATAGCCTCATATTCTGAAATAAAAACGAATCTTTCTGTCATAGTTGTTAAAACTAAAATTGCTTTGGCCACTTCGGTAACAAATTGCCAGTTTGGGTATGATGATGTCAAACGTGTGGAAACAACATACAAGTGAAACCCACCAAATCTTCCTTGGTATCGTTATACGCACATTAGGACAATGTCAGTGGGAGTGTGGGGACAGAGGCCGCTGAACTAAAACTGTCTGAGCAAACGGAGCTGCGTGGGTGTTACCGTTCCCCAGGCTGATGGCTGACACTGTTGAGGTGGCCTTGCACGCGTAGTGTGTTAACGGGTTTGCAATTGCTGCGTTATTTTGAGCAATTTGTTTAGGGCTAACTGCGAGTGGATTATATGGTGTTGCTGAAGCATGTTAGTGAAGCAGTTTGTTTTTGCGGATTCTAATCTGCAGATCTCCCAGCTCTGGGCTTCTCATGCTAATGCACTAAAAGTACATGTTGCACCTATATGTTGGAGCCTGTGTTGTAAACAGATCTCCACCCAGATGTTGAAGACGTGTTAAAAGCTCTAGATTCCAGTGTTTACTTCCTGCTGCTGTCAGTCTGACTTTTTATCCTATTTCTTTCAGGTAGTTGGTAGATTTTCTACTGAAAACTTCCTGCAACCCTAGGGAAAAGAAACAATATAGTCATTGCATGTGTTTTGTATAGATGCCGTTTAGTGTGTGCATATATGATTTTTGATGGGGAGAGGGCTCTGCCAGCCGTAGACTGAACTGCATCCATTCCCTGCAGGTTCTTGTAGTTCTGTTGTTGGGAGGCATATAGAACAGAGAGCAACCGTAGTTTTCTAGTTAACCATAATTTGCAGAGCACCAGAGTGAAGGTCATGCTCAGCTTTCTTCTAGGCAGTGAAGCTGTATTCAGTTGGTCAGTAAAAATTGGATTAGCGAGGTCGATTTACTACACGGTTTTGCAAAGCTGTTTACTAAGTTTTCTGTAAAATCTTTGTTTCTATTAGCATCATGATACCTTTCTTCCTAATGCCGTATTATCTGGCTTCTAGTAATGCTTATCCTGTGCCGCTCTCTGTCATTGATTAAGGCAGTATCTTTACATTTGGGGGAGAACCAAATATACTAGATGATCATTATGTGAGGTGAGTTTTGTTCATAAGAAATGGTTTATTCAGGTGTATTGAGCTGAAGCTGTCCATGAAGAGCTACTTGCATGGCCAAAGTAATAAACTTCGTTTCGCCTCTAAAAAGGACAACTCATTTGAGCTCCCCTTACTGTATTATCCTTTGTAAACAGGAACTGTATTTCTGCTGTACTAGCTGCTGATTAGTGCTCTGCTATGTCTCTGCTAATTCTTCTGACTTCCACATTGAGCTCAACCACATTTACGGGGCGTTCAGTCCTGAATTCTGACTTGACGTCTGCCAGAAGCGGCCAGGAGGAATCTGACCTCTGAAGCGAGGGCAGTGGAGGTCTCACTGATCATCAACGTTTTTCTTCCTCGCTTAAAGTGCTGTGGTTTTTTTCCTTTACCTTAGGCTTGGATGCCACTTGCCCTGGGCAAAGACAGATCACTGATGTCTTCGTCCTCGGAAATAGTGATTGGAAACACAGCGACACTCCATCTCCGCTTTTAGGATGTATAGGCTGACCTGAAATTCGTTTTTTTTAAAATTACAGTTACTGGTGGTAGCTGTGCCTTTTCTTGTAACCATTTTTAGGTGTTACAAGAAAACACTAATAATCACAAATGAAAGCTTTGCTCTGCTTTTATGAAGTTGGTTGTTCAATGGACTTGCTGCTCAGAAAAAGCTTAAAAATAATTTAAAAATTACTTCATTAAGATTTGTAACTGTGTTATGCTTTTTGTATACAGGACTTTGAGGGGAAACAACTAACAGAGCCTATTTTAGAGTTTGAAATCCATATTATGTAATTACACTTTTTTTCCCAGTGGAAAGTGGATCTGGACCTTTACATACTGAAGTTCTTGAAAGCTGCTGCTGTTCCATACCTGGAATGACATCATTCACGTACAGTTCAAGATCTTTGGAATTACTAACAGTTGTGCTGATAGAAGAATTACATTTGATTTTAGGTTTTCCTTTATTATACATTATTAAACATGACTTAGTAAGTGACGAGAGACTGTACAGCTGAAGTTAATACAGAACTTAAGAAAAGTAAAATTTTTATTGTAGATTAACAGTATATTACAAAAATGTTCAATGAATCTGATTCTGAAGTGTTGTAGGAGGAAGTGAGTTAATATGTTAATAAGAAACAATTGTACTATAGAATACTGTGGTAAAACAGGTTTTCTTTTAGACAGGCCCTTTCCTACAGATGACTCCAGCAGTTGCTCAGACAAATGCTTCAGGTGAAAGCCATCTCCAAAATCTGCTAGTTCTTAATCTGCAACAGAATAGAGTTGCTTGTTGTATGGGAAGTCTTATCTTATTAGTTATTTTCAACACCTTTTAGTACCCTCTGCTCTTTGTAGAAATACTCTGTGATGTCTGTGCCAAGAGTTGGCCAAAAAAAGCTTGCCAGCATGGTTACTTGTGTGTTTAACAGAACAGTTTCAGGCAAAAAAAAACCCAAACCCAAATCCATTCAGTGTGATGAGATTTGTAGAGCTCCTGCCGTAAATGATGTCATCATTCTGAGTAGTGGCCATGTGCTGTTATTTTTTTTCTTCTTTCTTGTTCTGCAGCTGTTTCTGGACCATTTACGCTACTACAGAACTAGAAAGTGACAGCAATTGCAAGACTGGGCCTTCCCCAGGGTTTACCTGTTGCTCTGCAGTTGGTGTATAAAGCAAAAAACTTCTCCTTCCTGGTGGTGTTGGACCGAAGTTCATTCCTCTTCCTCCTCTGTAGAGCTCCTGAAATCATTGCTGTACAGGTACTGTGGCGTGTAGCCTGGCTTTTTTGCTCTAGGCGTGAGTTGAGCGTTATGTTCCAAACACTGACGTTTTTACTAGCGATTCAGTGCAGTATGACATTATTTTATGTATTAATCACTTTTGTAAAAGGATGCAAAAAGGATACAAAGGATGCAAATGACATTATTTTATGTATTAATCACTTTTGTAAAAGGATGCAAATTGTGGCTTAATTCTGAATTACAGTTGCAAACTTTAAGACACGTTAAAGAATACTGTGTGCTGTCTGGAATAGACTGTAAAGTTCTTGGGGCAGGAGCTGGGTTTTCATCTGCCTGATGTGTCTTAAGTGCTCATGGTTCTGTTCATACAGAAAAACTACGGGGGGGGAGGGCTTTTTCTTTTAGCTAATTCAGGAGAATGAGCTAAATGTCAGCAAATTGTGCCCCTTGCATGTACAGCTGCATTGTGAGGCCATGAATCAGGTCTGTTGTCAACGTGCATAACCTGAGCAGGCATTTCCAGTGCCTGCGTTAATCCCTCTATACCACACAGCTGGGTCACGCAGCCGGAGCACGCAGCTCATCTCCTCAGCATCATGACACGATGGATAATGTGATCTCGTGAAGTATTTACTGACACAGTAAGTCCATTTGGGCTGCTGGCGGAGCTAAGGATGTAGTTGTCCATAGGTGGAGAATCAAGGCATTTATTAGCGTACAAACTAAGTGAATTAAAATGGTCTTTGAAAGTGGTGATATAGAAAGAAACTAGGATTAATAAACTAGGGTTTCAAATTGTACTGTAGCTTGGTTTTGATCTCCAACCCCCAGTTGGCTGTGAGGGAAGAAAATTTATGTTAACTAATTGTTGTTCTGGTGGTGAAGTTGCAGGAAAAAGGGGTTGTGTGGTAAGGTACACCACCAGCTGAAACAAACTTCATGCATGTGGAATTTTGCACCTCATTGTTGGTGCTCTTGACAGAGGGTTCTGTCATCGTCCTGAATGTAGTTGCATTGAGTCTTTGATTGCTTTGAATGCTCTAGGACTGAGCAGCTTCCTAAATAATTTGGAGTCTTCCCAGAGCTAAACCTGAAGTCTCGCAAAAAAATAGGACTTCTTTTTTTAGTCCTATGAAATGATAAAAGTACACTGTCAAGTCGTACTATCTATCTTTGGAGTTTGCGGAGGGAGATTAAACTTCTGAAAGTTACTTTGATGCTTCCAAGAATTTCAGATTTTTGGCTTGAAAAGTATGTCGTTTTCCTGTGCCACACTTCTATCTCTGAATTTGTAAACCCAAACAGTCCCAGTAACTAAGTAACAGCACAGCTGAGTGTTTTCATAAAAACAACTTTGCTGCTTAGAGATGTGATTTACTACTTAAGTGTGTGTCTCTACATATATACAGAGGCAAAAAGCACTGATGACCTCATCTTCAGCCAGCTCACAAGAGCAGTCTCAGTTTTTTAGCCTCTAAGCCAAAGACAAATGTACTGTAAGCAGACAGAACTCCATTGACTGCAGTTGCAGTATCACCGTTAATGTCACTGCTCACTTAATTGCTGAGATAATTCTGTTTCTAGTGATCAATGCTTGAAATGTAAACCTAGAAGAAAAAAAATTATTATCTTGCATCTTTCCCAGTATCTTTGCACAGAAAGGAAAGAAGGAGAAGCTAGTTAATATTCAGGATTTTACAAGTAAATGTTAACATTTTATTTTTTAATGTTGGTATTGCCTTCTTAGAAGACTGTTCTTACACCAGTTTACCAGCACTTGGGCCATGCCCTTAGGATCAGTTGTAAGTGATGTCGTATTGCAGCTACTAGACACATAAAATAGACCTGCTTATTTTGTTACCTATTAAAAAAAAGCATCTTCAGGTACTTTTATTTGGCAAAAGCTTATTTGAATTTATGGGTCGTGTTCCTCCGTTTTTTTTAAACAAGATTCTTGATCACAAGCATAATATTTTGATAAATTCTGGTCATTTTTAGATGCTGCATATAGCCCTCATTTCATCTGTATTCATAGTATTTAAAATTTCTAAATCTTACACTTGGGTGCTTGTACTGAAAGAGTTAATAGTCTTTACCAGAAGGAAAACTTTCTATTTGTGTAATATTTATTGATGTTAAACCCACATTATATCAGCACAACAATCCAAAGTAATGATAATACATTTTTTTTTATAAATACAAATAAAAGGTGGCAAAATAATGCTAGTGAAGCTAAACAAAAAAGTAAAGTAGCATGTCACAGTCAAGAAAAATTTGGCAAATGATATGACATACTTTTTCTAGAATAGAATCAGGTTATTCCCACATGACAGACTATGACGTTAATCTAGATTAACGATCCCCGTAACTGGTCATATCCTGCACCAGAACAGTACTACCTTATGTGCTAAAGTTTATTAGTCACTAAAAAACAAAACAAACTTTGTGTACTAACAAAGCAATACACGTATAGCAGTAATGCAATATATGGTGTACACAATTACAAAATTAAAAAAAACCCCTAAGTACAGGACTTCTGAATAACTGAACTGAGATAAAAGATTTCAACACTTTTATTATAAATAATGAAAGATACCATATATGTGCTTCATATAAGGAATACAGTGTTTTCCTTTCATAGCGAAGTATGCTCGTACCATCAAATGCTCATTTTCCTTGTCAGGCCTAGTAATTCTTCCATCCCTCCCTCCCCTTCATCTGAAATCCATGTGGTTCTAATTTAAAACTACCTAGGCAGGGCTGGCTTAGGGGGGGCTCCAGTTTGATGGGGATTTGCCTTGCATTCTGAAACTAGCCTTCAGGCTTTTCATCTGCGGCGCACAGACTCTACCCATTAACAGAGCTGTCATTTGTCTGCAATCGGGAGCAGAAAAAAATAAAATCTACCAGAGACATGTGTTAAGTTAAGAAGAAAAAAAAAAAAAAGCGCAAATTTGATGTTGGTTTTGTCCATCTTCATTTTCTACTTCCTCAGATCTGCAAGCTTATCACCTGTGGTGTATACTTGTCATTTAAGTTCATATTGCAGTCTCAACCCATTTTTCACTTACAATACATTTCCAAAATCCTCATACACATTACACAAGCTTTAAACAGTCGAACGTGCCATACGTACACTCCCTAGTTTTCGTCTCACCGTAGAATTTCAGATTCTCGAATGGGAACATGACGAGGTTACAGACTGTCTTTAGGAATTCCATAGAGAGGTTCAATCTCTTGCCACGTCCCCTCCCACCATTTTTCCCCTGTCTAGTTACCAATATTTATGGTCTGGAGTAGACTGCTGTTACAGGTCAGCTCTTGCTTCATTATCTTGAAGAGGTTAAATTGCTTACGCTTAAACTGTCTTTGCGGTATGTTTGTAAGTAAGCCTCCTCCTAGATGGCAAAAAAAGAAAAATACAAAGGAATTTAAAATTAGGGTGTTGATGTTGCTTTATAGAATTGTCCATACCAACAGCATTTAAGGCAAGATATTTTTTTCATTGTAGAACAGAAAGCAGTTTGCAGAGATACAGCATTGGCTTACGTTTCTCTTCCTTGTCCTTTCCTGTTTTATTCTTACAATATTGCACTTGTTCATTGTCGCTATCAGAATGCGTTGCCATTTTAGAACTATAGATAACCATACATTCTAATTTTCTCTGTGATCTAATGGTCTCAAATAAAACATCTTGCACCATTACGATTGTGTAGTATCTACTTATTGCTTATGAAGGCACGTAGTGATAAACAGTGTTCTCCTCTGAAAAATCTGTCTCTCTGATGTATTTTGGCCTTTATGAAAAGGGTTATTCGTAAGAGCTGAAGCAACTTAGGTATAAGGAACTGGTGAATGTGATTTGTTGTGCAATGTGTACATCTCTATTAATAATCTATCTATTCTTCTAATTTGGTATAATGAATAAGGAATATATGGTTATTGTGTTTGTTGTTTATCTTTTGTACTTGAAGGTGTTTGCCTTTGCATAAAGTGACATAGGAGTATCATTGGTCAAGGCAATGGCTTCAGTGTTTCTGCTTCGAAAGAAAATGATGGAAGTGGCAGTTGGATCTACAGATCATCGCTCTCTACCAAGCCGGATTGCATCGTCAGGTGGACTGGATTTGCTTCAGGCTGGAAAGCTGCTTTGATGTCTAGTCCTTGGTCACAAAGTGCAGCGTATCGGCTGGCTGAGGGCCGCACCTTCTTTGGCTTGGTTGTCTGAGGTGGTTGTTGCCACTGAGCTATAGATTAAAAGGGAAAGAAAAAAATGTTAGCCATCTTCAGCTGTGCAGCAAAGCGTGACAGATGCACAATCAGCCCTTTGTAAAGGAGATACTGATTTCTGAGCAGCAGAAAACCATTATGCTAAAGGTAAGTTTGTTTCATTCCATGGTGGTTGCTTTTTTCCTCAGAATCTAGTTTCACCTTCAGATGTGGGAAGTAAAAACAATCGTGTCTGTGTTTGTTACTTTGCCTTTTTGGCATTGCTTTCTACCTTTCCGTGTGTCACGGAGAAGGGTTACAGCAAGGGGGTTGTTTCCGTGCACTAATATTACAGTGACAGGCCAGTTTGAGGGTTATTTGTTGTGTGTGAAAGGAAATTGTCTGGTTCCATTGCCACCCCTCGTATGCTGAGCCAAGTCTCTAATTCACGAGTGCCACAACCACCGCCGCCCCAGAAGCCATCATTTATCATTTCAGTCTCTCCCCCTCCCCCCTCCCTGCCCCCTTTCATTCTTGTTATGAGAAGACTGGTAAGAGATTTTGGTTTAAGAAAACATTCACTATGTAAGGGGCTGCTTTGGAACAAACTGAATAATTAAGCAGAAAGCCATAAAACATCTACTACACTCCTGGTAGCAGCCACAGGTGTATTACAGAGTATTGTACAAAAGAATACAAAAGGTTAGGGAAGTGCTAGCAGAGCAAGAGTAATAATGATCCACAAAAATAATGTAGTCATGCTGTTATCTGTTGTTAATTAGCTGTATTTAATATACTAAGCAAAGACAGAAAGCATGCATGCTTGTTTTGCTTTAGGTATCTGAAAGATGGTGAAATGTACTTTGACAGAGCATTTGTTGTCTTGATGTGGATCGTTATTATTGAGGAGAAACTATAAACGAAAGAGAGAGAGACCAATGTAAACCATTCTGTGAATGAACTGAAACTTAGAGAACTGTTGCTTTTGGAGGGATTAATGTCATCATGAAAACTGAAGTCACTTACTATAAACATCCAACCTGGCAGTGCAAGACACAATCCCAGCCTCATTCTTAGCTGACACGGTGTACCAGCCCGCATCCTCCTTTGTAGCTCCCTGAATAAGCAGGCAAATGTAGCCGTAGTTATCCTGGTGCATGCTGAACAAAAGAAAAATAGAAAATTACTATTTCAATTGCAAAACAGTGTAGACTATTTTAAAATGTCATTATAAACAGACCCAATCCTTTGTTGTTACAAATTATAATCCACTTCTAATTAATATGGAACTTCCCCTGAAATTAGCAAGTGGAAAATAAAACTTTAAGTATGTTTGACAATTTGGCAGTTTAATACCCCCTGTTGAAAACTAAGAAGCAAAAATGCATAAAGTAACTTCTCTTTCACAATTACAGATTAAGGCATCTGTAAATCTGATTTAAGTAGTAGGGACGCCAGAATTTACCCAGACTTTGGGGAAAGGATAACAAAACTTGAGGAACAAGGTACTGAAATCCTCTCAGTCATGTAGAAGGACAGCAATAATTTATTACAGTGTCATATCAGTAACGAGTTCCTTTTCTCACAAGATATCATGAGTTTGCTCTTAAGCGTTCCTACAAAATGTTATCAAATATTGAAGACAAGTTTATAGATCTTAGAATATCAAAAACCCCTGAATCTTAGTTGCTTAACTAATGCAGCAGAGTTAGGGATCCAGGTTTCTGCTGAGAAGCAGACAGCTTTCCTTAGGAGCCTCATTTTTCACCAGTAAATTTCTGTAAGTCTTAGTTCGAGAAGAGAAAAACTACTTCTCCACGAGCTTAAAGTGCAAAGATAGTTGTTTAAGTCCAAGGACGGAAAACAGATCTAACATTTTAATTCTGGTGGAGCCACCAGGCTGGCTGCAAGTTCGAGTAAATGTCATAAATTATTACAGTAACTCGTTAATATTTATGAGCTGCTGTTCACAGAAAGCATTCTTAAGTCCTTCTAGGTTTTCAGTTGTGTTACAGGATAAATCGTGATTGAAGTTATACATGGGGAGATTATTCCAAGTCAGTCTAACCTCACTCGGTCGGTGTTGTATGTGAGTGACTCGTTCTCTTTCTTCCAAAATATCTGAGGAGATGGCTCCCCCGAGATTCGACACTCCAGTCGCACTGGGAATCCCTCAGTCACACCTGTGTTTTGTAGCTTCTCTATAAACACAGGTGCTTTGTGTACTTCCTTAGCTGTGAAAATAAAGATTGCAGTCATGTTGACACTAGTCTGTGAAAATGTAGCCTTTCTTTCAGCAACATGCCGAAAACCAATAATGAAAAAATATAAGTGGCAGGAAACTGAAGTGTTGTCTTCATTAATCACAAAGTCCAATCCTGGTTCAGCTGAAGAAACCAGTCACATCAGTATTCTAACAGGGAAGAAGTGAGCGCTAATAGAGCCGAGTGGTTTCCCCCACCTCCCCAAAAGAATTGAAATGTTGAGCACGAAGACTCGATAAACTGGCTGCACAATGCTTGTTAAACAGTGCTGCTTCATACGCCATAAAAGGATGGGCTTTTAATTATAGAAGGAACTGCTCTACAGAAGGTTGGAATGGCATTAATCTAATACGCTGGGAAACAGACCAGTCACGTCATACTAGCTGCCCGTTGCTGCATCTGGGTCTGCACAAATTGCCATTAAAAGCCCCAGTCAAGAAAATATAGTCAGGTTTGTGGCCTCAACTGTGGCAAAAGCCCTCTTTTCTGAACTATGTGCACAGAGGTTACTTTCCAGTCAACCTGTGCCACAACATGACATAAATGTACCATCTATAACTATACGGTAGTTCTGTTACTGCTGGGTTTCCTTTTCTTACCCCCCGCCCCTCAGCCATCTCACTTGGTGGCACTTACTCATGTTATCCGTACAGTGCTCAGTGTGGAAGCTTAGCGTGGAGATGCGAGATGTTACCTGCAACGATGAGCTCCAGGCTGAATGTGTTTTCCCCAGCTCGATTGCTGGCAACACACGTGTAGATTCCGGCATCTCTGGCTGTGACTGGTTCTATGATCAAGGAGTGCACGCCATTCTCACGCACCAACATTTTGTGAGAACTATCGGGGCGAATTGGTCTTCCATTAAGTTGCCAGCTTAAGTCTGGAGTCGGTAATCCACTAACCTTAAGTGTAAACACAACAATGGGAAATTGTCTTAGCCATACAAAACACTGGAGGAGTCCTGACTTGTTACTTCAGAGAAGTTTGGTTTTGTTTGCTGCTGCAGGTGTACTACAAGATTTAAAGATGTAATTCTGTCCTCAATTACACATTGACTCAGTTGTATTAATTTACTTACTTTCTGGCCAACTCCCTGAATTCCGTGATGTCTTATAGGCGTGACTGAAAAAAGATCAGTGTTCAGATACGCTAGAAGCTAAATAATAATACATTGCAAAACAAAAGGCAGGGTGACACCTTTTGTCTTTTTTTTTTTTATTGTTTGCTCTTCACATGGAATGAGAAGATACTCCTTTCTAGATTAACTTCTACTGGAAAACCTGCAGACAAAATGATGTTAGCTGACTAATTATTGAACACTAAGTTCCATTCCACTTAGGTGTAACCTAGCGACAGCACCGCCTGCACTGGGTAATGCTTGGTCTGTGTGAACAAGTCTTGTGCTTTTGAAAGCCGTGCCTTTTGCTCTGGGTACTGCTTGAAAACAAATAGCTTCTCCCAAATATATCAGCATAAAGTAAACGGAAGTCATCCAAGCCTTAATTAATTCTGTTAGGCAAAGTCATAAATCAAGACTGTATTGTTTGAAACTTTAATGGGGGATCGAAACTCAAGTAGGAAAAGGACTTAAACTGGAGAACACACTGTCTTTGTGGTGTGTGCTGCTCCCCTCCACACCCCAGCATAGCTGAATTCTGAAACTCACCTTATTGTGAGCTGCAAGATTTGCCTGAAGCACTTTCATTGGAGGGGAGGCAAACTTTTATTGGCCATAAGCAGTGAGATTAATTAACTTATTAACAGTCACTGAAGCTGCCGATAGGTAAAAATAGCTTTAAAAATAAACTAACTTGTTTTTTGAGTTAGCTGATGTTTGCGTGATACTTGCCTTGCAGTCCATTCTGCAGAGTTTTCCTTCTTGAACGGTCAGGTCTCCAGGAGCCTGCAGAAAATGAGGCCGGAAGAATCTTTCCTGAATTGGTTCATTTTCATCACCACTGTCCCTTGATCGAGATCGTGGTCTTAAAATAACATGAAATAAAGGTAAATTATTTTTTTTTCCCCTCTGCTAAATCAGAAGAACCAAAATCACTTATAAGACTGCTTTGAAGTTTAAGTCACTTCTTTGACCTTTACCATAATCGCTCCGTATTTACACACATACACGGGTAGCGTTTGGCTCAGACCGAGTCAGTTATGACACTGTAGTTAGTAATTACTTTCATCTAATTCACATGTTGCGGCAAAATATGATCTAGAAAACAATCTTGCTACAGAATAATTGCTTGTAATAATAATTTCTTTATACATGGTAGTATTTTTGTTTAGAGTTAGTCTTTAAATCGCTGAAATAGAAATAAAGGTCGTAGGCCCTAGCACATAGCTTCAGTTCCCCATTTCTAGTGTCCCGTGTGTTTAATCCCTTCACTGTTGCTGATGACACCAGAAGGTGCATATACTGTTCGTTAACTACGTTTACTTTTCAGAAAATAACAGCAGCTAAAAGCTAACTCATCTCAGCTGAGAAGAGACTTTTCCCATCAGGCTTATTTTTCATCTTCTCTTGTTCTGCACTGCTGAAGACCACGCAGAAGGTGCTGTGGATATTCTTCCACATTTAACAGAGTTTTTGTCTGAGAGATTCCTGAACATTTTCAAGGCACCGAATTGTGGTGTCAAAACAATGAGAATTTCATTCGCGAGCAATAGGAAGAAAAACTTTGGTCGTTAAATTGTTCTTCATAAAGGTATTATAAAAAGTTTACTAAGAAATAAAAAGAAGGAAAAATAACTCCTGTCCCCAGAAACAGTATGAATCACCTTGAGCTTACACAATATCATTTAATCCCTTTTCAGCACTGGCTGTTCTTGCCTGTTAATTTAATCTATTGAATCTTATTTCTAAGCGGTTTCTTGTTTAACTGGATTTTTTTTCTAATTGAAATTTGCATTATTCCGTTTGTGTGATTTAGTGATCAAGGACACATTAATCGAATCGAAACATTAATGGAAACAAAATTTTAGATCAGTTTTTGTCCTTGCCTGCTAAGTTCCAGTGGATTCCGTTGCGGAGGCAGCTGCTGCCTGCAGTGACGTGCTGTTGCAGTGAAGGGGAGCTATTCAAATAGCCTCCAAGGTAACTTTATCAGTGACACCATACAGTGAAATTTTCTTTTCTGAATTCCATTTTCTGTTAACTTTTGTTTCTGTTTTAGCCAGTGTCTGCAGTATCCACGCTGCAGTATGTGCGGCTATGCTGCATTTTCTACTGCCCAGGGGCATTTCTTTAGGTTAAAATAATTAATAACCAAAAAAAAAAAGCTTAACCCCCCCAGCAATTAGATTTGGAAAACAAGATGCTGTACTACCGTATGGAAGAGAAGCACTCTAGCTGCACACTGTGCTCCATTGAGGTTAAGTTTAATTAGGTTTGCTTGAATTTGGTTTACTTTGTACTTCTGTGTTGTTGCCCGTCTCTCTATTATTGCTCTGTTTGCATTGACCAGTCATCACTTTTGCTACAGTATTATCTGCCATAAATAGATAAATTTTGACTTTTTAATGATCACAGGCTTCCCACAGCTATAACTAAAGGCAAATGGGGGGCAGGGGGGAAATCTAGCCCATGCTGCTTATTAAGGTAGGAATGGAGACTGAAATGGGGAACACAGACGGACATCTTTGCACATGCGAAATGCTTATGTACCTCTTCAGGGGCCCAAGGCCGGGTCTTAAGCACTTAGTGTTTTTGCCACTTGAACATTCCTAAAGCTACTTCAGTAGCTCGCAGTGGCATTACAGCCCACAAGCAATGCTGTGCTCTAGCGGGCGCGTTCCTAACCAGTTTTGCAGACATCTGTGCCTCATATGCATGTAGCTGGGACAGAAGATGCGTAGTAATCAAGAACAACTCTACTCGTATCTTTTGGTAATTAGTTCTGCAATCCCAACTAGAAACGATGGTATCTAGTTCAGCGAGTGCTACACAGTGTAAGCAACCCATGCAAAATCTGCCTTTGTAGTAGTTACACCCTGTTTCCTGTTTAGATACTGCTGATAAGATGCCCATAAAGCACAAGTAACTAGTGCCTCTTCATGTCTTGCAAGGCCGTACCGCGGAAGTGTGAAAGGCCTTCTGAAAGCCACCGTCTCACTGATGCAGCTGCATAAAAAAGCAGCACTGGCCAAAACTGGGGGAGAAAAATTTACACCAAATGAAATGGAAAACAAAAAGGTTAGGAGTCTGTGACCTTTTTTTTTTTTTCTGCTAGTACATTCTTGAATCATGAAAACTAAATTTTCAAATTACACATTTGAAAGGAAACCTAAATCGGCATGGTCTTTTGTTGAGAGTCAGAAATGAATAATGCATTTCTTTTTACCTCTTTGTAAATTTACCTCTAAAATTGCAGACTACTTTTAAGCCTTTACCTTGAGAGGTGAAACTAGGCTTATTTTGTGGTTTTAAAGAAATAATGAAATGAGTAGAGCCAAGTACTTCAGATGTCTAGGAACGGCAAATTGCAATAGACTGGCATGACCTCGGATTAGTTGTGGGTTCTGCAGAGTTGTGATGTGGGCATCAAATTGCAAAGATTAGTTTCAGCAACACTGACATCATGAGCTAAATGTGTCCACGGGAGACTCCATGGGCTGGTGTGGCGCAACCCACTAGGGATTTCAGCGAGCAAGAAGCTGGGGAAGACTTTATGACTGACCATATGATAATCATCACTAATTTGGGCTAAAGGAGATTAAGTTCCAATTAATCCTCTAATTGAGAGCAGGGGAAATAGGAATATTTCTTTTTTTAAACCTTCCTTAAATCTCATGCATTTTAAGATTATTTATTTGGGGCTCTGGCTGGAGCGCACACAAGACAGCTTAGATGCTACAGTGTTGAGCACCATGTCATCCAGGGGACTGAGCCCAAGCTGTCTATACATCAGACAATTCAAAAGTTGTCCTCCCTCCAAAGTAATGCTAAGAAGGCAATGTTTACAAGCTAAGCAAATATCAGAAAAATACATTAAAAATGAAATAACAACTACAAAGAGTGTTTTAAAATGGCCGTGATGTAGTGAAGATGACAAAAAACAGAGTTCTGCCAGAAGACATTCTGTAAGAGATTAAAAATACTTCAGGAAAAGCCTGTCAACAGTGTAACAAGTCATAAAGTTCCTTAAGCTAATAATTACACTTGTAAAAAAAAAAAAACAAAAAAAGGTTTTGTTGCACTCAAGCAAAAAAGCTTATAGAAATAATACTGTGATGCCACAGGAGTATTACTTGTCAAAACCAAATGCAATACATGTGACAAGTCTCTTAGTAGATGGGGCACATATAATATTGTGGTATGTTACATTGGAAAAGCCGACGGTGGGAGTCTGTCGTAGGAGGGTTTTATGTGGCGGCATTCCACCAGTCTCTGGGAGAATGGGACAATGGGAGTGGTGGGAAATGTCACTGAACAGAAACAGTACCGTGCTGAATCCTCAGCAGAAACAGCCCTTCCGTTAGTAAAGGTATCAGGATGAGCCCTTCACGTACGGTAATTTTAGAAGAAATAAGAATCCCCAGTAATTGCCCTGGTTTTAATTAAACTGCTATATGAAAATATCTTATTTATAATTCATTACTCTACTGGCCACCAACCAAAACACAGTGGCTGCTTGAGCGGTTGTCTCAATTGGAAAATAAAATAGCAGCCGTAAACAGCCTCGGCCTTCGATTGTATTTGGAGCGATTGAAAGATGAGACTCCCCCATTTGTACCCAAGGGTTCTGCCCGTCGCAGAGACACACACACACATTTTATCCTTCAGCAAGATGCCGAAGTGTCAGCTGCTCGCTGCTCTCTTACCCATACCTACCTTCCTTTCTCCCGCCCCCGTTTTTAAAGATGTTCCCCCCTTTCTCACCCTGCGTGCACTGACTGATTCAGCTGAAACCTGACTCTTGATGGCAGTTTCTCCCTTCAGGGATTAACAGAGATCTTTCATTTTTACCCATTATCTGCAGGTGCCAAGCGCCTCATTTACCACACGCCAGATGGACCCAGCTTTTGTGGGCTGTTCCCAGAGCGCAGCGATAGCAGGGTATTCCCCCTCCATGAGCAGCCTGAGCTTTGGACTTAACAGGCCTAAACATGAAGCCTTAGGGGGGATTTGGGGGGGGGATGCCTCAGTGAGAGCTGGTGGGAATGGTGGGAAATGCGCTCAGGACTGTGGGAAGCCCAATTTGTTCCATGCAGGAATAAGGCTGATAAGATCTTTTAAACAACCAACCTCGCTTCCTAATGCCTCCTCGTTATCAGAGCGGGTAAGGGAGTCTGTTTTGCGGGCAGCAATTTTACATTACATCCTACTACCGCTACTAATGTTAGAGGAATCATTTCTTTATTGCACATTGACTGTATTTAGTTACACCTATTCGACATATTGGGCAATACTGGGATTCTGTGGCCATTGTGACCATTAGGCAAAACACATGCCCCATCACAGCAGAATCCGGAACCGGAGCCCTCATTCCCTTGAAAGCGATTCTGTCTGGGTAAGCAAAATGAATTTTTTTGTATCATCGAAAGCTGTCTAAGCTATGCTAAATAGCCTCATAAATGCTTTAAGTAATGAAAACGAAGTAATTGAAGGGAAAATGCCCTTATATGGTCCAAAACCATAAACCAAAGCTTCATATGTGAATAATAGTAAACTCACCAAAGATAAGTTTAATACTTTATTTCTGACTCATAATTCCTTCTAAGAGCCTGAACTGAAATCACTGAAATACTGAACTATTTCTAATGTAAATCTAATAAACTTATTTGGCATGCAGCTATTTCTGCTGTTTCTTTAAATGAATACCTATTAAAAGCTGCAGGAAGTCGAGGTTCCTGGTAGATTTCTAGTCAGGTGAGATGTTTTAAAAAAACATCTAAGTGACAAGGTCCTTCCTTTGAGACAAGGAGTAATTAGTGAACATCGCCAAGAAAGGAGAAGGAGACAGGCAAAATTAAACATACTTAAAAATCGTGTCATTTCAGAGGTTGCTTATACTTCGGAGCGCGCAAGCTGTGCAGAAATTTTTAGACAGCAGAGGTCACATTTCTTCCCAAATGCCAGACCTTTAGCTTACACTCTTCACATTCTTTATCTTATCATCATAATTTTGCAAAACACTTACTATTAAAAGGAAAAAAAAAAAAAAAAGAAAAAGCAAAGCATCGAGTACCTTCTGATATGAGGCTGACCAGAGGGTGACCAAGGACTGCGGCCTCTTTGATTTACGGCTTGAACCATCAGCCTGCCCGTGCAGCTTATTCTGCCCTGTTAGGATGATGGAGAGAAGGAACATTAAAATACTTAGAGCCTGCAATATTAATAGATGTTCAACCTGATCGCTTCTTTTTTGCCCACCTGTTAGAAAGTCTGTAATACAACCTCTTCTTTCACTAAGTCATTGAAAACCATTTGTCAAGATACCTTCTGATACTAGGCTGTTTTATCAGCTTCCAACCTAACACAGAGCAGACTGGAGTAATTGTGTCTGTAACACACAGTCATGGTTAAAATGGTCCACCTGAAAGTTTTTCTTTAAAAAGTAAAATTATTAGTACCACTGGCAATTAAGTCCTTAAAACAGTATATGGACTAAGTTATTGTGGGTGGGAGGTTTCTCTGTGTATGGCAAGTGGACAGAAAGAGGAGACAACTAGTTGAAGATCAGTCCCTCTTCAAAATGGCACTTGGAAAGTGTTGGAGACTAACAACAGAGCTGCTGCCTCTAAAGTGGATTGATCCCCTTGATCTGGTGCAGCCACAGCTCAAAAAAAAAAAATCCATGAATGTAAAAACCAAAAGAATTGTACAAGTACTGAAAGGGTCGTCTCTGAGGAGCGAGCCTGGTTTGGGGGTGGGAGTGGCAGCGGAGCACACACCAGCACTGCTGGGCATTGGCGAGAGGTCAGTCCTCTCGGGTTATCTTCAGTGAATGATAAAGCTTTAAATAAAACATCGTCTCTGTTGTATTTAATCCCCATTTTTTGTTTTACTTTGTTTCTTATGTCAGAATGAACTCTTTTGGTTTTTAAAAGACAGATTGTCCAGCGCAAGCACTAGAGGCAACAATCTTGGGATGGGGCAGCCTGAAGGCAGAACTGCTGACACCTGGGGCTCTGCAGAACTCACCGTGCAGGGGGTAAAAGCGTTTGGTGGTATTAATAAATATACACAATAGATACAAATAAAAAGCTATATATAAACACAATACTGTAGCATAAGATTATATACTTTTACATAACAACGTGATTTTAATAACTTTTTAAAAAATTATAGTTTTCATTAGCTCTTTGATGAATGTATAGAAGATGTACAGCTGCCCCTCTGCCCCCTGGCCGGGCAGCAGTAAGGCGGCAGCCACACCAGCGTCGCAGCGTGGCCCAGGTCGAAGCTGTGCGCTCCGCACTCAAGTCTGTTGGCATAAAAGTGACAAATATTTTTGTCACAGTAATTCAGGGGTTGCAAATAGCTGTTTATTAACAACTGGTCAAAGTCCATCGAAAAGCACTTTCACTGGGATCACAAGCAGCCTTCTAATGGCAATGACCTCTCTGCTACTGCTGGACCGTTAGAAATGAAGTCTCTGTCCCACTTTTATTCCCATGACCCACTTAGTCCACGAGAAAAATACTTGAGTTAAAATAAGCCATTTTGCACAACCTGCAGCCCTTTCTTAAACAAAAGCTTTTTTAGTGTTACATCGGGAACACATACATTTCTAGTTTGGGCACCACTGCATATTCATCTTTTTCTGGCAGGTGATGAATTCACGCATTTTGGGATAATTTCTGCATATCTCAATACGTGAAGGCATCACAAATGGAAACACAAAGGACAGTAAGGAGTTCGGATAGGGAAGAACAAGCAGGAAGCCAAAAATTGGGAAAAGTCATGGGCTGAATGGGAAGAGAGCGACAAGTGGGAAGTAATTAATGAGAAGATGTCCTAGAAAATAGGGGATAATCCAGACTGAGGACTGGGTGCACGGTGCAAAGAAGTGCAGAGAACTGGATAAAAGGCAAGAAGGTGAAAGCAAGGACTCGACTGGAGCCCATACAGCTCCTGGAAAGAGACGAGTTAAGGGACAGAGCCTGTACCTAAAGGCCTACAGCAGGCAAGGTTCTGTGTTTCTCTAGGCCTGGGGTCAGCTTGCTCTGGATTAAATTCTATGGCAAATTTTACTGCAAACCCCAGCGGTGCGCTAGAAGCTTAATTCCAGATCACTGCGCTTCACATGGCAGGCAACGGCGGGGGCTGTATTAACTACTGCGGAGCATTTCCAAGGTGTGTCAACAAGTCACTTTACATACATAAATCCGGCGGTATTAGTCCAGATTGTGAGATGGCTTAAGCTGGCAGAGCTTTAACGAACTGAATCCTTTGCTTTAATAAAATCAATTTCTATCAGCTAAGAACACGCCTTTTTGCTTTGTAGTTTGGTGGTTCCAATAGCAATGATTAAAACACAGCGAGTGCCTAGCAAATATCTACCAGTCCATCAGAATCCTGCTGCAGGCTCCCTTATAGTTACATATTTCGCTTTTCTTAAGGAAAGGTTGCCAAATTTGTCTAAGTTTGTGATAGCTTTGAGATGTGGACAACTTTCCATTAGAATTGAGGAAGCCATGCCAAAGTTATTTCCACTCAGGATGACTTAAAAGAATTGGAATCCAGATCTTTGAGTGTGAAAGGCTAGTACATTAAGTCACAGCCCTTCTTTGCCTCCATTGTACTGTTAAACACAAAGTAAAAGCAAGCAAATAGTGGAAGAGATAAGTATGTTTGCCTGGGAATTACACTGTGCAGAAAGAATAGAATGGGCTCGGTGAAACAGACAGATGTTTTGTTTAGGGGAGCCAGAGGAGGATGCTTCTTGTTGGTCTCCAAAGAGGGGAGAAAAGCACAGAGCCAGAATTTTATCATTTAACAAGACTGCTTTTTCAATCCCCAAACTAGGAACAACACAAACCCAGCTCATTTTAGTACATCTGAAAACCCACCAACAAACCAGTGTCATCAATGACCAGAACTGATAACCTAGGTCACTGCTGCGTCATTGAAAGAGCATTATCCAGAATAACAAATGCTAAAAAGTAGGCCCTAAATATTCAGGACAGAGTACAGAGCCCAAACTCAAAGGCAGTTTATTCAGCAAGGTCTCTAAGACTTTGGATCACGCAGTAACGCTACACAGGGGACCTCTGGACATGCACTAACGCAACACTTCCAGGAAGATGAACAGGATTTGCTCCCTACCTTGAGCATGCATGTGTTTATTAATCATTTTTACACTTGCTGTGAATTTCCACGATTTAAACGGTCCCAAGTGTTATAACACAATAGTCATCTATGTGTAAAATCTCCCAGCTTGAAGAATCCCCTCGGCCTTATGCTATTTCTTTATTATATCTTTATTTCTGTTATTTGTATATGCAGAAATAATATTTAAGCTACCTAGATTTAAGCGGTGCAGTTTGTAGAACCTAGCCTAACGCTGCTGTAGGGGCGTGTGTACAATCCCATACATTCCCCGGCACGCTGCAATAAGAGCAGGATGGACAGTTAAAGAGCAAGGCAAAACCGGCAGCGTCATGCTCGGTAACCTAGCAACATTCATAACAGAGCACAACACTCCTCTTTAGATTAAACCCTGTCTCAGCCATACACTTTGTTATTTTACAGTGTGATTCTACTTGCAGGCCTGGTCTTGGCAAGACATTTGGTACTACAGAAGAAAATAATTTGTTACACCCCTGAAGTTATGTTGCTGCCTTGGTTTCTCACGTGCAAATCTTTCCCCCTCCACTCGCTGTGCTGTAGGGAAAGTGGATTGAAAACGTTACTTCAATAGGATGCGTGAGCTGTAAGTTTAGCTGTGCCCAACGCTGTAGTGGGTGTCTGTTGTGTATCTCAGCCCTCGTATTGGGTCTGCGAAGAACAAATAACATTACAAAACCAGTAACACTCCAGGTTTCAAAACAACATTGTTTAAGACTTTGGGATCAACACAGGAGACGCCCCCTACATAAGTACTCCAATTTTTTGCCTTACAGAATTGCAATGGCTGCCTAATGTAAACGCGTTGCGGTGCGATATACTCCCACTCATTTCAAAAAGTTGGCCTCGGTCAGTGAGTAGTGTCAACAGAAGAAAAATGAAATCGCTGGATTGGGTTACTTCTGCTGGTAAACTGGATTTTTTTCCTCCCTCTAGAGTATGTTTGCTATCCATGCTCAGTTAGGATACTGCGATGTTATCAGCTGAAACAAATGGGGGAAGAGTGATTAAAAAGCAACACTCCTCCCCTCTGAAACCTCAAGCCATAGGAAAAAACCTGCTGTTGAGTTGCTAATCTCTTGGAGATAGAAAGGTCCCACCCTACTGATGCAAGATGAAAACAGAAATCTAGCTTACACACTTTATGGTGACTTCATCATTTAATTAAATCATGCATACGTAAGATGAGATAGTTTTCTGAAGATTTATGTCCAGAAGCGTGTTTGCTCTGGGGCCAAACCTTCATTTACCTGTGGGTTAGCAGCCATAATAGTGTAATTCCCATCATCATCCAGGGTGGAGGCTGCCGTATGCAGGGAGCAAGTTCCATCAGGTTCTCTTTGAATTCGGTAGTGATCGCTTCGTTTAGAAATTTGCTTCCCATCTTTAAACCAATAAATCTGCAGGAAAAAACAAGGCATGGCTGGTAAGAGGTGGGTGCTCATTGTCATCGTCTCTCAATTAACAGCGCTAACGAATCTTAACTGCTGAAAACCTCTCTGGTAGGCATGAAAAGGAAAGCGGTTTGATCAACTAGTGAAAAAGTGAACCACTCACTAAAAGGCAAGTTTCAGATTAGCAATCGCTCAAAGAGAAAGACAGCAGCATGAACATTCAGCAAAGGAATGCACAGGTGCCTTAGGGCTGTCCCCGTCCCTAGCAGAGAACAGCAGCTGAACATTTCAAGAACTGAAAATAAATGTCATTACAAAGAAAAGTTCTATTTCAGAGAAGATTACTAATTTTAAATTTTTATTTCACTTAAATCTGAAGAAGTTGGAGAAAAAAACCACTACTGCTCTCTTTTCAGAAAATAAAAGCGTAAACCGAAGCAATTACAGGAATAATTAGTCCACTGATGAATAAAATAGAAGTAATGATCTCACTGTTGCAATACCAGTTTGGTCTCGTAGCCATTACACTGACTGGACTGGCGTAAAAAGCCAGAAGGGGGTTCAGCCGCTCCGGCTGGCCATGAGCGGCTCAGGACATGATGGGGCCAGCCCAGCGTAACTGCCTGGCCGAAACCAACAGCGTCCCCCCGGTGTGGCAGGCATCTGCAGAAATGGGCGGCTTTACAAAGCAATAGGAAATAGTTCAAAGCAAGTCAGCACATCGATAGGCTTTAATAATTGTCCGCCAACACCAGTGTAGTTCCAAGCCCTACAGAACAGTTACAGTATCTATCAAGCAGAGGTCTTTTCCATTACTTTTGATATGTAATTTTATTCTCTGGCTGACCCAAGACCTACTTTTTAGTGAGCCAAAAAAAATGATGTATGCAGAATGATATCTTATAGTAATCCATAAATTACACAAAAAAACCATGTATGAGTTTTTAATGCCTCAAACTTGAGGTGAAAAGAAATCAAATATTTTGACCTAGCTTTGTGGTTGGGTTTTTTTGCTATATTTTAAAAATAATATAAACCCCCAAACTGAAATCTGCTGGAATCAAAAGAAAAATGTGGTATATGCATGAAAACACACACAGGAATCCAAGAAAACTTTTATATTAGGAAGGCTGCAGTCAGCTCCCCAAACCAATATTTGAATAGAACATTATTTACTTGTCATTTCTGAAGCGTGTATTACTCCGTAAGGTCAGTGGTGGTCAGCATTTCTTAAGTCACTTGTGCAGATACCTACATGATTTTTACAAAGTTACCTCGTACAAAGCAGAACAACCGTATTTGTCCTGGCCACGTGACTGCTGGGACTATTTTGCCTGAGGAAAACGCACACATTTTCCTCAGCCTGAGTCTTAAAGTGGGAATTTAGGTCTTACAGTGAGGAAAGGGTGCCGGCTTTCCAGTAAAAATGAAGTGACAAAGCAAAGCACAGCACAATTCCTGATGGAGTTTAACATGCCAGGTTCTTCATACGTGCCAACATTTCAAAGCTCTAAATTCGTTCACTTGGGGAGAGAACTTAAGGATATACCTTTAAATTTCACAAAAAGACAATGGAGAATGTTTTGGAGGGAACGAGTGGAAATTCCCCTTAAAAATTAATTACCATGTATGGTTTTTATATTAACAAGCATTATGTGTAACTAGAAATGATTTCATTTCCTCAATAGCTGGTTATACTCGTTTCCCATTTTGTCTGTCAGCAGCCTTGCAGAGACGCTGTGGTGCTAACAAAAGATTTAGTCATGTCTTCTCATCTGCTGACAGAGCACTTACTGGAGATGCAAAAGATATTTGATCACTTATATGCACATGCTAATGGAAGCCGGTAACAACATAGCTGCAAAAAATGAGTTTTAACTTGCAGGCTTTACGTGTGTCATAACGTTGCTTGGAAATCTACTGCATTAAGTAGCAACTATTTAATGAAATGCACTTATCAGAAATATCAGGAGACATGCCAGGAATTATTACATGGAAATACATGCAAATATTAACTGAACCAGCTATCCAAACATCATGCATATGTTGTCCAATACTTGTTTCCACTAAGTTTAAAAGCATTGGCATCACTGGGTTTTACTTATGACTAGTAAATTCTTAATATTACCTTTATCTGACATGGAGTTAATAAGTAAAACACTACTGCTGCTGGAGACAATGGCCCTTGCAGTGAAGTATTTTCTTTCTAGAATACCTTTTAATAAATGTAACATTAAACTACGTAAGCACTGAACGCTGCATCTGGATTGCTTTTATTTGCACCAGATTTTCAGAAACCAATGTGTAATGACTAGAAATACAATGGAATACACAGTACAAAAGCGTTTTTGATCTTGGACAGCACAGGCATTTTTAATCACTAAGAATTATATTCAGCCATGTGAAGTGCGAGCAGTACGAGCTTTATGCAACATTCGTGTCTCAATTAACCTTTTGTATGGCGTTGTCCTAATTCTGAAGAGAAACATCTCTTAAAAAGAGTATTCCACAATCCCTCCTGTATCACCGCAGGTTCTCATTTTAGTGAGAAAACAGTTTTACGTTACACCGAAGGCTATAACAAAAGTAGACTCAGATTTAAAAAGTCGTATTTATGAAGACAGATTTTGCACATCAGTGTTCAATTTACATGGCATGTTCAGGGGAAAAAATAATCAAGCCAATAACCCCGCTTAGAAAAATCCCTTGTAATGAATGCCAGATTTTAGAAACGCTACAGTCCTTCCCAAAGCCATTCCTTGGCAGAGCTGACAGAATACTTAGAAGGGAGGAGCTTCAAGTTAGTAAATTATTTCCAGCTTTTCATTTGCCAAAGTAAAGAATTTATTCAGGGGCAACACTTCCAGCTTCGACAAATGACAGTAGAAGGGCAGCCCTCAGCCATCGAGCATTTCAAAACTGCTATCTTGGCGTGCTCCGGCAGATGAGGGGAAGATACAGCCTCTGACATCTGCAAAGCCCAGCTAACAAGTAGCCATCCAACAGGACTGAAATTGGTTCCATCCCAAGCAATTTAGCAAATCGCACAAAGCATCTGCAAGTGAATGGAATAAAGGGTCATAGTCCCAGGTGCGAGCGCAAATCGCTTCGTAATGTGCATGCTGCAATGCTGCAGAAAACCAGAACATCGTATCTGAATCAGAGTGCCTTCACATCAGCTGCTCCTTTGCAATGCCATGCTTTAGGGGAAGTACTAACAATGTGGTTTCTTGGCTGTGCAATCCCTAACGCCAGAACAAGGAGAGTGAGGGAAAGGAGACATCCTCTTTCATCTGTCTTAAATCAGATTAAGATGACTGTGAAACTACACCTTAATTGAAAACTGTGAAAATTAGGGAATGGTTAAATTGACTAAGGCTGACTCATAATAGGTGATCCAGCAACTTAGTCATAAGCCTCAGGCAAAAAGAGTACCTCTCCAGCACACTGCACCTCTAAAACACCAAGGTCTTCCACCCTTCTTCAGCACAACAGCCTCTTCCGTATGGTCAGCTCAAAAGTAGTGCTGGACATGAAAGGTTTGGGTTCAAACTGGGCTAATCTCAGTGCGCTTCAGTTTGAAGCGGGAATGCTTTTTTGATATGAGTATACTGATCAGCCCCGCTTACTTTGCAGTGGTTCACATCGTGTTGTGGTCTTGGAGCACAGAACTGGATTCCTTTCAGATGAAACTAAGCCAGAAAATGTGCTCCAAGAACACATCTAATGTGCTGCATCTGCTCCAGTCTGTGGGACGAGATTAGAGCTAGCCTGAAGTAAAACCTCCTGACATGTATGCAGGGATGGATATCTGGTTCCATAGATTTGCTTCTTCTGGTCTGCACTACTTGCTAACGTAGACATAGGTCTAGTTCTCTGTTGTTCCTTCTCTGCTGCCTGCCAAAGTCCTTTTTTCTTTTTACAGCTTGTGCAGTATCATACACCTATATCACTGGACGTGTAAAGTAATTTGCATTTCTCTCTGTTCAAAATCCTAAATACCTGTAAAACTTACACTAGATAAGAGATTTGGATGTAGGTGCTGCTGTGAAGTTATTATCTAAGAGAAAAGGCATCTTTGATCTTGTCTAAGGAGAAAAGAGCCCCTATCCACAAGAGGTCACTGTGAGAACTGCAAGGACCTCACAGGGAAGACGCTGGCTTTGGCAAGGAAGTAGAAGAAGCTGCTGCTGTTGCCTGCTGCATAATGAGTCAGTTGATTGCCAAGCAATTTTTGAAATGGTTAAACACAACTTACCAAAGGAAGGCATTCTTCCAGACTACTGACATCACACAACTGGTACTTTTACATTTGCTAAAAGGAAATGCTTCCCAAGCCCAACCCTCCCGCAGAAGCTCATCATTAAAACCTCACCATCATGTCTGATCTTGCTGTTGGGATATATGGGAGCTTATGGTACTTTATGATGCCTTCCTCTAACCTTCAGTAAAATTTATTCTTGTTAGGGTGTGTAGATCTAAACTCTGCACCGCTGAAGAATGCAGAGATACTACACTGGCTTCTGAACCAGAAGCAGCATATTTCTGCATTAGCATGTTGCTGTGCCTGAGCTAATTACCCATATTAACCTGATGAGGTTGCTTTTGGGACGACTGCGCCAGGTCATACGGGGTTTTCTAGCATTGCACTGCATTCTGTGGTACAGATGTACCCTGGAGGTAACTCTGAAAAATCATGGAAGTACTACTTCTAGGTAAAATAATTGAGATGAAGTCTCAGGAAGGAGTAACTAAGAGCCAAAACCTCATAGAAGGATTTTTGCCTAGTACAAATCTAAATAATTCCATTGATCTCATAAGAGATTTGACAGTTTATACCAGATGGGAGTCTTTCTTTTCAAGAGAGAATGTCTGCTGTTGCTGTAAGATACAGCCCATAGGGGCTGACTACAAGGTACCGATATAGAACTCTTTAGAGTGTTTCTAGAAACATTTACCCTCTTTTCTTACCTTTGGCTTTGGATTTCCTGCCACTTTGCATGTAAATGTGACTGGCATTCCCTCAAAGATTTTGTAATGCTTCAGCTTTATCTCAAAATATGGTGACATACTGTTATCAATAGGTTCATCTCCATGTTGCACCTCGTCATCTGATTCTTCCACAGGAGATCTCTCCAGCCTGTATTCAATCTCACTGATCAATCTTTGCTCAAAACTGGAGACTTTATACTCCTGTCAAACAAGAAAGGTACATATTAGTGTCCAGCTTCAACGCATTGCTCAGCAAGATGTTTTCCTAATGTTGGGTTTTTTTTTTTTAATTCTACTGATCTTTGACAATCCATTAAGGTTTTCCATATAAAAGTAAACTGTATCTTGTTGAAGAAAACCACTATAATCCATGCCTCCAATAACTTCCCTATGAAACAATGAAGACATCTGGTATGTGGCAAAAATTCTATTTCATGTTATCTTAAGGTCTAATTTATAAGGGGAAGGAAAGTCATTGGTTGCTTTCTTTCAATTTTTTAAAAAAGCCTATAAGAATAAAACTATTCTGAAGCAGTTCATAAAGACAAAAGAAACACTAATATTTCCTTGAGGGTACAGGCAGATTTAAGGTGGGTTTTGTTTCCAGATGGCCAGAAGACCATATGGTTCACATCTGCTATTTGCATAGAACTGCACCGGAGGCTGCACCAGAAGGCTAAAATGATTTTGTTTACAGTTGCCTGTAAAAATGATAAAGAAAAAAAAAAAGTGGAAATGGCAACACTGGCAGTCCATGATAGTTGCCTCCTTTTACTCCTGTTGCCATGGTCCCCTCTGTCTGGCCAAAAGTATCACTTCTTCCTTAAAAAAAATACTGTCATAAGAGTATTCAAGATATAGAAAGAAGAGTGGAAAGTTTCATCCAGTGTAAAACACTACAGCTTGTTTAAATTTGCTATTCAGATACTGGGAAACGTTACTGTGACATACAGAGTTACTTTCTTGACCTGTTCACTCTATCTACTTTGCAGTACAAAAGTCCTGCTTTGAATCTCAGCGATAACAAAGATAATGCCAGAAGGTAAGAAAGCTCAGAAGCAGAAAAAAACCCAACAACTATTAGCCAATGCTCTTCTCAGTCAGCAGAAATTCAGGCGCTCTTTCAAAGGACCTTTGGCCACTCTCTCTGACCCTTGTTTTATTTAAGATAGAACACGTCTCGTACAAAGCCTCCTTTCACGTGCCCATCCTCTACCATTGATTCTAGTCTGGGAACAGTAAAAAAAATGAAAGAAGAGAGAAATACCTTTTTAAACTGCAGATATTTTTAAAATTTCTTTGTTCCCTGAAAGTTTATCGTAAAAGTAAAGCATGAAGTACACATGGTATATATAAAGAGCAGCTGATTTGGATGCAAGGCAGTTAGTATCAGCACATGTTAACGTTACAGCAGAAAGACGCTGAGAGCACACCATTACTGCGGTTAAGCTGCCTGCACTCAGACAATTAGGCTTATAGAATAACCTTCACGCCTCAAAGGGAGTGCAGCCCAAATCTGACCTCTTGTTATTAACCAAGAACAGTAGAAGGGAAAGGGCAAAGATGACAGAGAAAATAAATCAACAGACAAAAAAGCAAGAGAGAAAAAGGCGAAAACGGTAACCTTTTGAATATCCACAGGACTCATTACAGAAGCACCAACAGAGCGAGCTTCCTGCAAGGGTAGAAAAAGAGATCACGAGGCAGAAAGAAGACCAAGAGACATCCATGGCAGTTTCTCAGAGTTTTCATCAGGAGAACATACTTGATGTGGTAACATAAGCAAACGAATGCTACACATTTCCGAACAGCAACTCTGGCATCTGAACAACGGAGAGCGTGTACCTGGCCTTTCAAGCAGACTTTCTGTTGTGTTTTTGGTCTGCATCCAAGAAGTACAGATTACACACACAAAGAGAAGATAGTTTCAGGATAGTAGATGTATTTTTTCCTTGAGAGACTTAAAGGTCAGGACAGAATAGGATAAACGGAAGAGTTTAAAGCAGAGAGCAGACATTTGAGAACTCTCAGCCTTATTCAGTATGGAAAAACTGAGCAATAGGCATGTGATCCTCCAGTTTACTTCACTGATATATAACGTATGACTTCTGTAATCAAAACCGTCCTATCTTGTGTATATTTATTGTCATATGTAGGATTATTTAAAGGGAATCACAGCCTGTGAAAAAAAAATGGGAAGAAATTTTTTATTTTCCTATGAAACTGTAGAGTTATGTGGCACCTGTATAGAAGGCTCCTCTTCTGGTTCCTGTATATTGAAGACAGTTGCAGCACTGTCTGCTCCCAGCAATCGACGAGCCATTTTCTCCTCGTATGTTAATCTCTGAAAAAAAAAATAAATAAAAGGGGGATGAGGAGGAAGGAACAGAAGAAAAGTTCTTATTTGTCATTAAGAACTACAAGGCAGTGAGACAGCAAGCAATGCTTTCAGTAAAGTTAATAAAAGAGAGCAGCAATAAGTTTCTAACAGAAATTTTCTACTGCAGTTTGTAATGCATTTTTTTTGCATTACAAGTGGCTCTTCTGGCTTAAGGACCCTTGCCCTGACTCTGCCATTTGTTTCCATCCTCTTGCCAGGAACTTGGGCAGGAATGAGCAATAGGAACTGCTTAAATCAGCATGGCCATCAAAAAAGTGCATGTCAAATCATCCCAAATCTTACTCCTACTCGTTCTGCTCAATTTTTACATTAGAACCACACGGCAGAAAATTCTGCCAAAAATGCTAAGGAGAAACTACATTACTTGATTATTTTGTCAAAAATATGACAGCTTTATAGAAAAATATATTCTTTAAGGTTTTTATTTCTTTTGGAAATTAAGGAGACAGCTTATAAAGGACAATTTACACTCAGAAGGTAAAGCAAGTTAAAAGAAAACCTTACGTGTACAATTTAATTATTTCATTATTATTTTTCTTTCTACATTCAGTAATACATTTCAGACACTTAGACACTTTCTTACAGATCAACATTGAAAAAAAAATGGCAGTGAATGAAAGGCAAACTCATTACATGGTGAAATGCTTCATTTAAATGGAAAAATGAAAAAGGAATGGAAATTGTAAAACATTAAATCTACTTAATGCTTCCATTTTTAAATAAGCTTGTTTAAATTAATTTTTAAAAGATGTCACATTGTAGCTAATCCATCAGGCTTGATGCATCCAGCATGAAAACAAGGTACCAATCTTGGCTTGGTTGCAAATGTCTAAGCAACTCATGAACTTTTCTTCACTTTCATTTCTTCTGTGATCACTCAAAGTGCCCACAGCCATGATTACACAAACAGAATCACTCAAGACAGGAATCTGCAAGGCAAAAGCCTCAAGGCAAGCACAAAACCAGAGTTTACATGGTTCAAGCTCCCACATCATCTGATCACAGATTTTTTTTTTTTTTCCTTGGGCCATGTGGGCTTTCTCAGGACATTCCATTCATTTGTCCAGGCCAAACATCTCTCTCACTTTCCAAAATAGGCATTGACAGTCATGCTCAGCCCACCTCCTTTGAAAAAACAGGAACTTATACACTATGAGAGTGATTCTGCTTAACTGCTACAGAAAACTGCCAAATCCTACACAGTCAATGAAGAGAGGTAAGTACAGAAGCACCAGTCACTCTGAACATTTTCCTGACTTCACTCTTCACTCCACACTTCCCACTTGACTCCATTGCCAGATTCTGGCAGCTGTGGACTAGATAGTCTGGCGCAATAGGCTGCCTTGAACTACAACACCACAGTCCACCTCTCAGACACAGAAGCAAACTTAGCAAACTCCTGAGAAACCTAAAGCACACTATCTTTCAGTGATACAAATGTATCCCAAGGCATCCTGATGCTTTTGAAAACATTTCATTGGTGAAACAGGGGTGACAGTCTACTTCTTTAAAACTACTTTCCTCTTGAAAGAGATTCCTGCTTCAAAGACATTTAAATCTATGCCTTAATAACTGTAATCAAGTCTGAGGAGAGTTGCTTCTCATCAACTCTGAGCAGAAAGAATTTGGTATTTTATCTTCTATGCATACCTTAAAATGCATAAAAATTAATGGAGAACTTGGCGGGTGTGCATTTCAATTGTTTGATATGCCCGTTTTACCTCATTGATATACCCTCATTACCTCATTAACTCCTGATAAAGTCTGTAAGTTAGTACTATAGGTTATTTTTTATTCTATTTGTCAAAAATGTCCCACAGCTGCAGGATCTAATGATGCCTGATGCCTAGTAGGTTGTTTCTCATGACGAACTGCCTCGTCCCCCTCTAATGCCCACTTACCACCTACTTTTCCCCACATTGTCCAACAGCTAGGAAAAAGGTAGAATGAGCCTGGACTGATCAAAAGCTATGCATATTCTTACTGGCCAGCCTAACACTCAAGAGCAAATGGCCTCTGAGACCAAACAAGCCCTTGAGGTACAGACTGCGCAGGCTGCTTATGCGAATTCATCATCTTTCAGACCTCCATTGCTTTGTTAAGTCCAAGTAAAGTTGTCCAACGGGACAAGGAATGATAGGCCAAAATGTACAATACCATTCCTTATGGAAATGCAGCTATGGAAATGCAGCTTTGGAAATGCAATTAAAAATAATAAAAACATAAAACATAAAAAATAATCTACAACAATTATTTTATATGCAGCATATCTGAGAAACTACCCGTGATGCCCACTCCCGTTCCCCGGGGTATTTTATGTTTTTATACCGGTTGCCCGTTGTTCAAAAGGTCCTCCTTGAAGCGAAGTTTTCTTTCCAGATCCTGAATTACAGCATCTTTTGACCCTTGAATCTCTTCATCTGATGCTATCCTAGCAGTTCTGCCTGTTTTCTTGGGAAATCCCCTGCAAAACAGTACAGGAAAATTCATGAGCTTTCCTGAAATCATTGGTATTGAGGAATTTACCTGGAATCACTGCTATTAGTGAGGAAAACAACATTGTGTCTTTGAAATGAGAGGTCAGGCATCTTACTTGCTATGCTGTCCCTTCTAACTCACATCACTCATTAAATTTAATAAAGTTTAAGGACAAAGTTGAAACTATGCTTTATTCATGAAGTAGTTAAAATAGGGCTCAGGATTGTGTACTGGTGGCTGTAAACATCATACACTCAACAAGGAAACTGATGAGCAATGGCAATAAAACAAAGTGAGAGGAAACATGAAAGAGAAAGCATGACTGACTAGATAAGTGGGGACATAAGATAAACTAGGTTCCTATGAAGTACCAGATGGATAAAGATCAGAAAGATGTTAAGACAAGGCAGTTAATTATCAATTTTCTGTATTATTTATTAACTAATTCCTTGTTACAGCTTTGCAATACACAATGCATAACTTCATGTTTATTCTTCATATCTCTGTGAACACATACCCAAAAGGCAACATGTAAATGTTGTTTCTGAAAGAAAAGCCATTCACAGGGTCTAGGTTACACTGGCAAAAGGAAAAATCATCCCTGTAAAGCAGTTTTCAGCAGCAGCGTTTCACAGTGGAATAGCGACCATTTATCAGTTTGCATTCACAGGGCTAAGCGATTCCTCATATCAATCTACAAGCTATGACTGCACTTTCAGGATGCCTCACTCCCATTTTCTGGAATGGCACAGGAGTTTTATTTTTCCAGTCTGTGCTAATATTTAACATTTTTCAGTGATGTTATGAAGGCTCTGTTGCTGGAAATGCCCAACAATGGTGGTTTCTACTGGAGATGAGCTGTTCTTACACAGTTGTGACGAAATCAACATTGCTATCAGTATTTGAAACTTGTAGCACACCCCATTTCTCCTGTGAAGTCACATATTATCATTTAAAACACCGATACTGATTCAATATTAGTTTTGTGGCTTTTTTAAACTTCATTGACTAAATAGTGTTCATCCCATTACATGGGAATGACTTATGCAAAATAGAGAATCAAATAAGGTAAATTGCCAAACTCACCAATGACACAGACGGAAAAAAATCAGACCAGCACGTAAGGGGTAAACTTCTTTCCAATACACAATTTAATAATATAATTACCAGCACCAAAATATTAAACAAGAATCAGACAAAGTTAACAAACTTTGTTGGATACTTTTTGCTACTACGTTTCTATAATGTGGTTAGAGAGAATTAATTCTTGAACAAGTGTTTTCAATGGTAAATTTTAGCATTAGTTAAAATGAAACAATACACATATGCTGTCAAAAGCCAAAAAGGAATGAAGTGAATAGATGCAAAAGACAATAACTGGAAACATTTCTGTCTAAATTCCTAAAACGTTTCATATTCTGTTACTGAAAGTAAATTTAAAATGGGAAAATGGTGAAGTCCTTGTAAAAAGAACTGAATTTTCACATTAAATCACAGCAGAAGAGCAGACGTTTGCCTAATGTCACAAAGAGCCAGAGAACAACATCCCTCACTCTAGAAATATTCAGCCATTTGCCGGAGAACTTCTCAGTCACCAAGCAGAATAATTCCCTCAGCATTTGGCTGGGGATGTTCTCAGTCACAAACAACAAACAAAGTCTCCTCGACTCTGTTTTGTGGAAGCAGTCAGGAAAACTATCCCATCTACAGGGAGGCAAGAGAATACTAGGAAGGGGTACGGTCTCTTCAAGAAAGAGATGCTTCAATAAGTCAAGAAATTTGAGGACAGTAAATGTAAAGGAAGACATGGAATGAAAATGGACAGAAGAAGGTAGGAAGCGGGGATCAGAAGGTAACGTCACTCAGGAAGGCTGTACCAACTGCTAGAAGGCTAGTGGATAGGCAGCATCTGTCTCTCTCCTCACAGTCTTTCCCTTCACCTTCCAGCCTCTTACCCCATGCAGACCAGCACTGCTGTGGAACTGAGTTTTGTCACTTTTTGGATAGGGGACAGACACACACACACACACAAAAATCTGCCCGACTTCAAGACAGCAAATTTCAAATTTGGATTCACCTTGAAGAAGCCCTGTGCCAGCTCCTAATGGAGATATGCATCCTACCTTGAAAATTCCAAGCAGTACATTAAAAAATACAGTTTTCTTTTCACATTCTTACCAATTTCATACTTGAATGATAAAAAAAGTCTTAGCAGAAAAAGGCCTGCTTATGCTTGGCACTTGATATGGTGTAAAGGTAAAACGTACAGTTTACCCAAGAAAGTCACAACACTGCATGAAAACAGGGGGATAGGTTAAGTGTTCTGGAGTGGATTTCAAATAACAAGTGAAAGCATTTTTTGAAGCATTATCAGTTACCTCTGAAAACAAAAAACCCTAAGCAAGCACACCCATTTTTAAAAGGGGAAGGAGTACCACGAGGATTACAGGTCAGTAAGTTCAATGTCCATACTAAACTTGAGAAAACAATATTACAGTCCATTTCAAAACAATGTGGGATAATAGGAAATGAAAATTGAATCATATAAAACCTCCCATTTCTCTCTCTGTCAGGCTGAAGGGCATGCAGACAGGCAAATAGAAGTAGCTTTGATGCACTTCAGTTTACGGCTTCTGAGTCAGCCTTTCAGCTTACTGCAGTAAGTTCCCTAGTAAATCATGGAAGCAAAGTCTGGCTGAAATTTCTATTATATGGCCACATAATTGTCTGAAAAAGCTCTTCAGAGAGTAGAAATGTTGGTTTTGGTTTTTTTTTCTATCAAACTGGAAGAAAATAGGCAAATGAGATCTTTCAGAGGTCTATATATACTAAGTTCAGCACTTAATATTTCAACCTTAACAACTGGAATAGTGAAATAAAAAACCACTTTTCTCAAATTGTCTGATGACACTGAACTTGCAGAGGCTGCAACTTGTTTGCAGGTAACAACTCTCATTTACAATAACCTTCATAATTAGCCTAGAGGTGGTCTAATGATGATGAAACTCAGGAAATATGTTCAAAGTATGACAGCAATACAAATGGAAAATTCGCACTAACATATTAAGCATCTCAAGAATCTGTGAGATTAAAACTTGGACAATAACACCATTATTTCAAAAGGAAAAGAAATATAATTCTGGGACACATTAGCACAAGACATGAAACTTCATTGTTTTCCTTTATTCCTTGCTGTTGGATGCTGAATCCAGTTTTACCACTGCACTTCAAGAAAAATATGGCAAATTGGAAAGTTTCAGAACAAGAAAACTGTCAGATGGTTTTAAAAGCACAGCTTTTGTGACAAGCTATGTCACACACACACACACAAATATCTTGTTTATTTAGCCAGGAAATGAGGAGAATGAAGATAGAGAGTTGAATCAAACTTAAAACATCAGAAAATAGCTAGCATTCAGTGATTCTCCATGTCCACTGGGGATGATAATTAGACAGCAACTTGAAGAACAGGCCTAGATTAGACAAAAACAACACAGAACTCTCCTTTCTCCACCCTCCACCAGCAACAGTTAAATGCTGGAACAAGTCATCTAAGGAAGCTAGGGAATTTTATTTAAGAACAAGGTATGCAAATATTTCAGCAATGGCCTGGGGATCTCTGGTAGGTTTTAACAGGAGAGGCAGAGTCCCTAACAACCTTCCAGGTCTCTGGTTACGTGCCAGAAAATCCCCAGCTTTGCACAGTGGGTGTGGAAGTGTCATCTAAGACCTGGTCGAGGCAACTTGCCTGAAAAACAGATTCTCTTCTCTTTACTTACAAAAAAGTATTTAAGCAAGGTAGCAGTCGGTTTAAAAACATAACTATAAAGATGAGTATCAGTCAAAATTTCTGCAAATGCCTTTAAAAAACCTCTCTTTCAGGATTATTTTAAATTCAGACAAAAAAAGAAGAGGTGCACATGGAAATTTAATTCTTCCTGCAGATGCTCTATTTCCACCCCCTCTTTATAATTGCTTTCTTTCTCTACATATATACACTTTTAAATATGTACATAAATATATATATATATGCATACATACCCCCCCCGCCCAAGTTAGCTCTTAAAACATACATTCCTGAGATGAATTTCAAAATGGCTACAAGGCAATGGCAACAAATAGAAGGTCCTTGGTAAATCTATCCTCCAAAGCACAGATCCATTCAGCTTGAGAGACAGTTTACATGTCAAGCCAGCCTGGCAGCAAACTTTCTTCAACTGCTCTTACAAATATTTTTCACCATCCTTACATGCCCTTATCTGGATGCATTAAGGTCCTAAGATCTGTGACCTTCTTAGTGACTCATCAGCTTTCTTTTCAGCTTTTCTCACAGATAATATAAAAAAAACACATCCTGCCAGTTCATTTGTGTATTTGTACGTTCATTCTTTGATGCAATTTTCAGAGTATATTGTGAGTATTAAGGTAGCAGGAGATAGCTGAGAAGGCATATTTCAAGTTATTGACACAATTAGTCTAAGCACACAACCACCACCGCCACAAATGTGCAAAGGAACTACCAGCCTTTGAGAATCAGGCTGCAATTCACATAGATTTTAAGCACCTCTGAAACACACATCATTTAAGTCACTGAGGGCCTAAATACAGACAGAGATAAAAAGCACGCAAATCTGAATTCTTTTAGTCAGAAAGGGTGCGACGAAATTGCCAAAACTCAGTCATCTTAATTCACACAGAGATTTTTGACAGCAAAGATTTTTGCAACCTCGGCTTGGCTCTCCTTAGTTTTGAACATTTGCCCTAACATTTGTTTAGAAAGAAGGCCAAACCAGCAGTACTTTTCATGTTTTAATTACACAGAGCGCATGCTGGATGCAATTCCCTCTTTTCCTATGTACCTTTTACAGTGTAAACAAGGGCAACAGGCTGGCTGTTGTTATCCTTCCAAGAACAAATTCCTGTTTGCAGCCAATATGGCTCAGTTTCACAGAAATCCAAATCAATTCTCTGGTACTGAGGTAATGAACAGTAACTTGATTTTTCCTTTAAAACTAAAGCTTTCCAAAAATACAGATAATTCCTGACCACTTAACACATTTTTCACTCACTGTAAGAACGAAGTCACTACAAGCACTGTAAGAGGTCACAAACTTTGAAGCTGTAGCTGCGTATTAAAATTGTTTTAGTCTGATCATGTTGTGCACGCTGTGGAGACTAGGAGCCAGCCCTGTTCAGTAATGTGACGTTATGTGTGTCTGAATTAAGGGAATGCCTGAGGCACAGACCTGACTAAGGATGACTTGTACTAAATGAAACAAAGGTAACAAAGGTTCAATTATTTCTACCACCCAAGAAAAGGTTATGAAACTGTAGTTGAAAAAAAATAAATAATTCATGTCTCAGCATTGGATAGGATCAAGACTGACATGAATAATATATACTTCTGAGCAATTTTGATCCTTCTTAACGATTAGACAACACAGAGAACAACTCACTACCAACTGCATGCCTACCAACAAAAATTTATTTTTCTAAGGCTTATCTTTAAAAATACATTTTTACTCATTAAAAGAAGAATTACTACCTTTTCATTATCCTGTTCAGTTCCTTCCCCACCTGAATAAGTTATCCCTCTGCCTCATGCTGCTCTGGTTACCACAGATACATAAGTGCCATTTGGTTTTCAAAAGATGTCCGCATATTTGGATATAAATTTAAAAAATACTATTTTGTAACCGGTAATCTTATCTGCATTTCTGATTGATTGTTACCAGCATTATACGCTGGAATTGATGGTCAAGAAGTCACTAAAGCACTGACTGCTCCTGAATGTAGGTAAGGCTGGCACAGTCCTCATAGTCCTGAAATCCTGAGAAGAACAGGTAACTGCCAGAAGTATGTGAAGAAAAATCTGCACCGCAATGAGAAAAGATAATACATCCAAAATAATAACCTTTACTCAAGTTAATGAAATGCTACTTGCTAAGATCTCCACGACTATCAAGCACTGTACCTGGCTTTTACATTCACAGACATTTCTGTGGCATTCAGATCCGCTTAAAATAAGGAAGTTATAAAATTAAGTCCTCTGAAGAAAAAAACCTGCCGACAAAAAAAAATCTGCAAAGCAATGCTGCAAACAGCCCCTCTCTCTTTCCAACAGAGGTGTATGTACTAATTCTCTTAGTTAAGTTCACTTGTCATCTTACAACATTCGTAAGCATCTGCAAATACCATTTATAGAAAGAACTGGTCAAAAACATCTTGAAAATTAAGACTTACAGATGCAAGGATTGTCAGAATACAGTAGGTCAGTTATTTTGGCTACTGTCTGTAAGTCTCCATGTTAAATCCTTGATTTCTACTTTTGAGTAAATTTAGTTGATTAGATCTGGGGCACAACCTGAATTTCAGAGTTCCAAGTGGAACGAACATGCATTCATCATATTTGAAAAAAGCTGATATGGATTTTATGATAATTATGTGCATGTACATAATAAAAAGGTGTTACATTGTGCAAAAACAAAGCCCCCAATATAAGCTGTTTCTTAGCACAATCAACAAGAAGTGATCTGATATCACACATAAACCACTCCGGTGTTTGTCTAACAGCCACAAGTAGTACCGTGCCATGGGAAAAAAAGGTATAACACAATAAACCAAGGAATTTAAAAAAAAAAAAAAGATGGTCTAATGGAGCAGAGCAATAGCTTAAGAAAACTGGGGTCTGGGAATAAATGCTAACCCTAATATTGCTGGAATTTTTCCAGTTACAGAAATGGTTGTCTTCAGATATATTTTCCTGAGATCCAGGTGTGACTGAATTGGTAGCATACAGCAATGAGGTGAGCTCCCTCAGAAGCAAGAAAACACCCTGACCTTCCTCCTCATTTTGATGTTGAAATTCTTAATCAAGGTACTTCCTCCTATGTATCACTATTTTCACATCACTTATACTGTAGGTAACCTCCATTTTTCACAGTTGTGACAGACATAACTTACAGAAATGGGAGAAGTAAACGTTCAATCTACATAGGACAGCAATACTATTTAAGCTAAAATGAAAGCTGGCATTTGTACTGGGAGACTGTTGAAAGCTGTAAGGTAAAAAGATGGAGAAGTGTAGCTTTTCCTCAGAGCGGTCACCATCTAACTGGTAAAAAGATCATATTATCAAAATATGAATAGTGAATTACCAACCCTGAAATCCACACACAAAAAAGTCAAGAGAAAGGAGCCATGAGAACATTGAAAGCAGATAGGAAAACTGTTTTAAGAGCATTTTATCTGCTAGAGGTACTTGATATGAATGTGTTGAAATATCTAAATGCAACGACAGGTCCAAGTTTACTTCCACTGGTGTTAAAACATAATAATAAATCATAAAGTCATTATCTAAAGAGGAAATCCTACCACTTCAAACACTGTATTTGGAGTCTCTAGTAAAAAAAGGTACCTCCTTTCCATGAAAGGTATTTCAGACTCTGCCTAGTTCACTTTCAGCAACCCACTATCGTATTCTTAATATCACCACTATACAACTGATCAAGAAGCAGAAACAAAGCTAAATGGCTTGACCAGCATTTCAGATGCTGAGCTGAAGCAAAACTTTGAATGCTCCAATTCATTCCTTGCACCCAGTCTGTACAGCACACTGTCAGAAAACAGTATCATCCTTTTCAATCAATGGATCTTGGAGATGACGGTGAGACTATGGGCTGAGATTATGGAATACTATCAGTGGCTCAAAAACTACAACACCTTAGAAAGAAAAATGTGTTCAAGAGAAGAGGATTTGTGAGTTTGGAGCAAAAGATGAGGGAAAAGAACCAAAAGTGAAGCTGAGTGGAAAAAAAGAACTGAGACTATAGCACCAAGCAGAAGACACCAAAAGCAGTGGGGAGAAGGGAGGCAAAGAAAGAATTGCTCAGAAGTGGTATGAAAGTGATGGGAAACAGAATGATTTACTCAGCAAGACACACCAGACATTAGTAGCCTTCACAGTAAAACGAAAAAGGAGAGGCCAGCGAAAAATTGGCATCAAAGATATATAACAATAGATATTTTTTTTTTTACATCGTGCAGTACATCTTCTACCATGTTTTAATGTTATAATTCAGATGACAAATGCTCATTGTATATATATATATACACACACAAATGTATATATGCATATACATAAATTATACACGCATACATTCAGTATGGTTAACATGATCCAGCTCCCATCTGGACTACATTTCCTGAGGGAATGCAGGCCAAAGAGCCAACCACCTCATCCTCAGCTCAGAGCTTGAGGCTGCTGCCTTGTCCCAGGGGGACAGACACACCGACACGTGCGCAGCCAGCCTGGCTGCTAGGCCTGGGGGAGTGAGGGGCATGGGGAAGGGGGAGGTACTCTTGCAGAGCTGTCTCTCTGTCCAAAGATCCAAGAGAACAAGGAAGAACACAGCCAACACCTCAAGTGAGAACACGTGTGCATGAATGTAGCGTAACAGGGAAAGAGGGACACCGCAGAGGCTCGAGCTGCTGCTGTCACCCTCACAGCACACAGAAGGAACTTGAAAGAGAAGCCAGTTCCTACCCATAACTATATACCTGTACTAGAGCCTTTCCTGGAAAATCAGGGCTAATTGCAGGCTTTTGTGGGCTGCGCTTACCTATAAAGCTGTCAGTAAATTAATCATGCAACTTTCATCAGTCAGTATCAATAGAGAAACTCAGCCAGTGCAAAGGACACAGTAAGACAGAAAATCACAGCTATGAGTGCAAGGGCAAACTGTCCTGTTTATTAATTTTTCTCCTAAATCTGTTTTATGGCCAGACTCCATAATGAGCCATATGACAGAAATCAAGATAAAGAAATGCTTTTTAAAGCATACACGTGATTTATTACTTTGATATCTGTACGCTTTCTTCCTTCTCTTCCTTTTCATATCTTGGAATGAAATAACAGAAGTTCCCACTGCAACGGTATGTAGCTGAGCAAGTCACCTAGATACTGTAGATATGTTTAGACAAACTTCTAGACAAAGTTATAAATAAGCCTTGGATACAGCTATTCTCATTTTTGTTCTTCAGCATGTCTCTTTGTTCTCTAAGGATGGAATGAGAGTCTAGTGCCAGTGGAAAGACAAACTGATCTATGATGGGAGCTGACATGCTCCAAAATACTATTTTGGCCTTTAGAGAAGACAAAAGGGGAAAACAAGTATGCAGAGTTGTTAGGGGGAGGGATTCTGTTTGTTTTTATGCACTGCTTTTCTAAATCCCCTCCTAAACCCTTTTCCAAACTTCCTCAGAACTAAAGCTCTAGCCAAAAGTCAATATATCGTTATGACCACTTTGTTGTCAGAGGTATACTTTAATAACTTATACTTTAAGTATCAGAAAGCTATAGGGACTTCCGAACAATGCTCTCTTTACTTGATATTTCTCTACCTGCAGATGTAATAGGAACAGACTGCAAATATCACTGCATATGGGACTTAAAAAGAACTGAGTCATGAGAACGGTTTTCTTGGATCTCCTTCCACCGCCCTGGGCATGCAGAGCCTTTGCTGCTGCTTTCATATTTTCATCAACTCCTATTTAAAGCTTTAGTTTCTCCTCTTTTGTGTTCCTACTGCAGGACTTTTTCAGAATCTCACTTCTGTGAGGGTTAGAAAATATATCCTGTCTCTAGCCCAGAGGCATTTGCAAGTAATTCACGCGTCTATTCCTCTCAGGTAGCAGGTAACAGCAAAGGACCCTAGAAAACTATAAAATGAAGCAAGTACAATAATCTTCAGTACAATCTTCAGTACAGTCAAACTCAAGGAGCTCATTAGCTGATACTTACGGAGGAGTCACTCCTTTTGGGAGGCCTAATGCGTTGACAGAAACGGGTGGTGGCTGGGATGGCAGCATGGAGCTGAGAAAAGCTGCTGGAGACTGGCCGGAATTAGGAAATCTGGGAGTTGGAGACAGGCTGTGGGAAGGTGAAGAAACTGAAGGAAGAGGAGGGGGCGGAGGAGGTGGAAGAGGAAAGGAATCACACACTGGATATGTCGTGGTTGGACTAAAGACAGGTGGAGGTGGGGGTGGAGGGGATGGAGAAGAAGGAGACCAGGCGTACTCCCCTTCTGGAGCAAACTGCTGAGGGAAAGGGGGAACAGGCACTCTCCCAAACTGTTTCTGAGAAGCAGTTGGAGACATAGGAGAAGGAAGGCTGGATGTAGATGATCCTGAAGACGGAGTCACATAACCTGAAGCAGGGCTGATATTCTGAGCAGCAATGAACTGCTTAGGCCGAGCATAGTTGAAGGAGCTGGAAGACTGCATGGTTGGGGAAGTATGAGAGTTAAGAATACTCATTGGCACAGGAGAGGTGACAGACTGGCTGGACTCAAGCTCCTGGAAGGAGGGGGGAGGAGGAAAGGAAGGAGAAGAGGGAGGGTGCTGATGATGGTCAGGTTGCTGTTGGTGACGATACCACTGGCCACTTTCTTGCTCCAGACGAATTTGGTTCTGCAGCTGCTGTATTTTTATAGGGTCCCTGTAGGAAGGAAAAATAGACAAAAAGATGATCAGACATGCAGTGCTGTTTGGGGAGGAGGTAAAAGTTCCACTGATCCATGGTCTAGGAAAATCAGAAGGCAGGAAAAGTTCAAAGCGTTTGCATATCTTGAATAGCCCTGTTTCTTCAGAGCTAAAACATTGTTACAAAAGTCCATTTTTTGAGCTCAAGAAGGGGAAAAAAAGTATATGCATAATAGAAGTTAACAGAACCTTAAATTCTTAAAAAAGGTAAATTATAAGACAATTTGCAGATGCTTAGGATATTTTAAACGAACAATCGAGACAATATAAGTAATGGTAAAAATGTTGAAGTTCTTAACAAGGTTTCTTTTCAATTCTTGCCTATTTCATTCAACGGCCCTGTTTCAATAATAATCCTCAGATATTTACCCAGTGACAATTTCAGCCTTGATTTCTGCTGTAGCCCTCTGTGGGCAGATCAGACAGACCTAATTACTGCCATACTTTTAATGAGGTCCTTGGAGACAAAGGACCAACTTCTGTGTTAGAACTACCTATGTATCTGTAGATGAGCAAAGACGACATCCAAGAAACATTTGTAACCTAAGGAAATAGTGAACTGAGCTTCCCCATGTCTTTAGTCCCACTTTTTTTTTTCCAGACTTTATTCTTAACTGTAAGTCCTGAGATGTACCTTAGTAGATACTGAATACAGTTCTCAGGAATTGCTACTTGCAGTAATATCAGCTCAAATGGAAATGAGAATTTATTTTAGAAATGCAGACATTCACTAGCAGAACAATAAAAACTAAAAAACTAATATGCAGGAGCACTCAAAACTGTTAATTAAGGTTTTTTTTAACAACAAGCAGCAAAACGTTCAGCAGTGAAGCAAACCAGACCATGGCACTGGCTTCTTTTTTGTCCACAATACAATTCTTTAAATGACAGTGAGATCAAAATTAACTGTGTGGTCTATCATCTTAAAATACATCAGACTGACTTGCTTAAAAGTTGTCATATTCCAGCTGGAAAACATAACTTTATCTCAATACTCCAGATGTCCACAAAGTTTCAGCCTATGTACATATACCTTTTCTGTATATTTAATATATAAATACTTTATTATATACAAGTGTGTCATTGTTTATATACAATTTAGGTCATTTAAGCAGAAATTTTAGAAGCTGTCTGCTTAATGCATGGCATATGAATGTATGATTCTGGCACAACAATATACTTTTGTTGGTAGCAACAAAATTAGAAGCAGTAAAATCATCATATTTTCCACTCTAAGATTAATTTTGATATTCCAGCCATCCACATTTCCCAGAAAGTGTTTTCTGACAATAATTCTGCTTATGATCTCAGGCCAAAGGAGACTGTTTAGATAAGAACAAGGGGTGCAAGTTTGTTTGGGACAGAAAACTGAAAAATCAGTTATTTACATTTAACAGTTGCTGGTGGGTTTTTTTTTGTCATAAAGATGGTTCAATTCTAGCAACATGAGTCATCTCACCAACAATACATATTTCAGTACTTAAAAGGAGATTGCATTTTCCTTTTTAATTAAATCGGCAACATGAACATTGAAATGCTGCAGTTCACTTGTAAATTTTATAATTCATTTTTTAATGTTGACAACAGAGACTAAATCCCTATCAGTTCAACTTTTCACTCCACAGGACATGGGCTGAACCTTATTCTTTGAATTTTGCTAAATTCCCTAAATGGGCTAAAGCAACACAATTTTAGTTCCTATCATCATTTGACTTTCTTGGCTGATGACAGAAATACTTTAGGTCACCTCTGAGTAGAAAGAGAAAGTCCTCTAAAATTGCTAATTTCAGCTCATTCTGTATCTTTAGCCTGACTATTTGCAGACGTACTGTCCATTACCTCTAAAACTATTTACAAATAATACTTATTGTATTTTCTATCATAATCAGCCCCAATATTTTTTTTTTATTTACTTATTACAGAGAGGCTAAGTTTAAAAGAAAATGGAGGAAATTTAGTATTGTAAATGGTGCATCGAGTATAGAAGAAATTTAGCTGTCTCAGGCACTCTTATGTTTACCCAACATGTGCTGAAAGCAAGTCAGAGTGTCTTGTCTTGGGACTTTTTTATTTTCATTGCCAAGTCACATGGCGATGTGCCCAGCCAACAGCCTAACACAAATGACCATCTATGGCCCTGTCAATGGTAAGTATAATACTACAGCGCCTGCCACTGAACTGCTGCTGTACCAATCCGGGCAGAAGTAAAGACCAGATTCAGGGTATGTCTACAAAAGGTTGTCAGGCAAATGTGAGGTTGCTCTGCTCTCACACTAAGCTTGACTCAAGGGCACAGGAATATACATGCCTGTAAGTCGGGGCTTATTAGCTCAGGACAGCACTAATTCCATTTGCAAAGCTTTTGATCAGCTTAGAGCCCAGACAAAGCAAGTGCATGTCTGTTCGAAAAATAACATGCAGCCATAATCATTATCACATCAGTCCACGTAGCAAAAACCATAAAGACCTTCTTACAGCAAATTTTCATTCCAGTGATAGAAATGCACGATCCTTGTCTGCAAAGGAATGTTCCCTACCTCAGAGCTATTCTTTTAACAGTAGATACTGCCCTATACTTACTAATTTCTTGAGCAGATGTACCCTAGGGATGTGTCATTATGAGGAAGACAAAAAAAAAAAGAAAAGAATAACCAATTTACAAGTTTTCCTTTGCAATGACACAGATATAGAGAGCCCAGCAGCCAAAATTATGCAAGGGAATCTGTCTGTTTTGTTGCCCTCATCATCAGGGAAACAAAGAAGGGAATTAAAAAGAGTTCAGGTTTTGGATGAGATTACAGGAAAAATTAGTTTAACTGTAATTACATCCTCTTTCCAATTATCTGAAATATGTTTTGTAACCCCAGTGTTTTAAAGGGCACACATGCTTTCAGGGAATCCATCAAGCTTGTTTAAACAATAGAGAATAAAACTTATTTTCTCATGTGGAGTTTTTGATTTTGCCAAATAATTAATTATAACAATGTAAGAAAGAACATTTAAAAGAAATTTTTAGTAAAATTCAATCAGTGAATGGCAAAACTAAATCATAACTAGGGTAAAGTGAACAGTGAGAAATGTCAGCAACTCACTGAAAAGCAGGCCTAGTAGTACATAAATATTTTCAAAAGGTCTGCTTCGGTATTTGTGATTTTTTTTTTCAAAACCAGATATTCTTAACCAAGATTTTTATACACATTTTCAGATTTCTAATAGGTATGCTAAAACAGTTAAAGGAATGCAAACAGTAAAGCAGTGATATTTTAATGGAAGCACACATTAGTTGCAACAGAGGTGAGGTTTCTGGCCTGCATTGCCCAAAGAACAGTTGCATGCACATGTTCGGTTCTGGGTACTTGGAACCTGCTCAGTAAGGTGATGACCTTCAGAGCTAAACAATAGTGAGAAACATTTGAAAACAGATGTTAGGGAAGACTAGAGACATTGGTTTTCTTGTTGAGCAACTACAGAATACTGTCTTTTTCAAAGCAAAACACTCTGATTATATGAGAAAATAGTGGACAGAGATGATCAGAATCTTCTCTAAGGATGCCAATGCACATGGCATATTTTAAAAGTTACTCAAGACTTCACATTCTGAGGTATGCACTCGGTTTAGATTATAATAGGCTGGTTTATCTTTTTATCCCATTTTCATAAAGTTTTTTCTTTTTGATACCTTCTTTGTATCACTTTCTTTTGAAAATTACTAGAGCAGTCCTCAACTTTGAGAGCTAAACTGGTAGCAACCGCCATGAGGAACTGTAACTCCAAGTGCCTGGACACAGTGCTATGGAGGAGGGGAGATAGGTTGCACTTCTCTGAAAGTCTCCATAGGAACAGGCTACTGGATTGCAGAGGACATTACAGCAGATGGCATTTTCAGGGATGCAATAAATCCTTCATACTGAAAATTCTCCGTCAGGCTCATTCACAGGTTCCCAATATTAGGATATGTACCAGCTTTATTTTTATCTTACATCTCTGCGTTTGTAAGAGCATTAAAAAAAACCCCAAAACCTATTTAGAGGAACAATGCCCCTCTTTTGGGAAGCACCCTAAAATTTGTGGTTTAATAGTCAACTCCACAGTATAACCTGGTCTGTTTACCTTTTAAACACAAAAGTTCATATGGAAGCCCTTCTATCCAGACTATTTTGGAGGGGGAGGTTCTCCAAAGGTAGGGGGATGCTGTCCAAGCCTTGAGGGAATCAGTCATACACAAAATGAACCCTATCCAGGTAGTGTCTATCACAAAGTGTGGTAAGGGCATTGAATTTTATTCAGTGTTTTAAAACACCATAATATATGAAGTAGATTAAAATAAATCACCACAGATAAAGAACAAAGATTAAATAACTTTTTCTATGTTACAACTTTTTAAAATTCCTGATTTTGGCCTTCCTAATCTTAACAAAAGAAGAGGAGCAAAGGGAAAGCAGACAAAGAAAAGCAATTTTTGTTTGAAAGAAAGAGTCCTATCAATCTCATCCATGGAAGAGTAATGGTCTCACTCCTGCCTCAAGTCATTCCTGCGCGAATGCAGACTGGCCCCTTCACAATCCTACCAGGGAACTGCCCTTTGAGAAACAGTCATTGCAGTTCTACAGCAATAGACAAACCATACCTCTGAAATGAAAGTACAGAAATATTTTGAATGAAAATAATCAGAATTGACCACAACTTTAAAAACTCGAGCTAGTTTTCTAAATTAAGATTGGAAACCAATGCCAGAAAGGCTCTGCATTTGTATTTAGGGGTAACAACTACTCACATGAAATCTACCTTCCAATGAAGACTTAGCTTCTAACTCAATACTACTGCTTCAGAATGACGCCAGAGCTCTATCAAAAGGGAAACAGTCACCATCACACTGTATTAAAAGGCAAGGGCTCTTCTCAGGTAACACTGAGTTCCATGTCAGCATGTATCTGTGTTCAGATATATTTTTATATGTATATACTTAGATATAGCTACACTTAGATATTTATACAATAAAATCCAGGATGGAGGGTTTTTTTCATATTTTATTCAAATCAGAATGTATACATACAGTTACATCTCTCTAGCTCCTTGGCAGCCCAACTGGATAGCTGGTAGGCAGAGAAGGAATGGAGAACTGGAAGCGGTGGGAGCTTGGAAGCTGTGCTGGTTCCTTTGCTATCTAAGATTCACAGTGCTTCTGCATCTGTGGCACTTAGGCAGCTGGGATGGCAGACATGCCAGGTAGCTGTTAAGCTAGCTCTTAAACACACTGTTTAATTCGCTTTCTACAACCACAACATCGTATTTTACTGGTATAAATGGCTTTGAAAAGGAGGAATTTTCTAAACTTCTTCTGACAGTTATTATTTAAGAGTCTGAAATGCACATACCAACTCATCCAAAATTTGACAGTACTCACTGATATCTGGAATTGTAGTCTGAAAATATTCCTAATATAATTTAAGGTTTTCCACCAGATTTATCAATGGTTGAGAGTTATTAATAATCGAAACAACAACCTAAGCTAGCAGTGAATTAATTAACAGCTGTACTGAAAATAAATACTCAGAATACAAAAGTAATTCCAACTAAACTGTCCACTGAAGGAACATTTACTAATTTCTAGAAATGTTAAAAATGTACATGTATGACAAGGCAAGAAGGTGAAGTAAAGGGAGAACAGATGCCTCTTTTAACAGAAACTGCAAAGTATTCAACACACAGACAGCCTTCAGGCTGTATTAATACAAACACATTCACTCAAGCAATATGTTTCCTGATGCTGAACAATCCCTTATATTGTAAGAAAGAAATGCAGACTCTTAAATCCTGCAAGGGTTCACTTTTATGTAAGACTGGAATTATCAGTTAAAATAAAAACAGGGTGTGTGGTGGGGGGAGGGAAGGAGAAAAACGAAAACCAGCACTGGTTTGGGTTCTACCCTGCAAACATTCAGAGATATTTTTTGTCTATACTAACAGATTTCAGGAAGAATGCAGGTTGTCACTACAACTTAATCCTCATGCTGAATAACTAGACAGCTATAACTAGGAAGCATCTCCGCCAGCTGCAACCTTTTAGTGTTTTTCTTATTTGCCCTTCAAAGCTTAACAATTTGAAAATGCAGATTCACAACAAATAGTATTTTCCATATTTCAGGTTAATATACAGCGGCGTTTAGAATTAATTTCACTATAACCTAATGCACTGTCAGGGAAATCTGTACGGTGCAAGAGCTAAAACAGGTACTGTATTATGAGCACACTATGAAACTAAGCTTGACTTTTCATCTGAGAAACTTCATAAACACAGAAGAGAAACGTAAACCATCTGCATTTCATCTGCATTGTTTGTGAACTTTCTTGTAAAGAAATCCTGCTGTAATTTGGCTGTTAAAAACTTTTCTGTCTATCCTAAAAAGTGCCAGTTGTACTCGTGCCCCTTTTTCATTATGGTTTGATTATCTGTCGAAGGCATCAAGGTAACTTCTGTACTAAGGAACCAACAGTAGTGATATTGCCAGTATTCAGCGAACACAAGCAATTCTTTTACAGACAGGAACCATTTTTCTTCTCTCTATACCACCGCTGGGATATTTTTCAAAACATGCACCAGTGAGATAACACATTTAGCTTGGGTACAGAAAGAAAGGAAATTGTGCTCTTGTGCACATTCATTGTTCCCAAATGTCATAAAGACACAATACAGCTTTAGCAAAAAGGCTAAACTTCGTAACTCTGGTAGGGCTAGATCAGAAGAATTAGTTTGGTGGTCAAAAATCTGTCTGGTTTGGTAATTCAATAGTGTTACGTAACTAGCGCACAGAATACCCAGTGATGGATGTAACAGTTAAAAAATGGCACGTGTAAGAAGTTTTACCAATAAAGGAAGCAAAAAGTGTTATGTTATGTTGTGTTACGTTGTGTTACAAAGAGGTAAATTGTAACAAGGCATTAATAGCAATACAGGTTACAATAATTTACAGCTGAATTGACCCAAAGCGTAGGAAATCATGACTTGCAATGCAGGAATGAAATGGCCTGCAAATGGACAAATAGGTCTTCTGCCTCTGATTGTGCTATACCACGTGGAAGGTTATACTCTGTGCCGATTGGTATATATTCAAAGAAAATATGGGGAGAAAAAAAAATATTTCAAAGTTTGAAAAACTGTACTAGCCTAAAACCAAAAGTGAACAGAAGAAAGATGGACAGCCATTCCTCCTCTTCTAGATGTGGTATGATACATTTTCTCAGTGCTGCCGCTGGAACAGCACATGCACAGATGTCTTGTTTTAAATTTAATATATTTGATTAACAAGATGCTCTATAAATCATCACATTTCATCTACCACTGGCCAGCAAAGTTAGGAGATTTGCTTATTTTTATGCCTACCCACCAATGGTTACAGTGGGCTTAAAACTGGACCTCCAGGCTTTCAATATTAACATCCTGGTATCTGTCAAGTGTCTGTTCTTTGGGTTACACCTAAAAATGACAGTTTCGTACTACTGAAATAGATACTTCTATGAGGAATAATGAACACCATATTAAGAAGAAAAAAAATAGAGTAGCTACTGGATGCCCCGATATTAAAGGAAGCGCATAATTGCTGTCAGTGTGTTTTTAGGAAAATTAAGCATTTAACTATGGTTTAAAACTACTTGAAAAAATTAAGCTCATTTCAGGGCCTAAGTTGTCGGCCATTTTACCAGCCTTTCTGTATTAACAAACAGTTCTGGCGTTTGAGCAGGTCACTGTGTCACGTAAAACTTAGATATTACCAAATGACACATCAGTAGTCTATGTTACTGAAACTCACTGGAGGTATCCTATTCTTAAAATACCACATTTTAAGGTATTTAATACATAAAAGGAAAGGAAATCAATACATAAAAACTGGTATTTGTATGAAATAAATATATATGTCTGAGATTCTCCCGCTACAATAATACGACTTTCTCACTTCAGGTGCGAGCACCATCTTAGTACCATAAAGCTTTAGTACTATACCATTCTTGCTGAAATCCTTCTGTATACACAAATATAAACCCATCAACAACATACACTAACTTTTATGGAAGGAGGAGAAGCACCAGGAAGTAACAGCAAATGCTAAAGACAGTAACAATCTTTCAGCCTGATTCTCAAGAGCATTGGAAAGTGAAAATAGCACTACAGCGCTACTCACAACTTTTGTGACATTCATTCAATCAACGTAATCCTAACACAATTATAACTTGTGCTTGATCCAGTGCAGGATGCTATATCCCTGCCATGCAATCTAGGTTGGTAATCTCCATGAAAGTTATGGCAGTGAAAAGAAAGATACTTAAAAGGACGAATAACTGTGTAGTCACTCTGCACGCTGCAAACTTCCTAGGGTATCTGAAGTTACTGCCGTATTAGGGATTGGTATCATCCAGAGACATATACAGATCTATTGGGAGAATTTTTCCTCCCAGACGCCCTCTTAGGCAGCCTTTTGAAAGCACTGGTGAAGCCCATCTCATGCATTAATTGAAGAAACAACAGCCTTTTGCCACTTCTCTGCGGTTGTTCTCTGGCTCCTGAAACAGGGAACAAATAACTACCCTCTCCATGTTACATAGCTGCTTGGCTCCAGCTGCAGTTCAGAGGTTTTTTTTAGGTATGGATAAACTGCTTCAACTTTCTTCCCCAAACAGACTAGTGGATATACAAAGCTCTGGTTAAGTGAAATACCCACTTTGTTGCAAAGAAACTGAATATAAAAAATAGCTGAAGTGTCCTCAGTGTTTGCACATGTTGCAGCATTGTGCATAAATATTTCTGCAAAGACTTGGCAAATGCTCAATCTATTCATGCCCAGGAGACTCTTTATGGGCTACGCTCCTCACAGAGCTGAACGAAAACGCCAACACCCCCCGGCAAAACAGCAGCAACAGAGGATCTTAGGAAAATGAAAACACTTGACAGTGTGGCAGATGTACCTATGTCAGCTATTGCACTTAGAAGACCAAAAAGAACTCTTTGTAGGCTTGGCTATAACAGTAGACATAACGTTATCTGCTCATGTAGACTGACAACATCTTTTTGGTTTATCCCATTTTTTTGCTCCTGTCAGCCACTTGCATCGATTTCAGTGATACCTGCCTGATGAATACTTCTGTGACCTATTTTGTATCAGCAACAATCTTTTAAGATGTGGATCTCCATTCATCTTGCTGGACTAATTTTGAAAATAAAATAGAGTTTATAGGGCAGTGTCACTTCTTATCTAGCCAGACATGTACTTCAGAAGTGTGAGTCTGGGGGTTGGTTTTTTTTCTTTTTCTTTCCCCCATTTGTTTTAAAAAGGCATCTTCCCCAAAGTATAAGAGAGACAAAAAAAAAATATGATACTCAAAATGTTGCTAAAGCACCCTTAGATATGCAGAGCTACTGCTCATTACATGAGAAACATAATTATAATCAAGATGTCTTAGGAAAATCCTAAGGACTAAGTAGACTGGCAGCCTTATGCCATGGCTGAATTCTGCACCTCACTGTAATTTCCCCATTGCTTGCTATAAACCAAAAAATGAATACCTATCAGCAGAATTACTGAGCAAAGGCAAAATCCACCCACAGTACACAGATGTCACTGCAGTCAAAATATGCTTTTAAATATTCAGAATATATTCTGCTCCTGAACAGATTGAACAGACCTGACCAGAACTAATCACGTTCCCTATCACCATAAAAAGAAACAACATACCCTGAAATTACGCACATTTGGACACAGACTGGCAACACATAGTTTTAAATACTATTTCCCTGGTAAACAGGTGAAGTGATTTTAAGGTGAGAATTTAACAATTTTTTAACTGCTAGCTAACTGTACAATGCTTTGTTCTGAAAAGCTTCAATGGCATACCTTACATATAAATGACACCAAATAATTGATTTTGTACTTTTGAGTGAATATACATTCTATGAAGATGATTCACTTCAAGTACTATTTATTTATTAATATATCAAGCAACCTTGAGTACGTGAGACTTATACAGTAAAGACTTCTTCCCTGAATTAAGCTGTGCCTTACTTAGCTCTCAGTGAAAGGAGTCAGCCTTCTCACCCAGAGAAAACAAGAGGAAGGACCAAGTTTCATTTTTCCCAAATAAAATAGTAACCACCATGGTGACTGGCCAAAAACAAGCAACCACATAGATTGGCACTTCTTCTAAGAGGACAGTAAGGACACATCTGCATTTGTGCTTTAGCTTGGATCAGAAATGTGCTTTTGAAGCAAATCTCCAACTGTCCCCACTTGCTTCTTCTCCAGTTCACATCCTGGAGAAGCCTCTCAAGAACACGAACTGGTTTCCTGCATGTAACAAACTCCAGCCACTAACAGACTTCAGTCCAGGGGAGCAGGCAAGAGCTAGTCCAAAGTGAAAAAACAAAACCCCAAACTCAGTGACTCTGACATGCAGTGTAGATATCATGCCCTCACAGCTTGTTTTTTTTCACTCTACAGAGCTAATCTTGTTTCTGTGTACTACTTGTTAATGTAGGCTATACATTCAGAGTAGATGCATGAACTAGCATGAAGTGTCTAGCTAAACAATACCATCTATAAGGCATTTAAAAATTAGTATGTATAACAAGAGATTCTGGCTTTATATTTTATATAAGTCTCAATTTCACAGAACCATAGATGGTTAGAGTTGGAACGGATCTTAAAGATAACCTAGTTTCCACCCCCCTGCCATGAACCGGGACACCTATGATGAGACCACGTTGCTCAAACCCCCATCCAACTTGGCTTTGAACCACCTCCAGGAATGGGGCATCCACAACTTCTCTGGATAACCTGTCCCAGTGCCTCACCACCCTCAGAGTAAGGAATTTATTCCTAATATCTAATCTAAATCTACCCTCTTGCAGTTTAAAACCCCTCGTACTACCACTATACTCCCTCATAAAGAGTCCCTCCCCATCTTTCCTGTAGGTCCCCTTTAAGTACTGGAAAGCTCCTATAAGGTCTCCCCAGAGCCTTCTCTTCTCCAGACTGAACAACCCCAACTCTCTCAGCCTGTCTTCATAGGAGAGGTGCTCCAGCCCTCTGATCATCTCTGTGGCCCTCCTCTGGACCCACTCCAACAGGTCCATGTCCTTCTTATGTTGGGGGCCCCAGGGCTGGGTGCAGTACTACAGGCGGGGTGTCACCAGAGCAGAGTAGAGGGGGAGAATCACCTCGCTTCACCTGCTGGCCACATTTCTGATGCAGCCCAGGATGCACTTCACCTTCTGAGCTGCAAGTGCACCTTGCCAGGTCATGTTGAGCTTCTCATCAACCAACACCCCCCCAAGGCCTGCTCTCAATCCATTCTCCACTCAGCCTGTCTTTGTGCTTGGGAATGCCCCAACCCACGTGCAGAACCTTGCACTTGGACTTATTGAACTTCAGGAGGTTTGCATGGGCCCACCTCTCAAGCCTGTCCAGGTCCTTCTGGATGGCATCCCTTCCCTCCAGTGTGTCAACTGCACCACATGTTTCTGGGAAGTTAAACACGTACCTTGCTAAACAAATATGTTGAAAATTCATCTCTTCATTTAATTTATAGGGTTTTTTGAAATATATTTTTAAGTGTACAGCTTATTGACGTGTAATATATTTAAAAAGATTATATAATTATTTAACATTTACACATCCAGAGACAATGTACGGACCCATCCTAGGAAGCAATTTTACTATTTTGTATGTTGTAGTACAGACTTTACTATTTTACTGCCTGCAGCTGACCTCCAGAATTCAAGCAATTCCGCTCCTTCCATTTGCCCTGCAGTAAAAACCTCCCAGACAAAATAAACATGTCTTTTTTTAATTCAGTTTGATCACAGGGTAGTTTGTAAAAAGCTAGTTACAAAGAAAAGTGCATTACTCAAGATTTAAAACCATTTTGTCTGACAATTATGAAGGAAGATTCACTATTTATGGACTCATTATTTTGACGACTCATGCACCTTCTTAGCCTGGAACTGGACACTCTTGGGCAAAGAATATTGGCCTAGAAACAGCACTTGTCTGATTTGAGGGGCCCAAGTTATATTTTCCCATATTTATTTATTAAGATTAGATTATATTTATGTTAAAATGAACATTCCAGAATGGATGACGAGAAAAGTGGTTTAACTATTCCTGCAGCGAAAGTCAATTTACTTTATCTTGACTAACAGCAGTTTATGTTTTGTCTTTATTGAAAAAAGTTTTTACATTGAATAGTTAGTAGTGTGCACAATATATATAAATTGTTCCCTTAACATAACCAGAGTACTTAAATTACATTTGGAAACTACTGGTAAATCACTGTTAGTAAACTGAAATTCAAAAAGTAGTCCATGCTTTGTTTCCATTATTGTAAATGCTAATAAGATGTAAAAGTAACAATACATATCTTTCACACTGAAGTCAACATCCCCTGTATGTAAAACCTTCTCTTCAACTATCACAACAACTTGGACTCCAAGCTATCCTTTACCTCACAAATAGCTGAGATAGATATAAAAAAGAAAAATCTTATCTGGCTGTGGTATAACAAAGAATGTATAGAACATCGAAAATGTAATTTTGGACTTGTAGGTTACTTCAAAGGCAGGAGGATTTTGACAATACCAAAACTGGTACCACTACAATCGGCATCGGTGTGGATCATATGGTTCTTCCTGCATGAACCATGAGATTCCACAGGATCCTCTGTTCCTCTCAGCAATACTCAGATCATCGTATATGCTGGTCTGTCTTCAATTTTTCTTCTCACTGACCTCCCTCTCTCTAACTGCTGCCTTCTCGTCTGTCTCCCTGCCTCTTCCCTTGGCTATCACCACCTCTTCACCACCCCTTGTGAGCTCCAGAAGTGCTACTTAGGGTGTACAATACCAAAATTCATGACTTTACCTTCTACCTCACTTCATATGCTAGCTTCTCTAGAAAACCATGCTTCACTCTTCAGAAAACACTGGCCTAAAATCCCCTTGCTTACTACAGTTTTCTACTGTGAACTAAAGGATAGTTCTTCTAGGTGTTAGAACCTGCATGACCCTTGTGTCTCTGCACCAGTTTACTAAAGCTACTCTGTAGTCAGAAATAAAAATTAAGCAGTATATTGAACCTGTTTTTCATTTGAAGGATCCCTCCATTCTTTTTCTGTTTCATGGAGAAACCTCAAACACAACACTGAACAGAAGCGTTACACAATAACAAAAGCATTTGGATTATTTGAGGTCAGCTAATTGATTAGACAATTCATACAAAATGCGACGATAATTTTTTGCAGAACAAGGAATGATTAAATGAAAGTCAAAAAGCTAGGGACAAGAATGAACATTTTAAAATGTTGTAGTTTTTGTCACAGAGGGCAACACAAGGCAAAGACGTTTAAGTTCTCTGACTAGTTGTGCCATATATCAGGGAAAGCGGGCACCCAGATTTGCAGAAAGACTGAGCAGCAGCTCAGCATTTTTGTTTGGAGGAAAATAAGTTCACTCCCCTACAGTCATACTCTTTTGCATGCCAAGATTCTAACAAGTCCATGCACTTAGACTTACCACAGTAATTACATTCTCACGCCCCAAAGGCAATGCTGTCTGAAGCTCTCCATTTTTCGGTCATTTCATAAACCTTCAGAGACTACAGTTTTCCAAATGGATTTCAGGACTTCAATATTAAAGTGACTTAAATACTAACTAATCCACCAGGCCTTAGTTTTAAAAATGGGGAAATAAACTTTTCTAAGCAAGAATTGATAGCACATAATTCGTGCTGTACACTGTCCAGGCAATACTTCACAGATTAGTTATGTCTGATCTACACTAGAGAGAACTTTTGTCCTCAGGAGCCTAATACTACAAATGGCATCTCATGATCCAAGGTTTTTTGTTTTGTTTAAATTTGTCTTATGTTTAAAATGTGATATTTGAAATTAAGAGGAATCTGTAAGGCAAAAGGCCCAGCTTGATTAACATACTTCATAATTGCAGGAAATGTTTTTTCACCCTTAGGTGACTCAAAATTTTTTCTCATGATTTTTTAGCAGCATGATCTACTTCCCTAATGAATCATTCAGAGTGAATGAGAAAAGATCTGCATACTTGGAAATAGCAACAGAATCTTGCAATCATTTTGAAATCCTCTATATATTAAATAGCTTTATATTTTCAAAACAAGCTCCAGATGTGTAAAAGACTGGTGCTTGATTTGTGATAGGCCTAAAAGATCATTTGGCTTTTTCTTCTGGCCTTGCAGCACTTCAGTTTGCTGTCATATTGCTCTAATTCCTCTAATCGAAAGGAGACACATAGGCCAATGTTCTCATCCTCTCATCTTTGGCATCTCACTCACATGAGTGGTAGTACAGCCTCCTAGGTAGTCAGTGAAACCTCCAGAGTATGTAGATTAGATGCTAAATATCAGAATGTATGAAGACACTCTTAAAGACGCATCTTTAGAAGTCATCCCAATAAAGCACAAGCAATCCCAATAAAGCACAAGCAATCCCAATAAAGCAAATGGAGACAAGCGACTCAGATTTGAGCAGAAAACACATAAAATGTTCAACACATCTTCAGTAATACAAAAATAATGCTACCCAAAATTCTTTCCCTTGCCCACAATTTAGCAGCTCATGAGTCAACTGCAGATCTCGTAATACAACACATTGTTTCACAGTCACACTGGACTTAACATTTAATTTATTAATTTAGAATTACCATTTTTTTCATATGCATTGTGTAGTTAACTTGTATGACAGCTCTTATTTATCAACAGCTAACAAATGTACTCAGCTACTCTTGATGGGGAATATTCTTTTAGGCAGACTTAGTATCAGGGAGGATCCATATTTCCAACACTAACCACACCCAGCTAGGGTCACCACGTAGGAGTAAAATTAATAGAAAAGGTCAAATTGTTCAACGGCATTATGAAGTTACATTGTTAGAGTCAGGAAGAAATCTTGTGATTATTTATCAACACCATCAGCTGTAGTACAAAGAGTTGAACAAAAACCAGGCAAAAAAATTTTACTCATTAAAAAGGGGACTCATTTAAAAAGTAGTCCTAAAGGAAAGTCAGAGAAGGTAATCAACAACAGATATGATAAACTGACTTTAAACATTATTAAAAAAGCGCAGTATTGCACTGTACTCCATATGAAGATGAATGCAAATATTTCAGACCAGAATATCACATTGGAATGTGTTCAGCAAGATTGGTTTTAGACACACAGGTTAAATGTGAGGACATCTGCATTCCTAAGACTAAAAAGACTCAAATCAATGTAAATAACTTCCTTGTACTTTGTGTTCTTTAAACAATCAGCAAAGTAGATCAATTAAAATGTTTAACAATGCTTTTCAGCATAGAAATACATATGTTGCAAGTAAAAATGCTAAAAGATACCCTAGAGTCTTTCCATGCACCAGGAGCAAATCTGGTATTTACTTTTCCCAAGTTCAACCTGTTTTATTTCAATAAGATGCCCCAAAATCTTTTTATAATTATTTCCATTGCATATAAACATAATCTCCTGGTATTAGTAAATTAGCTTGGCTAAATATAGCAAGAAGCACTCATGTTTTATGGGGCATTTTCTTTGGTATGCAGCTAATATAAATAAAATAAGCGGAGAGAAGCTGGCAGTGTTCCACTGACATTACATCACTTTTCCTTAATAGGAAACCTCTCTGCAACTTAACATCTTGCTTTAAACACTCAGAACTGTCCACAAAGTCTTCAGTGAGGATCATCATATAAGGCCAGTAGTTAGCTGCAGAGGACTAGAACGCAGAGCTGTAGCTCCTGGTACAACATCAAAAAGATAACCTCTAATGAAAACCACCTTTAAATTGTCACCAACTGCAGAACAAGAGAGTTGCATAATCTCTAACAAAAGATATGTGTAAGATGTACATAATTGCCATAAAAAGTAAAAGGGATGAAGTTCTAATTCCTATGAATTTACTTCAGTAGACTCGGGATTTCCTCTAGGAACCTTAGAAAGCTACAAATTAAAAAGACAGGCCTTAATCTGCTGGTCAAAAGCAAGACAGAGAGACAAACATCTACCATAGTTTTATTTGCTGCTTACTCTTTGTGATCCAAACCCTCTATTTTATGGTACCATTGGTACCATCCCTCATATGACATTATTTTGAAGGAATTAGTTAATTATTGTAAAATACCGTGTGATATCCATTTACTAAGAGCCTGATGTCACCACCCATATGTATGTTGAACTTGGCTCACCACAAACAACAGGACTCCTTGACTGTAGAAAATAAAAATAAATTAAATGTAGAGCAAATCCTAGTGTACCTGCAAGTTTTTTTTTCTGAGAAAAAGACAGTCCTTGCACTCAATTTTTTGCATCCATTTCGGAGATTCCTTTTTGTTTCTCAGTATATGACACAAACAATAAAGTCTAGCAATCAGCTTAGTACCTGGAGAATAGAAGGGCCCAGAGAAATTTCTATTCATGCTGTAATTAACATAAACATAAATTTCAGTTATTGTATTTCTAATGCGCAATTGCTGAGCAATAATCCAACTCCTTCTTCAAGCCTGCATGCAGTATTTGCTGGCATGGCATTTTATTGAGACAATAATTTATTTAGGCACTGTCACACACACACACACACAAACACAAAAATGTATTTACCACAGTACAAAAAGTCAGGGTAGGTCATTTTCTCCTCTGCTTTTTCCAAAAAAGCTTGAGAGGAGTTCACTGAGTGGCTCCTATTGCTTTTAGCTGCAGCTGTGCAACATACAATCTTTGTAAATTTACAGTAAGTGTTGCCATGTTTACATCAGTGACTCTCAAGAAAGAAAATATTAATCAAGTAAAGTATGCAGCAAATAAATGTAAGATGGAGTGCACTGAATACCACTGTGAATGCTCTCATTTAGGAATCGCATGGCTTTCTGATACCATGGATTCTGTCCTCCTTACTCAGCAAGACATCCCCAAATACTTCTGTGTGCCCTTCCCTGTTCTTTCACATCCAGTTGTGACAGCAAAACAGTTTAGGACCCTTACAGCAGAAGGGGCAAGTGAGTTAAAGGTTGAAAGTAACCCTAGAATTTGAGTGGACTCAAATTTGAGAGGTTTTGTTTGTTGGTTGGGTTTTTTGTGGGTTCTTTTTGGCCTTTGGGGTGGTTTTTTTTGTTGTTGTGTTTTTTTTAAAAAAAAAACAACAAACAACAACTTGAATCCGTTCACCACTTCAGATTAAAGAGCAGTCACCCAAAGGATTCTGCAGGTGCAAGAGAAGGGTGGTGCTTGTCCAGGAACAAGTACCCGAGAGCCGGACCTCCCAGAGCTCACACTGCCAGTGGGGGAGTCCCTTCCAAGGCAGGGTTTGTGAGGCCATACCTTTAGTCTGTAATCTGAATTTCTATATCCACTTTACTTCTGAATGGCAGTGTCCAATTATCTTTATGTCTTAATTCACACATACTTTTTTAATTCAACTGCCCTAAAATTAACAAAGTCTTTAATGGAAGTAAAGCCAGAGTTAAGATTACAACAGAGAAAAATGATTTTAAACTGGTTAGCGTGCACAATGAATAATTGGAGTACATTTCACCTCCATGGCTGGAACTATCTAAAGATTTCAAACGGAGGGTATTTGTGCAACATTAACAGCCTCTCCAAGTACACAGTCCTGGCTTTCATTTCACTAAAAATGAGGGAACATGTAACTTAAGACTTGATTGCCTGAATGACAAAGGTATAAATAAACAGCATTCGCTTGACCAGTTTCATCTTTGTCTACTTTTGCTGATCTGTGAATTGGCTACTTACTAAATAATTAGGTTTTCTTCATTCTAAAACTATATGCAGAATTATTAGCATCAGACAATGCTCATTTTCTAAAATATCATTTTAGTGGTCATTTCAATTAATGCCTAGTTTTCAGAAAGATCAGTGAAAGCAGAGGAATTAAGTTAGACTCAAAACACAATTTTAAATAATATGGCAGCTATACTTATCTAACATCAATCAAATCTTAAGTTACAATAAAACTTCACCAAAACCTGCTGATTGGATGACACGATTCCTGCTAAGTAACTTAAAATTCTCTGTTAAGTTTCAACAATTGTACTGTGTTGCACTGTCATTTTAGAAAGAGAAAACACCTGCTAAAATGAGCTGTAACAGAAAAAAAACAATCAACTGCAAGTCTCTCACTCATCCATCCTAGCACTATTATTACGCAAGATAGCCTACTATATATAGCAGCCACAAGAGGAACTGATATGCCAGCTGGGCACATACATGTTGAATCTACCATCTTTTTGTTTTATCACAGAAAAAACAAGCTGCAAGTGTTTTCCCAACTTGTGTAAATGAATTCAGGAATTCAAGCCAGTAGCCTGTGTGTTCAGGCACAAAGACATTGAATTGAAACTAATGGGAGCAACAGTAATGAGTAGCTCTGAAAATCAGGGAGCTTTTGTATGAATTTAACGTAACTCAAATAAATTTGAAAATTTAAATTTAATATGTAAATTATGTATTATAATAATATGTTTCAATTTTGAGTTTGTGCTGTAGGAGTAATGTTTTAAGGTGAATTACGTATCTCAGTAATTGACCTTCATTTAAATGGCACAGAAATACTTGGAGATGCAAAGGTTTCATAACCAGGTCTCCACTTAAGACCAATGAGTGGTGACAAAAATGGAAAACATCCCATTATAGCATTTGGGAGTATGACTGAAGTGAGACAATCTCCACTCTATTCCCAGAAAAGCTGTCACAAAGTCTAAATACACTACATTTAACCTCAACCTTTATTATCAGATTTAAGCAGTGAAAACACAGAAACTTTCATGGCTGGAAGATGTCCCGATACATAAGGGAGTGTGGGACATTTTTTGTGGATGTTAACTCAGTGTCCCTGGTGTCACACTAGAGTCTTTTCCAAGTTTCGGTTAAATATTCAGATCACAGGGAACATTTACCAAGGCACACAAGTCCAGGTAATTTAAATAATGGTGATGAATGACATCATCTGCTCAAAAATCAGAATAGAAAAACCTTCCTATTAAAGGCAGTTAACATTACCATAGCATTTATTTTTCATAAGCTGCGCATATGCCATAAGCAGGTGTACTGGGCCGCATATTTTACAGACTGGTCCCCCAACTATGTACCCTGGGGAATCTGTCAGAATGTGCCACCGCTCCTTCAGCTCATGTGGTCAGGATTTCTCTCAAATAAAAACAGGACAAATGAGGGACTCCAGTCTTGTTTCAACGTCCACCAGCTCTTGAGACTCAGAACCATGGGTTACACTCTGCAGTGCATTTGTGCTATACAACATAGACACCAACGACACCAGAGATCAACATACTGCAGGTTCTCATAACTTCAGTAGAATTTGTTCATAGTACTGTCATCAAACGAAAAATGTTACAATATTGCCCAGTTTTCTTCTAAAAAAAAAACATTTTTAATGTGGACATATTCACTTGTATTCCTACTCTGGAGGCCTTCCCTCCAGTTTTTGAGTTTTCTTCAAGTCTCTGATACAGAATTTCATATCATTACCTAATTCATCAAAGGGAAAAGAAAGCACCATTCTCCCAGTGGATAACTTCTTTTGCTAAATGAGCACGGAAAAGGCAATAATATGCAACTTGCAAAGATGCATGCAAGTTTGTAATAGTTCCAATTTCAATTAACATATTCTAGAATCTTTTACAGTTCACACTGTCTAACCTTGCTTTGTTATTGCTACTTAATAATTTGACTGCCTGAGCTAAAGAAAAGCTACAAAGATAGCAACTCTTCCCAGTACAGAGAACTGTAGAAAATTTAATAATCTTAGATTAATATATGAACGAAAAACTAGCATAAGAAGACTGCAAGACAAAATAAATTAAATCTTGGGAAAGCTCACACAATGAAGCCTCAGAAGAAACTGTACCAATATCAGGTGAATACAAGTTTTAAACGTCTAGAAATATATGAAGTCAGAAGGCATCTCCTTCAACACCAGCTAAGTATCACTTAGTTAACTGGGGCTTAACAACCACTTCTACTAATTTTCTGCACTAGTTTTAGCCTACAGTACTACAGTTAGAAATGTTACTTTTTCCTCTGTTTCGGACTAGGAAACTAGAGACGACGGAATCAGTTGAGCTGGTCTATAGGCAGAATTATACCAGAATAGATATTCCTACCAGGTACTCCAAACTGCTTACGTGTACACACTTATTGTGGAACAGAAACAGCCAATTTTAAAGCTAACGAGGTATAACTAATTAAACTTGACACTTTCTAGAGACAACTTTTATAACTTCATGTTATTCCCAGCCATAGCCTGACTTTGACATAGCCTGAACGTGATGTACAACACTACCATTTCTGACTGCTTATCCTTCAGTTTTTAGGCCAGTGCGTAAATTAATCAACAACAGTAAATATAATCCTAATTTTACTGGGAACAAAAAATCCAAACATACCAAAGATAAATCTCAAGAGTTAGCACCTCAATGAGAATTTCATTAGAAAAGCAATCATTCAAAAACATTGGACAACATATGCTATTATCACAGCAAAACTATTTAACATCTTCTGAAAAGAAGACACTGAAATGGTTTCACTAGACCAAAAGCGTGGTAGTTTAAATGCACGCTCTTGTCCCCACAACACATCAATCTGCACATCAATGTGCAATACTGTGTGACAGGAATCTGTACAATGCAAGACCTGATAACAGATAACAAGAATATTAGGCACAGTCAGCAATTCACAGGAGAACCAATTGATTTAGTCCTGAATGTATACATTCAAGAGCATCCAAGAAAAACTCTTAAACATTGAACTGCTGCTCAGACCAATTAGGCAAATATGTTTTTCATATGTCTCACATCTTCTGAAAAGCCCCTTCACCAGCTTTTCCCTATCCTTTATGCAGCATGCTGCAGTTACCTCCACCAACTATGAAACACATATGAAAGCTTAAATTATTCTACAAACTTTGACAAAGGTCAGTGGTTTTAGCAAACCCTAAATTTTCCGAAACAAAGGGCAATTAATTGAGAAACTAATCATATTGGTAGCTTCCTTCCTTTTTAAGTGACTCTTGTCAAAGACATTTTTAATTTCATGCAAAGCAGTGGACAACCTATAACAAAAGTCTTGAGGAATTTGAGGTAATTAAATAGAGGAAGCATTTGAGAATAATCTCAATAGCCAACCACAAAGATTAACATCAGGAAGCTTGACAGAAGATTTACATGATTCTTCCTCTATCATAAAGAACATCAATGATGACAGAGAGGCAATTTCCCTAACTCAGAAGCACATTAAGTATTATTTAATTATGGGTTTGTGAAGAATTTAATCTCTTGGACAAGCTGTTTCTGTCTTGTATCACTCTCTACATGAGGCCCTGGCATTTTTTTAAACATTTCCATTAATTAAAAAGCTACTATGCACATGTTTTACAAATTTCTCCCAAACATCCCAGTTTCACTGTTTCACTCTAATTAGTTAATCTTCTATTACTACACATAACCAGCTTTGCTCTACCAGTACTGGGAATTCTGGCGAACATACCAAACCTTTTGGAAAAAGGGAGGATATTTAGTAGAAATATTAGGCATCCCAGGGCTTTGTATGTTCATACAAATTCATTCAATCCCCCCCCTCCAAACTTTCATCTACTACAGATCAGCTTCCTGCTTAAATGCATTCCAATTCTATTCTGCTCTTTATCAACGAGCATGTTACTTCAAATATTAGCGCTGCAAACAATTCCTCTAATTCAGCACTCGTACAAGAATTCACTCAGTAAACAGGGCCCGTCTTTTGCATTTGTAGGCATTAATGCTTGAAGCACAAACATCTATCTTAATCCAAAAAGGACACAATGTGAACACTGTGTTTTAGTTGCAAAGAGATAATTAGCCTCAGTGGCCCATGGAGCTCTTTTGTAATTCTTTATAATTAACTGTCCCCAGGTCACTCCTCTTTTCTAGTTACAATCTACCACCAAAAAATACAAAGTTTGTACCCAACAGGATTGTTAACTTTACAAAGTTACAGAAGTAGTACAAAACAGTCTGCAAAGTGTTCTAAGCGAGGATGAAATAGCCTTGCCTGTTAGTTCGTACGAGGAGCAGACTGCAGTCTGAAACCATAAGTACTTTATTGCCTTTTAGTAAAACAACACACTGAATCTAGCATTAAAAATATCAGTACTTTTTCTGAACCAAACACTTCACTGCACAAAAAGCCATGCCCATTGATATAATCAGATCCTTGTAAGAAGTGCAGAAATGGCCTGCTTCATCTCAAGACATGCATGGCAAAAGAACCTGAAACTAATTTATAATTATAACATTTGTGCTCACATGTTAATGCCCTGATTTATTACTGCAGTCTGCAACAAACAGAGTACCCACTACTTGAGTGTGTGTTTCTGAGGTCTGAATTTCTTGATACTTCTGTGAACCTGCAGAATCCCTGCGATGGTTTGTTTGTGATAAGAAAACTTCCAGTGAGGTATTGCAGACCAGCTGGATATGCTGAAGCTTAGACAGGCAATCACAAAACCCTACTCCTTTAAAACGACAGCTCATGCTCCAGAAAGCATTGCTTCCCTCCTTAAAAGATTCCTCAGAGTTGAAATCAGGTCCTTGATCTTCGGCAAATCGCAATGCATGTGGTCAGCACTGAGCTTCACCATCCTGGGAATGGTTCCACCATACAGTGCTCCGCATACCACATGACACGCCTTTGACATCAAGACTAGATTACTGCAATATGTTCCAGCCAGGGCTGCAGCAAAGGCTCATGTGTTGCTTGCAGCTGGTTGCTGACAGCAGCCATCCTATCGGTGGGAAACGTGGCAAAGAGATCCTGATTTCTGAGTCTTCTGCTTGTTTTTCTGGGTATTTCATATGATTCAGATAAAGGTCATTATTCACATTAATTGGCTCTTTATACCTATCCATTAGCATGACCACTAAATTTTGAAGGGATAGGGACACAGGAACCTAGAGTTTTAGAATGAGTTGTGTAAGTTTTATTTCTAAAATCTCAGAAACACTTAAAGACACTGTGTTTCACAGGCCAGAGACAACCATAGAAGTAACCTCAGAGTCAGCAGCTGAAAATTCATTCTTTGTTTGAGAAAATGTTGACATATCATTTTGGTTTTAAGTTAATAGGCACTCCATCTATGCGGACAAATACGCATGCAACACTCATCTAATTAAGTTGCATACATATGAAAGAAAAAAGCTTTCCCTGAAAGCTCTGTGTCTTACGAGCACAAATGTTCCTGAAATACAACTGATATTAAATATTTTTTTCTTCTTTTTTTTTTTTAATGAAAGATGTTTAGATGGCATTTTAATACAAAGAAGAAAATGGAAGCAATCATTTTCCAGAAATTCCTGATGAACAACTTAAGAAAATGTTAAATAGTTAATAACCTCTAAATCTCTAGCAGAAACTCCAAAAGCCACTAAAGATAAAAGAATGGAAACCACATGTAACATCCTAGAGACTCATAAGACAACATAATGTACTTTCAATAGAGTTTGAACTTCCGTAGTCTCACTTTATAAATTGGACTTCATGTGTCTGCAGAAACTGATAGAAGAGGTGTCTCTCTTTTTTATGTTACATACAGACTTCCAGATTTTTATAAAGATAGAAAAACTATGAAGATTTATGGGAAATCAAGACTTCCTCCCTAGAACATAGTCAAGCAGTATGGCAAACTATTTACTGCCTTAAAAAATAGGCTACAAATGTTATACATGAAAGAATAAATATTGGTGAGGACATTGAAACTAGGTATATAAGAATAATCACGCATTTATGAAAATTATTAGGTAGCTTTAGAAACAGAAAAACAATAGAATTTGGCCACAACAGATGAGAAAACATGTCTGTTGTGGAAAAGAAAACACAAAAGTCTCTGACTTCTCACAGGAAAGAATCTGTAGTTCATAGAGCGAAATACACAGTCTAGTGGCTTTTCAGTTGAGTAATACTGATGGATGCTTCTGAAGGCCAGGCACTCTTTTAATGAAAATGTCCGAAAGTCATTTGTAGCTACGCACTAACACCTCTGTTGGTGTGGATATCAATAGTCCCTTTAAATTTTCTTTACATAATTCTGGTTTAGGCACCTCAGATTTGCACAGAACTAAATGGCATCATCTTGCAGCAGACTCATCATCGGTAATGCAATACCAAGTAACTCATGCTTTCATTTAATTCCCTAGAAGTTTTTACAGGAAACACAGATCACACACAAATACATAATGCATGAAAATACCCCATCCACAAAATATTATGACCACCTCTGGGGTTTTCAAAGCCTCACTTGTACTAAAAAATTCCCTAGATCTTTGGTCACCACAAAATACAGCCATAAATCAGGGTGCCCCCCGGAAACCTTCGAACACTGAAAAGAAAGTCTTTATATTTCAGAGCCAAAATAAGTGCAGCGAGGTGGGTTGGAAGAAATACAGCACCACTGGCTTTCTGTGCAAGGAAACTCTCCTTTCATTTGTGTAAAACTTTCTATGTTGCCTTGGTGAATCTGCTTTGCAAGCCAAAGTTGGCTATTAAAATTGTTTTGCACTTTAATAGCTGCTTTAAACAAATCATCCCCATGAGTCAGATACAGATTTTTACTTACGATCTGTATGGACACACATATATATATATATTCACATACCATTAGATAGATACGGACACAGAAAGAGACTTGCATGATCTCCTCTCATTAAAAAAAATCTGCATTATCTGTTCTTTGAAGTCAGAAACATGCATTTTACACACAACTGCATGTACACATGCACACAGTGTTTGAAGCACAACTGAAAGAAACAATTCTGTTTCTAGTGACTATGTTCCCACTGTGATTCAGCCTATTGAGAAGAGTGAATTCAGCCATGGAGTAAAAATTAAAAAAGATGACAAAAATCGAACTACAGAAATAACATATTTTATATCTATATACATTATTTTTATATATACACATTATTTATGCATAAATTATGTCATAATTTATATATTATAACATAATCTTTTTTAAGGATAAGTCTTCCAAGTAGTGAAGAAGGTGCAAAAATGGGTAGGAGTAAGCCCAGTTTAAAGCTCAGCCAGACTAAAACCAGCAGGTTGGCTCTCCTGAGAAAAGTTGCTGTAACACATGCAGGTCTTGATTTAAATCAGATTTCTGTATTCATTATGGCTGGAGAACTGGGGTCATGCTTTTTAAGTGATTCTGTAGCAGAAGCAGCACAAAAAAAAATAATCAAAATATTCCATACTCTTTTTCTATTTACTGGAGCCCAGGCAAGAACTCCTAATGGTGTTTCTCCAGCCCACCAGATACTGCCTGCATGCATTTCTTGAAGTGGATTCTTCATCGTAGGAGAGGAATTATTTTTAAATTGCAATTTAAAAATTAAATCCAGCTGACTGGATCTCCATCTAAACTCAGTGCTTTTAAAGCAAAGTTCAGTCATTTTCTTGTAAACGCGAAGATTAAAACAATCCTGCCCAAGATTGTAAAAGCAAGGGGTTAAATACTGATGTTGTAAACAAATTGCCTATGTTTTCCCATTATTTACATGCACACCTCAGCTACTGTGTTGCTTTACTGGGTACAGTAGCATACAAGACAAGAATATCACTCTTCACTGTGAATTTTATGGGGTTACTTGGTTGGTATAAATGCTAACATTACTAAAACAGATTTTTGTGTGTTCATCTATTTTTACATTTTTTAGCCTGAGAAAAAAAATGTAACCATGCTGCCAATGAAAACCAAAAAATCTTTTCCTGTACATTTCTGCTGGCTGACACATCATGTCTGCAAATAATCGTCTTCAGAAAGCTTTCAATTTACACCAATCCAAAAGGACAAATGAGACATGTGCCATCTTACGAACTTTTACCAAAACTTGGATACTTTAGCAATGCAGTATAACAGCTCCTGACACACAGACTCAGCTCTTCAACTAAAAACTCTTCCACATTTTTGAGGCTGAAGTATGAACTCAAGCTCACATTGTGACTTTCTGTTTGAAATATTCTATAGTGAACTGTGAGATGATTGGTTTCTTCAAAAAGAAGAATTAGAAGAATTGTTTTTTTCTTCTCCTATGTTTTAGACCAGCACATACAATATAGAGCATTGCCTGAAACTGATAACATTTCAAGGAGGAATTTCAAGAGGAACATTTTTTGGTGATGTGAAGAAATAAAATTCCCCAGTCCCAGAAGAAAGTCCTGGGAAGGACAGGAATGAATTCTAAATAACTGCCACCAAAGGATGGTTTAAGATAATCTAAATTAATCCAAGATTTCTCACTCGAATCATCCCTGGAGAGATATACACACTATGCAAAATAGGGAAAGCAGATTCGGTTGTGTCTTGGCTCGTGTCATGCAGATGCACCAGACAGAGAAAGGCCCAGCAATAAATTGAGCCCTTTGTATTTATTTATTTATATAAAAACAAATGCTGTTATCTTAAACCCTTTCCCTTTGTGTAAAAGGAAAGCACTGGGGAGTGCCATACACAATACGCTAATTACAATCACTTTCTGCTTCAATAAAGGAAACACAAACTTCCTGCCTTGGCAAGGGTTAGAATGTCTCAAGCAGGTGGAAGAAGGACCACGTTAAGTGTCTAGACAGCAATGAGGAGGAAAGATATTTCCTATGTTTGCTATTCATGTACTAATCCAGAAAGTACAATTCACAGATGTAAAAAGAACTGCCTCAATTATTGGTTCTCCTTCTATGATAATTATGATGGTACAGTAAGCATTTTTTTTTTAATATGAATACCAAAATGTTAAATAATCTGTAAAGCTCCAGGAAGTTCTGACACTTGTGGTCACAAAAGACTCTCCTCTTCACTTTCTGCAGAATAAGAGGTTAAAATGAGTCTTCTGGGCATACCATAACTTAGTAACTACTCTGTATGCATTCTTCCTAATTCTTCCAAATGGATATATTATCACTATGAAATCATTGTTATTACTGAGTTGGAGTTTCACTCCAAAGGGAACTTTATTACTTAATCTACCACTGAAATACTATCTGTTAAGAAAATGGGAATATTTCCAATATGGAAGATGATTCATGAATACAAAATTCCATAGGCATATTTTGGTTAAAGAATATTCCCAGGATGAAAAGTTTCCAGCCAATGATTATGACCTCAAGAATATATGGGACTATCAGTTAATTAATATGTTCTACATAATCCTGAAATTTTTATTGGGAACATAAAATCTTAGGGTCACCAACCCTTCTCAGGGCAGTAAAGGTGCTATACATCCCCAGATACTTGAAGACTCCTTTCTGGGAGAGTAAACAGCAAATGAAAAGACATAAGACAATAACATAAAACATTTCATATGGAAAGTATGTAACTGATAGTGCATATGCTTATCTTCATCTTTCAGACAGTTTCTTCTCACTGCACCCCTGTGCTTCCGTTATCTACATATTTTCATCTTAGAAACTCAGCTTTTTAAAACCAAAGGTCTTTATCTTCATGTCTGTCTGGTTTGGTGCCTACCACTATTCATAGTCTACAGGAAACGATGCTCTACACACAGTGAAAACCTGTATACATGACATCACACTGATTGATGCTCTACTCTGCTCCCAGGCACATGGGTCCACATTAATGTTGGCATTGGTAAAATCACAAAGCAGTTACTTTAAGCAGAGATGGTTGAGAAATTCATTTGCTGTTTGAAGAACACAATAGTTTCCCATCAAATACATGATTTTACAAGTCAGATCAGTATACTTTGCCCAGCTGAGAACCAGGTAAGTTTAAATAAGGTGAGCCTCTCACGGATCATTTTGAAGCAGACTAATAGAAAGAAATTCTTTACAGGAGAGAAAGAAGGAATTCTCTGTGTAAGTGGGCTGACCAGCATCCCACAGGCCACTTCCAGCCAGGCCACTCCCTTTGTCTTCCAATGCCCAAAACCCAACAGCTGAACATTACTCATCAGATTTACCACTGTGTCCTTACAGAAATGGAGGCATGCTGTTCTAACATAGCTAACATAGCTATTAGAAATGGCTGTTGCAGTCATACAGACCACAAAGTGGATGACAAAACTGCAACCCCACTCCTGTTTGTGGAGACGACGGACTATCATGCCCTCCACAACTGTCATATTAGCTCAAAAAATTCTTCAGTGCAGAGCAGAGAATAGTGACTTGCTTTCTGTTGCCTGGAACTGTGGATCTCAATAATTCCTTTACAATAATTACAACCATACAAAAACAATAATTACTGTTAATAACACTTTGCAAAGTTTTATATGTTGCAATCATCACATAGTCTCTGCAAAGAGAAAGCAGTAGACTCAGGCTAGTCAAAAATAATAGGCCTACAATAATAGGTGCATGAGTGTCCAGCAAGATGAACTTGGCAGGAAAATACATATAACTGTTCTGCTCTTATAGAAAAATAAGTGTGAGAACATAAAAACATGTATTTTAAAAGCAGTGCTTTTAAATGGTATCCTGATACATCGGGCTGCTTATTGTTACTAAATCACACTTAAAATTTTCAGAACAGTTTTTCACTGAAAAAGAAAATAATATATGATTTGCTCTCATAAAACTACAAGAAAAGTTATGTGACATGTATCTGGCAACTGCTAACAAACCTTTACCACACATCCACCATTCTGATTTTAGGAAAACTTCTATGTCAGATTGCAGCGTATGGTAACCTGGTAAACTCTGACTTTGTGATTATAAGGTTTCTACTATCTCAAAGATGAGAGAAATGTTTTTATCCAAATGAGACACTCCTAATTCCAACAAAATCCTACCTGCATATTCCTAAGAATTTAAGAAGTTGTAAGAGCATCTGTATATTTCCTACTCCATCTTCCCAGTTTCTTTTATTCAAACTTCTATCCCTTTGACCCCATCTTTTCCCACAGGGCTTCTTCTCCTGTCCAGGAAAATTAGTACCAGAATATTATTTCACAGACAGTCGGTTTTTGCAGGTTTTGTTACCCATCCAAGGGCAGGATGCAACAGAATCTCTCTCAGAATCCTGTTCTCACAAGTATTTGCCCCCTTTTTCATAGTGAAGTGGTTTAGATGCAATCAACGGACACGGGCTGAGAGCCATTTAACTTTTTATATGTTTTTCCATCCTTCTGTTATCAGTTCTATATCTTAATCCTTCTATGTCTGGTATGCATTGTGAATCACAGACCCGCTCTGGATGCCTGACGACTGTTGGGCTTCCTTAAGAACATCATCATAACTTTTCCCACCCCAGAACTTCAGTGTATTTTGGTGCATGGACTTGTGAGTGGACATAAAACTTTCCACACAATATGTAATACACCTTACAGAGTTAATTTCAGAAATACAAGGTTTGGTCCCAGGAATCAAGGTATCAGTTTAACACAGCCACAGAACTATGTGGAAAAACAGTTTCTTGACCTCAAAGCCTAATGAAACATTGAAAGTGTCCGCTCCTATTTTTAGATGTATGCTCTGCAGTGCCATATTCCTTAATATAAGGCTGACGAAAATGTTCCAACAGCAGACATTGGTTTCTCTTTGATAGCCAATGCATATCTCTGCTTTCCAAGTTTCTGTAAACACATCGTTATAAGGAAGGCCAGTCTTTTCCCAGCCTTCTTTCTAATTATGCGCCTGCTGCCAGGAAACTTTCACATTTTTCTTTTTTTTTTTTTTTTTCTTCACTACTAAAATTTAAACAAATGCCTGCTACAGACTTGAGAGAAGAAGAAGAAAAAAAAAATCTTCAAAGCTGTTACTGTTATAAGTTTCAAAGTTACTAAGTAACACCAAATTCCTTTGAATGCTCAACAATAAACATTCGGCAAAAAAGTTAACTACAACAGTACATCATTGCTAGGTCACCAAATATGTCTTCCTTACAGAGTAATGAATTCCACAGGACAACTCCCCCCTCCCCCCCCTTTCCCCCCCCCCAATATTTTGCTTGATTTTGGTTTAATTTTTGTAAGAAGTCATAGTAAGTTTTCTAAAACATCCAAGTCTCCTATTCATTGTCAACTCTCTTTTCATCCAGGAGTATCACCGGCTTCCTACAGAAGTCTTCTACAAAGAAGGCTGCGAAAACATTCCTATCTTACTACTCGGTCACATTTACTAACAAACTAACAACTAATTTAGCAAGTCTTGAGGTACGGAGATACACTCGGCTGCTGCCGCCACAACAGCATCCTTTCTGTATTTGGAAACACCAAGCGGATGGCCAAGGTCTGCAAATAAAGTGCACCAGCCAAACTCGAACGCACCCACAGACAATGTGCCAAACTAAAAGGGCAAGAAGCAGTCGTACGAAAAGGAAACACTCGGAAGAAACGCGGCCAGCCCGACTCGATCACAGCAACGACTTCATTTGCCCTGATGCCCTCGCTTTCTCTCCATCACCGCTTCGCTTCGCCTCACCCGCAGAAAACGCGTCCCGTGCGAACTCAGGAAAAAGCATCCTGCCATCTTACCTCGGCAACGCTTGCGCGGGCCGTTATCACATAGCCGAGCGCAAGTTTTAGAGGGGCGGCGGGAGCGGAGCTGGGCGGCGGAGCGGGAGCGGAGCGGGAGCGGCGCGGCTACCGTAGGTACCCGGCACTATATAAGGGCGGGCGGCGCAGGCAGCGCGCCGTGACTCAGGGAGCCTCCGCCGGCGCGTCCCACTCCGGCGGCTTCACGTTAAGAGTCCCGCCGCCAGCCCGCGCTCCCCCGCGCCTGCGAGAGGCGTTACCGGGCTGCTGGGAACGGCAGGGAAATGCGGACTTCCCGCAGCGAATCGCCATCGGGATCGTCCTTCCCTCATGCTGCAGACTAAGTCTTAATTACTCTGCCATGGGAGCTGCAAGAACTGGGAGGTTTTGATACGCTTTTTGCCAAAAAAGGCTCGGGTCCCATGCTGGAAGTTCACTTTCTTCCCCCCAGGAACTCGGCATCCATAGCCAGCAGAAAAGCTTGAGAAATCTCTGATAAAGCAGAAGCAGACGCTGCAGCTGCCTGGAAAGCAGAGGAAAACAGCCATACTGCCCTACAGCTGCACAAAAACGTCGCCACGAGAGTTTACATTAGCTTTTCTGCGTAGGAAAAGTTTCCATGATCTCCACAACATTTTTGTCTGCACAACAGAGCTGGTGGGATGGCTGCATGTTTTAATGTAGAACTGCAGAAGCAATGTCTCAAGTCATTCTTCTAAGCTTTTTAATAATTTTCTGTTCCTTTTTAAATAACGCTTTTGCCACTGCGCATCACTGCCAAGTCCCTGAGTTTTCAGGTTAAACTGAATTTGAAGCTTTTTTCAGAAAAAACATATCACTATTGCACGCTTTAGTCACCTGTTTTATAAACAAACTCCTGTGTTGTCTTCACCTGTTAAAGGATATCATCAGAGTTCAGAGATTTACAATATGTTACAAAAATCATGCTATTTTGCAGTCTAATTATGCAAAACCATCCAGAGTGCCAACAATTACTGTAAATACATAAATTACTACTGTATATTCCACTATGGGCATCACTTGGAGGTAGTTGCGTCTTTTTTTTACTTCTTTTTTCCACAAGGAGACGAAGACTGAAGAACAGATTCTGTTGTTGGTTCACATACCCTTCCTACCAGAACCCACTTGGTCTGGATCCAGTGCTTTCTTACAGATTACATGCCAACATCAGTTTCATAAGTAATCACGGAACACAACTAATCATTAGTAACATCTACTTAAACATCTGCTTAAAACAAGATGGACAATCTCAAAAGACACGTCTATAAAACCTCTATTCTCAAGTCCACAGAGGTCATCAAGAACACTTGAATGTTCTACAACGTGGACAGCAAAAAGTGTACGAACATGCTGCCTTTTATCTCACTACTATTAAATAACCTGGACAATGGTTAAGAGATATTAAAACAGCTGAAAGTAAGGGTGCTTCTCTTTATCTTTTTAGCTCCACTTTCCAATCGGTGTGTATTGCAGTCCAGCTCTAGATGCCTGGAATCTGTTGGGCTTACACATGAACATCACCAAACTATTTTCCTCCAGCTGGTATGAACCCCCAAGATAAGCAAGACCTGTACCTGAGACACTTCATTCTACGGTGGATGATGCAGAACAAGGTGGCACTGAAATTTCCCCTGCTTACTCAACCCCCTTCACCCTTTTCACCACCCAACCCTCTTTAGGACTCAGAAACTCACTCTGCAACACTCAACGGCTCCCAGAACAACACAGGGAGAACACAGCAAAGCTGCCATCTAGGAAAAAGGGAGGGGGAAATAAAGCATCTCCCCAGTGCTAGAACAGAGTGTGACATGCCAGACCCCAGCAGCGAGAAGACTGGCACTGCACTAGCACTCTGTTTCCAATTCTGGTACGTGACTATGGGGAAGAAGCATGGTAGCTCATACACATAGTATTAAAGATAGCACAAAGATAAAAAGAGCATCACTCATCACTGATCAGGTCTCTATATGATTTTGGCTAAGTATGCTGGTCAAGGAGAGTATTTTATCTAACACGCAGAACACAGTTCAGCCAGTAATACCTGCAGGTAACGTAACACATACAACAAAGAACAGACTGATGTACAACAGGAAAAGCCAATTATAGAAAAACTGTATTTGGACATCACGTGTCTTAACTGCACCTTCTCCTTTGTATTTGATTATAACAGAGTGAGTTAATAGTGCAGTAAAGACAACTGAGTGCTCTGACATTTTCTTCTGTCACAGCTCTTACATTGCACATATTTTGCACATATGTTCCAGGAATTTTGGAGAAGAATTTTATGTCTATGCATGTATGCTCATGTGCACTTCACGGGGATGGAAGATGAAAGCAAAAAGACAGCTTGTGCACATCAGCTTAGTTCAAGACACTTGCTTCACTGTGACTCCACAAGCATAACTGGGCACGGAAAGTGAAAACGAAGCTCAACTTACTGGGAACCAAACAAGAGGCACAAAGTGAGATAGAGATCCAAAGAGAAAGGAAACAAAACCATATGCTTAACTTAAAGCTTAATGTGATCTGTGATTCTTTCTTGTAAACAACTTTGCCTATCATTCCAGCTCCAGGAACATTTGTTTCTAGTTTAAGGAGTTTCAAACTGTATGTACAGCAAGACTGGCAAACTAAAATGAGGGAAAACAATTTATATGTAAAAAGACAATTGCATACAACTCCATTGAAGTCCTAATATTTAAATGAAATATTTAAAATGTAATGACGATTACAACAGTTTTGGGAAAAATGCAGTAAAAACCCCAACAGTTAATTTCTGTGAACTAGTGGAGGTAATGGTAAATGCCATTAGTAAAACAGGCAAACACCAAACTGCCTGAAGTCATATAAGGGTTCTTTTTGCTAGCGTTCATTCAAACTTTGACAATCTTCACAAAATGAAGATTCACTTTTTATACCACCCTGTAAATAAAATGAAATTAGTATCGCTTAAAGTATGAAAACTAAAAAGGATGACTTCATGAAAAAAAGCTGAAAATGCAGAGAGAAAACCTTATGCCAAGTAATTACATCTGCAGAATTTGAGTGAAAACAAATGAAGATAAAACAACTCAACAGACTTCCCTAAACTACTACAGAATAATTCATAGTACTCAAAAGCAACATTTTTGCTTGCAGTGTATCTTCAACGAAGGAGGTGTATTTTAATAGAATATACATACGTTGTTATCCACAACAGCTAGTTGCCAGGTGCTACTACAATACAAATAACTCCACGCCTCTATTTCCTTTCTTCTATTTGCCTACTTGTTTTTTCTTCATTATGATATGCAAAATTTTAGCATCCTAGCTGCTGAATAAGAAAGACATTAAAAGCTACACTGCAGTGTGCAGTTCTGATCATTCTAGTTAAGACCAGATCTCTCAAATTCTTTAAATCAAAACAGGATGTTTTTCCAAAAAGAAAACAACCAAAAAAACCCACTAAAAAATTCTGAGGTCTAGCAAGAAGTTTTGATTGAGATTCAAATGGTCTTTTCTAGATGGGGGAGATACATGACATGTGATTCTTTTGGTCTTAAAAACTGAAAATTAATTAAAGAGGCCTATAAATCAACCCAAAGAGTATTCAGCTAGCCACAACGGAGATCTGCATCATATTACAGTCCAAACATTGTTAAGCTCAGATGGAAATGGCAATAACACAGGCACTGAAGGACTAGAAGAGAGAACTGAAAGAGTTTACAAGCTTTCAAACTGATTCATATGCAGCTGATTGAATTCAATGATTTATGGACGCCAATTCAGCAATCTCCCTGTTTTTCTTACATAAAGGAAATGCATCCCACTTACACTAGCTATGCAAAATAAGCTTTGACATGCCAAACATTGTGGATTTTTATTTTTTTATTTAAAACAAAAAAAGTCTCCGTAAAATTACATCCCCTCCCCTACTGCACTTGAGAACATTTAAAAGCTTTGAGTGGGGATTACTAAACCAGGAACAGGACACAGATTTTCCTGTAATGCGTGAAAGTTTGAGATTTCTTTAGAAAGCCAGAATGCAAATTTAGGTTTTCCTAAAAACAAAAGGGACTAATTACACCTCTGAAATGGCAATTGCTAAACATGTACCAGTCCAAAGCATTCAGCACTATTTCAAAATCTCTTGAATCCTGTATTACAAGCATCCTGTACTACCTAACTTTGCTGGTGTTGGCAGAGACTGAGGCCATAACTGTAAATTGCTTTGTTTGGTATTATTTCCTGTTGGCGAAATTCACATTGTCTGAACTAGGAGTACCAAGTTGTTTGTGGCTTCTGTTTTTCTTAGCACTTATGGAAAATAAAGGATCACGTGTTTGGTACAAGAAAGATTATTTAAGCAAACATTTCCCATCACTTTCAATTCTGTCAATACACACCATCAAAGTTATATGTTTTACAGACAGGAAACCATACCTAGAGCCAACATTTGAAAGCAAATCATACTGCAAAGTCTCTGATCTATTAAAACATGATTCAACAAAAATAAAGTGAAAGGAGGACCTCTTCCCAAACTTCTCATTACACACAGAGGAAAACAAAAATTAGAAGTTTCTATTGCTGAGACAATTTTCATAAGAAAGCAATTACCATTTTAATGGACATATATGTATACACACACATGTGTGTATATGTACATAGTGATGAAGTGACTCATGCTTAAGTCTTCTTTGTTATAATACGAATTACTTCATCTTTTGGACTAAAATAGCAAGGGTCTTCAGGGTACAAAATTGTTTAAATGAAACTGATTAGACTTACTCTGTAACCCATATGATGGCATGAAAAAAAAGTGGGTCTACTACATACGCACTTTCTAACAAGGAACTGGAACAGTAATGGTTGAACAACAAGCGTATAGAGAAGCGAAGTATCCCAATGGCTTCCTTAAAGTACCGAGATACTTTGTTACTCGCATTCTTAGTCTGTTCTGACCATAAATAATCCATAAGAATTTCCTGGCCTGGACAACTACTGCTATGGCGATGTGCACGAGCTCTTGAAATAGCTACATTAAAATATAACAAAATATAACCCAGAAAACGATTCATTCATCAGACTGAAAAGGATTTTGACCCGTGTTAAGCTGCCAGTTTCACTAAGACCACAAAGGAGATCTATTTTGTAAGTTTTTGTCCAATTTCTTGTCTCTCCCAAGCTGTGCAGTTCATTCTGCCCTGTATTTGTTTCCCAACTCTTGCAGCTTTTCCTTACACTTTCACTGTCTCTCACTCTACTACTTTCGCCAGATTCTCTATTTTTTATTAATGAAATAAATTACAAGGACACCTGTAATATTCTTCTGTTTCAATCAACATATCAGGATCAAGAGCAAAATAACCTTGCGTAAGGCTTACCCTCTGTGGTTTTGTTAGCATTGTATCTATGGCTTCTTCTTTATTTCACAGTAAAATTGGCATAACACTCTTCAGCTGCGATATTGAAATCACATTTGCAAGCATCACTATGGGTCTGTGACAGGTCTACCTACACTTCAGATGCTGAAATTGTTAGGAGGATTATATAAAGTCACAGATGGTTATAGCAACTCAAATGTCACCCATAAGTCCCTCCAAGTTCCCAACTCAAATCGCAACACTACATTCGCTCCTTTAATACTCCTGATATGCTAATAATGAGTGTGTTGTATCTTTCAATTAGTTACACTTTAGTAACTTACAGCTGCTATAATTGGGAGGCCTGTCAGTAAAGACAGAGAAGCTGTTTCTTCTGAGTCAGGCTTCCGCGCAATATTTAAAATGTTTTTCAGTAGCTGTTTATGAGCTGATCTGGTCACAATTTCAAGATCAAGGCATAACTTACTTCCTTTCATCAGGATGTCAAGCTCATAGTGCATGTAATTGTTTGCTATAAAGGCTGTGAATTTAGGAGACATTCTGTTGCTAACGTTTTTAAACCAGAGCAAACAGGCCAGTATGTTAAACGCTCCTGCCGAAGTTTGTGCCCACAGCTATTTAGCTTTCTCTGTTCTAGCTTTCACACAGTCAGCAGAGATTACAGCTGCTCCCTCATCTACTGAATGTTTCTGTTGTGTTAATTCTTCCTGCTCTGAGTAAGTCTGAAGTGAGAAGGTGAATGGTGTTCTGTGCCTTTTCCCACCAGGAATAAGACCTTTTAAATTCAGCCCATATAAGCAGAAAAAAAAACCCCAAATGTCCCAAAATACTAGGGATTACGATTGCAGGTTATGAATTTCATACCTATGTTTAAAACAGTAGCTTACTCGCTTTTCTGACATCACAGAATATTTTGCCACCAAGTCATTTTGTTATGATTTGCTTATCTATCGGCATTGTCAGGATGTTTTTTTTCAGTACTCATTTTCTTCCCTTTCTCCCTTTCCTACTGTTCTCAACTGCAAAGACACCTCAGTGTCTCAGGGGTGCATAGACACCTTTTCTAGATTAATTTCTAAGTTTTCATTAGAACACTGCAGTAAACAAAAACTCATAATGTGTTTTCGTAATGCCTGAAATTATCTACAATGGGTTTTTTTTCCCCTGGCAGAGGAAGACTCATTTATCTTCAGGCTGCTAACCAACGGGGCTGCCAAAGACCCCTCCTTCATAAACAAAAATCTATAAAGACCTTTCAGAAACATGAGAAAATATGACAAACACAGCTTGCGTTCTTCAGCTTTGCTGGCAGAAGATTACAGAAGGACGACGACAAGTTCGTGAGCCTTGATCCCCTGTATTTACCACTTCGCTTTTCACAACGGAAAGCGGCCTCCTGCAGACAGACTGCTTCCCCGGCTTCCCCGCCATCTCCCCCCCTTCCTCCAACCTCTGCTCGTATTCTGAAATCCTCCAGCTCCAACTTCCTTATTTGGTTGCCGGCACTGTTCTTTGTCTGCCTGAACCCCTCCGGGCCGCGCCGCCCCCGGCTCGGCCGCGGCCCGGGCTCCAGCGGGGCCACCCCGCCCGGGCCCCGGGCGAGCAGCGGCCATGCCCATGTAAGGAGCACCTTCCCCGGGCGCCGGCGGCCGGGGGGGAACGGGGGGGCGGCCCGCCGCGGGCAGAGGCCTCGCACCGCCGCTCTCAGGCCGGCTTCCAGCGGGGATCCTCCCGACAAGCGCCGTCCAACTATTTCTGGTTCCTCGCTTCGCCCCCCTGGAGCGGCCGGTACCTCTAAGAGCCCGAAGCCGCCGCGGGTTTCCCGGGCGGTACCGCTTTTGAGGCTGCCGGAGCGGGGTGTGCGCGACACCACTGGCAGCAAGACAAAGGGAAATGAAGTTACAGAGTTCCAGTGTGAAAACTCACGGATTCTTGCCATGCTTTTCATTGCTCTTTAGAACAGGTTACGGCGTGTCCTTTAGGGATTTAACCGGTGCTTTCTGCAGAGAAAAAGGAACCCCTCAACAGTGCTACCTGTTTTTTAAGAAGTGGCTGTTCTGTTATGCTACGTGAAGAAAGCAAGCGAGACTAGTTTTACTAGCAAAATATCCCTAAACTCTTTTAAGTGGCATCATCAAGGTGGCATACCTGCTGGCAGTCGGTGTAAATTGGCTAGCAGAACTCTCCCTACTCTTATTACTGTTGCTTGAGACTTAGTTTTAGTAGCGCATCAGGTACTTCATGAGAAAGAATTTACAGTGTAACTCTAAAGTAAGACCAGCAGCGAGCAAGGAAGAACACTTAAATAAAAGAATTAGCTCTGCCCGTCACTGTATTTTTTGTTCACATCTTTTAGATTTAGTCTTTTTGAAGTGGAATATCACACAGGCATTTATGTAACAGTCATTTTTTAAAAAAATGCCAAGGAATCCTGCAGGAAGTGATTCCTTTCTTTAAATTTAAATGCGAAAATGGTAACAGTTCAGGACAATATATACTGAATATGTCCACAGTGACAACTGAAACAAACACAGTTAATATGCGGATATCTCTATCTGACTAAGGAAATTATTGAGCTGTGACTCCTTAAAAGGAATACGCTTTATGAAGTGATTATTCAAAATTAGTAAAAGTCCTGTGACATAGTCTTCCCTAAGGCAGCATGACAAGAAACAGTATTTTGCAACAAATTAAAGAAGAAGTTGTAGCTAAACTTCTAACTTTCTAGTTCTGTTGGGGAGTCTGGAAGCATTCCCATATGTCTCAATATGGTTCCTTTAGTATTAGGTTGTGAAAAGAAGTCCTTAAGTAATGCCAAAAGCTCTTCCATTATTGCAAGCTCCTTTGGATGTTTGGGTGAAGCAGAAAACAAGTAGCAGACTGGAACAAAGAGAGCACTGCGCTAAGTCACTGATGTACAGGGCAATAGTGACTGCTCCTGGGCACAAGTGCATGAAAAAAAATTAATTAGGGAGAGTACAAAGGTGCATTTATAACCACCTTCCCGTAACACTCGTTCAGCTGCACCCAACACATTAAGCCAGTTGTATTTTTAGCTCAACAGAAAACCGACTCTGGTATTTTAACATTGCATTCTTGCCCTCAACAGAGGCCTGAACAAGTTTGTTTATTTGTAAGAAACTCTCAAACTAGAAGAACTTAAGGAAACTGCTTAGTAAGATTAGCAGAATAAGAAATATATTGACCACATCATATTTTCATTACATACATAAACTACCATGCTAAAATGCACCTCAGGAAAAAAAAAAACAACCCACCAATCAACTTATGGCAAAGTAAGAAACATATAGGAACAATTTAGTAGAATTTATGTCCAGAAAAATCTCCTGCTTTCAAGTTATCTGTTTTGAGATAAATTAAAACATTCATAACTGACAAAGAAAATGCTAGAATTAAAATCCAAAATACAGAAATGCTTTAAGAATAAATTAAACAAAAGTCTTAAGGACATATGATTGTCAAATAGTAATTTAAAACAAAATGGATATCTCATGGAGGTCATCCTCTGGATTGCTAAGGGCTGCAAGCACTACTGGTTTATTTCAGAACAACTCCATCATCTCCAGCAGGTGTTCAGGCTACTGACAAATAACTCACTGCTGATTCTGCAAACAATTTGCCATCAAGGCCCTGTCATCTGACATCAGTTCTTCTGAATGGAACAAATGACACTATAACATATACGTTCAGGATAGGAGGACATACCCTTCGACCTTTGAGGTGCTGCTCTACATTTGTTTTTTTGCTGCTGTGCCATATTTTCCTTCTGCAAATAAAAGTATCTTTCTGCTGAATGAGGAACTCACAATGCTCTCAGGAAAGCTATCTAAAAATGTGGATAAATGCAGATGAAAGCTTAGGCCTCTACCCTTGCAGAAAGAATGATCTCCCAGAGATCTGGAAGTTACTACTCAACTGACTTTCAATGATAATTCCAAACCTCTCTCTGTCTGGTCAAACAGGTTTCAAAGTACAGGTTTGTCTCTCTCTAAATACTCCACATAGTTAAATTGCTACCATTGACCCCAGTGGCAATCTTTCAGCCAGTAGAGCATACGTGTTCCCCAAGCCGTCTTCTCATTTTGGTAGCTGCCAATTTGTGTTTGCACAATTGAATCCTTCCTTCTTCTCCCGCAGTGAACCCTCCCACTCAAACTGCTCCACTGTAAAACTGCACACAGTAAATCGACGGTTGCAACTAGACTGAGCCATGGCCGAGTCTTTCTCCCGGGCTTGAAGTGCTGCCCTCGAAGAACCACACAGTCTGCTGTCCCACCTGCACTTCTGCCAGAGTGTACTTGTGCTGTCCAGCCCCACATCAATGTTATGGCAGTATTAAGTAGTCAAAAAACCTGAAGGCTCTGCAGGAGTAGTAGAATAGAAATGTGCCAGGAACGATCACATCATTAACCCAATGGGCCTGAGTACTTCTATCATCTGAATACGAAGCTATTAAGTCCGGTGCACAACCATTTATTAGGTTTAGAATACTGGCAACAACTCTTTCAACCTGCTGCTGGGGAGCGCTGAATTCATAAACTATAAAATCCTTTATGAATATTAAAGGAATTATGAAAACAATCAAAAAACCCAAGCACTTTATCAGTAAAATAAAACTGAATTTCTGTACTTGTGTTCAGCCTTGTAATAAAAATTAAGAATACTGGCATAACTGCTAAAACTTTTAGTAATATTGTAAAGCATATTCAATAACACATAATCGTATTTCTCAGACTTAACACCTTATCATATTCTGGATGTAGAGATACACATACTGCTAATAATATATTTTAATACAGCACTTCAACAAATCTCCTGCCAAAGTATGTGAATATACATTGACTTAACTGATAAAAATTACTCCTTACAGATCTGTTGTACCTAGACACCTGAAACCTGAACACCATTTTTTGTTTTTGTTTGGAGGAAAGGGGTTTGGTTTTGTTTTTTAAAACATAAGTGATGTGGAAAAAGAGGCACATATGATGAACAGCGACAGACTCAGCACAGTTCTGTGTGGAGTTCAACCAGTTATCTCTTGCTCTTTTGAAAATTGAGAGTTTACTTCTAACTTTGGCTACTTTCTTTTAAACACTTACTTTTATTTGGGCAAGAAGATATATTTTGTCAAGCCTTATCCTTTGGCTACTTAGTTTCTTCAGAAGCCGTTTGAAATGGACTGTGTTGAAAACCTTTGGAAATCCAGTGGACTGTATCAACTAGACTTGACTCATCCACGTGGCTTTTGTTGATTCTTCCAAATAGTTTTAGTAGATTTATGAGGTGCTACTTCTGTTTGCAAAATATTTTTTTTCTCCCCAAAATGTCACATTATGTTAATGATTTTATTATTCTAATTTCTTTATGCTAGATCATACTACTATTTCTATATAATCTACTAATTTTTCAGATACTGGGCTCATTAGTCAAGAGTCCCCTGAAACTCCCCAAAAACTCTTTAAAAATCAGTGCTATATTTGCTGCCTTCAGTTTATTAGCTAAATATACTATTTCAAAACATGGTCCCAAATTGCTTTGGCCAATGTGTAATCTGTAGGCTTCATACATTTTTCTTTTTTTAAACATTTTAGATACTCTTCAAAGAAACACATGTCCACATTGAAACCAAGATAGTACTGCTTGCTGCAAATTTCTCCCAGAACTTTCATGGAAAGACATGGAATGCACACAACCAAGTGTATAGACACCCATAGGCAGCCACACAGATATGGGCAAAAAATGATTATTTCTCAGTTTAAAATTAATCTGTGCGGTTTAGCTGACCATTAAAATATGTTTGCATGGAATCACAAGATAGATAGAGAGTAGACATTTCTACTTCAGCATTTTCACCATGATAAGAAAAACAGACAGCTGATACAAGAAAGAACTCTGCAACATGCGCTACTTGCCTGAACTTAGAGTCGCATTAAATATTTAAACATAACTGTGCGGAAAGGCTTATCATATCTAAAAATATATATATTTTTTCCAAGTATCACAGATTTTTGTTGACTAAACGTAACAGGGACTCTAAAAGAAATGCCATCTTTTACTGAAACCAAAAAACATTTGCTTAATATCAAGACTTCGGTCAGAAATATTTAATTACTACACATAAATTTATTGCTTGAATTGAATTCTCATTTAACCTTAATGCATGCTTTTTTGATTACAGACCCATGTGAGCAACATTAACAATATATATATGGATATATATATGAATGAAAACCATGCATTCAGCGCAGAAGTACTAAAACATATCCTCATCCTTTGTAGGGGTCATGTTTATTGGATGCTCAGGAGAAGGACAGAACTTTTGAGCAACCCAAACCCACTATATTGTACAACAAAAAAGCATACATCCTGAAGTCCGGGACTGTCAAAGCACAACATGTTACAGACCTAATTTTGTCCTTTAGAAACTATGTTTCTTCTTCCTAGACATTACAACATATTTAAAGGGGAAAAAAAAGACTTCAATAGTAATTTGCAATAACTGATCTTATGGGTAATGTACTCCTAGTGGGAGTTCAGAATGACTTAGTGTGAAGATTTGTGGACAAGATTTTTATGCTCTGTTTACATTTTCTGGGAGCTTAAGAGAAAACAGTCTGAAATAAGCTGCAGCTAACATGCTACAGGAAATGAAGGAAGAGAACCAGACTTCTCAAGAAAGATTTACATTTATATAATGGTGATGGCTATGTTTTGGCTTAGAAAAAGGAATGCAATTGTTCTGAAATACACAGAAAAGCTGTTGCCTGGTGCTTCTCCTTACTTAGTGGATCATGAACCACTCCAACACTGTATCAAAATGCTTTTTAAGAGAGCTCTTTCACCACTGTATGGTCCTTTGTTTACAGACCAAAATTTCTTTTATCAGCAAGTCCTCTCTCTCTATGGTAACCAAAGAGACACTAAACAGCACAAACCTCACCTATGCCAAAGGTGTTGGTGTGAAACCCACCAGGGCATTTTCCATGCTTACACGAGAAAGTGTTCAGTTTGTTGGTATGTAGTAATATGCTCTTCAAAGTATAGCACCGTCTCTTATTAAAGATGTCCACAGCACGTTGCTAGAACCTGCAATCACTTGCTTACAGCTTTGCAAAATTTCCATTTGTGCTGAAATAATCCCATGGCAAACATCTGATCAGAATATTTTTGTTGTCTTTTTTTAACAGTTTTATACAAAGAAGTTTTAGGTGCCTTTGAAATTAAAGCTTTGAAGTAGAAATTAATGAAAAGGGAATGTACTTCTTACATCTTAAGGATGTTCTAGCATGTGAACACTTCTGTGCAGAACTAGTTTATTTGGCAGAGGATCTTACTAGTGCCAGAAATAAGTCTTTTTTTGATACATGAAACTATGCCTATATTTGGCTAGATCACGAGCTCTTTTATTTAAAACCAACCAAACAAAACCCCTTCCTACCAAAAATTAAGCTTTGTACATGCCCAGTATGACATCAGAATTTCCAGCAGGTCAGAAATCCATGGATCATACTCAGAGGATGGTCTACTCTAGATCTCTGGACTGTTAGTGGCTTAGCAGGACTTTCCTAGAAATCCCATTCTGAATCACAGATACGAGGCATGAGAACTGAAAACAAGGAGTTTGTCTTGCCTCTTTTCCCAACATTTGCTCAGGATGACAACTGGGCAACTGGATGAGATTCTGTATGAAGGTGAGAGTAAAGATTAAAGAGAATCATTAGAAGACTATACAACTAACTTCTTGTACTTGACTTTATGAACTTCTTTTCACGTAATTTTTTGTGATATGTATGGGTAGAAATGGATGAATAAACTTCTCCAAATTAGTTTTAACTTAAATTTTCATCTAGTCTTACATGCTCAACTTCCACAGAACTCCTTTGAGAGAATTTGCACCATACATCTCTTTCTGGGCTTCTTACCAGTATTTTTGGGAAGCATCAAGTTTTGCATACATCAGCTGTTCAGCTGAGATGAAAATAAACTGCAAAGGAATATGGTATTGTAAAACTTCATTTTCAGAAAGAAAGTAATTGTAAGACAAATTTGTTTATACTGCAGTAAGCCTGAATATTAGAATGCTACGTTTCATCCAACCAGGATTATTGGAAGAGTTTTGTAAATCTGTGAAGAGTAGTATAAGACTGCACGTTTTGATGCCTCCCTAAGATGTAGATGACATGTTATTCTAAATTACTGCACAGCTATCACTAAATTTTTTCTATCTAATTTCCAGTTAATGCTGGGTGGTCAGGTTTTTTCCCATTTTCTTTCCATTTTCTGGACAAGAATCGGTAAAAAGACTGAACTACGTATTAAAATAAAACTTCTGCTGTTTATCTTGAATTTTTATTAAAACTTTACCCCTCTCCCTACGCAATTCTATTAGAAACATAGTGGTTTTCACTTTAAACTCAGTTAAAACGTGCAATAATATGTCCACACTTCTGTTATAGGACAGAAATACCAATCCACAGATATCCAGAAGATTCTGAAGTATTCTCCAGTTCCTTTTCTTCTCTAAAAGAGGATTTTTGATCATTAAAAGTGAAAATTAAATAAAAATAAACCTGGAAGTCTCTTTAAAAGCAAAGTTGAATAGGTATCATGGAGTGGCCACTGATAAAATATGCTGAAAAGTCAATGAAGAAGTAGATATGTAGACTTTCTTAAAAGCACTGAAATTCTATTTATCTGTACAGGTTTTCATTATGTACAAAAACTTTGTAAGTATGCAGTTTCCATGGTTTAAAAAGACTATGCTCTGTAAAATCACAATGTCCTGGTTTCAGGTAAAACAGAACCAATTTTCCGTTCAGTAATTTTACTTTTTAGCTAAGCCTCTTCTAACTAACTGAACCCTGAAATTAACAGCATATTATAGGGACGCTGTTCATTCTGAGAGTGACAAGACCTGATTATGCCAAGGAATGGTATGCAGAGAAGCATGTATGAATTCTTGTAAACAACATTTTGCTTTCACATGGTTGTAGCAGTTTTTAAGATCCTACTTGAATTTGTAACTAGGCTTTAAAATTATATCAGACTAAAAGAATGCAATGGAGGGGACAGATAACAGCTGCTACCGGATGACACATAGGTGCTAAGAATCTTTGATACTTTCCCTTTTACAGTTTTAGTTAGGCCTTTTTTGACAAACCTAAACAACACACAACATTTGAGTTCCAGAAGCATGACAAGGACTGCTATGTTTGAGCAGTGCTTCGTGGTCAGGGATGCTGTATCTCAACCAAAACTTTTAAAGGTAAGAGTTCCTTTGAGAGGATATGCCGAGGGAGCAGTGCTGCAGGCTGGCGCCTAGGCAGCACTCTGGGATGCCAAAAGGTTTATGGACTTCTACAAGCATCCATTGTAAAGAGCAAGTGCAACAGCAGTAGAGAGCGGTTCTTAGGCAGGAAGTTTAATTCATTCATCATTTGCATATTCACTAATTCGACTGATATCAACAGTATGGATGTTGTCTGCTTTGATGAGGAAGGATAAGTGGAGGGTCTTTTAAATCTCTTGAAGCAAACTTATCTTCTAGACCAACAACTGCAGTTATCCAGAGGAGTTATTTTAAAAGCAGTTCAGTGTAATTTATTACATATAGTATGATCAAAAGGAAAAAAAATTAAAAACAACCACCAAAGAAACAAACAAACAAATAGTCCCTAAACCCATAGCAAATGAGGATTTTTCCATATCACAAAAACATATTCCCAGCTTGAAAAAGGACTGCAATGCAGACTCCTATCAATTGCAGCTCCTATCAATAAACTGATTCACTGACCAAAACTTGACTTTTAAGAACAAGCTTGGTCTCCTTTTTCCCCAGCAATGGGTGGCTGCCAATAAAGATGACTGATGATTGTATATTTTCCCTCGAAATTCTACTATTTTGATCAAACTAAAACCATAATATACTTGCAGCAAGACTTTTGCTACAATACTATATAACATGTATGGTTCATATTTGGAGAAACAACACCTTTTGTTGAAACACAGCCCTTACGATTAATATACACTAACATATGCTGGCTTACAACATTTTATTATGATCGCCTTGAATTTACAGAACTAGCAGAATCTCCTTTGGAAAAAAACCACCCCCAAAACACTAGGAATTCAATAAGGGTGGCGGAGGGGGGTAGGAGGGGGGAGAATAAGACAGTTCCCCAATATACTCATTGCCAAACATATTCTTGGATTACTTCTTTGCCAAATCCAAAGTAAATCTTTTTCTGGGTTTGGCATAATGAGAGCTCCCTATAGGTATCTTGTATAACGGAACATTGTTTATTTTGCTGCAGGGTCTGTTCAGTTTATGGAGAGTCTGTTCTGAAAGAACTACTGTGTTCCTTTTACAACTTTATGCTCTGCCATTCTGTAAAACCTATCCTTCCTTCAGCTTTTAGGAGGAAAGGAGGGGGTTATCTAATCCTCGCTAAGATATTCCACTGTGTTAGTTGAAATTGGTCAGTATTTAGAATTTTGCTGTAGGATGTTTATGGGATTTTGCTGTAGGATGTTTATGCTAGAAGACTTTGGAAAAATAAGTTGTTTAACATACTGAAATCAGCACTTACAGAATATACTATATAACACGATAGGTATACTGTCAAGACCACTATCCAAGAGTGTCTTGGGGCCAGGAAAATACCACTGTTTCTAAATTGAATCAATCTTTCTTGTACAGAAATTTCTAAACCAAACTCCCATTATGATGACCTGTTCAAAGTAACAACTTAACTGTAAGTGTCTCTCACTGAATATTTATAGACTGATAAAATAAAAAGGCATTTTAGGCAACTGTTAGACAACTAACAGTTGTCTATGGCTGTAATGAGATTTTTTTTGTATGACCTCTCTCTCACACTAGATTTACTGCAATTACTATAAATTATTTAAATATTTTATTTTTTATTATAGAAATATTTTACAGAGGTTTTGTACTTTAAAAATAAAATAACCAAAATTCCTTGCTCAATTATCCAATGGTTGTAAAATAACCACCCTCTGCAGAATTCATTTACATAAGTAACACTAGGGGGAAAAGGAGAGTGGTCCTGGAAAAAGGTTTAGCCATATACATTTATAGGTGGCTGGGTAAATACTTTGAAGGATGTCTCCATCTCTTCATGACAGGCCCTCAGCACTGTTCTAGCCTCACAGGGGAAGGACTCCCAGGTGGTGTGTGGTTGCTATGCCAACTTTCTGATATTGCCAACCTAAAAAAGATGACCATGCTGGAAGATTCAAAGAAGAAAAATTATGGTGGCAGCAGGTTTTACTTCATCAGTCCTTGCCTAGCTAGGAACCATACGGAACTGCTGCTGTGAAGAAGAATATGAAAAAGCTCATGTTTCAATCTCAGGAATTGTTCAGGGCACACTAGAGAGAAAGACTCGATACTCAAGTTTGTCCCAAGAGGCTTCTAGATTTCAAACAGCAACAACGTAACACTAAGAATCTAATCTATGTGTGAGGAGAAGGTGAATGCGTAAGAATTACAAAATCAGAAGGAAAAGGTTACCTGAGAAAGTACCGAAGACAAAAATGGTATGAATTATGCGAAGAAAGTGGGAAATTTATTATGATTGGAAAAACGTTGTAGAATTAAACTATGGTATACAAAATGATATAATTTTTTTTTTTACATTTTATTTAATATTTTATTTATAATTCAAGAAGCATATTTTAGATCTTCACTGAGCACCTGTAATCTTTATTAGTGGGGAATTAGTAGAGAATGCTGCTGTAAAATAACTGAACAGCAATCCAGATGTAACACAGCTAAAAGTTTGATGACACAAGAGGCTGAATTCCCTCAATTAATTTTTGCAGAACCAGTTTTAAGCAGTTCAGCATCTCTAAAAATGGGACAACTGGAATCAATTTAAGCTAAGCCATACACAAGCATGAACAAATTTCAACCAAGAGATGACTCAACCATGGCCACTTGACTATCTGTACCAATGTCTTTTCTCAGGATCCCATAAGGCATATCCCAAAAGGAGTAACTCCTCAGGCCTTTAACTCTTAGAGGTGTAGTAGAACTGGAGAGGGAAATTCCCCGGTTTGATTATTCTCACTCTGCTACTCAGATTACAACAGGTGTTATCTATGACTAATTCAGAAGTTTGTTGGCAATATAGATTTGCTTCTTCAAAACAAAGTCTGATTTATGTCACAGTACTTAAAAGAGTATTGTACTTACAAACAAAAAATATGTTTAAACAACTCCAGAAACAGAAAAAAAACCCCACACCAAAATGAGTCTCTCTTTTCAACGAATAAAGGAGGAAAGTCTATCACAAAACCTCCCCTTATCGCCGGCTGGCCTTTTCCACAGTACACAAGGAAGTCAGTGTCTCATTACTATCCTAAGTTACTTTCTTTTCCTTGGATCTTTTGTCCCCGTCAACCCACCCTAGGGAAAAATACGCAATTCTTTTTTGGATACAGTCAACTAGGTAATTACTTTAGCTCACGTTTTGTTAGGACCTTCAAAAAGCTGTGCCTGTTTGACTGATTTATTTGCATCATTATTTCCTGGCTTGTTCTTCTAAGAAATACTGTACAGCTTCCTTTATTTAAGTACACATTCCAAAGAATACAACACACAGTGAAGTGACGAAGCGGTCTCACGTATATGTAAAAGGTAATACAGCATTGTTTTTTTTTTAATTTTCCCAGTAAGCTATGAGAAAAACAAGCCCTAAATAATACTGCTAGCAGAACAGTATTATTGATAGTATGGTTTGATACATGCAATGTGATTCTCAAAAAAATAAAATAAGCCTGATAAATGTACTTTCTTGTCCTACTTTAATCAGATATTGCCTGGACAGCATCCCGTACATTCTGCAGTAAAACCATGTGTTAATAAAGGTCTGGACTTTTGAAACAAGGGGCTGCAATTCTAGTCATTGGTCTGGGAGACTAAAAGCCACGAAAAACCAACATCACAAGAGCCGCTAAATCAAAGCTGAATCATTTCAGACAGAGAACTGCTAAAAAAAAAAAAAAAAAAAAAGAAAAAACCCAAACCCAAACAAAAGAAAAAATAGCAACCCACACTTCAACAAAGCCTGAAGAAATCAACTGGCTTCAGGCCAAAAAATGCTAATGGAACACATATTAGCTGAGAAGAAGTGAAATAAGTTTCCAAGACTCATGGAAATTGTTTAAGATAAATACTCATTGTAGAGGGGAAAAAAAAAAAAAGCAACTCCACTGGATGCCTGATCTTGCTTTCTTTGCACACCCTAATTCTCTTTAAAGTAATTATGAGTTTAGGCTACGTGCCAGGGTTATATAACTATGTCTTAAAAGACAAATGCACAGTAGCACAAAGTAAAAATATATATAAATCCAGGATTAGGGAAAAAAAATCCATAGCTGGACAAACAAAGCTAGAAATTTAGAAAGAAAAGTACAATGAAAATAGCTAAAGGTGAGGTACATTCCTAATCCCTTTCTCTAGAACTGGAAAATATTAAGGAGGAGGAAATTCAGAGTAAAGGGGGTGAAATTGGAAAAGTTAAACAGGCTTGTCCAATAACAGAAATATTTGAGTTACATTTCCTAAACTACTTTAAAAGGGAGTAAACTAACCAAATGCCATCTCAAATCGGCTGTACGCCCACCACTTTGGTTGACTTCAGGGTCAGTAAGGCAGAGGACAGACATAAGCTAGCATAGCTCAAAAATCAATACAAATATAGATAAAACACAGATGGAATTTATTATAGAGCAGCTGGAAATGCAAAGAAAGAATTCTGTGGGTCTATACTGATGGTGTAAGTTTGAAAAATACTCTCCAAGTATGAAAGTAATTTACAAAACAAACAAACAACTTTAAAAAGTGAAGTTAGACACAGCCATACTACAGAAAACAGACTGTGGTACTCAAAGTCTGGTGCAATATTTCTGATCGGTTTAATAATGTTACCATTGAAATAAGTTCAAACATACTTGCTAATGAAGATCAATAAATCTTTCACATAATAATGTAACATGTGCATGACAACATCCATGAATTGGGCAGAAAACAACTTCCTAAAATAAAACGGGAAATTCTAAGCTGTTTCTTTCCCCATTGCATTTCTTCTAATATATATATTTTGGTTAAATTTTCAGGTACAATTTCTTGTACTGTGCAAAGTTTTAAAGAATTCCTGGAAACCTTTAAAGACATTCATCAATGTCAAGATTTTTATTCTGTAGGGAGCCATGTCAGAATCAACACAATAAATGTTACTGTGAAGTATTGCTAGTGAGCCATTCTTACAAGAAAGTTTCCTTCTGTAACAAAACACAGAACAGTCAGTCATATCTCACATGGGTTCATATTTCAAAAACGCCTTTTTTAAAATACCCGGCACCAAGAGTAACATTTAAGAGATTTTTATTAAAGGTGTACTGAACCCATCTTCCACACTAAGGATGCAGTTTCACCGTTAGTTGATATAAAGCTGATATAAATTTGAGCCAACACTGAAAGGGTAGTGATCTGGCTGAAAAACTAAGGGGTTTTTTTTTTTGTTTGGCTTACTTTTCAACCATATCAGCTACCTAATTCAGCTGGCCATGTGGCTGCACAATTGTTGGTGCCTTCACAGGGGAGGAAGTCATAAGATGGGGGCTGGGAAAAACAGGTTTATGCTGTAGCATGAGCCAGTAAACAAAATACACACTGAAAACAATATGAAGGTACTAAATTTTGCCACATATCTCCTTAGGGCGTATATGGTATCTGAGACTGCAGATGAAGAGAGTCACAAATCATAAACTTTCATACTTAAAAAGACTGGAAAACAATGCATAATGAGAATATCTAAAATGCTTTATAGAAGAAACTATGAAACTCAATGGATAGCAAGTTGACTGAGTAGCAGGTTACAGGTATTTCACTGAGAGGACAGAATTCCACCTAATTAAGAAAGCCAGCTCATTTCTGAATCAAAGTATGTTTCTGTTACCCTTTTTTCTCTATATATTGATACAAGTTCCCTCTGTTCCTACTTTGCAAAGTTAAAAAAAGCCCTTCTGGCAGCCAGGGAACACGTGATCTTGCAGTGCCACCTGAAATAGTGTAGAATGGCTTACTTAATAAACATTAGAGGTTACTAATCATATATTGAATTCACAGATCAAAACCAGAGAGGCAGATAATCTTTTTCAGATGCTTACACAAATGTTGATGTTGGTAAGAACTCAGAAGAACTTGTGAAAACAACGGAGCACGTCAAGATTACAACAGCACGTATATAACACTTGGGAGACAGATACGAATAGCATTTGAAGACAGATATGAATTTAAGCAATACTGTTTTCTATAAACTGTTTCTCACATGACTTAATATGGATGACTGCCATTCTTCAACAACAACAATCAGTACCTTTCAAATTCCTCTCTGTATGGATACCAAAAAAAGGGCCATGATATTATCAAATACTACCTTTTTTGGTTGTTTCTACAAGACACTGGTGAGATTTTAGAAATGTGGGTAGCACAAAGGTCCCATTCCCTCTTCAATCATCCAACTAGCAGCCCAAGGAGTAGAATTAGATTCCTACCTGGCAAAACAGCCTGGTTTCTGCATTTCTGTTGCTGGAGGGAGAGGCAATTTGCACTACCCCACCTACTTGAACAAACTTTCCTCACTGGCAATGACCTTCACTTTGGAAGTGCATTGCTAACTATACTGGCAGACAGAAACCTCCCAACACACATACTTGTCGCTCTATCCACCCAGCACCTGTCCTTCTGCAGTCCCTTTGCAAGGTCTGTGAATGTCAGCTGCATAAGACAACAGGAGGCTTCTCTTGAACAGTCACTATTGAGTCTCTTGTGTCTATAATCCATCCTTACTGAATACACTAATGAATTAAAACATACGTTTGTGTTTGAAAGTGCTCACCTCAACTAAAAAAAAATCACAGCCATGCAACTAAGGTCATTTCTGTGCAACTGCCTTAAATTTAAACCACAGTTATCTCAGCTTCAAGTTGTTGGACCAAGAGATCTGTGAGGCAGTCTGTCTGGCTAAATTTCCACGAGACAGGTTATGTCTCACTGCAAGGGAAGGGGGAAGGTAAACTATCTTGAAAGGCTTTCAAAAGCTTCCCCAAGCTGTTCCAACTACTTGGCAAAGAACCCTTAAGGATATACTAAGACTAAACTATGATGCTGGGCCAGTTCATGAGAGTAATTCTGACCGCAAATAAATTTCAGGGATATTGCTTCATACTTGGTCCAGAACATAGATTGATGTGATGTCAGTCTTGATATTCTGCAGGCCACTGTCAAACACTTGTCTTGTTTAGATTCTTCCTACGGGAGCTTCAACTCCTAACTTTCAGTTGTCTGTCTGATGTAAGCTGAAGCTCTCCTCTCCTCCCACCTCACGGTAAGCTCTCCTCTCCTCCCACCTCACGGTTGAGTTTAAAATCTTTTTTTTTTTTTTTTTAAACCATGAATAAGAATTGAAGGAGATTTTAGACTTTATTATACACGGCTGAAGGTGGGCCTCAAACAAAAGCCTATCCCTGAAATCCCCTGGAGCTCCGATTCATAATTTTCAGTCTGAACCATTTCTTGATCCCTAGTATAGAGAACAAGTCTGGGGAAAAAGTAAAAGGGAAGTACGTGAAAATAAATCAAATGCTACACAGGTTATGGTACTGAGACTGCTGTGGCCCTGAAAATGAACAGCCAAAGTATAGAGAGGAAAATCATCATGACATGTTATGGATACAACTGCCATTTGTAATAAAAATCTACAATTTCTGTGTAATGTAAATTTGCAGATTAATTTGTAAAGTGTAAATAAATCAAAATGTGGAGTTTGAAAAAAACCAACTGTGTCATTCCCTAGTTACATGATTCCACCAATTAGTAGTTTAGTATTGTTCCTTATTAAAAAGTTCTAACAGCTTTTATAATCTACTAGATAACGGGTGAAAGTGAATGACTTTCACAGTGAATACTTTCACTGAAAAGAGTTTGGTACACATTGGTCAGATTCTTCCCAAGACTTTCAAATTCCTGCCAATACATTTTAATACCTATTGAAAGCAAGCAGCCTTGCTTTACATCTTTATGCTTTGAAGGTATAAGCAGATATTCACAGTAAATCAAGACGGGCACCAGCTTCATTTTGAATGTGTAGGTTGTGTCAGATTAATTAGAACATTAGCATAAATAAGCAAAAACAGTGGAACTACCATTCTAGTCACTTAACACAGTTTTCACAAAAAGAAAGGGAGCTTTAAATGAAGAAAGTATATTCCTAGATCCTGAATATACTTGTGAAAAAACAACAGTATGACATTTTCCTCATTATGGAAAATGTGTATAACAAATTCCTTATTTTCAGCAATATTTTTGGCTTTTGACATGATAACTATTTGAAGGAGATAAGCTATGCTACAATTATCTGTATTGGTATTTTGTTTATCAATTCAGAGTTCTAAGAGTGGGAGCTATAAGCAACCTAGCTTAGAAATTAGCTTAGAAAATAGCATTGATCTGCAAAGACATCAAAAGAATAAGGAGAACAAGAAAATCAGGCTTCCTTGATGTGGAAATAAAATTTGAGAAGAGGGGATAGTCCATCCTGAGTCTTCTCATGAGATAAAATCATAACTTGGCTTGATGGAGCACCTGGACATTGAAGTGCTCCTGGGTTCTGCAGACCAATAACAACCCCTGCAAGAGCTCCACCCCTTACTAACCACATAGGAGATGATGCACGACCGGCCTCCGAACATAGCTTCCTTTGTGTGCATTAAGCAGTGTGAACAACGTGTACTTCTTTGCAAGCAACCTCTTTCACAGGGACTAATAAGCATTTGTTTTATGTCAAATGCTGGAACAGTTTTTGCTGGACAAAGAGTTCGTCACAAAGAAAAAGAATTCCAGTAGTTTGTCAATAGCTGTAATTGCTCTGTGTGGTGCTTGCTAGCTAGACCTGTACTCTGTGAAGTACCACTGTTAATATCAGACCTAACCTGATTTTGAGGCCGCGAGGTCATAACTTTAACAAACCAGTAAGTTTTTTCATGAGACCTTGGCTACTAAAATATTCAGTGTTGTGACTGACCCATTATTTTGAGAAAACTGTTTTAGTTCCGGAAGCATTTGAACTTGTTGTTAAAGTCCTAGCAATCAGATTAAGTTTGAAGTGCGTCATGGGTGGTCAGGAGTAAAAATAAAGAAATAAAATTGCCTGACAATCAAGAAATTACAAGAAAGTATGGGCTTCCTGAATTACCTCCCTTAGGGAGATTAAATTTGGAAACGGGCATTTACAGTATGCTTTGCTGTTAAACTGGAGCTTGGAATTATCTAAAGGAAAGATGAACTAACAAGTCACACTGTGTGAAAATTAGTGGGAAGAAGAGCCTTTAAAGCCTCTTTCTGGTTACAGTAAGTAGCTACAGTCTTCCCTAGGATGCTTTTTTTCCTAATACAATAAAAAAAAACGTCCATTCAGATTCTCCTCTAAAAGGCAATGCACTAGTGTTCCTCATTCTGTTTCCAAGCAGACTGATAAATATATGCAAACAGATACATGCCCACAGGGAGAAGAGTCTGGTTCAGCAAGTTAGCATAATTCATTCTGAAGTGCTCGATTGTTCTGTCTGGAGCACCCAGTGTTTTTCATCTGCCCAGGAAAATCCTTTTTTACATTGCCACTTCATAAAAGAAAGCCATTGTGGAAGCGTATCTAGAGTAGCATTTTTTTTTGCTTTGTGTAAACAAACAGTTTTAGGGTCATATCTTTAAAATGAGAAAAACCAGCTGCAGTATACAGTTCATATCAATGTACATGGGTGCATATTGCAGCCACCCACAAATATCCAAACACAGATACCCTACAACCAATTTTATGGATGTTTAGACTAAGTGCTTATATAAACACTACATGCACAATTTTGAAAAATTTGGTACTTTGTTTCCAAAAACAGAGATATGATCAGAAAAAATGGATACAGACCCATTTGCAACATTGGCCTCAAAAGCTCAGGATATTGCATCCTTGTGTCCAGCATTAGAACCAAGAAATCCCTTGGTGATGGAATTTTGACAGCTAATAAACAAAAAAACCGAAACATTTTTGCACACGCACCAGGCTTTTGACCAAGAGCTGGGATGACTATTCTTATTTTATCTGATCTAGTTTACTTTTTTCTAATTCTGAGAAAAACACTCAACTGCAAGCATAAGTTGTAGAAAAAGAAACGTAATGCCAGGAATAAATGATGTGTATAAAATACAAATTACCAATTTGTGGGGAAAGTAACATTTGCCATATTTTCGGACTACTTTAACTATTTTACCTCAGTTGGTACTGTTAGATATTATTTTTGCCTTGCAGTCCGATGCCTCGTATAAGATTGGTTTGTCTTAATTGAAAACAGTGACAAATTTTGTGAAATGTCTCTATGGCTCTGAAGTCATCATAATGCTATATGAATTATTATCATGTGTTATATTCATAGATGATAGTGGGTTTACTTTCTCATTACACTTTAAAGAGGTTTCTGTGTCTCAGACACACAGAAACAATTGGTCTTGGCACAGTCTGATGGAGATGAACATGCAGCTGGGGACAGAGAATGGAAATTTTAAGGAAGTGGAACAGAAACATTTTCCATCAGTAATTTTTGGAAGTTGTCTTTTCCCCTCCTTTTCAGTCACTTCTTCATCCCTCTAGGCACCATGGTTTCTCACCTCTCTGCTAATACAATTGTTTGTGTGATTAGACTCTCAGGTGACAGAAATAATATTTCTGTTAAATAATTATTTATTTCTGTTATCTCAGAGACACATAACGTATTTTTTCATTCTTCTCTCCCAAATCAGTTACTAGTTTATCCATGAGGCAAAATTCACAGCTGCATGATAGAAATTTTGAAATAAGTAACTGGTACTAAAAGTACACAATGAAAGATTCCCAATAGCACTATCACTGTACAACAGAAGGAAAGATAAACTCATCCTGAAGACGACATATATTTCCTAATTTTCATAGTTAGGGGGTTTGTCTGGCTTTGAGGAAACAGTGGAAAAATGGAAAGAATTTGGGGAGAGGCTACTGTTTGAAGCGACAAGAACTGAGGGGAGGGAGACAGGACAGGGGATAGACAGGAAAGCGAACAACACAGGACAAAAAAATAAGTGGAAAGGAACAGTGCTATTACACTGCTCAGTCGCTACGGAAGTTTCTCCAACTCCCCTTCTTTCCAAATGAGTGAACGTTCCCTCATATTTCTCTGAAGGATGGGGTGAAATTCACTAACAGAGTATAAATCAATTGCAGGTGTTTCTTTGGAGTCTGATTTTCTAGGATACTCGTTATAGCAGCTTTGTCTTTTCAGTTACCAGTCCTCAAGGGACTGTAAATCCATGATGAGAAATAAAAAACAGCAACAGAAGGAGCAAATGAACTCATAGATAAAGATCCCGGGCCAAAAGTCTTTTCTGTTAAACTAAAACCCATTTATACTGCACTCTCGTGAAAAAAAAAAACCCAAAAGCAACAAAAACATTTCTCCCATTAGAGTTATTGAGCAGAAGGTCACTGTCGTTGGAATGGCAGGAATTCTGAAGCCACAGCTTCACATATAGATGTTTTAAGTTGGCATTATTGCTCTTAATAAGCTACTGCTCACTGTCCCCACCCTAGTGCCAGCACAAGCATTTATATGCACTTACTGCTTTTCACCTGGCATGGCATCCGGGGCTGATTCTTTGTCTTCTCTAAGGTAAGAAGTGCCATGGGGCTAGGCTGGCTGAGGGGAGGCCAGAACAGGGTGACAAGAGCAGTGACTTATGCTTCTTGAAAGTGCTTACATGAGACGACAGCCTAAACCAATCCTCTCACATCTTTCAGTACTGGCATGTTGAAACTAGGCCAAAGCAGAAGAGGCCTCCTGGAGTGTGTATCACTAATATTATCTACTACTGAGAATCCATAAAAAGACTATGAAAAAAAAAGCAACATAAGCTGCAGAAGGCTGGAAACCTTTCAGGCTCCCAACCATCTAAGAAAAAGTGGGTTTGCTACAGGTAGTTTAAAGCACCTCCTTTACTTGCTATGATCAGGATCTCTTGCTCTGAAATTATTCTTAGCATTAAAAATTCTATGAAAGAACAAAGCTATACAATGTACAGTAAAAGCATTCTTGAAACAGAACACTTTTTTTAAGCTTTCCGTGGGGTATTTGTGGGTCATTGGGTTATAACAACCGCCCACTAAAAATAATAACTGAAAGTGTGTAATTAATTGGTCAAGAAACAACTACTGTCTTCTCCTTCCCAGAGCATGTTTACAGTGATTTGGAATAACCTGCCTTGCTTTGGCAGGCTGTCTCAGACTGACTGAGCTGGACAAACCAGTTTTAAATGGACAGCTTTACTTGTAACATCTTTTGGCAATTTGGTAAAACAAGAGTGTATCAAATGTAGTTCGTTGTTTTGTTCAAGAAAATTCTCATACAAAAGTGACCTTGCAACTATGCACCGCCAAAAAACTCAACATAATGTAGGCTCACTGCAGAAATGGCAAATGCACTATCACAGTTTTACATTTTCTGTGCTGCTTTGGCAGCCTTATTTTGTCATAAATAATGCTTATTAAAAAAAAAAAAGTTGACTCCAGTTCATCAAGTTTAGATTAGATGACTACAAACTAACTTTTAACAGATTGTGTGAAGACTGACCTCTAAATGACTGTGTGAAACCAGCCTCATCAGCGAGACTCACACTCAAGACACACTGAAGATAAACAGATGACAAAGCTTAATTGATCAAATGAAGTGAGCTGTGAAAACCTCACATGAAGCGTCAAAAAAAGTGTCAGACAACTGAGTGATGCTCGAGTTTCCTCCTACGTACAGCGTGGAACTAACCCATACAGTTAATCTAGCAACTAACAGTCTCTCAATTTGAAACCAGTGTTTTGCTGTACTGGAGAAAAGGAGAGAAAATATAGCTATTTTTGATAGCTTAATGGAACAAGTTTGGCTGTGCCTTAGCTTAGTAGGTCTCCTGATCCATCAACTAGAGCCAAATTGACACTGTCTACCCCAGTAGAGAGATAGTGGGTTCTTCAGGTTTGCTCGTGGAGGACAGTGATGTTAGGCAGGTAGTTGTAAACGCAGTTCTTGGCAATCAAAGTCAAGAGAGAAAGGTCAAGTGTTAATAATTTTGAATCCGTGAAGAATTAGAGGCACACATCCTAATACTCTTGAAGTAGGAGTATGCTACATCTAATCCATCAATAAACCTAGAACCGGCTTCAGGGATGTATATTCAGCACAACTGTCAAATAAGGGAAAAACAAGAGCAACAAGACCCCCACCCTTAACTAACCAAAATGACAGCAAAAGTCTTTTCCAGGTAAATACCACAGAATTGAAAGTGAACTCACATTCAGCATATCACATGCTGAGTGCAATGACTGTCATACATAATTTCTAAACTGGTAAGATTGAAGTTTCCTCTAGAGTACTAGAAAATATTTTTAAGTGAAGGAATCTTTTGAAAGGATTATCATAGGAATCCATGCACGTATATGCATTCTGTCTTACCCACTATCATAACCATAGACCTAACCAACTTAAATTTTAGATAATTTTTGTTCATAAAAGAAAGGATCTGATAACCCTATTATTTCCACATTCTAGAAGATGTGTGTAATATCATTGCGCTGAGGACTGGTAAGGAATGTGGCTGGGTTCCACTCCAACCGGCACAAGACTAAAGTATCTTTTGGGAACTTACAGGAAGATAATTACTATGGAGTGCAAGTATTCAGAAGAGATGAAATGATCAGTATTTGAAAAAGCCCTTCTCCTTACTTTCATGTTAACATATATACTTCATTTCAAACGGTCTTAGAAGAGTCTACCCCCTTCCAACCAAAAAAAGAAAAGGATTTAGTGGTATCAAACAAGAACAAAATCCATTTAAATTTCTGGCTAAAATAAGCTACAATATTACTGGGTTTTAAAATCTGTTTCCAAGAAGCTACATGCACATACGGCATTAAGTGGATAGTCCAGTAAAGCCAAAGAAAATCAGACTCAGGTCATTGCAAATGAAAACAGGGATCTGAAAGTTTACGGTTTGGACATTTGTAAATTTTGACATTGAAAACTTTCAAAAATACCTTTGTCATCTCAGAATTGTTTTTGCATTCATATCAGAGGTAGAATACTCAACATTTTATGTTTATAATACTTCTTTCTCATTTTAGAGAGAATATTTCTCTCTCATTTACTTTTTCTGTAGTTTAAGTGTTTCTCCCTGTATTGAGAAAGAAAAATAACCTTCCTTCCAATCACAAATTAAAGAAATAAAATACTTGGTCTGTAAACCAACTGCTTTCTGAAAGCTTATGACAAATCCTTTGACCATACCTAAAAATAGATTCTGATTCATGAAGGATACTAGGTGGTATAAAAACAATAACTAGAACCAGTTACAACGTTTAAAAGCCTACAGATTCCCATACAAGCAAGAGCAAAAGGGTACCGAGAACTCAAAGCATTTGCTACATATTTTCAGCAAGGTCAACAACCAACAGCCAATGTACAAAGCTGATAAAGTTACTGTCTGTTATCTCTACTCCTAAAAATGTTATTCTGTCCTTAAATAATGCTGTACTGCATTTTCCATTGGCAAAAAGTAGATGTAGTTTCCCAATGTTTTTCTGAAACATTCCATGGGTGCGTAAACATTAAACGTACAAGTGGTACGCAACAAGTTGCATACAAACAGCCATTTCCTACCCTTAATATTTCAAATTACGTTTATGTTGTCCAAATCCTCAGTCATTGGTTTCACAAGACACTAAAATCATACTAGTACTCATCCGTTATTACATTTTAACCTCTATCCATATAAGCTTTGCAGAATATCATTATCCAGAGCATTGAATCTAAACGTTTCATTCCAAATATTGCCTGATAAGGCTTGGCAGTCCAGAGCTTGCTCTTTCACTGTTTGAGTATAAACTGGGATTTAGATGTGGCTTCAGCAGGGGTTCTTAGTATGTGCCTCCCTTTTTTAGGAGGATCAGATTTTATCTTTCAAAGCTGTTCTTTTGTTCTGAATTTCATTTGCCACAAAGAAAGGACATAACATACTATTATTTATAACAAGGAGGTAAGTATTTTTTAAGTTTTACTGCTTATGCCATTACTTATACCAGCATTAATTATATGGTAGCAGTACAAGAACACAAAGAAACACATTTATCTACCTCACTTTTTACCAGTAAGTTTGTGGGGTTTTCAGCTATAAAATTTCGTTAATTGCAACTAACTTTTTCAATATTTTTTCAGAAAAGTTAAGTGATAATTTGGGAAATTACCATTTGTTTTAGTGACTTGAAAGTTTGTTCTGAATTGGCCTTATCTCATTTTGGAAACAATGGCATAACTTATTTAATGGCCTAAATCCATGTCTATTGTTAGAAGCATCTTCTCAGTGAGCTTCAAGTTACATAAAGCTGTTTTTTTCCTTAAATAAGAGTTAACTTTGCCTTGCTTTAGTAAGGCTGGTTCTCTGGCAGAAATCAGAGAGGCTTGTTTGAAAAAGGATTTGACATGCATGCTCTCTCCTGCTCAGAACTGGCAGAACAAACCTCATATAAAAAGCCTGCTACATCAAAGCCCGGGAAGCTTATCCACTCATATATTTAGCTATTTTTTTTTATTTTTATAAAAACCTTGTCCTTTGGCTGTTTTTGATGAACTACACTTTATGCCCCACTGCAGATTGTACAGGCAGTAACCAAGCAAAACACCTATGTGTCAACATTTTCTTTAAGTTCTCCTGCTTGTTTTCAAAAGCACGTCTTAAATGCAAAATTTCAAACCTTCTGAGTTCCAGTTTGACAAATTTATTAAAAGCAGCTAGATACCCTAAATAAAGATGATTTAATTCTGTCTTTCACATTGTTGTGTCAGTAACTTGTTAGGATTAACTCATTTTTCATTCTGTCAGTAGAACAATACATGACAAGCCAATTCAGATCCTCCTTCATATCTTCTTTTTAATACTAACAGAGAATTTACCAATCAGCACAGAATATTACCCTGTGTTGGGTAACTTCTACTCCTGACTAAGGTTAAACTGAAATGCTTTCCTGAAGTTCCCATCTGAGTTTTTCTCATTAAATCATTCTGCTATAGAACCATTTATACGCTGATAACTTGTTCGAAATGAGACTGTATCAGGGATAAAACATGACTCTCCTATAATGGTCCTATGTATCTTAACAACTGTCTTCTCTCCAAAGCTTACGGCAGAGAGTTTTAAAGAGGTGTTAACAGCCCTACTGTAAGAGGAGTCTGACAAAAAATGGAATCCGCTGCCAGACACTGCCTACAACGTACGTGATAGTAAACAACATGGAAACTTGAACAAGCAACATGCTTGTTTATAAAAGCTGTGGTAAATAGCCCTGCAACATTCTAAGTGCAAGTAAAATCTGGATTATCTATTGTTTTACAGTTTTTACCTTAATGAAACACAGAATCATTAGAATTCAAATATTTACCTTAGCCATTAAAATACTGGGGAATACCTTAATTAGCTGGTGATAATTCAGCAGTATCTCTAATCAGCTGTTTTATCTGTTTCTACACTTACCAAGAACAGAAGGGATTTTCCTCCAAATTTCCACAACCTGGGAATATTGTGAGAATGGTATTTAGCACTTCATGATGTAATGAAATTATAAATAATGTTTGGACAATATCAAATTCCAAAAGTCTTGTCTGTAGCTTTCTCTAATAAAGCACATTACTACAACTGCAGTTAATTATGAAATCCTGTGAATCAGTGACAGAAAAAGTCAAGTTCCCCTGCGTCTGACTGAGCAACAGTCAGGATGGACATCTGACATTCTGGACATTTGTAAGGGGGTTTTGTTTTGGGGCAGGTGTTTTAGATGCACAACATACAGTTCTCTGCTGTGGCACATGCTCAAAATCTTCTGTGACTTTGATAGAGCCAGGATGAGGCTTATTACTTGATCCCAATGGCTATGGACACTGATAGGATGTTGATGCTTACTGAGTCTTCCATGCTGCACATTTCTATGGTGTTTACTGATAACCAGCACCATGTTTATGTGTTTTAATGGAAGCTGAAGGCACACAGTTCTGACCTCAGGGGCTGACTTGGCAGTTTCACTCAGACAGGCATTTATCAGATAACAAAGTCTGTAAATGTCACTAAAGTCAATTTTAGACTGTGTTGAGAGTTAAGTAAACATGATTAGTAAGTAGGCCAAAAGGGTAGTTGTGAATTTCTGTTTTCTGACAGCAAACACTGTTTATCCTATATTGCTTTAGGGAGAAGAGTTTAATTCCCAGTGAGCATTATAAAAGTAAACAAAAGCTGAAGCGTATCCAACTCAAAATTCTGAGCAATTTCAGCAAGCCAACAACATCTAAGCTAATATGACAACTATTTCCCTAAGTATTTAAAATACCACAGAAATTAACTTTAAACAATGAGAAAATTAAGCCTCTAAGAGGACTTCTCACATCCATGGAATCTCCAATGACAATTTTATCCTGTAAGCACTTATGAAAATTTACTGAATTTTAAAGATGTAATTAATATGCATGTTTGGAGCAATCAGTTGTCAGAAAATAAAGCCAGACTTTTCCAATAATGTTTGCCATTTCAGTATTGTAGGTTTTGAATATTTAATAATAAAATAAAAGCATTTTTCTTAAGAGTGTCACAACAGAAAATGTTACTACTGAATTCAGAAATGTGGAAAATAAAAATGCCTCCATCCTTCAGATAAAACCAGAAACAAATTCCTGCAATAAAACTGTTGTCACTTGAAGTTGGTTGAACTTTCTTTCTGTGAGTATTGAATTAGCAGGTCACTTTCTCCAAGTGTGCTACCTGACATTCATTAAACTTTCCCTAAACTACAACAGCAGCAATCCATGCTATTCTGCTTTGCCTGTTGGAACTGCCTGTACTGTTGGTGCTCTAATTTATTCATCTACCAGGGAGAAATACACTGCTACTGAACCACAAAGTTGAGTTTTTCAACCAGATCACCACTTGCTTACCCCTGGCTATTCTTGAATACCTGAGAAGATTCTGCAGAGATACAAGATTTGCTTACCCAATTTGTATTGCAGAAGCTGAACTAGAAAGAGGTGGCATTCAAGTAATCTGAATGTAGGTCCTCATTAGGACTCTAGAAGCTTTAAGCTTAGTAAAGTTTGTTTACTTCCCTCATTCTCTTCCAAATTAAAAAAAATGATAACATGGATTGTAGTTGCCAACACAAATAAAACCCAAAGAAATCCTTAGCTTAAGAAATCAGCTACAGGTGGAAATATAAAAAGGAAACAGATACATATAGGAAAGGGGGAAAAAAATACCAAAGGACTTGCACAATGCATTCACTGCCAAGGTACTTTATGGAAGTCCATGAGATAAACTCAGATAAATTACTGTAAGATCACTACCTGTTTGGCAAGTATACCGCACACATACAAGATTATAGAAGACTATTTTCTTCCAGATTCCAGGCCAGTCATTAGCACACAGAATAAGCAGGAAATTACATAATGAGAAAGTATCCTTCTGAATCAGTGAGAAATTTTAAATATTATTGCAGGTTCAGATATGTTTCTAATATTTTTATACCTCTATTTACATATATTGAAAACTAGAACCAAGGTTTGGCGTGTTAAACTCCCATCTGCTACATTCACAAATTATCATCAGCTTGCCATTTGCACGGCAGGTCCTTGGGTGAAGCAGCTAGTTTATCAACAAGAGAATGTCTCGCTTGGTATTCAAGGAAGTAAGAATTGCTGGTATACTTTTGTGTAGAGGGAGATCTGGAGAGATCTGTAGAGGTCGGGGGGTTTTTTGTTTGTTTGGTTGTTTTTTTTAGAAGGCCAACACATTAACTGTTTCAGGGACATCTATTAAAAATGTAATATTAAGATACAGAGAAATTATAAGCAATTGGAAAAACAGAGACCATCAGAACAACAAAACAGAATGTGATTACGGAGGAATACTATAGGTGGGATTAATAGAGAAACATCATAATTCCCACTGAAATCAGCAATAAAGTGACTTAATGATTCAAACTCTAAGTATGTTGTTGGCACAATCATTTCTAGAAAACTCTGAATACATGGCCTTGTAATGTCAGTACCATTAAAACAGACCAGTATAACCTTTTAATATTACACGGAAAAACTTATCAGTTCACTAGAAACATTTTCCATAGTATCTTTAATGAAAAATCTTTAGTAAGAATTTTTAAATTAAAAATTCAGGCTTCTGCCCTGTCTCTTCAAGGTTTCACCCACTGAGAACTTAAGTATTTTGATCTGCATTTTATACATCTGTCAAGATCAGCCAAATATTTAATTTCTCCAAGCAGGAAAATGAATGAAACAGCTATATTATAAACCAGCACTCACAGAGAAGAAAAGGAACTCTTACATTATTGTATTTCCAATGGAAAATATGTTATGAGTTTTTCCTCTGACTCTGCTAAGAAGTTACTAAGGCCTCAAGAAAACATGACAGCACAATTAATGCAAAATATTCCTTATCCTGAATGGATGAACCTTATGCAAATAGTGGTTCATCTGTTGGAATTGTGAAGGCTTTCCATCAGAATGAAAGAAGCGGGGAGAGAGAGAAGGCAAGAGCAAGTGGGAGTGATAGAGCACGAGTGACAGCAAGTGAGGGAAAGGGAATGAAGGAAAAGCTACTTCAAGCTCTAGTTACTTTAACTTTTTTCTTATTATTACAATTATTTTAATAAAAGTATTTTAAAAAAAGAAATGTAAAGAAACTCTTCCCTTTAATTGCACTTTTTGAATTCTAAAGCCAAAGATTTTTCATGCAATAATCTAAGCAAGAGATTTTTTCCTCTGCATTGTTATTACTATCTCTGCATCTCCATTTTTCACTGCAGAAGTATATCAACAACTGCAGCAGGATTTGAGTAAACTACTACCCCTTGCACTGAATTAACTTTAATGAAATGAATGACAGAGAGAGAATACTAAATATTTGTAAGTTTTCAATACTAATATACTAAAAATACTAAGAATTTAAATTGTTGTGAACTTCACCAAGGAATTTTAACTGAGTAAGCTTCTTTACTCAGACTTAAACATTTCTGGTTTTGTAAACATAGGTCATATCTTTCAATTATTTTCTGCAAACTGATTTGTAAAAGTCTCTAACATGGGCAGAAGACAGATGTTACTGAAAATGTTAAACAGATTTTAATGGCTTTCTACCTATTTTCCTAAATACATTTTTCAGCTGCTGACACCATTCTCTGGATGTCAAATCAGCATACTTATAATGGATTGATATTTATCAAATTTATAAAATACATAAGAATACAGACACTCAGTCCCACAGAGAACTGATGAGTAAAGAGTTAACGAATCAAAGGTTATTTTGATTATACTTTAATTTGCAGATGACATCAAGCTCATTTACTAGGGGTTTGATTCCATTAGCTTCATATATGCTAATTATTTTTCTGACTAAACACACTGCAGCGTTTGGCGAGGATACCTAAAGGCCTTACACAAGATAATAGGCAAGGAGTTTTACAACATCACAGATCTTAACCATGTTAGGTTCCCTGAGTATTTTTTTTATACAAATACACTATATATATATAATATATTACCAAGTCTACCAGAAGGTAAAAAGGCGATTATATCTCTAGTAAACAATTGTTCTAGTTGACACAAAGGTTAACCCTTTGTCATCCCCCGGAGACATTTTATATATTAGTCGTTAAACTGTTCTGTGTAAACACTGCTAGCATCCTGTCCTAAGCATTGGGGTCCTTTCTGCCTTTCCCACTGCAGCCAAATTCTAGACTCAGGCTTCCCAATTGGTATTCCTGATAGGGCACAAACAAGGTCTCTGAAATTCACCCGCCCCACCACCTCCCCCCACTCTTATATTCTTTTTTCAGTATTCTAGAAAGTTTCAAGCTGTCTCCATGACAGACATCTACCCAAGCAACACAGCTCCCTCCACTGGATGAGCCTTTTCTATTCTTACCTCCGTAAAAGTCTCTGTGACAGCAATAAGGCTTCTTAGGGCAAGAAATATTTGATAGCATTAATAAGTCTGACAAAACAGGACCTGCAGGACTTGTTTGGTTCTTAGGTCTTTTCTAATCTATTTAGTTTGGGCATTTGCTTGAGTAAATAAACTAGGAATATGGCTTTAATTGACTGACATATTAGTATCTTTAAATCCTGGCTCCTCTATTGATTCCGTATATAACAAAAAATTAGCACATGGAAATTCTTTATCCAAAGTTTTACAGCATGCATACTGAACCAGACAGAAATGAACGCTACCGAGTTCCAACCTCCTTTATTTGTCACCACAAAACATTTCTTAATGTGGGGCAGAAAATGAAAACACAGTTACTGTAAATAAATGCAAAAGATAGTGGAAGATAAACCTGAGGACAAGGAATAAAACTTGAAATGATATACAAAGCTTGGTAATATGACCGTAGTTGGAAGCAGCATGAAAATCATCAGACAATTATATCACTTCAATAAAAAAACCTGGCATATATCAGGAGGGAACAGAAGAATAATAAAAACAAGTAGCTCTGTAACTATATGAGTTCATGATTAAACTCCATAAGCTGTAGCACCCTGTCCAGAAATTCTCCTTACCCAAGTGTGAGTTACTACTTCTGCAGAGCATTTTTCAAAGCATGGGCATGACCAACTGCAGATAGATGGGCAGGACTAACTGCAGGTAGTTAGATGTTTCTGCGATAAGGTAAGTTCCAGCAACAAATTTATTAAACCAAGAGGACACCCTAACAGTAGATACTGGGAGTCTGAGAGTAGCCGTCACTTGAACTTGTAATCAGTTTGGCTACCTTTTTGCATATATATTACACAAAAAAGTTATGCAGTAAATCAGCTATTCAGAAATTATCCTTGTTAGATGAATCCTCGAATTACCTTCTGTTTTATATTTCTTGAAGGAAAGAATGATAAAGCAATTACTAATCAGCCCTCATATTGTTACAGATTTCAAGCTAAATTCATGTAGCTTCCAAATTCCATTAAAACAGAATACCTGCTGTTTACCCCAACTACCATTCACTTAATTATGTTTATGCCTATCACGGACTACTGTAGTGTTCATTGTTCACATTGTTCACACTTCAAAGTTCACATTGTCAAAAGGAACTTTATACCTGTATATTTATCTACGCTGACTCTACCGAACATATTTTCCAAACAAAATGAGTATTGGCAGAACTAGCTTTGGTCAGTACCTCTCACAGTCATATTGGTTGATCTTTCATTTCAATTTTTTGAACAATTTATACTCAGCAAAGAACATGATAAAATGTACTGTCGAAACCTGTACAAAAGGTACAAACAGATTTTCTAAAAGGCAAATTGTATTTTCAAATATTAATCAACAACCATGACATGTCTTGGTTGAGTATCGATTTCCAGTTTCTCATTTTGGATTAGAATACTAAGTGCTGTATGCAGAGTGTTTTTTTCATTTCTTGACAGACCTGGGTGCTAGAGGAAGTGGCAGTGCAAACTTCTGTCCTATTAGTTAAAAACTCTTAGCCTGAACCAGAAGGCACCTTTCTCTAGGAAGTCACTCAGAAGGCAAAGATGACAGACATAATATTATTGGTACTTTAAAATTTAGTGTTCCTCTTTTCCTCTTTCCTGCAAACCAAACACAAAATGATGAACACCATCTGTCTCAGTTTTGAAGCTTCAGCATCTACCTGCTACAGCCAAAGTGAGCAGTCCTGGAAAATGGATTTGTCTGCATTGAGGCAGAGCAAAACAAAGGTAGTGCAAAACAAAACCTGTATCCCTTCTCACCTCCCTTCGCCTTCAACCCAGAAAAATATGACATTTTTACATTTTCAAAATTATGTGTAGATTGGATAATTATGAGGTCAGAGATGAAACAGTACGAAGGCATATGTGGTTGCATGCCATTTTTGAAGCCATGTAAATATGAAGTACATATGATGGTTAGTCTGCCAGGATTAGAGTGCAGGGAAGCACTTAAGCAGTTTGTTTGAGAACTCTATTCTGTGATACTAAGAGAATCCTTGAACATTTCTACAGGAACTTCCTATCAAAAACCACACTGAGAACCTCTCAGACAATGCTGCGTATTAGAAGAACTGAGCACTTGGATTTGCTTTGCTTGATCATTTCCAAGTATTAAATCCATCCAGTTATTTCAGCGAGAAGGAAAGAAAAAAACCAAACCAACAGAAATGTTTCAAAAGTCAAAATGTTTCATCTCAATTCTTTTAGTTCATGATTATCATAAGACTACCATAAGCTGTTTTTTCAGATGGATGGTACAACATTTCCTCCTGTATTTTCTGGTTCAAAGGTGCATCATAAACTGCTCACACACTGATCTACTCAGCCTTGTTACAGAAAAAAACAAGCCACTCCAAACGCATGATCTGCCCCACACCCCCCTGACCTTTGCTATCTTTATTCTGTAACACTGTCTAATCATTTGTGCTTCTGCACAATTCCATATACATCCAGTACCGACTGAAAATGAAGAAGGTTCTTAGCACTTAGGCTGATCTTCTAGTTTATATTTACTTCTTAGTTTCTAGTTTATATTTACTTCTTAGAAAAAAGCCTACCCTTGTTACCTTGAGAGAAACGTGGGGGTAACAGTTGGCAACAAAGGCGTGAGAGAGGCAACAAAGCTATGAAGCAACAGCCAGGCAGAAGAGAGAGGAAGAGCAGTCTTTCGGAGGCACTAAAGGTTTTCACAAGCTTACAGCATGCGTTTAACTGAAAACTTAATATGCACAGACTCAAACTAGTGGCTGAACCTGTGTTCATTTTCCTCCATTTCCCTGCTTATCCTATAACCTGGATTACTTTCAGTGTTAAAATAAAAACCCGAAAAACACAGAAGTCCTGTGTGCATGTCATGTCATGTAGTTTTGGGAGGGTATGCTCTACACATATTTTATAACTGATTCAAGGACGTTTGACTTTTCCTGTTAAAATACTGATTAGATTTTATGTAAGCAGGATGTACAGTTAGTTCTTTCCACCTACCAAAGGTCACAAAACATTAGTGTCAAAAGAAGAAAGAAAAAATCTAAAAAATACATTTCTCACCTACCTTTAACCTTTCTTGTTGTGGATATCCATTGTTACAAAGAGATTCAGACTTGTATTGCTGCAGATTTTAAAAGGCTTAAAGTTCATTTATGTGTACCCTTTAACACTATGTTAACAAAGGCACTGGTAAAAAGGAAATTTCTCAGCAATAACTGCCACTGTTTTTGGATCATGCTATTCCTTGGACCGAAATAGACAATTAAAGCCACTGAAAGCAGAACAAGCGCAAAACCCTGATATATTAATTTTATTTACAACTTCAAGTTACTATCTCCTCTTAGATTTTCATTGAAGTCACCTGTAGGAACTGGAAGAAAAAGTGACATTCTACTGCCTGAGCAGGCTGCCTTTAAGAGCAGACTAACTAGCACATCATTTCAATATTTAAGTTATTTGTGACTATTTTGAGGAATATGAAAGAAACTATTGACACATTTTCATGTGACTAAGCGTCCAAATGAGGAATCATGAAAGTTAATGGGATTAGAACTGTCTCATAAAACTGAATTTAGGATAGTATGAATGAATATATTATTAATATGCAGCATCAGATCCATCTGATCAGTAGTTACAGAATTTTCAGGTGGAACCGGAATAGTTTTATGTCTCTTCAAGTTCACACAGTTCCATTAGGGCTGATATAACTTGATACAACTCAATTACAGGATTTTCACACAAGTATTATATATTTATACTTTTTTTGACATCCTAATCATAGAAAATCTAGTTTTCTCAGCAAAACTGACTCTTCTTTCTCAGAACAAAAATAGCGCCTAAATTATTTGCAATTTTCTAGGAAGGAGTCATGCTTTTAAAAGTGTTCTTTTACTCAGAAGGATATAAAGATAGAATAGCTTAAAGATTTGTAGGAAGATTTAGAATTTAGCATCATTATAACTTGAAGAAAAGAGAATGATTGTTTTGATTCTAGTCCTCTCACTGGGTCTCCTTGCATACATTTTTAACAGGTAGCTGGTTCTACAGCTGCAACACGCTATCATCTGTGATTTTTCATCTCTTCTATCTGAAAACATCAATCTAACATACCACAAAACGCTCAGAAAATTTGTTCCACCGATCTATCTTTTCTTTTTGTTAAAAACTAAACAACACTCCCTTCATTCTTCAAAACAGTGAGATACAGACCATGAGAAATAAATGCGACTTACTTACAACCTATATTTCATAACACTTCCTATTTCCTCTTCTCTCTCCCAGTGGTCTCATAGTTTTTCATGGTGATCTAATATCACTAAGGAAGTCAACTAATACCTTGGTTTAAACTAATCTAAACTACTGCATTCAGGCCACAGGTGTGCCATGAGGCGTCATAATACTTCTTGTTCCTCCTCAGGATTTGCAACTTTTGTGTAAGCAAATAGCCTGAGAAAATGGAGACAACCCCTTTTTTCTTAGTATATTCTCTCATAAAGCCTCTTCTATTTTTTTATATTATTTGTTATTTGTAAATCATAAACCCTAGTCCTAGTATAACAACTGCCTGTTGATTAGTGACCAATGAAATAGAAATTCTTCACCAAAGTTTTCTTTGGTTTATCTTTAATCCTGTTAAAAAAATACCGGTATGAAATAATAGAAACAAAAGCACTACAAATGAATCATTCGTATATTAATTGCGAAAACAGATGTAGAAAATGCTCAGAACACACTATAATCAAATGATTAACTTAATGTGCAATTATTCTGCTTTGCATTTTAGCAAATTTTGCTCCTCCGTGTTAGCATTAGTTATTTCTACTACAGTAGAAAATACATGCAGATTAAAGTTTTATTGTGGGTAGACTTTATTAGCAAGATAAGGATCCAAAGGTCCTTATCAACCTTGAAAGAGCACAGCAGATGAAACTGAAGAACTGGACCTGGATGGACATTTGCTCGTGAATGCGGAGTTGCATGTTTGTTGTGATTGCTAACTCCTACACAAAACAAGTGTCATATTTTTCCTATACAGATGAAGATTGTCTTGTTCATTTCCAATGAGCATTTTGTTGCTATGAATATTTACAGCTTTGAGTTTCATTCAGCCTTATGGATCATGGGAACCTCAATTATACTTTACACCTTTTTCCTATCAGAAATTATTATGGGGGATGCTAACCAGTGCCTTATGGAGAATAAGAGTATATATTTTTAATGTCAATTTTCAGACTCCATGGAATTTTAAATTATTGCTTTTTCATTTAAATTATTGTTGATATAACTTCACAATTTTTTGCAACAGCCATGTTTTGTTCTTCTTTTGCATTTCTGTAATGACAAAGCTTTCATTTCCCACATATTTGCTGTAGCAAATAAATCTTGAATAAATGCTGAACATATTTCTAATTCACAGTTCTAATTAAAAATATCTGCTGTTGTTTTGTAACTTAACTTATGGAGAAATACGGAAAACCCACTAGAACGTACTTCACTGTTGAATCACATAAGAGGTGGGGAATATCCTGCCCTTAGTTGGGAAAGGCTCTGTTACCTTTTGTTTCATACAGATAATGGCAGCAGAACTCTACTCTGTGTGTCATTCAAACTATCAAAGAATCATTTTTTATTCAGGTTTTCATCAGAAGATGCAATATCTTCAAACAAAAACCTACAAAAGTCAATCTTAACATTCAGGTTGAGCATTTCTGTAGTCAGTCTTTCCTAATTTAGGCTGCTAAAGAACATCACATTCATATAGTCATTAGTAGAACTGGATGGAAAACAGTTTTCCTACCTCACTTATCTTCTCACCATTTTCAAAATATTGTTCTTCCGCATAAGAACAAGCGTGAAGCTTTCAAAGCTCCTAGCACAAGTGCCTGTTCTCAGGACTTCAACGGCCTGGGCTCTCTCAGGCAGACTAAGGACTTATACCTGATTTTTGTATATTCCAAGGCATTAATTATTGGATTGTCGTCTATTCTCACATGTTCTTTTTCTATCCAATGCTTCCTAATACAGTCTAAACAGTGACTTACTACTTCCATATATCAAACACAATTATTAAGGAAGTAGTGATTTCTTGCAGTGTCTTTAACACTCGATGCCTCACAGGACAAGCATTATAAACACCATAGCATGTACGTGACTAGAAGTACAAGTAAGTTCAATATTAGGCAAATAGCTAGTAGAAAGATCAAGTTAAGAATAATTTCAGTGATGAGTGAAAAGTGAAATAAATATGTTAACAAAGGGCGTAAGAGACATTCTAGAAATGACTGAACTAGCATCTTTGCAAAAATTCCTGAGGCATTGACTACAAAACAGAAGAAACCATGAAAGAAAACTCAGTTGCTGAGGAGTGGAGTCTGAAGTACCAAAGAATTCAGTTCAAGAAATAGCATCAATTTCACAACTAGTATGAACACAACTGTTATTAGTTAAGGAAGTTCTATCAACTCATACAGCAGTGACTTTGATGCGTATCAACCAGATTAACCCCTTATCTTTAAGAAATAATTTTGATTATAGTCTCAGCTTTTCCTTATTGATGTTACATATAAATGGCTTGATATCTTTTTAATTATGTTTAGGATTCATTTGTCCTGTGTATTATTAAAAATCTAAGACTTTTGAATACATTTTAAAAAACCCTGATCTCAGAAAAAAACAGGAAACAAGATAGCCATGCCTGTAAGGAAATACTTATATTAAGTATTTCTGTTAGTAAGGAAATAATAATTATCAACAACTTCATAATCTGCAAGAAATTCTCTCTCACTGCTTTTCACTTTTAACGTGTATTCTTTTCACAAAATTAATACCTGCTTTTAATTTTCACTACAAAAAACATTGTCAAAGAGAACTGGATGAGATGGAATTCAGGAATTCTGCCCATTCATCTTCTTCACAGCATGCACAATGCATGCCCATGCAGAATACTACTTCTCACAGTAATGCAATAAAAAACCACTGATCATTCTACTGGGGCAGTTATGACTGTGCTAATTTTAAAGGTGTCAAACATATAACTTCCGACTGGCTTCTTTTGAGCTTATCTTAATGGATGAACTGTAGAAAGAAGGCTATCAGTACCTACAGCTGCTCTCTGCACCTACAAGGGAGAAGCATGGAAAAGAATGACTCCTGCTAAGCTAATAGTTTTTCTGATCGTTGTATATGACAGACTGGAGAAACATTCCCAACACAACATAAAGCAATTGTCATTTGAAGAGAAGCTCTCCTGTCAGGAAATTCTGGCACCACACTGTAATCACATTGAGCCTTTGAACCCTGAACTGATGGCTTGTTACAAAGCCAACTAACATCACAAATGTAGGTACATCCAGTACCCATAAGAACGCCATCTTCTTTTCTGTTACTACTTTAACAGACACACGGAAAAATAATACTAATACTAGTCCACTTGAATGGAAGTTCTTCTTGGACATGTTAAATACAGTTCTATAAAGTTTTTGTAGACATTCAGACTGAGGATTACAAGAAGTTTAAGGTGGAACTTTCATATGCAGAACACGTACTGAAATAAATATTAATATTTGCCTGATTTTGAGAGATGCAAAGTATATGTAGATACCAGACACTTATGGGGACGCTTGTAAAAGCTCATCTGCACATTATGCCAATATTGCCTGAAAAAGTCCAATGCACACTAACAGCTCAACCTATTCAAATAGGTCACAGCAGCAGATATCAGAATTGCAGAAATCTGGGGTTTTTTTAGTCTCAGTTCAACAGTTCTTCCTCTCTTGTCTACAAAAGTATACAAAGTATAACACAATATTGTGCCTCAACCATATTTAGCATTATTGTCTTCTAAATTCTGTGTTAGCAAAATATATGATATGGACTACTTTCACAGTTAATTCTCTCTATTTTTTCCCAAGATTTTTCTATATATTATCACATTAAACTCTGTTTTAAATATTCTCAGCACCAGACTGAGGCAATGACTAATACTGTGGCTTAAGGATTACCTAATTTTAGTGTCTGTAACAACAAAATTAGCATTTTGTAAGGCTTTAAAATCACTTTTCAAGCCTGAAAACAACTACAGTAATTCTGTGTAGCAGGCCAGCTCTTGCATTGTGGTAAACCATTATTTATAGGTGTTGGTTACAGCTGCACTGTCAAGGTGCAAATGTATTTCATACTTCAAGAAGGTACTCAGTCTTTCCTCATTAAAATAATAGTAATACCACCAACAACAAAAAATAAAACCCAGCCTATCATGCCCAAACTCTTTGCAGTTACTTTCAGTGTTGGGCGAATAAACTATTTTCAGAGAGTACACAGATAAACCTGTTAAGTAATTTATGAGTTAAGGTAAGCTTTAAAAAAAAAAAGGTTCACTAGGAAATTTAAAATCAGAATCAGTCTTCATCAAAAATAAAACTCACTAATGATATTCTGAAGCTTCAGGCTTTCTACACAGCCAACATTACTTAAAAAAATAGTTTATAATAAACATGTTTGATGTTATGTCATTGCTAATATATGCTGCTTCTATCATCAAATAATAATACTCTATGGACAGATACAACTCCATAGATAAGTTCTCTTCAAGAGCGATCAGTCTCATGGTTGAGATAGCTACTTTACTGTTCAGCTAATTTTAATGCAATTATCTTGTTAGCTTTGACTGCAGCTTCCCAAATGCTGAAAGCTGATTTCAAGTCTCTGCAGCCAGACATTTCTTTTCCTCCTCCTGGTAGCACCTTTTGCCTTTCTTATGTTATCACTATGCTTGGGAGCAAAATACTTGGCTGAGGGGAAGGCAAAATTTCCATTTCTGACAGCAGCATAGACTTACACTGGGTTTGGCCAAGCAAAACATGTATCTTGACTGCAATCAAGATCACATCAAGCGTTGTTAATGGCAAAATACAGGACTCAAGTGCAATTGCACTAGGGATTCCAAGGTCATCAATCTGGACACCAGCAACCTAAAGGATTCTTGTAATAGCATGCTTCTCACATCGTTGTATATAATATTCACCTCTGTTTATATGTTGACTCTATGTTTAAAAACAAAATAAATTTGCATAAGTAGCAGTGAACATTATACAATGGGAAGTCTATTACACAGCCTTCTTTCCTTTATCTAGGACAACCTTACTTCTGGGAAAGAAAGCTCTGGGGTGAAATTTGATTTTTACTGCTCTGCTGGAGCTGCTGTCTCCTTTCTTCACAAACGGGTCTCGCAACAGATGTGCTGGGTACAGGACCACCTGGCTCACTCCACACCATGTATCATCTGCAAATTACCATCCTCAGCAACCTCCCTCCCATACAAACAATCACCAACATATATACTATTCTTCATCACTCTTTCTATCTCTTCCACTCCTCCTTCTCTTCTACAGTTGTCAGAGGTTGCTTAGAATGACAATGAGTAACAGAAAGAAAAAAGTGGTATGTGCAGAAAAGGAACCCTGTTGGCTTGCTGCCTCAAGCACATATTTTTGTGTGTTTAAATTCAGTACATGATTTCTAAAAGAACAGCATTTCTATATTTTGCAATTTATCCTGTGAAAACACGTAATTAAGCAAATGACCCTGCTAAGCTTGAAGACCATATGTCATACTTCTTCTCAAACACATTTTTATAATTAATAGTCCCTTCTGATTATTGATGCAAATGAAATAAAATAATATTTTAGTTCCTTCATCACGGTCCAAAAAGTCTTGAGGGAGAGGGAAAAGAGGGGTCTGCACAATGCTAAAATTAAGCCATAAGTTAACAGTCAGCATAAGATCACTCTTGCATAAGTGCAGTATCATCACTAATATAGGTTAAAAATGTTACTACAATTTTTTTCACTTATTTCTCTCTCCTCTCCTTGAGCTTTTAATGTTCAGATTTTCAGCTATAAAAGAGCCATTGGAAGCTGTCTGACAGCACAATGAGTTACATGTTATATATAAGCATAATGTAAGAAATAATACAAACATTACACACATGAATATCCACTGACTACACAAAACCAAGAACATTCAGAATAAAGATAGCTAACTAGTGTTGAAAAAGGAATAGCATGCAAGAATCTCAGGCCACTATGACATTTAGGTACAGTGAATAAGAACAAAAAGCAGAGCAACAGCCACCACCACTTATTTCTTTTTTGTGACTTTATCTTAAACCTTTCTGTAGAATTTTGTGTTCTTCCATTTGATATAGCACTACAAGAAAGACTACAGTTTCTTTGGGACATAAATCACAGCAATATGAAGATTACTCAAGGAGCAGCACAGTCATTGACCATTATTTGTCTAACACTAAATTGCTCCAGGCAAAGATTTGCTTTCAACAAATACCAAGTTTATAGGAGACAAAAAAAAAAGCAAACAAAAAATACTCACAGCTTTGGTTTGGCAAGCACAGGTGGTGGCTCCTTTGCGGGTGAAAGCAAGACAGCTGGAGGTGGGATGGATTTATCACCATTTGGCTTGCTGTTAATCATTCCATTTACTCCATGAATGGGATGGATGCCATTTGTTTTTTCCTCAGAAGAATTGAGCTGTAGTTGAAGGGCTGTCACACCAGATCTCAACTCACTGTTGTTTGCTTGGTGGGTCTCTGAATGTTTCTTAGGAGGAAACTCAAGAGAGCTAATTTCAACTGGAGGAAGTGGTGGGAAATGATGGAAATCATCACTGTTGGATTCTCTTGTCAGTGATTCATGAGCGGAGCTTTCTGAGTTGGCTAAAAGAAATCAAAAAGAATCTCCCTCCGACAAGTCATAGAAAAAGTACATGGCACACACATGCTTTATTTTCAGTTTGTTAAAGGTGGGAACTATTTGGTTCTGTGCAGATATTTTTCTAGGCCTCCTGTTGATAATTCATGCTGAATTAGATACATGACTGACTATTCATTTTCTGACTCTGCCCCATGCAAAAGGCACAATAAGGAACCTTATGGATCCCTCTAAATCTGTTCCAGGAATCCAGCCACTAGCTGAGACTGGCAAGTACTATGGGACAACAACAGCTGAAACAGCATTTCCTCTTCCTGGAGTCTTGGCATCATTTAAGAACAAATGATTTAAAAATACTGAAGGATGTATGTACACATGGCATGTTAGCAATGGCAGCTGGGTTAGTGTATTCCACAACAATATGTATGTAAACATATTACAAAACTAAACATAGCATGTCAGAGTTTTTTATTTTACAAAAGGCATATGCAACCTTCGGTAGCATAATTTCATCTGCTTTCATTTTGCCTCTGCTGCCATCTAGTCCCAGAACCCTAATGCTTTAAAACTTGCAAGGCGTGTGGCAGACAGTTAAAAAATGTATTTTACATGAATAAAAATATTAAACTAGGAAATGAAACAATAAAAACATGCAGTTTGCTATATATGGATGCTCTGAGGTTGACAAGACCCCTGTCTTACAGCAACCCTTTTCTGCAAGGGAAGCAGACTGATAACTTCACAGGTAAATGAATTATCTAAAATTTACGATTAAAAATTCCTCTTTCCCTTCATCACATACCTGAGCAGACAGTTAGTTGCGCGCTGCTTGTTACTGAACCATGTTCATTTGTTGCTGTGCATGTGAAAAGTCCTGAATCTTCAGGAAAAGTTTCTGCAATTACAAGGGTACATATCTCTTCTGGAAATAAACAGAAAAATAAACTGCATCATAAACTATTTAAAGTACCCCATAATTTTTTTGCATTGTATGTTAGAAGGACACAAGACAGTGCTCCTTATACAAAGAAATGCTGTAAGAACTGCAGAAGAGCTTCCAACATAAATGGCTTTTGTATCTAAAATAAGTAAATTTACCAAGCTAAGTTTTCAAAAGGGGCCTGTCTTGAACAGTAATTTTGCACTCAAAAGTCTATGCAGTCATTTTACACACTCAATATTTTCATTTTTATGCAGGATAGCTCTAATTCATACAAATCAACATACTGGTTTTCCATACACAACGCTTGCAAGCTCTTTTTGGGTCTCTGAATACCACTACCAATATGAATGTCACATCGTTCCTTCTTTCCCTGAATTTTCCTGTATTTAATGTAACATTTCAGATCAAATCCCATTCCCAGCAAAACCAGAAAGTATTTTGTCATCCCTTCCAATTAACTTTTCTGTTTAAACTGACCAGAATTAAAAACTCTGGATGCATAAACATTATCCTTATGCGGAGTTTGGGAAGATAATTTCTGTTTCTGCCTGCAGAGCAGTAAGAATGGATAAATTGAAAATATAGGACAAAACAGTGTCACAGCAGAATGCTGTGACACAGACATATTCAGTGGTTGTTTGAAATCTGTTAATTCTACTTTGATATGCCATAGTATATGCTTTGATTATACCGGGGCCTAGGTCAGAAAACTTGTATGAAGGCTGGACTGTTCATATTTCAGCTTGGGTCTCACAGTAATGTTTTTTAAACCATTTCCACCCATTTATACTGGGCATATTTAATTATCTAGCCATATTTTTTCCAGATTCTTCAAAGATGTCACTTTATTTTATCTCTACTTGTAATGGTATTCTAACCTTTTTAAAAATTCACAATATAGCTAATCTAAATAATCCGAGTAATTACCCAACATACCTAGATAATTTTAGACCTGGACAATATTACATCGTGGGTTTACTTAATTAATTAGGAGTTTCTTTTGATTATGTTCATTTTTTAGTCTCAAAACCAATTCAGGGAAGTTTTATAGAAATCAGTTTTATTAAAAAAAAAAGCTTTTTGTGTTTTGGACGTTTACGTGGAATCCCACATATTATCACAAAATCAATATAGCTAATAAAAACAAATTAAAAAGTGAGAAAAAATATTTCAGACTCCCAATAACTTTTACACAAAAATTATTCCAAGAAAGAGGTTCAGTACGGTAAGCTTCACTTCTTTCAGTTCAAAGAAGAAAAACATTTTCTAATATTTTCTTTTATTTTTTCTTTCCTAATTTTAATTGTGGACTAGCAGACTACTACCTCATTTAGACAGTTAACAAAAAAGTTATGGAATTTTTCCAATTAAAAATGACAGTGTATCCAAAAACTTCCTGTACTGGAAATGGGCTAAAAATGAATGACTAACTAAAGGTTTGGCATAGAGCTGTTTTTCAGACAGCAGAGCGTGCTTTTTTTTTGGCAACACAAACCAGTCATTCTGTGTAGCTGCAAGAGGCATGTCTGGTAATACTGTAGCACGTTGGATCTTATCTGACTCAGATGAAGATTAATGACTCATGAAAGGTCTTATCAGGAAAGTAATGGGTAACACAAGCTAGTTTTTGAACTACTGAGATCAGCTTTTTTTAGAGTCTTGGTGTGTCGTAAGTGGTTGAAGCTATATTGTTAACCACACGTGCGTACTCCTGGATTGAACTGACTCTGGGGATGCAATCCGATACGTGCAGCACACTAGTTTCCTGTTCATTTAACAGCAGAATTCTGAAAGCTGGGTATTTCGGGACTGCAAAAGAAAATCACTCCCACCCTGCTGAGAACTGCTGTTTGAATGAGGCAAAAGTACTAAAAAATATAACAACCGGCAGAATTCCTATTTTCCAAACAGCGGAGCTAACTAATGCATAACGTTCTTTCAGTAAGTATGTAAAATCATCACATGAGAAGAGCTGATCTTCACTCTCCAGTGATAAAAGAATTCTAATGGATTCTACCATGATGTGGTTTGTTTACTGAAGCGGTATATTTGAAAATTATGCAAGATACAAATTGCAGTAATCCTTGTAAAAGAAATTGAAAGTAAATTAGCAATGAAAATAAACAGTTTAAAACTCAGTCTTCTCAGCTGGATGAGCAAACTACAACACACTTGTGATCAATCATGAGGAAACTGGCTAAACTAAAAACATAAAAAAAACTAAGAACTAATCAAAAGGCAGCTTGGGCAAAAAGCATGTGTGAGCAACACATTGCCATTGTCTTTATTCATTTTGCTCCCACCAAACCAAGAATCACTGACCTCCAGGTCCTTGAGCCAGGTCCAGGCTCACTACTGTGGAAAGCACAGAAATAAAATACTAGTTTGACAAAAGAAGTGTTCTTTAAAGATTTCCATAATACACTCTGGATGCGTAGCGCTCTGAGTATTTTTCTAGCTTTACATCCTGACTTATGTAATTATTTTTCTTTCTGTTACTGTGCTAAGTAGAATCTGATGATTTGAAGTAAATAATGTCTGTTCTACTTCCCGGCAATCATCAGCTGACAAATAATTTCATCACAAAAATGTGTTCCAGAAAGCAGCTCTGAAATGCTGTTCTCAGGGCCTTAAAACATATTTAACACTTGACTAAATGAATACAAAAGCATTCTGTTCACTGAAACATGTAAAATGCTTAGGCATGCAAGTACTTGACTATTTTGTCAGTTATTTAGAAAGAAAGATTACATTTTACAGAGTAATCCTTTCCCTTTATGGTTCATGAGTCCACTAGGAAGAATAATCTTTGGTAAGACAGAAAACTCTTGCATTTTAACAAATTTCATCACTGGCAATGTGTTTACTTCAGAATGTTTCTATGTATTACATTAAAGGCAGAGTAGTTCTTATATCGCAGCTTCATCTCCAAATGTCATCCTTAGTTTCCTCCACTGTAATGTACATACAGTCCTGGGAAATACATAAGGTCTTTTATTAGTAGTTGTTCATTACGATGCAATGAACAGAGCTATTTCTATAGATCACAGAATCTTCAGAGTTGGAAGGGACCTCTAGAGATCATCTAGTCCAACTCCCCTGCTAGAGCAGGATTGCCTAGAGCACATCACTCAGGACTGCATCCAGGAGAGTCTTGAAAATCTCCAGAGAAGGGGACTCCACAACCTCCCTGGGCAGCCTGTTCCAGTGCTCTGATGTAGGTTCAAAGCCATAAGTTTTCTGCTACACAAAGACAGCGGGTAGTCACAGTGTTGGTTTCCTGGTAAAAATCCAACCAAACACAACCCCACCATCTTGCAGACAACTTGTCTCTTATTCTCCCTCTTGTTTCCCTAGCCACCAGATATTTAACTCCAGCTTAATGGCAAAGAAATATGCCCATGAGGTAACAAGTATCTGTGCATATAAAGGGAACAGGAAAGTGTGAAAATAGAGAAGAACTGAATATGCAGAGTAGAACAATAGATGTTAGTATTGCAGACCTGTAGATGTTTTAACTTGCAGTAACACAATTAAAAAAGTATTAAATTTACTGGTTTCTGATATCACTATTGTATACACCTTTACCCAGTCAGGCAGCAGTTCTGGCTTATTTGGTAGGCTTTATGCCACTCAAGAAATGAAGAGACAAATTTTTAAAAGACACACAGAACTGACTATGTTTGAAGATATCTCAAACAACACTTACAAAATACTGAGAAGAAAACTGAACAACAACAAATGTGATTGTGGGCAATATAATGCAGTTTTAGGGTACAGAACCTAGGGTTACAGCATATGTAATCAACACCCAAGACGGCTGCTATCTAGCTGGTTCAGGTACAATAAACAGGAATACTGCTGTTGCAGCATGGACTTTAGTCCCTAAAGCAGTGTTCAGGTTTGAGGAGAAATTAAGCCGTTTACCAGGGTCAAGGAAAAGTTTATGCTAAAGCTTATGCTAAGGCAGTTATGATGCTGTAGATGCCTAAGCTAGCTTGTTTGAAATAACTCAGGTGTATACATTGAAGCTGAAATCAACGTATTCAGCAACATAACTGTGATGATTGATGTACCCCAACAAGCTTTAAATATTTACAATTGAAGAGGAACAGCAGCAATTTTTTTTTTTTTTTAAATCACATAGTACAAAAAAGATCAGAGATTTACTTTGAATTTGGAAGCATCAACCAGCAAGTACAATTGTAGCAGTCAGACTTAAGATGGGGTCACTGACAGGACCAGAATTCTGTAGGCACCTTGGGAGTGCGGAGCACAATTGAAAAAGTAATTAACGAGCAATAGTGCATAGGTTGATCAGGCCACCTTTAATGAAGGATAGTTTCAGCTTCTTTTCAGTTTTTCTCTTCATTTGGCATCTTGAGCTATAGCTCATTGGAGATTGCTTTCTTCAAGCCCTTGTTTTCACTAAAAAATGCAAGGATCCAAAATGCATGCTGACCTACTGAAGTTTCTGTGTTTTGAATTTCATCAGCTGTCAAAAAGCTGATTTTCTTGGTGTGAGGAGGCAGTAAGGATTTCTGTAACATTTGCCATATATTTTCAGTTTCAAACATTATACAGAAATAGGGGGCAATTCCTAAGGAGTTACTTACTAGAGTTGAAACAGCAGCCAAACAGGGAACAAGAAAGCACAAACCAAGAGAAGTGATGACTATCTTTTGAGATGTTTTTGGTGAACATACACAGTATTGTGCTTAGGAAAAAAGAGCATGTATATGCGGCAATTCCCTGGCAATTTAAGAAAAATTACTTCATATAGTTTTCTTCTTACATGCCATTAGACAATTGTTTTAATGTAATTCAATACAGTTTGTGGCTGTCTCCAGACAGCTGAGTAATGGTCAAAATATCAACAGCTGGCAAATGACTCCATGGGATTTTTCATTCTCAGGCAGCCTGTTCTTTGAAGGATTCAATCAGTATAAAGTCAAAACGTTCAAGAAAGAAATACAGAGCAGGTAATTTGACAAACTGTGATGCTGGCTTTAAGTAATCCGACTAGCTATTAATTCACAAAGCAGTCTGGAGAGATTTGTGATGCAAACTGATTTCTGTCTAGACAGAAAAAGGAGTGCAAAACACATTATGGTAGATAGAATATACCCAAAAAAAGTAGCCATCCCCCAATTCCCTGCCCCCTTGCTTCTTAATTTCTTACCTGTATGAGTTCATGGAACATTTTTCTTTTAAATCATTAGTAGTGACCTAGCAAAGGATAATCAGTGTTTTTGAGCACTATAAAGTTTTTATTGACAGTTGGACTTCGGTTGATAATGAGCAATTAAAGTCACACTACAACTTGTTACAATTTGTGTAAAATTCCATGGAAGTTGTACATTTGGAAAAATTTTTGGAAATCATGTCCATCTTTCAAATTTCTGAATACTTATCTAGCATAGCCAGGGCTCAGTATTGGGGCCTGTTGTGTTTAATATCTTTATCAATGGACCAGGGGATTGAGCGCACCCTCAGTAAGTTTGCAGACAACACCAAGTTAGGTGGGAGTGTTGATCTGCCTGAGGGTAGGAAGGCTCTACAGAGAGATTTGTACAGGCTGGATCAATGGGCCGAGGCCAATGGTTTGAGGTTCAACAAGGCCAACTGTCGAGTCCTGCACTTGGGTCACAACATCCCCATGCAACGCTACAGGCTTGGGGAAGAGTGGCTGGAAACCTGCCCGGAGGAAAAGGACCTGCAGGTATTTGTCAAAGCCAGCTGAATACGAGCCAGCAGTGTGCCCAGGTGGCCAAGAATAGCATTCTGGCTTGTATCAGAAACAGTGCGGTCAGCAGGACTAGGGAAGTGATCTTCCCCTTGTACTCAGCGCTGGTGAGGCTGCACCTTGAATTCTGTGGTCAGTTTTGGGCCTCTCACTACAAGAAAGTCATTGAGGTGTTGGAGTGTGTTCGGAGAAAGGCAACAGAACTGGTGAAGAGTCTAGAGTACAAATCCTATGAGGAGCAGCTGAGGGAACTGGGGTTGTTTAGCCTAGACAAAACGAGGCTGAGGGGAGACCCTATTGCTCTCTACAACTACCTGAAAGGAGGTTGTAGTGAGGTGGGGGTTGGTCTCTTCTCCCAAGTAACAGGTGATAGGACAAGAGGAAATAGCCTCAAGTTGAGCCAGGGGAGGTTTAGAACAGATATTAGGAAAAATTTCTCCACCGAAAGGGTTGTCAAGCATTGGAACAGGCTGCCCAGGGAAGTGGTTGAGTCACCATTCCTGGAGGTATTTAAAAGACATACAGATGTGGTGCTTAGGGACATGGTTTAGTGGTGGACTTGGCAGTGCTAGATTAACGGTTGGACTTAATGATCTTAAAGGTCTTTTCCAACCTAGATGATTCTATGATTTTGTGTTGATTTCCCTAACAATCTTGCAAGCGTATTCTCTATCAGCACAGAATAGCAACTGTGTGTTTGCTTAGGAACAATTTCCTCTGCAGGTATTGTTTTATCTGGCTACTTAAAGTATGAATTGCATCACAAACCAGTGCTGTACCTATTATGTTTCTGGTACGCACACAGCGTCCTGTTGTAGAAATTTTAAGATCCTTCATGACGTCCTAAAAACCAGTGTTACTTATTACTGGTATTACTACTAATACACAAAACACTGCTCATAATTTATGCCAAAAGGAAATATTTACATTTTGTCCAAACTTTATTTACATTCCCTTTGCATGCAGAGAGTCAATTCCTCACAAATAAACCAATAAGTGTACTGTCATTAATTTTAGTGGAGAGTAAGACACTGCATATTATTTGATAGGGCTTAGTAGGAATTGATACATGCACAAATCTTACAGGGATAGTACTTAGCTCAATGAATCCAGGGAGAACAAAATACCAAACAAACTCTTTCATAGGTTTTGGGTAGCAGGAAGGTGCTTATAAATATATATCACAACAGAATTACAAGCATGAAAAAAAAAAGACTGACAGCTGTCAGGCATTCACTACTGTTATGTATTAAACTGCAACAATACAGATATCAAAACAGTATTTTGAGATGCCTTCCTGCTCTTGCCTTGCCACCTACCTTGAGAGTCGTATGAGATACCTTGATATTAAATAACTTTTCTGTACCTCTGAAAACTCAAGAAATGCACCTTTCATGTAAGGATACATTGCCTAATACTCTTTAGAAGGCTTCAGGTATCTTCTTGCAGGCTCTGCAAGGTAACCAGATGTGGGAAGGAGAGTATTTAGCACCATCAACATGATGGTGCAGGTATGCGAGAGGTCTGGCAAAGTGACGATCTTTTTGGACTCAGAATCCCACTTTCTATTTCCCATTTCAGGTAGTAGTTATGAAAGGAAATTGTTAGCTTTGTGAACTATCATAAATATTCTTATTTATTCCACAGCAATATCCGTCAGATAGGCTATACGAACCTTGCAACTAACAGTACTGAAAAATACTTTTCACATCCAAAGGCTTGATATGATATTGAAACTCTCCTCAAACTGTTTTGTACTGTAACTTACAATTTTTAAGCCTTGAAGTTTGGATCATGATTGTAAACTACCAATACCCCATTGTTAGAACTCAGATGTGTTTTAATTCCTCATTAGAGGTTAATTTGGTTTTCCAGCACTCTTCTTCCCTTCACATGGCACACATTTCAAGCCTCCAAAAATCAAATCATTCAGTCACATGTATTCTGGGCATCAGCTGTTACTAGAGGTGATGATGCTGCACACCACAATTAATAATATTAACTGTAAGGATAAAGCATGCATGTGTGTGCGCATGTACACACACATATGTGTGTGTATATATGTATGTGTATGGTAGTCATGAAGTAGAATAGGCATATAACAATTTTCTGAAGCAGTAAGAAAATCAGTGAGTAACTGACAAAGAAAAGCAGAAGCTTCTTCCCTCTTCATCTCTTCTCCTTTACATGAAAGCTAAGAGAAAGCTGAATTTCTCCTAAGATTAAACATTCACTGCTTCCTCCTAGTCCATATCCTCACAGCCACACTGCTACTTTATAATCATCACCCAGCTGCTAAGTCTGTTCTCCCTGCAGTCAAAGGCTGCCAATGCAACCCCTCAAAGTTTAAAAGATCCCTGCATTGCTAAGGTCCTTCAATTCAGAGACACTCTTTGGGAATACCCAGGTCTTAGAAAACTTGTCTGTTTTATCTTTCTACACCACAATTAAAACTCCCTCCAAATTCAAGCATATTCAAGCACAAGCAGCCACCCTCTTAAAGAAAGGCTCAGAACTTATCACTCTCTTCTCTTCTACATGTTGTTTGCCTTAGAAACATTAAAGAAAAGAATAAATATTCTCTGTCTTTTAGCGTGCACTTACTATTGAAGAAACTACCACAGCATATAATGATGTATAATGGAAGCAGCCAGAGACAAGCTGTAGTTGGAAGAAGAACATTTCTCTTGCTGAAATCTAGGACTTTTATCTTGTGAAAAGGCTAGAAAAAACCAACGTGGCCTTGTTTTTGAGGATCATCTTTTACTTGCATTTTAAACACTTCACATCTGCCAAGCTAGATGCAAAACTAGCATTCAGTGGTTGGGTGTTATGAAACTCTTATGAGTACAATTTGGGTAACGGAATTTTGTGGGATTTGTTCTTTTTCCTCATTAGCATGTAAATTTCTTTTTTTCTGAGAATAAGTTTGCTTCAGTGTTTAAGCTGTGAGACTCTCCTTGCTGGTCTAAATGGAATTTACTGTTTAACTAATAAAGGACTTGATGTGAAGGACAGCGTAGAGTATGGAAGGTGTGATAAAGAAACATTGTCTTTAAGGGGGTTTCATATTACCGATGCTCAGTAGAAACACTTTTCTATTTATGGCTTCGGTACAAACTCAAAGAGCTAGTGAATCAAGAGATTGTTTTTTCATATGATTCTTACCAGGTTCAGTTGCAGATCGTGGCTCTGCATATGACATCATAAGGAGGGGAAACAAACAAGAAAAATGGTATTAGAGATTATATTAATAAACAACAGTATACTGAATGAATATATTATACTGAAATTGCTGTAGGCAAGTACAGAATCTGTGCAGACACATTACAAAATAAAGAAGACTTAAATTGTCAGTTGGTAGCAGTAGTTCAATTATTATTTCTAGCCATTAAAGTCACTGAAATGTGAGGAAGAGAGCACTCTCTCCAAAACTCAGTCCTGACAGACTAATTTCACGATCTTTCCCCTCACCACCCCACCCCACTTCAGATTATTGCCTTACTTTTTTGGAGAATTCTGAAGTCTGGAGAATCTTGAATTTCAACGCCCTGTCGAAACCACTTAACATGAATGGGAGGGGGTCCTCTGACCCTGCATTCCAATACCACAACTTGTCCCTCAGATGCTGTGGAGTTTTGTAGTTCCTGAAATATAACAATCACAATTCAAATGAACTGCAAGCATTTTACATTCTTAAAAATAGTCTTTTCTTCCCTTTGCATTTCAATTTATTTTATTGTGTCATTACATTTTTGCAATAGACATTTTCTGCGAGTTGTATTTTCACTCTGATTAAATTTAATCTATCAGCTATATAGGTAAAAATGACTGAATATATTATTTTCAAATACATTTTTAATATGACTAAAGATGGAAAAGGTGTAGAAGTATTTAATTCCTCAGACCATCACAATCAGGTAGCTACAGTCTGACCTTTAATTTTTCATCATTCTTGCACAAAGTGAAACGAAAATTCTGCAACTAGCTACGGTTGATTGACTCGGTCCTGAGAGAGTAGCTGTGCTGCCTTCAGGTCAGTCTCTAGAATGTGGAGTTGCTTTTCCTCTGAGCCATTTATAATCAACCAGGCAAAATTAAATAACACAAACATGATTAGGATATATTAGCTTGCATAGGGATAGCTTCTGAGACAGTATTATGCCTGTAATAAATTCTTGTGTACATCTGAAAAAAATCAGGAAGAGCCTAAAACTTTGATGAAGAACTACAGTAAGAGAGGAGAAGCACAGTACTTTAAGTAACAGAATTTACAGGAGACAGCCACTATTTTTGCCTTTGTTATTCATTTTAAGATTATAAATCAAAGAGTCTTTTTAACCACACTGTCTGTCTCATTCCCTTTCCAGTTTATTAATAAAGTTTTAGGCATGGATGCAGCAAAGCACTTGAAGTTAGGTCTAAGATCAGAGTTATCCCTAGTTACTATTCATGGATCTCTAGTTAATCAAATACATAAGAATTTTGTTACATGGAAACCTAAAATCTTTGGATTGTTCCCTGAAGTTTGCATAGAAAGAAATTTACTGCATAAGTACATTTTTTGTTGTTCGTATCTCATTCATTTCTTCTGTAATTAGAGTTGTTCTGGTTTGGTATGTCCCAACTGGCTAGAGCCAGTTAATACTGGATTTCAGGGACAAGAGATATGAGGATTGGGAAGAAACAGTGGAGTTTTGATTGCTTTGGTAGTTTCTGAATGAGGGCTGGATTTCTCTCATTTCCCACTCCTAGTAGGAAGTTGCCTGCCTCCCTGTCTTGCAGTAACCACATTCTCTAGCCCCTTGCACCTCCACCATTCACTCTCCTGTGATACCTGCAGTATCAGTGCAGAATTATGAGCAAGAGATTCAGACCTTTCCTGACATGAGAAAGGGATATGATAGACCCAGGCTAGACAGTTGTAGAGATCAGGGCTTGCTTGTATCTCTAGGCGAAGCTAACTTGCTGTTCCATACTAGCTTTTAGTCAACTGGTTTTCTGAAGTAAAAACCAGAAATACCTTCTTTTCTTCATTTTGAGTTCAACAAATGGTGACTAAATAATAGTTACTGTTATGGAAATGATGGTTTAAAGGCAAAATGAAATTCATATTTTAGATTAAAGTTGTATTTTAGGGATTAGGGAAATATGCCGTCCTCCTTTTTGCTGTTACCTAAGTCCCAGTTCTAAAGTTGCATTTGGGATGAATGTGGAGGTAAATATTGACTTAAATAATCACTTGAGAATTACTGAATAAAAGTTTCCCTTCTGTCAAGTCCATGCCTTACATTTTGCAAGACATCCCAATGAAGAATATCTGAACTGCTTTAAGTAACGTACCTCCATGGATTTTTTTCTAAAGTGAAGTAAAAAAGCCTGTGTTATTTGTTCTTGTCAGTAGATAAATTATTGTGAATAAGGCTTTATCGTGACTGTGATGTGTAATTGGTGCCTACCTTGTTTTATTTTACCAATTATGGGCATATGATTAACACACACAGAATATTCATGTAATTCTACCGCTGATTTAATAGGGTAAAAGGCATAAGAAGGCAGTGGAAAATTACTGTACTCGGCACTGGTGAGGCCTCACCTCAAGTACTGTGTTCAGTTCTGGGCCCCTCTGTACAAGAGGGACATTGAAGTGCTGGAGCGTGTCCAGAGGAGAGCTACCAGGCTGGTGAGGGGTCTGGAGACCAGGTCATGTGAGGAGAGGCTGAGGGAGCTGGGCATGTTTAGCTTGGAGAAGAGGAGGCTGAGGGGAGACCTCATTGCCCTCTACAACTACCTGAAAGGAGGCTGGAGAGAGGTGGGTGTTGGCCTCTTCTCCCAAGTGAACAATGACAGGACCAGAGGAAATGGTCTGAAGCTGCGGCAGGGGAGGTTTAGGTTAGATATTAGGAAGAATTACTTTACTGAAAGAGTGGTCAGGCACTGGAACAGCCTGCCCAGGGAGGTGGTTGAGTCACCATCCCTAGAGGTATTTAAGAAACGTCTAGATGCGGCACTTCAGGGCATGCTCTAGTGGCAGAGATTGTAGGTTGTTTGGTTGGACTCGATCTCAAAGGTCTTTTCCAACCATGAAGATTCTATGATTCTATGATTTTCTTAGGAAGTCATTAATACTGAAAAGGATAATGAAAACTGCAAAAATTTTAACACGATCAAACATTCCTGCATTAGGATATATAATTTTGATATTTCCTCTGGACTATAGAGTATGATATAAAAATCATGATGGATAAAACATACCTTTGTAAAAATGGGTGCAGAATAGATAGACTTAGGTCCATCCACACGGTGCAGATATGAAGTAGGGCTTTGAACCTGCAAAGCAATTCAACAATACTATAAAATGGAAAGATAATTGGTTTCAATAATATGGCCTGCATGCACTAATGCAATAATGCAAACTCTCAAATGCACAGTCTTACAGTGTTCTTGTTCTAGCACGCTTCTTGAGTGACATCACTATTTCACATCTATTTCTGAAATCAAAATGCAAGCTTTAAAGGCTTCTACACTTCCCATGGGAATTTTTTGTCCAACTGTCTTTGCCTTGAAGTATTTTGAGTTCGACTCCTGTTAATATAATTGAAGTCAGTCCTTTGAACTGGAGCATTTTTGCCTCTCCTGTTACTACATCCTTGACTGATGTAGTAATAAATAAATCTAGGTACCTAAAAGCTTACCATTAGCCAAAAGAAGGGAAAAGAATTTACGATGTACTGTCTAACAGAGATTTTTATTTTATTTGTATTTTACTATTTATATGCAAACTTTAAGTCATCCACAGGAGCATTAAAACTTAGGATAAACTAATGCACATTGATTTTCTACATTTAACTTCTAGGCAGTAACAATATTCTCTAAAAGGCTCAGGGAAATTAAAGCAATATTTAATTTAATAACAGAATTTAAAACTTTTGCTAAAAAATATTGCAGGCATTCATTTGTATTGCATTCTTCTGGAATTGGACCAAGTCACTAATAAGTGATATACGCTGTAATTTTCATCATCACCAGATATGTCAGCTGCTCACATGCCATGTTGATACACACTGTGTAAGAATCCATATGTATATTTACTCCTATGTCCCATTCACTAGATATACACTTAATTTTTTGAAATAATCATTCTTAATACAATAACATAAATTTATATTTCAATAATATAATTCCTCAATATGAAAGAGTTTTTCAGGACTTACAAATTTTGAAATTAAATTTTAAATACTTTTCCTAATTTAAAAATTGGTATCTAAAAATACCTGCTGACTGGGCACAGAGATAGGTTGAATCACAGCTGTGGTGACTCCAGACTTTGGTGTGGAAGATCCTATTGTCAAGGAAACAGAGGTGGTTTTCTTTTGGGCCCTGAAAAAAAACAAGCCAGCAAGCACCTTATAACATCTGCAATCAGAATATGTTAGTTTGTAACCGATAAGCCACTTTGTATTTTTTACATCTGTAAATATGTCATTATCAGCTGAAAAGATCAAATTGGAGGAAGCTTGAGTAGAACACAATCTTTGGCTAATTCACACTTTCACACGCAATAAAAAGCACTGACTTGAGATACAAAATAAAATGTGTTTTGTTTCTTATTAAAGAATGTAGGCCTCTGCATGGTGTTTTTTTGGAGGCACAGGGCTGGGTGATTACAAATGAAGAACTGGTTAACTTAAAGTGACTCCTGAATCTGAAAAATTGATATGAACAAAAGAGCTGTCAGGGTACGGCCAGACTTCTCTGACAGAACAAGTACATTGATACAATCTACAGTTATACTACTACACTACACATTTATATCACATGAGAGAAGGAGAAAAGACAAGACATATGCAAACATACCCCAGGTGCTTATTCAGATCTCAAACTACCAAAGATTTTCCAGTGTCCCTTATTAAGAACATTAGCACAGCATTGGTCCTACTTTGCACACTTACTGTGGCATAGCTCCAGATTTTGATTTGAAAATTAAACTTTCACTCTCCGAGTCTGTGGAACTGGCACCTGGAAAAGAAAGTATTTTCAGTAATCTCATATCCTTATACTGATTTATTTAATGTTTACATTCCAAATAAAATACTATTCTACTTTTGCATTTCACCTCAAGAGCTGAGAACCCTGTAATAAACTACTGCAGATTTTCTTATCTGATAAAAGATTGTAACTATGTACTTTAGACAGTTACAGAAATCATAACCATGCCGATTTAATTGCAAATTGTTTTCCCTAGGCTCTTAGCTGTCTTCCTTCATATTGAAGCAAATATGAACAAAAAAGAAAAAAAAAATGCTGACTACTACCACTCTACTGGAAATATATGATTTTATTTACTTGAATGTTAAAACTAAAAGCTTAAGCAAACATATGGCTTATACACAGATAACAAATCTTCAACCTTACGTAAGAGCAACTCAGTATAGCAAGACATTTTCAGACTAAACTTGCTACTCACAGTTCAAACTATTTATATTAACCTATACATAACATTTATGTACTAGTATTTCTTGCCAGTGGAAGTCTTGGTGTAACGTATGTGTTTGGCAATACCCTGAACTCACTTAAAGAAAATAATATGAAAGCATTTGTTCACTTTGTCTTAATTTTTCCTAACAACTGGTACTTCACACAACATTTATTCCAGACATTTACACAGTAGATACTATTCCTTAAAGGATTTGTGCATACATATGCATAGCTGTATTTGTAATAGAAATCATAAGCAGTTCATAATCAAGATGCATAGTATAGCGTAGACTGATTCCAACGAAACAAAATTTGGACTGAGGTACCCAAGTACCCTATTTATTTACAAAGTTTAGACTACAAAAATCAAAGCAACAAGTAGCCCAGAAAAGGTAAGAAGAGAGAAGCAATGTCAAGTGAGCAAAGCGGGTCTACATGAAAGTATTTCACTTGAGCAAAGGATAATGAGGTCTTACGTGGCTCGGCCTGCTGCACAGAAGAAAGTATGAAGCATCCGTGTCATCAAGACTATTAATGTACAAAGTAATGCTTATGTGACATTCCGGTTTCCTTAAAGATCATAGGGGAATAACCTAACAACTTGTACAACTCTCTCTCTTTCAAAGTTACATGTTGTAAAACTTCAAGATAGCACTTCCACAGAGTAAGACTGCCAGATCTTAAAAAAGGAGTTGTTTTATTATCTCTATAATAGGAGATAGGAGTTGTTTTATTTATCTCTATACCTACCCATTTCTTTTTTAGTGGTGTTGCTTCTATTATTATAAATTCACACAGTATTATATATTTATATTATACCTAAGGATTTCTGAAATCATGCATACTTCTGCAAAGAAAAGTCTTACTAGAATCCATAAGATTCAGAAAAGTCTTGCAGATTTTGCTATTATATCCCAGTGTGGGATAACAAAGTTCTGAGAATAAAACACAAAGAAAGTAACTCTATAAATGCACATCTGTCATGATTTAGCTAATTTATAGTGAAAAGTTTATTGCTTTGTTAATCAAAAGCTATTTAATCATTTTGCTATGGTATTATTCAGATTTCCTATGAGTATTTCCTATATTAATTTGGTTTATGCTTTCAATTAACCATCTAAATAAATTTTAATGAGCTACAATACTGGTAAAAGAATACATACTACAAAAATGTTTCAAAGATACATGAGTTAAAATAAAATTCAGTATCCAATTAATAGAATCATGCCCAAAATACAGTCCTCCACTAAAAAAATAATTTAATAATTTTAGTTATTAAATTTAGTCATGTTAATAACTTTCCTCAGAGAAAATAATACTTGAATTATGACTAATTTTGAAGTCAAGAAATATTTTGACAATTACTGGCAGCTGATTCTGGACAAAACCAGTATGACTGACTTTTAACTGGACCTAAAGTCAGTGTACCACATGTTAAGAATTATAATACATTTACCTGTGACTGAACAAGACTCATTTGGGGCAGCCGCATTTAATAGCATTGGGAGGAAGTTCAGAACTGAGGTGGAGATGATTACTGCTATCGTGAAAATCATTATTGGTATCACCAGTCAAATCTTTGATTCACAGAAGGTGCTACTTAAAAGCTAACCATATGCCAAAAGCTCTGCTTGTTCCTCCTTTTCCACTCTTTATCTTACTTGTACCCTAAATAAATAGTGAACATTCCTTGAAATAGCTGAATTAGTATGATGTGATGTTTAAAATGTGTTGCATTAAAGGGAAGCAGAGGAACACCATAAAAATACCACCAAAGCAAACGTAGTCTTAACACACAGAACCAAGAGTAAACTTCAGCTTAGTTATCTTTACCTGTATATTCAAGTATCTTATTATTTCATCTCTTACCTTCAATGAATATTTCAGCTGATGTACTATCTGAACCAACGGAATTTGAAGCCAGACAAGTATAGCGTCCAGTATCGTCTTCAAAGGCTTCTGCTATAATTAGTGAATGAAGTCCTCCACTTCCAGAACGGATCTGAATGTCAGGCGTATTCTGGAGTTCTTTTCCTTCACAGAACCATCTGCAGCCCACACACATTTAGAAATACAAAGAAAAAAAGAACATAAAAGATTGGTTCAGGCTCATCGCACACAAGAAGACATTACATTCTGCTGCAAAAATCTAAATTGTTACTGAAATCAGTGCGTGGTACTTTGAAGTGTTTAATGGCATTTGCAAAGAAAGAACTTGCTGGAATACACTTTGTTTAAAAGGTAGTGAGACATTTCTGAATGCTAAGAAAATTGTACACACCTACAACATAAAGCTATTCCCTGTCTTGTTTTGGTAGAATTAATGCTTCCTGCATGTCTCGCTTTGACAATTTCAATCTAACTTGCTACTCCCTTCTTCCTAATACTCACCGATTCTCCACACAGGATGTTTGATTTTTGTCTATCATGCCCAGTCAACCTAATATAATCCCACGGTACAGGTTCCATATTGCTAAAGTTTAAATAGGTTTACTCCTGCCTCAGATCAGGAACATAAACTGGTTTTTTAGCCCTAGATTTTTATATAAGTATATAATACATGTTCCACTACCCAAAAAGTATGCCGCAACAAGAGGGTTGCCTCGGGTATAGGCAAAACAGACACTTATCTGGGATGAATTATTACTAGGTAAAAGCAGAGCCTATTTTGTTAATGTTGGGTCAATCAAGCGTTTTCCAGTGCAGGCTGCCCGAAGAGCTAGTCCGTGTTCTCAGTCTGCATTGATTCCATGAAGGCACCAGCTCCCATCTTTTTTCTGTTTGATTCCTTCATATCAGCTAGTTCTATTCTCATAGGCTATTCCCTGATTTATCCACATCTCTAGCAGCCCAGCAAGTTTGTGAAGTGGATAATTCTTTTTCTTACAGGGGCTGCTATGTATTTTTGTAAGTAATGGTAGATTGGTGAGTCACTAAAGGAAAATCATTAGGGAACAGCCTTCCTTCCATTCTCAAATTTTCACTATGTCCTGAAAACATATTTTGCCAAGTCCTTCTGAGCTCCAGCCTTACAAACTCACTCTGATTTTTATCACTCTTCCGTCCCTTCCTCTCAGCCCATAACCCTAATCTGTGCTTTCCCATGTTCTCTCTTTGCCCTCCTTTCCCTCTTCTTCCTTTGCCACCCTAAAATTAAAATCTTGCTGTGGTGAGAATAAAGACAAAATGAGTAATTCTTGACAGCAAGATGCATTCTTTTCCCCCCATACACTTTACTTTCCTACTGTAGTAAGGATTTAAAAAAAAAATAAACACAGAAAGTTATGGAGAGTCAATTCCAATTAAATGATAATGGAATTTGATTTTCCCCTGCCCCCACCACCCCCCCCCAAAGCAAAGTAACCCCAACGAGTTACAGAACCCCCCTCCCTATTTAGGTAAAGCATGCAGGATGACAGATACCACTCAATAACAATCAGTGAGTAGTCTTTAGAAATGAACTGCCTCACTTTTATTGCTCTTTTTTCTTAAACTACATGTAATTAACAGAAACAAAAAATGTGTCACAAAACTTTCTTCTGAAAATATTAGATTGCAAAACTTGAAATTTCATGCTTATTTCAGAATGCAGAGTTAAGAAACCTAACAGATTTACACAAGACAATTCCCCTTAAATAACACCCAGAACTGTGGGCAAGCCCTCTGTGTTTATGAACAATAGATCTTTTATTCCTGAAAGTAAAAAAATGTTGATAGTGGCATTAAAACCATATATAATTGTCTCACGTAATTAAAAGACTAACAAGTTCCTTTTCTGTCTTCTGTTGTGCCCAGACAGTGCACACGGAAAGTATCATTTTTGGAAGGAACTAACAAACTTCCATTTGTTTACTCAGTAGACCCCTTTGGCCTACTTTTACAACTATTGGGCTTGGAGACAAATCTATTCTGTCAGCTCGACTGCCAAAATTAACATTTCACTTCCCCTTCTTCCCCTCCTTTCCTCTCTTGTCACAAGTCCTCCCTTCTCCCGGTGTGAGGACCTCTGCTACTATTTCTACTTATTAGACCTTAACAGTCCTAACCTCCGTGCAGCCTTTCCTAAGTTAGATTTTAAACGATATGCACAAGAGAGAGGTTAATTCAATTTCTAGACAATCACAGACAAGAGCCTGTAATATGAGGCTCCACTTAACCATTAGTTCCATTTTTCTTTCCTTTCCAGAAACATCCTGCAAAGGAAAACCTCTCCTCCAAGCCTAATTATTTTCTCAGAGAGATCCCATTATAGTTTCATGCGTGTTGTATGGCTTTCTACTGTCTCACAAATTCCACACTCACGAAATGTTTAAGAAACTGTGATAAGCATATGAACCTAAAATAAAAAAAAAATTCATTTACATTTTTTTGTCAGATGATATGTAATAAGCAAACTGTTTTCTTAGGAGGACAAATTCTACACTGTCCCTTGATTCGTGCATAGACACAGTCAACCTCACATAGTGGGAGCTATTCCTCAACACTGGTTGGGACTGAGACTTATTGCATCACATCAGTGACATATCACTGAAAACGAGTCCTGACCTGCTACATCAGACACTGTCTCCCACAGAGAAAAACACACAAGTAAGCAATTCAATATAAAATTACCTCAGCCGTCATTAAGGTGACGTTTGATGAGTGGGAAACAGGCCTGATGTTGGACGGCACTGTTTATTGTGGAAAGAAGAATTCACCTTCACAATGGGCAAGAGAAGAGTTATTTGAAATGAAGAATACTGGGATAGAATTAGTCATATGCTCTTTCCTTTTCTAATTGTATTTTTTTTTCTTGTCTATCTTCATGGTGATAGGAGAGGATTAGTTAATGTGAATTTGTTTTGGAGATTACCTCAAAATTAAGTGAATTAGAAAATACTTAATTGAAATACTTACCCTGCAATAACTTGGCAGTCACCAGTTCAGTTCAAGAGAGTTTGTGAATTAAAAAAAGGGTCAGCTAATAAAGCTAAATGAAGTATTTTTTGCACAAACACAGACTGAATTTGTTTTCCATCTTTTATATAGCATGGGCTGCTATATGGCATAAAACTGCTATCTACAGGCCCCCTTACTGCCATTACACTTGGAACAGTCATAGTAAGAGAATTTTCTGCTTCTAAGGACTGAAAAGGATTCAAAGACAAATCACTGAATCACAGAATGGTAGGGGTTGAATGGACCTCTGGAGACCATCTAGTCCAACCCCCCTGCTAAAGCAGGTTCACCTACAGCAGGTTGCACAGGATCGCGTCCTTTGAAGCATTCTCTGTTTCTACAGAGGGATCACCAAAGCAAGCAATAAATCTCTATCAAAGGGAGACTGAGCCACAGAAACCAGAAGGGCTCATGGCTAGACACAGAAAACCCACCACAAAGCAAGTCTTACAAGAAAATTCCAGCTTTATGTTAACTAGGGCAGCATTAACTCACGTCCAGTCTGTTCCAGCCTACTGATCCTCTTGGGGATAAGAGGATTACTATCTAGCTGTGAGAAGGCAATAATGCTTCTGGAGAGCCAAAAAACCCCAAACCAAACCACAACCAAAAGACACAGAGAGCAACACAGAGGAACAAATGCACTGCAAATGCTTTTGAAAAAGAGAATTCCCTGTATAGAGAATTGTTTTAAAAATACATCTATTTGACAGGTTCTAGATACTGAAAGTACAAAATTTATCTACTCATTTCCCTATCCCTTTGCTATGGGTTCTCATTATTGTATGACGTGTGCAGATAGAAACAAAAGAGGCAGAAAGAACAACAAAAGGTTTTGCATATGTGTGTACATATCAGTCCGCAGAATAAGAACTCAGGATGGCATCCTAGGTGCGTTCCTGCAGGCCATGCTAGCATTCATGCAAATTTGTAGAGAACTGTCCCCTTGAAAGAGAATAGAAACTGCTGTAACGATGTCAGATAAAGGCTGGCAAAAAAATAAAATAAAAGAAATATAAATTCTAATTAAATGAAATTCATTTTATTCAAATGACACTGAATTTCTCTTTTCTTTCCTACTTCCTTCTCCATTCTCTTTCCTCCATTTCTCTTCCTGCCTGCAGTTCTACAGTACCACTCTTTGCTTTGCCTTTTCTCCACCTATGTGTAGTTTTCAGCTACATTGTATCTGCTGTATGTTAAAACGATAGCAATTAAGTATTTAATGCAGACATTGAAACACAATCACTAGACTGGAAAGTCAATACTCCAAGGAAGCAAACCAGAGGTATTTTGGTAGCAGGGGAACAATGGTTAAGATACTCGCTTTTCACGCTTCAAAGCCCACTTTACTTTTCCACTGGCTATGTTATTGCATGACAGCAAACAAAAAAGGACAGTCAGATGCCAGGTGAGTAGCAGTTCATGCACACTGGCATCAAGTAGCAATTCACAAAGTATGTCTTTCTTTTTCACTCTTCTCTTCTTTATGCCCTCACAACCCTCCATGCATGGAAATACATACGAGCACATGTGTCTGGGATTTTAATGACTGTGAACAAAATATAAACAGAGTTGAACAGTACACTGACTGAGTAAGCACCAGGGCCTTAAGAAAAACAGTTCAAGGCTCTCTCTAATGCATAATCCTGCTGGAACTTGTGTTTTTTGAGAGTCACTAAGGAATAGAGAGGTTTTCCTTTCTGCACACTCTTAAAAGCTAATTTAAAATGGCAGCTGAAGTGAAACTTTAAGACACAGCCGTAGGGAAGAATTATAATAGGGAACTCTGACCACTACAAAAAGTGCAGAGAGATAAATTGTAAATTAAAAAGTAAGTTTATCCTTAGTGGTGTTAAGTACGTCCAGCAAGAAAAGTTAAATTAAATATTCTGACGCTCCTGCACTGGCAGAGTCAGCATTTCCATCACAATCCTGTGTGTAACTTCCATGTTGTTTTTTCTCCATTCAAGTTAAGTAGTCCAACACTCCCAGACGGTAAAACATTACTACTTAAAGAATTTAACTGGATTTTTAAAAGAAATCAACTTCATCATATAAGATTTAGAGTACACTGCAGTAATCAGATTATTCAGATGCTGATGTTCTTTGCACACTGCTCAATTTTTGTGCAACTCGCAATGCAATATTTTAATGCCTTATATACAATTTCATTATTTGTATAAGTAATTCATAAAAGAGTTATCAATAACAACATATATACTTTAAATATTTATATTTTGTAATCTTACAAGAAAATGAAGATCTGAATATAGGTGCCGGTGCTTTGCCTGAACTTCCAGTTAAGCAATTAAAAAATGGCTCTAATGATGAAAACCACAGAAGGCAATTTTATAATAAAAAGTGTGTTTACATTATAAACAGTATACATTATATACTTATTCAGAATTTAACTCATTCTTCAGGTGTTGCACAGTGTTCTCCAATCTCTCACAAATGTCAATGACGACTTCACATCCAGCTGAGTAAATTGCACAATTAGGTATTTGGGGACTAAACCTGCTTTCTCAAAGTGTAAAAAAAAAAAGGGCAAAAGAATACTAAAATAGTTATATTTTCAAGACACTCATCAACATTTCAGCCCACAATTTCCTACAAGTTAATTCTGCTCCCTCTGAAGTCAAGCTTTGCATCATGCTCTGTGCAAGGACGCAAGGAGGAGGGGGTACAGAGGGTAACAGGTGTGACCAGCTGAGCCACGTGCTACAATGCTTCCAGGAACAGTGAGCAGTGGCCTCTGTTGCGGTTTGAACGCTGCAGTAACTCCAAAGATCATTTTTTTAGCTCATTCCTGTCATTAGGAAAATGCCTTCCCTACATTCTTGTGTAGATTTTCCAAGTTTCTTTCTGTTCACTTTAGTCGTGGGACAAGGATTCTGCTCTGCTTTAACATTTCAGCTGGGGAAATAAGCTGAAAATTAGCTTGAGCTTTTGACAGCTCCAGAAAAGATATTCCAAGTTACAGCAGAGATCCTGCCTGTAGCTCCTATCATTCTCACTGCAATGTTCCACAGCCTTACCTAGCTGTGTACATTTAATTACAAAAAAAAACCCCAGTACTGCCACACTTGATTAAAAACTAATTGTTCTGTCTTAAAATCACAGCATTAGCTTACAAGTTCTTAATTTTTTTTAAGATTGTATCTTGTCTCTGTCTTTGCAATTGTTTGTCTTTGCAATTGTCTTTGCAATTGTGAGTGTGGCCTCACTTTACAGCTTTTAAGCATAGAAGGTTTTAAAAATATATATTTATGATGGAGGCTTTTAATTACCTGAATGATAGAGATATTCACACAAGAAAATACAAAATTGATGTTAGAAAGTATGAAATTTTAACACAACAGAGAATTTAAGATAATTTGCTTGACAGTTACCTTTGCTTATTTTGAATTTCTCTAGCAGTGGTATAATGCATGCCACTGATTTCAACTCTGTTACTGCTAAATTATTCTTAGGCACAGTAAGAATTTTTGCCACAAAATAATTTTTTCTGAAGTTACTGAACTTACTGAAATTTACTCCTACCACAAATATACTCCTGAGGCAACTATCTCCTATTTCCCAAGGCCCTTCTGCTTTACCTCAGCGTTTTGTTATAAGCTATTTTTAATGGAGCACCTTAGTCAAAACAATTGTGTGCATTATAATATGAGCTAAATGAGTGAAGGTATTTGCAATAGTGACTACATCTATTGGTCATTCTATGTATTTTTTTTTAAAGGAATGCCTACAGCCCTGTGTAGATTCATACATTTCTTTTTTTTTTTGAGAGTCTTAAAGATGTGGCCTTGGTGTGGAAGCAGTATAAACTAACTTAAATAAATTAATTTTTTTCAAAACATTTATCATAATTTGACTGTGTACTAAGGAGAATTATAGAGAACAATGAGTTAATAAAGCAAAACCATTGTAATTTAGTAACATTTCATTGTTACAAATTTCACATCTCTGTGTTAATCTTTTCTTATGAAAGTCTAGGAGATATGCATGATGTGATGCAGTAATGAAATACATGGATGTAAAGGAAAAAACGGTGAGATTTAAAGAACAAAACTGAATTACATTCCATGCCTATAATGAAGAAGTTTAATGCTAATCTTTTCTTTATAGAAACCAGAGATAGTGTATCATATAGAAAAGAGGTAGCGGCTGAGTGACTTATTTGGATATGTAATCCAAAGCTATTTATTTGTGATAGCAGGCTGCGCAGGAGGTTAAGGTATGTTCACTACTGTCTTTTCACTTCTTGCAGAAGTAACTTTTTTAAAAATTATGTTCACTCTTTTGTTTAGAGCTCTGTGATTATAAGAAAATATCTAAATATTTAATAGAAGAACAATGACAAGCATTTAGCAACTTTCTTGCTGAACTGGCTTCAAAGCCTCATAGATGCATTTATGAAATATGGCAAAGAAACCAGCGAAGTGACTCTTGTTGTTGACAGTACCGTAGTGTTGGGGTAAATGATATTTTACAAATGCATCCAATAGTATCCAAATGAGATACCGCATTTCAGGTAATTCGTTTCATCACACAGAACAGAGACATCTGTGCAGCTGTATATATTCACTAAGAAAAATCAAGGAGATCATATTTCTTTAACTGGCCAAAAATGCAGTCAATATTAAAGGAAACTCTGTTTTCTTTATTTTCTATTTTCTTCTCTAACCAGTATGAACAAATATCTTATGCCTATAAAGCAACTTCTTCCAAAAAATATTGCTTATGTTAGTCAATCATCCTGTATGAAATAACCGAATGCTGAACTGTATGCTGAATAACTTATTTTCCATTTCTGAAGTCCAAAGTGTAAATCCTACCTCATATCCTATTTCGATTTATCTTTGCCCTTTGCTCCAGAAGATGTATCTTTTTTCCTTATCTTTGTCCATCACCAAAACACAAAGTACCTTTGAATCTCTTGATCCTAACTGCACGTTTTCTGAAGACAAAAGCATTGACCAGGTGTAGATGTAACCCACAGATTTCACAAACAGTTTCAGAAACCTTACACAGAACTTTCTTCTCTGTATTTGGGCACAAGCCCATGCTATAAATGTGTCACTTTCAGAAGCATCAATTTAACTGACAAATAGATGTGGATAAATAACTCAGTTCATTCTAGATTTGGGTAATCATCAGATCAAAAAAGAGAGAAAATACCATGCAATTTAAGGACCAATTATGTAGTGCAATCTGCAAACTGCATTTTACAACAAGCGTGTATTTGCAACACATACAGCTAGTTAGTTAAAAATAACAATGCCTTCTCATTTCATTGAGTAACTTCTATAACTAGTGAATTTGCAAATTATGTTTCCATGTTCATCTATGTAAATAAAAACCATGAATAAAACCCCCAAAATAATTTATATGCAATTTAAGATACTAAGGTTTCTACACTATTATCTGTAAGGCATTTTTGAGGGTGTTGGACTCCTCAGATGGTGGTACTGTACTGCAGGTTAATTTAATGAGAGTCTTTATAGCAGACATTTTCTTAAGAAAATTCAGAAATCTTACTGCAGAACAAGTCATTAACAATATTTTATGTAAAAATTTCCCTACATTATCTCTTCTTGGACAGTTTTTTCACACTTGACTATTTTCTAGAGCATTATTTTGTATCTGACATCCTCAAGTCTACAGGAGGTATTTTACATAATTTTCTATTTGGTTAAGCTTGAGTTACCAGCACCTATATGGGTACTACTGCCACTTAAACTCAGCCACACATCTGAGATAATAGCTCCTAATGTGGCTTTCGAGATGAAGTGCAGTTTGTGCAAAGATGGCTAGAGCTTCTTTGCAGGTGCCTAAAAAATATCTCTGCTGCCTCACGCGTTAGCCAGACTGAGAAAGTATAAAACGGAATAATCAAAGGGGAAACTACTACTAATGTCAAAAGAGACTAGAAGTTTCCGTCTACTAGGCACCTTCTGGAACAACTGAAGAGTCAAAAGAACTCTCTTCTCCACTATTGTTACAGTTCTGTATTTCAGTAATGAAAGCAATCACTCAACAACGTGGATGTCTGCGCTTGACAATATGTCATTTTTTCAAGCTCTCGTTACATATTGAAATTGAAATAAATTCCCTTCTGAACAAAGTGAATACTGCCTCACAACAAAATACCTTCAGCTTTAGGAGGCTAAGCTGTTAAAGGTCTCTTCCCTTCACTTAAAATTATTTTCCTCAGATATAAGACCACAAAATTTCACTATAAAAGCCTGCAAATATCAGGGGGAAAAAGCGAGATTGGATTGGAAATAGAAGCAAGCTGCAATAACCCAGTAGTTATTTATATGTCTTTTAATATACATTTTATATGTATATGTTTTCTCTATATCATTAAATATGAGTTATGGCAAAATAATTGAATAGTTGCAAATTCCCACTTGTCTTAGCCCCCAATTACACCACTTACGTTTGGAAAATGGTTGTTTGTTTCATAAATACAGTAGTAAAACCATCTGTAACCTCTCTGGGTTTCAGAGTTAAAAAAAAGAAAGAAAAAAAGAAAAAGAAGGAAAAAAACCCCACAACACAAAACATATGAATACTCACGGATCATAATCTGCTCTGCAGTTTGCAAAATTATTTAAAATGCATTAAAAAGGAAAATTCTGTGGCCTTCTGACATATCTACAAATGCAATTCTCCATCATGGGTTAGTAAAAACAAAAGCCAAGAAGGACGACAGTAGATACAGAAAAAGAATGTTCATACAGTAGTTTTGTGGTTCATTTACCTATATTTCAGAAGACTTTACGCTAAAATCAGTAGGTTCTATGAGCAGAAAGTGAGAGGAAGAATGAAGCAAAGTACAAGTTCAAATTAAAACAGGCAAAGCACATAGTGCTAATGTACGTTCATTTCATTCCTTAACATTCCATTTGTCTTTTTATGTTTCATATTTCACTGGAAGATTTTTTTTTCTTTTGAAATATCTTATACATTTTGATCTCCACTGCAGTATAGGCAACAGCTGGCCTCCAATGACAATAAACATGGAAGCTGCTTCCACGTATCAAACCACAAAGACAGAACAGTTCATAAATGTGAAGAATGAGGAACTGCAGTCACAAAAAGCTTTGTCCCTAATATTACGGATGGATTTTGTAGATGCTTTCATTATTTTTTTTTAATGTAATTTAGGTTTAAATGATTACCAGATATGACCTTTCATTTTCCACACTTTATACTCTTGGAGGATTATTATCACAGGCAGAACTGTGAAACACTCTACACAGAATTCAGCACCTGAAACATGCATTTAACTAGTTACTATATAGGAGCCCCATGAAATGCCAGATAGTGAGTAATAATTTATTTCTTTCTGAAAGGTTATTAAATTGACCGATTTTGTACAACTTCCTTCTTGGGCCTGAAACATCTTACCCTGAAGTCAAAGTGTGGTAGACATTATCAGCATTTCAGATTGTTCTACTAATGCATTTGTCAGTAAGTCAAGCAGACCCCTTCTGCTTGTGTCTGTAGTTGTGCCAGCACAAATTGATTTATTTGCTGTTTTGTTTCATGCAAAGATTATAATCTCTTTACAAAAATCAGCATATTGGATTTCCAAAGTAGAGATGCTGCTCCATATTTTTTACCCTGTGGCAAAAGGAACCCTTTGCCACACATGGAAATATATACATGTGAATTTTCTCTCCAAAATGTATTCCAAAGATAATCCAGGAAACACTGCCTGTTATATTTTCTATTGAGTGTCCTCAAATATTTGTTTAAAGGAAGTTATGGAAACATTTTAAAAAACAGTCTGTCTTGAAATGCAACCAGCCCCATACTGAGAGTCAGTGGTGGGAGAAGCACATGAGAACAGAGTTACAATTTAGTACTTCAGAAGAAACACACATATGGTATTAGAGATAACATTTCTGCTTTCATACCTTTTGTTCTCAGCCTCAGAGTGTGCTGGAAGAGCCAGCTAGAGCAGCACACTACGCCTCCCTCATTTTACTCCACCATTCCCTCCGCTCATCCATTTTTCCCATTCTGTTCTGTTAGGCATACACTCACATGTATTTTCAGTAAGAACATTCACCATAATTTTCCAGAGTGTCTAGCACATGGCACCTATCTTACTGAACATAAGCATTGGACCACCCGGTAACACGGGGCTAGACAGGATCTAACGGTTCATAACAACAGTTCCCTCTAATCTACTGTGCACCTCAGCAATTGCACAATGACTGTTCTCGCCTCTGAGGTAGCTGAATAAAAAGGCCTCTTTAAAGAAAAGCTCAATGAATAGGATTTTGAGCACTGAAATAGTAATTGAAAATAAGATAATTAGATATGTTGCATTATTGAGAAACAGAGGTTAAGCGCTTTGTCCATCGTCACTCAAGAAAGGTAAGAGCCAGGTCAGAACTCAGCTTCCAGTGCCTTAACTCTAAGACCATCTTCCATGCACTGACCAGGTCTCTAGAAAAGAGCAGATTCTGACCTTGCACTACTGTTAGCCTTAAAATTATTATTCAATCTCTTAAAAACTTAGCAGATTGGAAAGAAAAGACCAATATAAGTTATTACAAAGCACTGCATGGCAACAAAGTACTGGAGTTTCATTCTTAGGGGTCTGTTTGCCTATTGTTACAGAATGATCTTATGTGGCCATCTTCCATTAACTCTGAGGGTAGTTATGCACCTAAGTCTCTGGTGCATGCACTAAATAACCATAACTACATTCACTTAAATTGCAGATACCATCACTTGGCTTATGCAGACCTAGTCTTGCAAGTTACCACTTCTGGTACTTGATAGGAAATTAACGTGATCACAGAAGAGAAGAAAAGAAAGAAAATCAGTGAAGACAGTTACAGCACGTTAAAAAATTAAGTATTTAATAATCACATATAAAAGGCTGAACATTTTTCAGACCCAAAGAACTGTTGAGGCTTGTAGGATTAACACGATTGCTTGTCTAGCTGAAATGGAATGCATATCATCTCTAATAGAAAAGCTGCTCTCAGCTATCCATTATAACTGTATACTCCTTTGACCAGAACTGAATTTTGAACTTGCATACTGTCATTATTTTGCCTACATGGGGAGGGGAACCTCTTACAGAACTGCCAGGCATAATCTTCCAATGGAATAATGTTTTGAACTTTGAGAGAAAGACTGTAAAGAGTTAGGGAGTAAAGAAAAAGATGGAAAGTTATAAGGATAAAATTGCATTTATGCAGTTTAAATTCTATACATAAGGTAGATTGCATTTAATATGGCTGTGGTGAGCTAGTTAGTGTCAAGTTCATGGCTGGCAACCCACATTTCAGATGAAGCAGCAGTACCTCTCAAAACCACAATACGTAAAAAGGGGAAGAAGCTGAGAAGTATTTAGACCAGTCACTCTAGTTCATAGAAAAAAACCCAACAACATTCATTCATGAAAGCTTAATAACATGCAAATCAACAATAAGTAAAAAGAAACCTCCATCCAGGGTGTGTAGTCTAATTCACACTGACAACATGGAAGTGGCAATGGTGGAAACATGCAGGTTTACCTTCATAACTGGCAGACATCTTACTGGAGTTATGAAAGGTAGAAAGTTATTAAATCAGCTATAACAGATATTGCAGTCAATGAGCTTTTTATAGGCACAATTAAATGATGCCTACAGAAGACAGTTATCTACGTTACTGTAGCTGTATTATTCAGCTGTAGCTGAATAAACCCTTTCATTCGTCGCTGCAACATTAGCTAAATAGACCAGATTTAAATACAAAATGAGATCCTACATATCCAATAAGAAATTGTTTCATTCTTCTATGGATACTGTTCCTACTATTATCTCCCTTTTTCTGACTTCCCAAGTACTTCCAAGCCAGAGTCAGTAAGCGTAACTTTGTTGAACAAAGATAAAATACTTGATTCATGCAGGTCAGGTCAGCAACTTAGCAGCTGACAACAAAGGAAGCAAGCTGTCAGCAGTTTTGCCGGTGCCTTGCATTAAGAACGACAGCAGTCACATTTACTCAAATGAGGCTCAGCCTGCAGAGATAAGCATCATATGGCAGAGTGGCACAGGCTGTAGAGAACAAGCACCTCAGCACTTGACTGAATACAGTTTTCAACAGCAGTAACAGGTCTTGAATGTCTGGGATGCCAATGGAGAGAACTTCTGTCACTAAAGCATTCAAGATTTGGATGACCTGTATTCACTGACAGTTGCAACAGCTGAATCTGTTTCATATATTTACAGATAACAATAATAGCAATTGTATAGTTAGAATAGATAGTTTGGCCGAAGTTAGTGGCATATGGCTTAAAGCTCTATGTAATGATTTCTGTTAATGATCATCACAATTTTCATCTCATAAGCTTAAAAGAAAGTCCTCATGCAAGTGCCCTTAGGACTATCAGGGAAATAAAATGTGTTTTCTGTGTGTAGTACTGAAGAATGTATATAAACAAAAATATCGGAAAAAAATTCACATGCCTTCTGTTTTCAAAAAAATCACTAGTAACCACTTATACTCTTGTTCTTTGGGTTTTGTTTGTTTGCTTTTTCAATCAACAATTTCCTAATAATTTATTGTTCATAAACAAAATCAGAACTTTGCAAATAGAGAATATTCTGCTGGTTTGAGGTCTTGACAATTTTGTGGTTTGAATGGTTTTTTTAGTAATGCCTGAAACAGTGATCAAAAGCAGAAATTCTGATTATTCCAGTTCAATTTTAATTTAAAATATTTATCTTCTATATAGTGTTTTCTTAAGTTTTACTTATTTTGAACTTTTTCAGTATTTTTTGCATCTGCTTGACATCCCAATAGCCAATAGGAGTTAAATAATCAAGGCCCAGCAATAATGTAGCTAATTTGCACTATTTTAAAATGGTTAAACTTTTCGTCAAGTTTTGTTCTTAACTGATGGACGCAGTCTTTGCCACATACGCTGAAGTCTCCTTCATCCATACAGCTAATTCTTGCGATCTTGCATGCATTCTTTAATTTGTCATTCAGACTCAGTGACATTGACTACTTTCTTTATGTAAGGACAGCTGGAAAATTTTGAGAAAACCATTTAAAGACAAGTTCAGGAAAAGAAATTATTAAAGCTAGATCTGAGGTCATCTGTATAATCATTTAAATACAGCAAACAATCTAATAATTGACTTTATTTCAATCATAGCTTAATATCCAGAAAAGCCAGACAACTTCAGACACTTTGCAAACCCACATTTGTAGCATGTTAAATAGTTTCTAAGCCTACTGGTCTGGAATGAAACTAGAAGCTTAATGAATTAATTTCCAGCATTAACTACCAAAACAATAGATCAGCAATACCGATTATACCTGTTCTGATTCATAATGTAATATTATCAAAGACATTTTTCACGGTTGCTGGTGGAAAAGGTTTGTTCTCTATGTAACAGCTGTCATCTTTACAAGTAACTGTACTTTTCTTTGGCATGTTATTTCTTTATATCCTACCTCCAAGGTAAGTACAATAACAGACACAGCAAAAAGCTACCCATTAAATGAGCTAAAATAAGATTCAAGATTTCTGACTCCCAGATAACATCTGTGGTGTCCTAGGACAGTTTTAAGAGTGTGCTATATGAAAAGGTCTAGTTGAAACAGCAGCTAAGAGGAAGGAAAGGGTGGGGAAAGAAAATTACCTGTCTTTGGAGCCTCAGTTCTCCCAAGGCAGCAAAACTTACGCCACCATTTCCTCAGCATCCTTATACACAGCATCCCTTTACAGAAATTACATGCCATAGTCAAAATCTGACCAACTTGCTTGGTTTACACAAATAGATACCTGTCATTAGGCTTAACTGCTGCATTACTGCACGTTTCAAAACCCACAAGGAGGCCTTTTAGAGGAGGACCATATTCACCACCTAAGCGAGACCTGAGGACTAGACATCACCTTTGCCTAATTAATAATGATTAACTGATGCTATTTGTTCAGCTATCAGTTAAAGGACCTTTACACACTTTCACTAGCTGCAAGACACAGCATGGCTCTCACTTTGGTTTTAGTCTTATTAGACAGGCTTATATCCATGGTTGCCAGCCATCAGTATGGTATGATCCAAAAGTATGCACGTATCCTTGCTATGTGCTTTGGCCACAATCTGCGTAGCTATGGCCAGTGCCCGCTTGCTCCAAACATTCATCACTTCCAATATTCTTCCCACCTGCCAACATACACTGGCCTAGCCAGCCATGCCTCAAAGCATACCATGTGTATATTTCACAACCATTATGAAAAGTGAAATACAAAACAGTACCAAAAGCAGGTTTACTGGAAAAATCAAAAATTCTATAGGAATCCTACAGGCTGAGGGTCACCGCTGAAGGCTGCTTTAAGGTCTACTCATTTTCGCAATGACTAGAATTTATATGTGCTTGCTGTGGCCCATGTAAATCCTGGAACTCCTTGATCCTTATTTCCAGCCCTTTTCCATCATGCCTCTCTCCGCTGTTTGAAAAACTGACTAAAGAGAGGTTTACAGATGAGCAGTGAAAACCAAATTGCACCAGCATTACAGTCACAAAACCATTTAAGTAGTCAAGTTTGGGAAGACTGGCAAATGTCAATCTAGCTACAGATTAATACCTGCATATCCTCAGCAGCCCTATCAAAGCTGTCCCAGAGGTGTCTCAAAGAACAGAATTTTCTCCTCTTTATATAAAAGACATAGGGATACTCCCACTTATATTATGCAGCAGAATCTTACCACCTCTGCTTCACTCGATCTGTAAAGCACTGAGGAGCTCTGGAATTTGTCAAAGGCTTCAGGCACAAGATGCACCTTTTAAGACTGGGCACCATAAAGGCCATGCTTTGGCTTTTTTTGGTACAAAAACTGTACTGTTTTATCCACACTACAGTTAGGATTGTCTAGTATAATACCAGTTCAGGTTGGTTCTACATATTTCATATGCATTAACACAGTAAAACTGAACATTGACACAACAGATTAACATATCAGAGGCAGGAATGTAGTAGGTGCTGTAGTATATATTTTGATCCCTGACTAATTCTCACAGCAGTGATTCAGAAATACTGATAGCTTTCCCATCCTCATTGTGCACTGCAAAGTTACAAAAAACCTGCAAATAACTTTTAAACATTTACATTGTAGTTTACATGAGGCAGAAATTAAATGTCACTGGTTCGTGAACCCTGGTTAAAGGCTGGGGGTTTTTTTAGTTTTTATCCTTTTTTTAAGTTAAGAACAAAGTTCATGTGTCCCCTGAAAATTAGAGAGAGAAGTAATGTTAAGTAAGAAAGTAGTTCAAAAGGATGTACGCAACTATAAGACTGATAAATCTTTTTTTTTCAGTTTCTGCCAGCTAAACTTACTACCCCAATACTTAAAGATAGCAAAAAGCTTATAATTGTTGTTTATTGGATTTGCTTTTGTAGAATAATACTTATATGTTATTGCTAGATAAATTACCATATATGCAGAACTGTAGGAACGGTTCTTCATCTTTACTTCATCTTCCAACCAGAGGCAAGAACGGTGTTTTTCAATGCTATAACTTTTGATCTGTTTTTTAAATTTGAAACTCTATGGTCTTGCTTTCCCATTTAGAAAGTATTCATATAAAAAACATTGACCATCTAACACTCGCATCTGAAGAAGGAGACTTAGATGAAAGTCTTATATCAAGTGCTATGCTTCAGTATGGGAGAAAGGATATAATTGAGAAGAAAGGTCTATGAGAGCACGGAGGGAAGAACAAGTTTTGATTAACTATTTCAGAATAAATAATTTGTATAAAACCAATATAATAGCACAAAGTGCTTACAGTATATATTACAATCTCATCCTTCAGATTAGGGATATACTTTGTCTTAGATAATTACAACAGTTTAATAAATGTTCAATAACATAAGCTTTCCACTCCTCTTAAGAGCAGCCCAAAATGCCAACTTTGAGAGGAAGCAAATAAACTGCATACAATCAAAAAGGTCATTGTCCTTCCTTTTTACTTTTCATATTTTCCATAATGTATTTGTAATGGAACATATTTACTGTGATTTATGACAGGGTGATCTTCCCTTATCTCTGTTCTTCTGCCTCTCTCTCAAATAAGGCCACCAGTTACCCTGTAATGTCCAAAAGAATTCCTGAGATACATTTGCTCTCATTTAAGAGAGGCATGTTTGTACTCTATGCAAAATATTCAAAAAAGCCACTTCTCCTTTTATTCAAAGAAACATTAAAAACTATTTGTTTTAACTCTGACCTTACCATTAAATGCTATGATCCCAACCCCTGGCCCCTAGGCAATTAAAAAAAAAAATCGTTTGAGTACATCCAGCCAACAATTTCCACGTTAAAAAAAAGTCTAAGTTGGAGCCATGTGGTCTCAATCAGGCAGTAAAAAACTGTATTTTCTTAAATGCACAACTGCAGTATGCCCATAACGTCTCTTTTAAATCATCTTAACCAGATCTGAATCACTCTCACCACAAATGATTTGGTGGCCCTGGAATGTGCTGGGGTAGACAGAGTTGCTCTGCAATGAACACTGGGACATTTCCCACTTCTCTAGTGTTAAGAGAATAGTCTGCAGCAAAAAAAAAAAAAATTCTTTAAAAGGTTAAAGCCAAGACAAAAAATGACATCACAGTTCAATCATTCAAGGAAAAAAGGAAAAAAATGCAACTACTGCCTAATAAATCAGTGCTGCATGCCACAAACCACAGTGAGCCAACACTGCCAAACAGCTTTTCTTGCTGAAGCAGAGATACCACAAGCAGCTGGCAGATGCATGTGTAATTGTATTAACAGAGAGCCATTGAATCCATTAAGCCAGCCAGACTTGGAGAAGTTGATAAATTAAAAAAGCAGAATAACCATGATTTCAATAACAATCTGTGCATCTCCTTACATTGCACTACAGTATTTTTTACCGTGGGCTACCACAATTTTTTTACAGATCAGTATGTATATGGTACTTTGCTAAAAGCTTATAGGCAGATCACTTAGGATCAAACAAACACTTTGGGATACCTGCATTACCTGGATGTACGCTGCTAGCCTTCTCCACTGATCCACTCGAGCAAGTAGGAATGGTAGGCACAAAGCACCTTAGCTTTCTCAGCACATCTCAGACGCAGTTCTAAAATATTACTTACATCTAATGTTAGAATAAAGGAAGGGGAATGTAATTCCCTGGGGGCTCCTAAAAATCAAGTTTAAGCAGCAAATGAGCTAGCTTTGCTTAACTAACTGTAAGATTCTTAAATGCTACTTCCTCTTTAAAAGTCTGTCTGTAGCCTGAAAGGTTTCTTTCAGTCTTAATCACCTCAAAAAAACAATTTAAACCTGTGGCCAAAGTGATGTGCATTTAAAACAGGAATAGGCCAGAGCCAAGATGTTTGGATACAGTTATTAACCTTCTCATACTTCATAGATCCAGGGGTTTTGGTACAGGCCCATCTCTGCACTCAACACTCATTGCCAAACCTCACAGTCAGTAGAAAATATGCTTTAACATATCAAAGCAGGAAAAACAGCATAAAGATGTCAGATTTTTCCACCACATCAATGAGAAAAAATGTCATTATAGCACCCATGTAAATTGTGAAACTGAAAGCAGCTGCTGAGACAACCTGACACAGTGCCATCGGCAGGGGGGAGCCCAACTCAGGAAAACACTATTCCATTTTTAGCTCTGAAAAAGAATCTTTGCTAGTTCTAATATGCGATTCCAGTTCAGTGAATAACTTGCCATAAATAGAGCTAGAAAGAAGTGCCTTAGTACATGGCAAACAAAATGTGTACTGAACATCCCCAACATCCTAATATACTGCACACTATCCTGCTGAGCACTGTTTTGCAGTCATGCCATAGTAACAGAATTTAACACATTGTTTTTAGCAATTACCACACCAAGCAGAGTATTCTTCCAAACGAAGGGTAAAGTCAGAATGGGAGAGCTTTGGTTACAAGTTTCTGAATTAGAAAAAAACAAACTTACAGACCTCGAACAAACAGTTAATTGACTGTGCCTGCTATACTTTGCACAATCACCCATTTGCTCATTCAGCATATTTTTCATGTGACTAGATTCACCTTCACAAGTCCCTGATAACCAGCAGTTAATAAGGGTGTAGGGAGGAAGGGACTGCTCACCTTGTCAACACAAAATATTGGAATAACTACGTGAAATAGCTGATGGAGCCAGAGTTAAGAGAAAGAAAAGGAAAGCTTTCCTCTTTTCAAGTCTATTGTCCTAATAATGCTAAGGGCTTTGTTTTGTTTTGTTTTGTTTTTTTTTTAATTTTATTTTTTAAAGTACATAAGTACATTCAATCAACCCGTCTCTCCCTCTTTGTCAAATTTATTACACAATTGAACTTTTGGATTTCAAGGGTTTCTTATTTATCACTTTATTAAGATAACCCATGTAGCAAGACATAATAGCATGCTGATAGCAGGGCTTATCAGTAGCTTTAAAACAAATGGGTCCCTACAGTGAGTTTCCTTTGACAGCCAGACGGCATTTCTGAAAACAAGGTATTTGGACTAACCTGCCGCTGTGCTGATCATTATAAAACTTTTTCTAAAGACAAGACAGGGAGATGAAAAAAAAGGTCCTTGTAACAAAGCAATCCACTCTGCTAGTAAACTTAAAAGGCAGCAGTGTAAATGCTTTTATAAAGCAAGAACAGCTAAATCATTTGGCTTATTGGAAGAAAACCAAGTTTCTTTTTGCAATTCCTGTCCTTTCTCAGAGTCATTTATCCAAGCGTACACTCTTTGCCACTGTACATTAGCTTTCACTTGCATGCCCTAGACAAGAAGACCCTCAAAGCTTTTTGTTCTTAAAAACAGATTCACTTGGCTCCTAATGCTGGGGAAGGGAGGGGGTGTGTGTGCACTCTGAATGAATGCCAATAATTTAAAACAAGTTTACATCGGGTTCCTGTAACCTAAACAGTCTTAGGAAGCATCTCATCCCTTTTCACTCCTCCATCCTCCCAAACTTTAGTTCTATTTGTATCCTTTGTGATGGAAGATCTTTACTTCCCAGGTTCAGCTCTTGCACTTAAAACAAATGGGTTACTCTGCTAGTTAAAGTTACTCTATATTGCACACGGTTCAAAACAAAACAGATTTGCAGAAAACCCCAATAATGAAGCTATTTGGAAAGCTTTCCAGACTTGTACAGATACTTAGGAATTTTGCTAAAATATATACATTCTTATAATACTTTCTGGAAAGGGAGAAATGAGGAACATTTTACTGCTAGGCACCGTTCCGAGACCACTATAACTGAGCACACACTGTATGATTCACTCACATACTTTTTTCCCCTCCTCTATTGTAGTAAAACAGCTAAAGCATCTTACTGTTTCTTGCATCTTTATACACATTTAATGCTGGCACTTACCGTTGTGGAACAGATGGACCCCCACCCCCCACAAAGAAGCTGATAGCTGATGGTCTCTTGATCCTTTTTTTCTTGACTATCCCCCGCTCTTAGCTTTACTGCTCTAAATTCAGCCTAGTTCGCAGAAGAGCAAGAAAAAATTAATAGACAGACGAGTTGCCAAATTCCAACCACTCACGATCAGCAATGAAGACGTTCTCCCTAGTTCTGACTGATTCCAAAGAACAAAGCCTGCTGGCAATGAGGAAGCGGAGTTTAAGTCCTCTGGCTTCAGTCCAACTGTTGCTCTTGCTTTTGCTTCAGAGTACGTGAGAGTGTTTGTATGAGCTTGTAATGTATGTAAGAGATGGGGGCTGGGGAAAAAAGAGGGTGTGTTTAAGGGGAGGAATGCTAGTCATATCCAAAAATAACATGAAGGAAGTAATGTAGTGATCCGTCTCCCCTCATTCTCTCCTCTTATCGCATGTACTAAGAGTGCCTCTACCCTAAGATTCTGATCTCAAGAGTAGGCAGAGAAAAAATTCTAATGTGACTTGCAGCTCATTTGATTGCGCTATTAAACTGTAACTGAGGAGCTCTACACTTACAAGGACACGTCATGAAACGCATGATTTAGTAGCAATCTACTTGATAATACTGAAGCCAGAGTGCATTTCACACTGTGTGCATTTGTTCAAACTGGAGAGAACAAACAGAAACTACTACTGAAGTTTAGCATCACATTTGCCTTTCCAGAAGTTCCTAAATTCCAGTCCTAGGAATTTCTAGATACTGCTTCATGTTCATTTTTAAAATTGCAAATGATACAAGTTTACAATATAATGCAGAAATAGGGATATAAAAATCTCTATATAGTTTAATTTCATCCTGCTTTTTCAGTAATTTTCGTAAACAAATTCCATATTCATAAGACTACTCTGCCAAAAAGAAAATCAACACCCCCAACACAATACAAACAAGAAAACCCCACAGAACAAAAAAAAATATTAAAGCTTCCTTCCTGGATAATGAGAAAGCTATAATGTAACTATTGTGCCTTTTTTTTGTAAAAAGCTTTACAATATTGGTTCCAATAATTGTGGCCTTTTAAAAATCGTAAAAATGGTCATTAATAAGTAAAAAAAAAAAAATTAAGGAAAAATAATAAATCATTAGTGATAGCCTCAGTACTTTTTTTTATTATTTGTATTTAATCTGGACTCTATCAAATAAATTTGAAGACCACTAAAACTACCTATACACCCAGAAGCAGTCTCTGTGATTAGTTAAAATTTCTGGAGAATCTTTATTGTATCCAGTAGGGCTTCAATTGCAATCAAGTGCCCTCAAAATACTACAAGCTAAAGCAACACGATTTATAATTTTTTCATCATACTACTCTCGGCAAAGAGTAGTACTTCACGGAGAGTAGTATTTGTTCTTAAAAGGTTTAATTAAAACATGACAAAGAAAGGTCGAAGCAATTTTGGATTTCATTTCATCTCATGCAGAATAGTTCAGCCCAAGATTTTGAGGTAGCAGACCTTGTACTGGGTATTTCAGGAAAGCAAAACTGGTCAATTTCTACAATTAGTGGTTCTGAAATACCAGTTCTCACAAGAGAAATAAAAGTGGGAAAGAAGGGAGAAAAGAGTTAGAAATTAGACTCCAGTGTGCCAGTTTCAACAGTGATACCATAAACCAGCCACCTGTTTACACAAGACTTTGTTCCTATGGGAGACAGTGTAGATCAGACCCAGTGATTTCCATATCCAGGGTTAATAGGTTTTCTGAACGACCTTTTTTTTATCCTTTACTAAGATCAATGAAGCTTTGGATAGCAGCTTAGGTTTTATAGAACCGATATAATACACTTTCCTACACTGATGTTACATTAAAGAAATCACAGTGCTTTTCCAAAGCTAGTAGCAAAAGGAATTGTTATGAAAAATTTTAAAACTACAAACACACTATATGTTGAAGGTAAATCTCAGAAGCCTATCGAAACCATCTGGAATGAAAGGAAGTTATGATGATTTAAGTTTGCCTTCCTGCAAATTCACTAGAGACTGAATTGCAATATATTTTAAGGCCATAAAAAGTTACAGTAAATCCAAGCTCTGTATCAGGACATTCACTGAGCCCTACCATGATGTACTTTTCTGCTGGTACTTTACACCTTGGTAGCATTACAGAGCTTGGCTTCCTTTGCTGTCTTGAGGTTTGCCAACCCAAATTTAAAAAGGAAAAGATCAAGAACAGATAAGATTACCTGAGGGCTTTTAGTCCACACCTCATCCCATCTTGAACATCGGCTGCACTGAATTTGCTGAATTGGCTAATTACAGTTCTAACTTGAAAAACACACTTTGAGTGGACAACAATAAGCCCACATTTAGTTTTGTTTGCAATTGAGCCTCCAGAAGAAAGAGGTTAGTCCAAAACTCAGTCTTGGTCCAGATACTTGATTTTGGTTTGCTATTATGGAAAAGCACAGGCCTGAAAGAATATGAATTCAGCAAAAATATAAAATTACAACATAAACAGAAAAAAAGCAAGGAAACAAAAAGGTAATGGGAAGCTGTCACCTGCTTTCCTCTGTCTGAGCACTGCTGTCATAACCAGACACAAAAACATGATGCTGCTTTCAAGGGAATTTGAAACCCAGACAATCAAAAAATCAAATAAGGTATGAAAAAGTAGAGTAGTTCATCAGTTGATATTCCACAACATTTACCCATCAAACTAATCATTACTAGCAGAGATATTACATTTTTGTTATTACTTGATGTCTACACAGATGACAAAGACACATGGCACAAAACAATACCTGGATTTATTTGTTATTGTGTAATTAGTGAACTAAAAGATTTAATTTTTCAGGAGTCCCAGGTGCATAAACCATCATGACACTAATATTGTTGTTATTTAACTCAAATATAATGTAAACCTATCAAATTTAGGAAAATTATGACAATTCCACATTTGCTAATTTGCAGATGAACTAGTCCAAAAATCATGTTGTATTTTCTGCCTACAAATATTTCTGCTGCAAGTTTCAAATTGTGATGAACATTTATCAGAATTCAGCTTGTTTTTCAGCTGTTCTCATTTCTTTTTAAGTAAGGAAGGAAAGAAAAGAGATACATTATTGTTTCTTTCACTGAAAGTTCATTCTCATTACACACAGAAATGAGACAATTTGTGGGAGTAACACTTTGACTGGTAAGCTATGGCTGTCATAAATTGCTTGCTGCTCAGACCAGATGGCTACAGTAATTTCTGAAGCATTAGATAAATGCATCAGAAATTATAAACAGCAAACAATAATACAGATTTTAAAGATTACTTTAAGGTGATCAAAGTGCTCTAAGTAATTTCAGAGTTGACTACCCGTAGTAGCTTCTAAAAAGCAAGATTTTCTCATATTGCTATATGGTAAAGCCCATTCAGAGAGGTTATGGTAGACCCTCCTGGACTGTTTGCATGAAGATTTTTTTTTTCTCCACAGAATAATAGTATAATACAAGAATTATACTACATTTTAATTATACGTAATAATGTATTGAGAGGAAAAAAATAAATTTTACTCACTTTTTTGAGCTCTTACTAGGCACAATGTCTGATAAACTGGGCCATGTAACAACTTAAGTGCCTTGTACTCTGTACACACAAATGTGTTCCCAATATAGTCTATGTAAATTTGGCATTCAGCAGTAAAGGTCACACGGTGCTTGGGTGCAGGGAGCACTTGCAAGACAAGGGCTATAATCTAATAAAAGAAAGAAGACTGGTGAAAAATGCAAAAAGGTAGAACGCTGAGGTCAGTCTGTATTTTCCTAATTCAAATATTTTCCTTTTAGTATCTGCATACCAGAATTGTTGAAATGATGACCCATGCTGAGTTTATCTTTGATTAGCAAAACATTTAAAGGTTTTGCTTTTTCTATCTATACAGCCACTCTATGGTTTCTGTGACTACTGACCCAAAGCATACTCTTTCCTGATCTCCTTCGCACTCTCCACTGCTCCTAAAGACTTTTGTTCTTTTAAAAAGTGGAAGTGTTTCTGTGGCATAGATTTAAAGAGGAGCTTTCTCACTGTAAAGATAATGTGTGAAGTCTTTGCATGTTCTATTTAATGTCAAAATTTCATTATCAAAAGGGCCTAAAGACCATTTAGACATTTTTGAAAGTGAGACTTACTGTATCGTTCCAAAGTCTTCTCTGTATCTTAGAGGAATAAGGTAAGACAGTGTTTATTTAAGAGAAACAGAACTTCCCTCCACCCCAAATGAAAAATTTGAATAAACTTTTAATGAAATAATGATCTAAATCACATGAAATTAAATTTTTCATAATGCTTTCCTTGCATGAAAACTTTCTGAAATAAAAAAGAATGTACATAATTCTGTCTTTGAGGTCTCTAGTGTTTCTATTTACAAACATTGTCAATTCACTTATACATAAGCAGTAGAGATGCAGAACAATTTATTAGAAACAGCTATATAGGCTGTGTATATAAAGGGATGTGTTCAGATAGCTGAGAATAAGTTAATTAATGAGATCTCTCCCACACAACCCAAGGTGAGAATGAGTATCATACCTGAACTGAAGTTTCAAAGAAATCGCAAGCTTTTCAAACCCAGTATCTATTAAAAAGAACAGTACCTACAAGCTACAGCCTCAACCAGAATGCCCTCAAGATTAGTATCTGCATCATACCGACAGTATACGTTCAGACAAGTTTGGTTTTCCAAATGTTTTATAGCTGCATCGTAACATAAAGGGTAAAAATACCTATTTGTTACAATTACACAAATAAAAATCCTCATCATCTGCACTTAAGCCTGAAAGTCAGTCAAACCACATAAATGATATTCCAGAGCACTAGAAGAATGTAGGAATCTGTAGAGTATGCATCTCTCATTTAGATGCCAACAGGAATTCCCTAAAGACTGAAAAGCCCAAGAACCATTTTAATAACTATTACTTTCCAAATCAGTTGCTACATCTGATTTCAATGAAAATTTGTTTACTTTTAGGGGGGATGCATGCAGGCATCCCAAGCCCAAACAAGTCAAATGGCTGAAATATTTGTTCACAGACTTAGAGAATCATCTACTTCTTTTGTTTGTTTATTGGATCCACTGTAATGTCAGGATAAGTATATAATAATCAGCCCTGAAATAGATTCCATTTAAATTGCTGAATGATTAAATGTGAAAGCACCTTAAAAGGATGCATGAACTAGGATAATGGTAGGGTGGAGATGAAGTGAACCAAACATTTCTAAAACTCAACTCATCCAATTGTTTAATTCATGCATTGTCCGTATGATTCACACACTGGGGATATTCTGCCTGCGGCTACAGCTTATGGGAATTGTTCTTCTTAATTGCCAGTGAGGCTGAGAATCTCATGCCTTCTCTGATGCATCTATTTATCTGCAGTTTTAGTTCACCTTCATTTTCATGTTGAGCAAACATACAAAGCTAGAGTGTGGAAATGGGCAACGACTCCCCATTACATTCTGTCAGAAAGTGAAAACCTAAGTATTTCTTTCTGGATAGTCCACATAGTCTCAGTCAGAATTGAAGATTTTCACAAGTAAGTACATGCTTTGAAACCTATTAAAGAAAATTACCCTCATTCTTTCATAAGAAATTATAAATCCAGTACAGGGCTAGAGAAAGGTGTCAGTTTTGGTTGTAAAAAATAACAAACTACACCTAAAAATTGTTGCAACTCTTGTAATATAATTTTCAGTGTGAATGCTCCCAAATTCTTCCCCTATTCTCTCTTTTTTTTTTTTTTCTTTTTGCTAGTATTTACTACTGAAAATCTATGAGGAATGGCAGAAGCAAGTGTAGCTTGAACACAGAATAAAACTTCAATGGTCACATTACTAAAGAAACTGGAACCACAGGCGTTTATCAGCCTTTCTTTTCAAGCAAGCAAGGCAAAATGTTGGGACAACTGACCAGACTCCAATACCAATAAAACTCTAGTATTCTGAAAAAGCAGAGCACCTGGTATTGGTCTTAAAAACAGTTTCCAGCATTACCATTCTCCATTGCATAGAGAAATTGTTCTCTATGCAAACTCATCTCCAGGATGTCAGCAGATGCTGCTGCTACCATCTGACCATCAAATCCATTTTAGCTAAGAAACAAGAAGTCAAAGAGTAATGGTAAAAGAAGCTCATAAACAATTTTATTTCAGTTTAAACTTAGAGGGGGTTTTCATTAACAAAATAATAACTAAATCCTGTAAAATATACTGTTTTTTTCTTGTTTAATTTTCAATTCTAAGAATCTGTGAAGAACATAGTCTGTGAAGGAGAACTATTTATAGTAGTTCTTAGCTTAGTTTAACATATTTTTTAAATATGAACAATGCCAGAGTCCTTATGTTACGATCTAATAACTATCAGACTATCAGGAACTTAATAATAAAATGTGGCAATACAAAAAGAGGTTTGTGGAGCTCAAACCCTTCCCCCCACATGTACCTCATACAGATATTCTGACAGTGGGGTTTTTTGTTTGTTGGTTTGTTTTTAAAACCACAGTGCTTTTTAAAAGTATAGTCATTGCTTTATACCAGTCTAGTTGAGCTTTTAAAGAATATATTTCTGCAGCCCCTATTAATGAAAAGAATATTAAATGAAGCAATCCAGCTACTGCTGCATTTCCATTTAAATAAGAGTATATTTTAAGATTGAAAAAACAAGTATTTTGCAAAAATAGAATAAAATAAAGTGCAGCTAAGCTGGGAAGGAAAGACCCTATTTTATCTTACATCCAAAAGGTTCATTTCTTGAACACTGATGAAGTTTTTTAACTGACAGCAAGGCAACTGCCATCCCCTGAAATCATACAACAGTTATTAAAAAATAAGTTGCATTTTTTACAACAAAACCATACAAAACTATAACCATATTGTCCTTCTCAGCATACAATAAATCCTTCTATTCTCAGAGAACAGCAGGTTGAGAACCAGCAACAACAAAGCTTTAAAATGGGAAGAACAACCTCCTTTTAATGAAACACAGTGATTAGTTTAAGCCAAGTGAAGAATGCTGCATTTTTTCAAGATGTGTTTACTAAGCAGTAGAAGCATTCAGCAGAGTTGATGGTTAGCCAGCATTTATAAATTCTCATAAAGAAATCAGCTAAATTGAAGAAACAAATCCTTGTATTGGGTTCTGATGTTAAATTAATCAGTACTTGAGAAGTTCTTACAGCCATGATATTGAAATTTTGTTTTAAAAAATACCCCTATAATTCTTTAGTTTACTACTACGAGAAAATGTAAATTGTTTGCACAAATGGTTTATGTTAGACAAAGGTAGCACTTAAATAAGCCAAAAATCCATGTCCATCTGCAGTAACATAAATAATATGTATGTATACTTATTTAAAAAGAGATCTCTTTCTATCACTATCGGTGTTTTCTTTTATAAGCAAATTACAAAGGTGGACACAATTTTTCTTTCTCAAACTTCTGTAACATTAAATTTTGAGAGATACTATTATTAAAAAATTGTATTTTTCTGGAAGGGTAAAGTATTTTCCTTATCAACGAAACAGAAAAAAAAATTACATTTGGATATAGAGAGTAAGGACTAGAAAAACATTAGTCATAAAGGAATTATTGTTATCAGCAGAAAATGAAATTAAAAGAATACACATATTACATATTCTTTCACTTTGGAGTCAACGCAGAAAATTAAAAAAAATGAACTATGCAAAGTCTCTAAGAATGATTTCCAGAAAAAATATTTTGGCACAAACACTGAGGATTTGGTCGGGTGGGGAAAAACTTCCCAATAGATCACCTAGCAAAGACTGCTGACTGGACCATAAGGGGGTCCCAGTTCACGCATCACCTGGAATGGGCCTCCCTTGACCATCAATCAATGCTTTTTATATAGAATCAAGCTTGCTTTGGCTGTTTGGATAGCTGTGGAGTGAAGGCTGAGTTTTACCAGGCTGCCTGCTTCACCTACTTCTGGGACAAATCCCCTTTCATGATTTGAAAAAATCTTAAAAATGCTATTCAGGAGGATTAACTGTGCAGCAGTAATTCTTCAAAAGTAACTTGAGGTAAACCACATATTTCTATTCCTGAGTACAGAGGAAAATCAGTTCAGGAAATGAGCTCATAGGTAGATTAAAAAATAAAATAAAATAAAACCAGAAAAATTAATGTTTAACACACAATACTATTCCCCTTTTAATGCATTGATGAAACCTTGAAGGGGGTGGTGGTGTATGTGAATGCTGATACATGGATTTGGTAGTGTTTCTAGCCAATAGTAACTAAAGCTGTACTCTAGATTTTTTTTTTTGCTCTCTTTAATGGGATTTTAAAACTAAGGTTTTTCTGTAGACCCTCAGATGTTTTATGTTTTTTTTTTTAATAAAATAAATATTCCAACGTACAGGCTATTTATTGTTACCTCATGCCCCAGCTTTTTTGCTTTAATTACTGATCTTCTCAGTGTTGACTGGCAGTATTAGGGAACCTAACCACTTGTGTATAACTTCCAAAACAGCTATGCTTTTTAAAGCAGATAATTTTTACCACTTAAAAGTTACACCTAGTTTCCAATCCACTATCTCAAAGAACTACCAATTTGCAGTTCAAGACACATGTATCTGAACTGCCCTTCTTCAAGTGCCTATTGCCTTTCCCAAGGAACATCAGCATACAGTTAGCAGTAATTGTAATCATGTTTATGCTTATAAAGTATTACCTCTACCCCTGAGGTACTAATAATTGGAGATTTTTTTTCTTTTCAGACCTCCCACATATGACTTTTGTGCCCCTTTCCAAAGCTAAATTATCCCAGATTCTGGACATAGTTTTCTCTCGGACTCACTTTGCTTGCAGTGGCACAGAGCACCATTTTATAAATGTTCCCTAAACATTACCTGTTAGTTTGGGCCAATTCAAGGAGTGATTTCTTACCTCTATCCAATCAACCTAATACATAAAACTTTTTAATTTTACAAGCAATAAAACTCAGGCTAGTCTTCAAGGATGATTTCTTACAGATATGCATGATTTATGTTTTCTCCACCTTAGTATGTTACAAAGCTGTGTTTGACAAATCACTTTCTCTTCCCCTTAAGAGCATCAGTGTCAACCCTCAAATCTGCACCTTGCAATCCCTTCTATGCCCCCTAGCTACCAAACATTATACACCATGCTGACATCGATACTTCCACTCTGGTATGTACAAGCTGTCTCAACAGGCAGCTGGGCAAACAAAATAATAATTTTTGATAAGAATTTGCACCAACAAAGAAGCCTTAAGCTCAGTAGTTATATTAAGTTTAGTTTCTTATTTTAAAAGAACCTTTAAGTAGTTAGCTTTGAAATCTCTACTTACAATAAATTCTGCTTGAAAGCAGCCTCCAGTTCAACAGTTATGCCAGAAAGAGGCAGAAATATTCATCTGAAGGGTAGGCAGGACTGGAGTGTGGCCACACCAAGGAGATCACTTTCAAATGCTGTGGAGCTACACCCAGAAGACAAGCTTTCATTAACAGTTAGGATTCTCTAAGATCCTGGTTTCTAGAGAAAAATGTTGTCTAACCCACTGCTGCTGACACACTTGCAGTGCTTTTCTCATGGTGACTAGCATACATGGGGGTGCTTTTTTTCTACCAGTCCTTTGAAATCCCATGCTCTTTTAGCTGAGGCATTTCACTTGAGTTTTGTGTTTATGTTTGGTGGTGACAAGATGAAAGAACAACAAACAAAATCAGTGAAACAGGAACAGTGCCACATCTTTGTTATAGGTTTTACATTCTTAAGAGATAAGCTTTCCTAACTTCATTCCATGTAAAGTACCTCTATGACAAAGCTGAATGTTCATATTTTTACCCAGAAGGAAGTTTCGGGATACCTGGAAAAGATTAAGTGAAACTGTAACGTACATATGTGTGGGCAATTAATACATTCAGTACATCAGAGGAGCTTTTTAGACTGAAGCTTTTAAATGAAGACAGTCTTCTCTGCAGAAGGCCATTTCTTATAGATCAGTAATAGACATAGCAAGGGCTAAGCAGGAGATCATTAGATGGGAGAAGCTGAGATGCCATATACCTCCACTGCATTATGCCTGAAGCACTGTGTCCCTACCGCCCCCAAGCCCTCTTCCTAGGAAAGGGTACAGCCCTCTAAAAAGAGCCCAGAGCCCTTCTTTCCTGCTCACATCTGCTCCCCAGTGAGGTGCTTCCTCACTTGGGTGGGCTTAAGTAAAGCGTAGGTAATGCTGTCTACCTAAAGATTGCTCCTCAGCACTAGCAGATGGCCAGGTAGTGAGTTACAGCACTACTCACCGCCAGGGACAGAAACTTGAGAACCGTGCAGGAAGAATGGAGGTACCCTCCTGGAGGCCACAGTCTGCTCTTTAACTGTCTATCCTACACACCTAATACCCCTTCAGCTTGCATTTGGAGATGAAGCACTATCAACGTGTTGACTTCCCTCAGTCCAATATTATTTAACAGGGTAGTTGCACCCTGTGCATATGCAAAAATATCTCAGTATGGTATGAGCACTAGTAACCAGTATATGAAAATAAAAGCAGAGAGACTGCATGTGTGTTTCTTGGTAGAACCTGATCACTTTTCACATCATTCTCCAATGCCTGCTCTGAGCTAATTGCATGGCAAACAGGATTTATGGTGAAAAATGGATACTCCATTCATACACTATGTCAAATGTCTTAAGCAGATATCCTGTTGCTCTCCAGTGCAGTATCTATGATCTCTGCATACCTTCAACAATAGCCTCACAAACTGGAGGGCAAACTGCCCAAGCAGATCTGGAAACACATTCCTAAAGTTTCACTCTTGCAGCACGGCCAGCTGCTCTATAGCAGCTGATGAACAAATGCAGAAAGCATCCACAAAGCATTTCAACACTCCTTGCTCCCTCGCAGCGTCACTGTGCACAAAAGGGTTAAGCTAGGTTAAGAGGACTAATGAGTAATGCAGCTGGCAAGAAGTTCTCTGTCCCCTCTCACTCACTGAAAAGCTGGCTTTTGATTCTGCATTCAGTGAATGAATTCATGCAGCAATACCCGTTGGCAAATCGAGGCTTGTTGTATTGCTAAGATACATACAAAGCTGCCAAGTCCTTGATGTCTTCACAGATCTTTGCTACACAGATGGGTATGCCAGAGACTCAGCAGATCATCAAGCCCACAAGTGCCAGGAGTAACATCCCATTGCCACATGCCAGTCAGAGCTCTCAGGGGACAGACAGAGCATTTGTGTTTGCCAAAGTTTGTTCACAGCCTCCCCTTTGGATACCACCAGAAATACCAACTCTTCATTTAAAATGGAAGACATCTTATTTTAAGCATGCAGTAAATTGACGCAAAACTTGTTTCTTTCCCTTCCCTTCGCCCCTGCTTACCCCTGTAATAGATATGGTTAATATTGATTTCTTACCACTGGTCGCAGTGATCCATACATGTGGGGGAATAGAAATAAATTTACAATGACTTGCTTATTATATATTCCTACAATTCCAAACACTGGGGCCCTTGACTTGATGGAGGCAGAAAGATTTGTTATGCTCTAGCCTTAAAAAGAAATAAAAGCTTGTTAGGTAATAGTGCTCCATTTTCTATAGGCAGTTTATGTACTTTGTAAAGTAGCCAAAAGTGCACAGAAGCTGGGTTAAGTCTGTCTATGCCACCGTGGTTCCATCAACAGCTTCTCAGTTCCAAGGGCAGCATTTTGCAAACATTACCTGTCTTGCTTTATGGGTTATCTGTAAGAGGACTTGCATAGTAACAGAAGCATCTGTGGAAGGAAACCTGGACATTTTAAAGAGAGCTACAATCTGTCAAACATGTAGCTTGCTGAACTGCATTGACCCTTCTAGCCTGGGGAGAGGGGATGAGCCTAGCCTGATCTAGATGGTTCATAGAAAACCACTTCGTATTTCCTCTTATTTTACCACTCTTCAGAAGAGCAGCAAGCTGCTGAATGACAAGGAGAGTCAACTGAAAGATGCTAAAATATGACATGAAATAGTATTCTAATTTAAAGAGCAAGTAGGTACATAAGCATGAGCAACAACATTTTTATAAAAATTGCTACTATATACAAAAAAGCATGTTTATATTAAAATGTATGCATTTCAACAAACATTTGCTGAATAAAAATGATCAGACTAGCTACCTGTATAATTGAAGTACTAGAAAAAAGACTATACTGAACTACTTAGAGCTAATGACACGATCCACGTAAAGCACCCCAAATTGCACAGTCTCAATTTTGCAAGTATTATATTATCTGTGTATTAAGATACTGCAGGCCTTCGCTGTAAATATACATTCAAAAACAGAGAAACATTTCTGGTTTCCTTTTCATATTCTTCAAAACAGAGAGACTAGAAAAACAAGAACAGATGCCAACCAATAGGTAAGATAACTAGCTCACATCCATTATTAAATTAGCATCATGAAGTCAGAGGTTGAAGAACTTGTTTTATGTTACAGCTGGAATTGACATTTGTACTGCAAAAGGCAACTACTGAAGTGGAACTGCAAAATGGGTATCTCTGTAACAAATTCTTGGTAGCAGCTTATGGTTATTGCTGCATTCCTTCTTAAAAGGAGGAAAAGACTTTTCCTTTAAATATATGTACACTTTGTGAAATTGCATATAAAATTGAAATATTTATATGGAATAAAAGTTATTAGCTTTCTATTTACATTGAGAACAGAGCATAAAGACTTTTCTGCTGATACAGAAGTTCAGCTTTTTTCTTTTGCAATCACACTTTTTGTTATCTGAAAAAAAAAAAAAAGCTACAACACAGAAATGTATGTTCTGAAGTGTCCTCTAGAGAAAGGACCACTAGAAAAAAGACAGTATTAATTTGGATTTAGTTTTTTTTTTTGAGCAGCTATTTACATTCTAGACAGCATTTGATAACCTACACAGGGGCCTGATTGATTGACACAGGCTGTGGGCACACATAAAGCTATCTCCATCATAAGCTACACTCTTCTATCAGATTTTGCACCCCTTTTGTAATATGGATTCTCATGCAAACGTTCTGGATAACCCAGCTCAACATCACTGCAAAGCATATGGTAGTACAGTTAGCACCATTCCCTAGTCAAATAAATACAAAGATAAACTACCCAAATGTCACATCCTTCTAAGCACCTAAGTACTAGCAAATATTAGCTCAAAGCTAAGCAGGTAAATATAGAACTCTTCTTCCAAGTGACTAATTCTGAATAGCTGCTTTAGATTCCTGAAAGCATCAGCATACAACTGAAAACAAGCAGTTTGAAGTTCCAGTTATTAACATAGAAAAAGTCCCTAAAACCTCCTTTCAACATATGGCAGCTCTCAAAGAAGGATGCCAAACACAAAATATTACGTTTTGCTTTGATATTTGTCATTTTGTATCAAAAGCCGAGGGTGGGGAAAAAAGACTATAGGCATCCAAAAGCCATCAGAATTTTGGAAGGACTTAATGAAGAGCAGGGTGGGGGAAATATCCAGACCATACACTAGAGTGCAGTACAGAGACGTCTGAGGTAGTGCCTATCCTGCCGCTGAACGACCGTATGGTATGAAGGCTGTAGGCCTCAGGTCTTTCAACCCGGGAAAATGGTATCAAGTCTCTGAAAGTCAAATCAAGTGCAATTAAAAAAGGTCTTAGGTACAAACATCAGTATGTCTACGGATACATTATGCAGAACATAAAATCAAGGCCATAAGGAGCATAAGTGAAGTAGAAAGGGCTGAGAATCTTTCTGATGAAGATATTCTTCTATAAGCACCAAAGATGAGACTTCTTACAATTGACCAAAAGAATGTATTGTGACATTTTCCATTTTCCTTTTTTTTTACTTAAAATTTTCCTCACGAGTTTAGTCATGAATACAAACTAACACGCACAGCGGGATGTAAGTAAAAATTGAATTGAAGTCAGTACATCTGCTTGCAGCCTTTCTTTCTAAGAAGTGCCATCTAATATGCATATTTCTCATAACATGAGCTAATGGCAATAATTTGAGAGATTGGATGATCATTTTCAAGTCATCACCAGAGAGGAAACAGGCTGATACCACATCAGCTAGAAGGACAATCACATGAAATGTGACGATACATAATGACTTTTTTTTCCTAATATAGGTGGAACCTACATATATTAATTAGTATATTGAAAATTCAGTAAAAGTTTCATTTTAACACGTGGACTAAATACCAACAGTTTCCTTTAGCATCCTTGAAGCACTCCTTGAAATGGGTGCCCTTATGTTTGGGAATGAGTAGCAATTTGGGGCTTGTTAATATACTGTCAACCAAAGATGTCACTGTTGAGACAGACACAGATAACAAATTATTTGGCATTAAATCAGAATGCTACATAAGTTATCTGCTGTTCTTACATCATAAATGCTAACTCCTCAGCAAGTTGATTTGTCCCTGATGTAAACTATCTTGATAAAATGAGACTAAGATATCACCTTCATGCACAAAGGATACCTAAAAGAAAAAAAAAGTAAAATTAAACCCATGGAAAATTAATAGAGGATGAAGGACTAACAGCACCTTCTCCAGCTGCAAGCTATTTCCACAAGAGAAATGGGAACTACATCTTCAGCTCCCACAAAGGAACCATCTACACAGGCTCATTTTGGGTGACTGATGAGGACACATGACAGTGCTAGCTAAGAAGAGGCTAAGAAGTGGTTACAAAATTGTAACCTTGACAGTTAAGCTTGACTCTATGATATTCACAATACACAACTCCACAGTCATTAAGCAGTTGCTACTATATAATCAAATTGCATTTCATTTCTGCTGGTGTCGCTTTGGATAGATGCTCTCATTTATCCTGAGAACAAAATAAATTGTGCACGAAGATGCAGTGATCACTCTACATTTAACCTCAATTATTTAACAGCAGATGTTAAAACAAAATATTTATTTTCTTCTGTCAGCAAACTAATTGGAGAATTTGATAACAAAAATTGTTCACAAGTGTGTATCTGCTTGATAAGCTTTGACCAGTAAATTATTTCAATGTTTTACTGCAAATATTCAAACATATCTCTTCCTGGCTCACTCAAGGAGGGAAGAGAAAGAATCCTCCTACATTTACTAGAGTAAAATACCACCTTAAATTATTAAACTTAAAATATTCTTATGTAAAAGGAAATTTATCTTATAACAAAAAATTGTGAGGGATTTAGAAATACCTTCAAAAACTCATGTGAGAAGTGTCAGAAGTGACAATAAAGAAAGCAGTCAAATAAAATACTAACCAGTATTTCAAATACATTTTGCCTGGCCTGGACCAGTCGGCTACATCAATGCAGCTTGTTCTACAGCATGCCCAGCAGAACTTTATTTTACATTCTCATCAGTTGATTTTCTGTCCTATTCTTCTTCAGTATTCATGTTTATCAGTGTAAAACAAGTTCTTCACTGGTTCACAGAATAGGCAAGTAACTTTATTCCTGCAGTGTAGCCTGTGAGTTGCTTCAGTAAAATATCAGATACAACCCCATAATAGAAAAATTGGGTGAGAGACAAGGTCATGTATCCTATTCTATGATCACAAGATTTGCTTAGCTAAGATTTGCAATATTAATTGTATTTATTAATTTACTTTACCTCAAAAGTTTGAAAAAATGACCATTCTAAAAACTGAATTATATTTTCCCTCCCTGGCTGCAGTGATTTGGGTGTGCAACATGGAGTTGGAGGTACAGTTTGGGGTTTTTTTCTTTACTGTAAGAGCATGCCTGAAGAAGGAAGTGCATCAAATTGACACTTTTTTTCAGCTTTTCATTTGAGATGAAATTTCAGTATGTTTTTTTTAGCTGTGCATGCTTGAAATTAAATGCTTCCCTCGTAATTTTTGGGTAGGTGGGTAAGAAATTACTATATACAAAACTCAGTGCAAAACCTTGCAGAAGATGAAATAGCATTTACAGTTATCTCCAGGTAATTTAACATTTTCACTACTCACTCATTCCCTTGCAGATTTCATCCACTCTTGATTTTAACACAGTGTCACACCCATGTATTTACAAGCACCAAGACATGTGTTTAGTGGTCTGGCCAAGATTACTTGTATGCAACACAGAAAACAGGGGATGTTGGCTATCAAGTCGTGTTTTCTATAGGTTTCTTCTTGGTTAGCAATAATGACAGATTTTTATGTTCTTTAAGAGTTAATAGTTGCTATGAGAAGTCTTTTGCTATAAGATTACTTCCTTTTGGGCTAATAGAAAAAGAAATAGCGTATACTACAACCTTGTTCCCACCCTTCTGTTGTCAGAATGCAGTCTTCCACTAACAAGATACTGTGGTCCTACTGAAGTGCAGTGATTTTGGTTTTATAGAAGCAACACAATCTTTCTTTTGTTTGACTGGGAATTATGTTCTTCACTATCATTTCAAGCCTTTCTTTTAAAGCTTATTCTGATGTTTATTCTGGTTCTTACACACCCATTTCTATTCATGCTTCATTCACAGCAATCTTAAGATTTGTTATGAGTCTCTACAAGAGTCTTTTCCGCAGATGGTAATTCCACTTTCCTACCACCTCTTACCCCTTGAGAAGGCCCCAGTCCTATTCTGCATAGTTTAGTACGTCACTAAAAAACAAAACCTGCTCTCAAAATCCTATCAGTATGGTTACTGCTGACTGATCATTTCCCAACCAGTCTGTGCAGCCTGTTTTGAAAACAATTCAACACTTTGGGGCAGGACCGGGAACATAACAGCCATTCAATCTGACAAACAATTTACTGTACTATAACAGTACTCACCAGACAAAACTACACATATATATCCATACAAAGGAGCATCCAGTTTACTATTCACACACAGTGCCAAAGTAAGTAACTCCTGGTTGATACCTTCTTACCAATATCACACACACACATGCAAAAGGCATAGCAGCCTTACAGCTGAGACCTTAGGCCCTTCTTGGGTCACAGGCATAGATGCTAAAATGTCTGTTGCTCTCCCTTCAACAGAAAAAAAAAAAAAAAAATTGTTTCCTAATTCCAATTGTGAATAAAAATGAATTTAAAATAGTGACAAATTTCACAACATGCAATGCCTATTCCAGATAATATCTAATATCCAGCTGTATTTCAGATTATTTTATAAATTTATTTGTACTTCTCCCCATGGGAAGGTTTTTGTTTGCTTGTTTCTAAATTTCAGGCAAAAAATACCTAGATTATAATATTAAACAGTGGTATTTGGCTGCTTCTGGCCAACAACAGCACAGAGACTGTATTTCAGCTCTTCCCAATGCATGTAGGCCCTTCTAGGAATAAGATCATGGACCTCACCAGCACCTGCTACTACTGTTACTTAAAGGGGATATCCAGAAATAAAAATAGCTATCTGCCAATTCTCTTTCAAGCTCAAATGCTGCTTCCCCTGTATTTTCAAGTATGGCAGTGTGATATATGCTCAAATCATCAAAATGCCCACAGCTCCAAAAGACAGGTTTACTTCAAGTATACTGAGTTTATTCACTGCAATTAGTTTGGCTGAATTAGTTTATAAAATTACAAGCATTAAATCTGAGACACTATTGCATGTAATACAAATAGTTTTAATCAGAAAGTAAAAAATGACTTTAAAAAACAAAGACCTAACAACATACTATGGAGTTTTTCTCTTGTACATATTTTCCAAGAGTGAAGTTGTTAGTAGTTTCTACTGAGCCTAGGGGACATGTTAATTTATAATAGATAACTACCCATTTATAAGCTGAATTAATCCTCAGTTTTAATGATGCAGTCCTTCAAGCCCTATTTATGCCTTTGGAGCTTAAAAAAAGCAAATGAGAATGTTTTCACTAAAAAAAATGGAAAAGGCTGTAGTAGAAATGTTCAAGGATGCAGTGACACTTGCATTTTTTTGGTTTCAATGGCACTGGAGCTTTCTGTAGCTATGAAACTATAATGGTTCATAACAAGTCAATAATCAAAGTTCCTAATAAATCCAAATACAGAGGTAAAAAATGAATAATTTAAGGAGTTATTCAAGAAGTTTGTTATAAAGATCCTTAATCTAGGAACATTCCATGATCAAATTCCTTTCTTCTTCTGTAACATCAAGGCTTAATAAAAACAGAAGTTTGTCTACCTTTTAATCTCATTTTATCACTCTGCTGGTATGCTAATCTGTCATCAGGATGTGGAAATCAGAGACTACACATGTTAATTAAAATGACACAATTCAGTTTGGATCCAAAGGAAGCCATGAAGTTCAGGGCTTGAATTTCTGTAAGCGTTCTACGGAAAGGTCAAGATCAAACATGTATAAATGCAACAGACAATGATATCATTTTTGCATAGCCATAGTGAAGTGGTGGAGAATTACTGCTGTAAGATGACACACATTTCATATGAGAGGAAGCGCTTGATATATTGCTTCTACATGGACTAAATCTGTTTTGTCACTTAATTTGAGCTATTTCAAACATCTGTCTTACAGTGACCACGTTTATGCAATTCTGGTACAAATAACCTGCAGCATGATGATCCTCATAGGGCTAGTCCAGGAAATAATATGAAAGAACAAAGTGCTTTGTGATCAGTTCTTTTACTCTACCTGCCAGGAAGCTTACTGACTCATTTTCTACATATTCTTAATTTTCCTTGTCTTTAAATAATCTTTTCACTCATTTATCTCCACATAGCCAAGATCACTATGGGGAAATTTATGAAAGAGAATGAATGCCTAATGACCGAATTGTCATAAATAGCAAGCATACATGTTAGAACTTAAACACCCTAAATTTTATGCCACTTTTGTGTTCTCTAAAAGCATCCAAAAGTGTTTCAATCTATATAACTCCTCTTACGTAGGCCATGTAATAATGTTGGCAAGTCCTGAAACAAAAAGGCTTCTGTGTAAGGTAAACATTAATTCACTTTAAATTCAGGATTAGAACCAACAGAGGCAAAAACCCCAATGAAAACAAAGATAAAACTTAAGGGAAGTATTCATTTGAGGTAAAAGAAATTCAAAGAAGATCAATGTGGATATTCCCATTCTTACAAACATTTAAGTTCTACTGAAAAAGCTGTTTAATATTCTTTGTCAGCAGGACAGCATGGGCACTAGAATTTTAGATTTTTGGATCACATCCAATTTTAAATTTAACTTTGCAGCTTACCTTTAAGGACCACGTGCAGAAACCATTACATCACTGACCTTTCTGGTCTTCAGATAAAGTTAGCAGTTAATATTTTAAGTGACCTACTGAAATCATTATGAAATCTGCACAATCAGCAGGAATCAGAACAAGAACATACTCTATATACAATGCAGCAGTTTATGGCATAACAGGGATTTTGTTTCAACAATTTGTATAAACACTAATTTCTGTATGAACACTGCACATTTAAGCAACTGTTCATTCTGACTTCAAGATACTAGATCTGATAAAATATACCTCCATAATATTCGTTCAAAGTAGTCTACAACTTTTGAAAATATGGTCCTACCGGTTTTAATCTATATATAAAAAGCAGCATCTTTTGCTTCATGAATTTAAATTCAGACAGCTACACTGAATGCAAAAAATTTAAACTTTAGGTAGCTCTTTAGATTCAAAATAGCTTTACTTAAAATTTCAGTGTAGTGTAGGAAGAAACACTACTTTTGGACATTTGATATTTTTGGACTAATACTATTGACACATATACTGTCACCTCACCTTTCTCTGTAAGGCAGAAACACTGTCTTTAAACCCTAAGATGACCCTATTCCTAAAAGCAAAATTAAATTAAAAGAAAAGGTAGCATTTTCTCTGTTGGTCTCAAAGCCTTCTCTCTCTTTTCTTTGCATAACTATAGAAGCATTTTCATGTAATATTTATGATTAATGAGCAGTTGAAACCTAGGTTCCTTAATATACATGCAAAAATTATAAGATATTATTCTGTATCATATTCACTAGTGGAATACACACATATTACAACATTTACTCAAAATATATCATACTGAGTTTAAACTGAAACGATGAGGGAAATGTCCATAGTAGAAATTGTATTTACATAGAAAACACCATTAAACAAGAAAGACACCTATAACCCCCCGACACGTTTAACATTCCGAACACTTTCCGACTTATATTTTTGTGGCTCATCTCTTTGGATGCTCTAAGTATATTCTATATTAAGAAGTATATTCTATATTAAGAAAATGTAAAAGGAAAAGCAGGCAATATGATATTTCATGGTTTATTCTTTCATCTAGAGTGAAATAAAGACACTTTAGCAACAAAATGAAGAATTAAAAGAGGCGTTATTAGGTGACAGATGTTAAAAGCTTATAAACAAGGGCAGTGAGGAGTTTTTGGTTTTTTTCTCCAGTCACTGCTTGTTTATGAACAATAAAAGGCAGCTTAGTGCAGTTCCACTAAGAGGCCCTAAATACAGCGAGGACTTTAAATAAAATGCTAAATACCACACACATGAATTCTTATTGAAATTACAAATAAGTTAGCATAATCAAGAGTACAATTTTTTGTAAATAGTTGTAAGTCATTAATAACAGAAAATTAAAAATGCTTCCTACCTAAATTCTTCATGAAGCAAGCCTCAGCACTTTGTAACACTTTCCTGTCATAAAAGTGCCAAGTATTTACAATTTGCAGATGAGATCATACTCTAAAAACGTTCACGTCAGTGAAATGGGGAGGGGGTTGTCAGGAGAAGAAATTGCAGTATGGTGCTGTTGGGGTGAGTAAAGCTGCCCCGATGTGCCCTGCCTCTCATTGGCCACTCCAGACCACTGGAACAATATTTGCTGGTTGCTATGTAGACAGAAGTCATTGCCAATTCATCCCATTCACAGGACTGAACCTGGTTCTGGTTGATAAGAATGGTTATTGTTTTAATAAAATGTGCTGATAAAATAGTCCCCACAGGTAAAACTGATAGTTTTTATGTGCTTGAAGAATGTCAAACTCATGCCTTGCAACCACTCATTTAACAGAAATTTTTATTTGCATATCATCTTTGTTAGTCTTGCTTTTTGGCAGATTTGGAAGAGTGATTCCTCATGTTTTTCAAAGGGTACAAAGAATTTGTTGAGTATTTTACTCATTTCAACCCACAGGTTAAATAATCATTCTCAAATAGTTTTACAATTTATGGCTTTTTTTTTTTTTAAAGTCAGCTGGAGCAGCTGTATGTCTGACAAGCTGACTTTATGCATCTCATGAATAATGATTGAGGGGTCTAAACTTTCAGTGTTATATTTGGAAAGAAAAGACATTACATACAAGCCTAGTATGTTAAAAAGCATTGCAAAGAAGTTAAGCACTCAGATATTAGGAAAAGCCAAATAGCAAACACCTATTCCTGTGAGAATTCACTGAGCAGATATTGCTGTTTGGGAGAAATGATAGGACTGTTTGCAACCAGATTTCACCAACACTTGCTAATGCCACAGGAAGGGCAAGAGTAAAGATCTGAGAGTCTGAGAGAGACCCTTTTCCCTCCATTTGTCCTCAACTTGATATATCCATGCCCATTCCTGTTCCATCTCTTCCTTAACCTTGGCTTCATCAAACAACACTCGTACTTTTAAGACACCTACTTTTAAGACAATTATTAGTACCTTACAGCCTTTTTTATTTCCTTCCACATGAATACTTCATAAGCAACTTCTTTGCAGAATTAACACTGTAAGATAAAAGGCGTTACCATTGCTTTGCAAACGGGATTGCAAAATACACTTTGGAATATTTAGGAGCTGTCTTTTCAGAGAATACATAACGCATAATGTATTTAAAGTAGCATTTTTATTACTTTCAGTTGTAGCTGAAAACACTGACTTCGGTACCTTGAATAACATGCTTAATTTTCAGTATTCACTCAATATTGTGTTTTCCAACTTCAGCAAAAAATAAGAATCTCATGGATAAGATGGGGTGGTAGGAGGGAAATGTATAATTACGTACTGTAGTGTACTGTTTAAGTGCAACTTTGTTTTCTACATTTTGAGTCCTTGACTTTATAACTTCAATAACTCATTATAATTGAAAGTATTTTTATGTTTCTTAGAACAAGCCAATAAGGTAAGTTCTATCATGGAGCATTACTGAAAAGTATGGAATTCCATCAGAACCTTTTAGGTCTACCATAAGAACTTCTCACTTACTAAATATCCAGTGTTGTCCTCAGCCATCCTGGTACCATCTCTTCTACATCTACAGTTTTTTGTATAGGCAGCACTAACACATATTCTTCAGATTTCTTACCACAGGCCTATTGTTACCCTGACCTCTCATTTAGTTTTCTTTGTGTTCCACATCCTTCTATCTATTCCTATTGGATTGCAGTTCCAGCCTCCTTATTCAGGTACTGCATCCTTCCCTCCTCCCTCAGACCTCAAGGCCTTTCTTCTGATCAGCTCCCAGTTTGTTCACAGGTCCCAGTAGTGGCCTCTTTGGCCGATCAGTGCTGATCCTAGGTGCACCCTACACTCCTGAGCAAAGCTTCTCTTCACACTGTCTCAGTCTCCTTAGCCTATTGGGGAGCACAGAAGTCCGCCAGCCCGTAAAGGTTTTAGGCTGTTTGGACTGTGTTTCAGAGATGAACATAGCCACTGCAAACACAATCTTTGCTTTAGGGCAAAATTCCTCAATTATGGAACCATGTATAAACCCAGGAAGAACTGCAGGTTGCAACTTGGCCAGCTCTGGGTGGATTTTCATAGGAGTGGCAAAAGGCACATCTCTAGCACAAAGGTTGCCCTGTATCAAATTTCAAAATATGCCCTAAAGAACTGGCGGGATAATACATATATTACTGGGCAGCATTTTCTTTTAATTCAGGCAAAGCAAACACCTAATTTTCTGCTCATTCCTCTCTTAAAAAGAAAAAAAAATAAAAATCCCACACCCTTCGCCGTCACAAAATCTTTCCCAGAACCTTTTAATTGGTTGGGATTTTTGAAGTTAAGGGATAATGCAGCCGTAGTCAGCACATCTTCAAAGGACAGAAACAATTAAGGGAGGTGTGGATGCCCCCAAAGAAATAATTTATGATATGATGTCATTACAGTATCTAGCATCATGAATCAGAACACATGCAGAACTTACATGACTGATGCTGATTCTCCCATGCTAGCCATGGTAGAATTTCTGCAGGGGACTGGCAGAAAGAAGGAATGCCATCTTCCCCCCAATGACACCTTCTGTTGCAACATCCATCCTATTCCAGCAAGAGAAGGGATCAGAGTGCCTTGATGGAAGAAATGGTCTTGGGTCTGAGGCTTAATTCCCCCCACCCCACTGGATCCTACTGGCGCCTTTTTAAGTTACATGAATATTGTAATTGTTGAATCATTCACTTAGACAAAAAGTATCACTATCACAATTCATATAGTAAATGTAATACAGGTAGTGACATTTTAAAAGCATTATAAACTGGAGGGCACTTTCTGAAATAGAAGTTATTTAGTACAAACTAACATACCGTGATAGCTTTGCCACCATAAATAGAATGGTGGTCAACAATTTGCAATCGTCTTGAGCAAAACCATATTTCACTGTCAAAATTTCAGCAGCACACCTTTTTCTGTGCAATAAATAACAGTTCTTTTAAAGGGCTGTAAGTAACCAAAACCCTTTCAAGGATTCAAAATCCCCCCAACCATCTAGAGCCTTCCCCTCCCTTGCTGCCCTCCCAGTGCTATATAGATGCATACAATGGTCTCTCCACAAAGACTTTAAAAAAAACTGAACAAGCTTACTTGGTACGACAAAATGGAGAAGCAGAAGATAATTGCAGGACCCACCACTGCACTTTTCAAGATTTATTATTGACATTGACTGTGCCAAGAGTCAGTTCTGTTAAGTGAAATACTGCAAATATGTTATTTTAGTGTTCGGCTTTATGGTGACGCATTTGTACTGCAGAGTCTTGAATAGCATATTCTGTTCTCTAGTATATATTCCAGTATACTATCGTTCAGTAGTAAAGGTCCTTCCTAAAACAATGGTATTCCGTAGTTTTTCCCCTCTCTCTCCATCCAATTAAAATAAATTTTAAATAAATATGGAAAAAGAGTTAGTCTGCAGACTGCTATTCAAACAAGAAGTCTGTTCTCTAAGGTGACAATCTAATTCTAGAAAGCAGTGTGAAATGAAGCTAGTGTCTCTAAAAATATATTACTTTTCAAGTTACTCGATACCTTCACTCTCCCAGAGAAAATTTCCTGCTCTGGCTGATGGCCAAAAAGATTTTATAGTAAGACGCCATATCCTTTTGCCTTTCATTATCGAGGCTATATTTCATACTATTACAATGTAATCAAAATACTTCCTTTCTAGCCAATATTTGGCCGTAACACAGATCAACATTTTTTCCATTGGTATTTTTAAGTAGCTGCTCTGAAAAAAAATCATCATTGAATCTCAGCATTTCTTCGTTTTGCCTTCATGCTGTGATAAAAATCAAAAGTATTCTGTTAGATCTATGATGACTACCCTCAAAGGATTCTCAGGCTATAAGGTTTCATGAAGCATAAAATTAGAAAAGTGAAAGGGATTAAAATAATAGGTGAAAGGATAGTTTTATTTTTCTCAGCCCAAAATAGACATACCAGAATAGCCATTTATAGAAGTAACATAATCATAGACAAATAAGAAAAAACATTGATACATTTAAAAAACTTGCAAGAATTATTTGCTATTTGCTTTCTCACTTCAAGTTCCTCTACTGATTTCTGTGGAAAAGCAACAAAAAAGTAACAAAAAACCACAGTTCTGTTTTCAAAACAAGGTAAGAGAATCTCTACAGGACTTACTGGCCTTACTGAAGTTACGCAGTGCATGTATAATTTGTCTTTCTGGAAGAGGTGCATTTTTTGATCGTCACAAAGCCAATAGAGGGGTCTTCATGAGAGCTACAGTGTGTTGTGAAACCCCAGTAGACTATCACCTTTTCAGAATCCGTATCTGTTTGTACATATGGAAGAGATTTCAGCAGCTACATGCATATTTGCAAACAAGGAGCAGAATAAAGGAATCAGGAGTTCTGGACTCTAATAGTAGTCCTGGAATAGGACATGATGGTCTGGTTACAACCACCACAGCTAAGTACAGACTTGTCACAGTCTAATTCGTAGTTATTCATACATTTTGTTTTGCAGGCATAATGCCTCAAATAGTATTGGTGATACACTAAGTACAATATGAAACATAAGTTCACTGCAATAAATGTGAAGAATGACTAATTAAAGACTTTACAAAAACAACTAGTCTTAGAACTGAAAAAATAGGATCTTCTCAAAATTTAGAAGAAATACACCCAAGTATGTCAAGCACTATGCCTATATTTTAATTTCCAGCATGTACGTTTCAGTAGTCTTCAAAGTGTCATGCAACTTGCCCCCATTGTTGTTGGGTTTTATAGTTCTATTAAAGCAAGGCAAAGCAAAGAACAGTTCTTTATGGTACCATGAGTGAAATTCCCTTAGATTGACAGTCATGTGCCTTCCTCCTGAGAATATTATGCTAACCCTTGATTCACTGCAGAACAAAGAAACAAACAAAGAAACTCCACTGCCACTCCTAAACAAAGGTGCATATAATTATTTTATATCAAATATTACATCTGTGTTAACTTGCCACTGAAATCCCTTCTAGTTCAGATAACAGGTATTAAGGATTATCATTACACTTTTCACGACTTGAATGAAAATTTCAATGCCATGTTTCCATCTGAGAGATGCACCAAGTACACATGGAACGGGTAATGGAATAGTCTTAAAAAAAAAAAAAACAGCCCCCCCCCACCAGTATCTTTGAGATTTAATTTAAAATATTCAAAGTTTTTGATGCTTCCATTCTTAATGCCCACTTGAATCTTCAGTTTTACTGATTTTTAATTCAGTCATGGATTTAGTCATTGTTTTTTGATGAACAATGAGGAAAAATGCCTTTTGTTCAAAGAATCTTATCTTAGATACTTCCTACACGACCAAAAATTTAGAGGGGGATTATGTAACTAACTAGATGGTTTCAATTTTGAGTACAGGGGGAAAAAAGAAGTACAAAGAAAGAGTGTTTGTACTGTTCCATAAGTTTAAATGAGCAAACAAGAAAATAGATCCAAGAACAAGAAATATAATATGGAAGGCAGAAATAAAATGGTAAGTATGAAGCTATTCCCTGTGCACTGTTCACCAAACATTTCATGTATTAAGAACTTCAAATTGAGGGCAAACGTGTTCTACTTGTGGTAAGACAAGAAAAATCAGCATTACTCTATGGAAGTGGAGTACAGTCTAATTTAGATGCAACTAAATGTTGCAACTAACTGCTCAGCTGAGGCAGTTAAAAAAAAAAAAAAAAAAAAAGAAAAAGACTGCAAGAGGCTAAAGAGGAGGTACAACTAGTCAAAACTCCTAACTGTGTTCTAGTGGAAGAATAACCATCTTGGTAAATTACCTGGCAACACACTGAGGAACTTCCCTAGTCTAACTGACACTCCAGCAGCTCAGTTTCCATAGCCTGCTTTGATCTCCAAGTTGTTTTTGAAAACCAGACCGAATCGGAGGAAAAAAACACTTTATAATTAGATTCTGATGTTATGCATTACTGTGACTATCTTATACCGTGAAAGAGAAAACTTTGCGAATACCTAAAGGACAAAGCAGGGAGAGATGAAGACTCTTGGTAGACAGATGTAAAGGGTTATGAAGCCGCTTGATTTCTCAAAGAGATACTTGCCCTTTTGTGAAATGAAATTGCTGTTTCTTGAAATACAGGTTTTAAGAAAAGCGAAAAGGGGATAGCAGTGTTAATTGTTCTTACACACACACAAACAAAAAAGGTATCACTTGATTTTTTTACATAAATTACTAAAGTCGATTTCTAAAGCAGAATTCCCCATTAGTAATATAAACAAAAAGTATACAATAAAAAACTAGGACTAATCTGTCCTCTTGTATGTGGTAGTCGTCATATCTTCCCTACAATGTTCTACCTGTAGTTTAATTAGTAGAAATACATAAAGTACATTTCTGTTAAAAGAAAATATGTAAGCGTGTGGTTGGCACAAAAGGCAGTCAGATTGTGGTATTTTCTAAACCTGCTCCTGGGAAGCTCTGCACCTCAGTTTCATCACTTGTGAGCAGGAGATAAGAACAAGATTTTTGTTTACAACAGTGGGATTCCTTAAAGAAATGTCAAAACCAGATTGAACTAGCAAAAAAAAAATTCCAGTAAGGGCGGTGCCTAAGGCTTCTCTAGCATTCCTAAGTAGTCGCTGTTTCTTCAGTTCTTTCATTTCACCCATAAATAGCGTGTTTGTATGTCCAGTTTTCTTGTGCTGCCAATTCACAGAATGCCTTAGGCATATATGGGAAGATCCATGCACAGGGTCGGTGGTTCCTCATGTCTCCCACTGTCAGACATTTGCATTCCAAGAATCTTTATTAGGTGTGCTAAGAGAGCCTTTCTAAGGAATCAAAAGTTGCTTATTTCACCCCTGACATTCCTTATCTAAGGAAGCTATCGCAGTACTCTTCATAGGAAAACACAGATAAAATGCCCAAAGTGCAGCTTCAGTGTTGCCAGCTACCATTATGCAAATTTCAGTAAATATTAAAAGCAGACATTTCACTTTGAATTGCGGTAAGTTAGATACATTATTCTCATCTACATACCTTAGAAATAGCCCTGCATTTCTTAAGGCACCAAAAGGCAACCAGGCTATTTCCAGAATAATGTTTTTTGCTTCCAGCTTGTCTCTCAAACACTCTTGCTGGCTGCAAGAGCAATCTTAATAGAACACCACATAAACTGGGTGTAAATAGAACTTAAATTTAAGCGAGGACTTCTGTATCTAGACTACTATGCTTTTGTTTGCCCCATGCTTCTTTTAAGTGTATAAACCCTATTACAACACTGAGTCAGGTTTCAGGTTGTAATAATCCCTGCTGCAAATTTTAAGATTATATCTTTAAAAAAAAAAAAAAAGAAAAAAGGAAAATGTTTAGGTCAACTGAGATTACTGCAACTGCTAGTATCATTGCTGGTACAGAGTAAGGGGAATTGGCAAGGCGTTGTACAAACCAAAGTCAAGAACAGATGTGCCAGGCAACGTGTTTCATTTCAAAAATAAACTTCACTGAAGTTCATGGGAGATTCATGCCACGTACTACAAAAATTTTCTGAACATGGACCTTTCCTGAAAAACAGAGTTGAATTTTGTTTTCACAAAGATTAAAATTATCTTCTTCTCACTTGAAAATGGAGAGACAGTAGTCTAGACTGAATAACTGGCTCTAGGAGAAAAATTAACATTTTACATTAAAAGAACTTCAGTTCTTCTATTAAGATATTCAAGAAAAAGAGAGGAATCAAAGAATACAAAGAAGCTTTTCAGCAAGCGTGCTTTTTGTAGATCGTTTCCCACTTCTTAGTGTGTTATACTCTGGGATTTTGGATATTCATTCTATAACTTAAATATTAATCCACTGTTAGACAATACTCATTTTACATCAACAATATAAAAATACATGACTAGAAATAATATGCCCCATCAACCTAACTTTGACACTCCCTTTTCCACAAAAAGGCAAGGAATAGATACTTTTCCAAAGGTTACCAGAAATACCAAATTAGAGCTTTTCACGAAATTAAGTAAAGGAGAGGGAGGAACCAAAAGACTGCAGAACAATATTCTCCTGGCTATTCCCTTTGCTCTATCACGTGCAGAGCATTGAGTTGTCTCAGCCACACATTTGTACAACAAAAACAGATAGCAAACTGGACTTAAGTAGCAAATTTCCAAGCTCCTGAAGAACTCCATTTGTTGAAGTCAGAATTTTCATTTGCACCCTAAACCCCATAGAATTTTTCTGAATTAAGCATGAAGAACCCCATGCAAATTCTTCCTAAACTGAGAGGTTATTACAATACGGTTCATTTTCCGAAGGGTCTAAAGTTTAAATTTGCATATAATAGACCACAATGCTTTTTCCAGAAGCAGAAAAGTTACAGATAGCATTACATACATTCAGTCTAGAGATGTTTGCTGGGACAGCACCATCCACTTTCATGTCAACATTTAACTCCTTTCCGGTTCCTTTTTAGAAAGCAGTATTTAAGTTATAGGTGAGCAAGTTAATCTTTGAGAATCCCAGAACAGGAGAAAAGTGAACAGTTGTCGTATTATGAATAAATAATAGTGCAGCAAACCAGGATCATCCTTGGGATCAACATGGCCGTAGAGGTACATGCCACATTTTTGTTGCAGTTTGAACTATCTAGACATTACATAATGTAGCAGTCTTAAAATATGTAATATCAAGGAAATATCCACAGCTATAATAGAGCTTGCATACAAATATGTGCAGTGTCTTTTAGTCAGTCAAACTGCACTACACTAAAATCAGCAGAGCAGGCTATATAGTTAATCGAAGCAATAATTAATGAATTCAATCTGTGTTTAAAATGCAAAGTATTGAAATGCAGTCCAACCTTGTGCTGAAGGCTGACATAGTAGAGCAAGCCATCTTTCAAATAGGCAGAAGGCAGAGTAAGAGTCTGCTTTGAATCATGATGACTACATTTAGTTAAAAGCTACCTAAAGGTTACCCATCCAACACCATCCAGCTAGGGGAACTTTAATATTGCATCTTCCTTCTCAATCCAAAGCACATAATTTCTATCCTCAAGTCATATGCCTGAAGAACAGTCCTTCTGAGGACAAAAGTTGTGAAGGAACATAATATAGTGGGCCTGCTATAACTATAACTGCCTTCATTGAAAGCCAGTTCCTGCATCGGTGTATATAGGAATTTTCTGTGGGTTTTATGCCAGTCCTGGGGTCTGGAGTGACTTTGGCTGTAATATCACACTATGTAAGGTCACATGCATCCAATTTTCAGGTTGCCACTTACCTGGATTACAGTAACAGTGGTGTGTGCTCCATGCAACAAGAGATTAAGTTAATCTCATTTAGGTTGTGTTTTAGTTAGTTTTTTTTTTTGTTTTGTTTTGTTTTTTTTTAAAGTGAGGGCTTTAGTCAGTGATAAAGAAGTCCTCTGAGAATAAAGACAGATTCTAGGCTGAAACTCTGAATCACCAGCCTCTGAATTTGCAGTCAGTAGCATGTCCTAGAATTGCAATGCCTGGCATCTGTAACAATTCCCCAGTTAACTGCAAATCACCATCTCCACCTACTTCCTTTATAGGTAAAGTCCCCCAGAATTACCTCTCATGGGTTTTGTGGAAAACAGGCTTTTATAGATTCCTTCTGGCCATATGGCAAGCCTGAGGAAGCTCAGATAGAATGAACTCTCCTGTCCCAACCCTCCCTAATTAAACTTGAAAGCCCTCACCAACGGCAATGCAGAATTGCAGAAAAGGCAGAAAACATACAGTAACATTTACCTTTGTAAGGCTACAAGTGTTTTCCCTTATTCTTCACTGTACGAGACTCACTGTACCAACATCTCAAGCAAACCATACATTGAGAATTAAGCTGTCCATCTCTATTGTCCTAAGGGACAAAGGATTGGAATCTTTAGATCCAGCCAATATTGGTATTAATTAGTAATAAAGACTAATATACAAATGTTCTCTGCAGTATATAGGAAAGACATATTAAAAAAATTAAGTTCAGCATTCTACTTTGGATTATGTTGTACTGCTTCTTAACTGTGATTGAAGCTCTCCCTAAATTAACATCTGCAGAACTCCTTCTGGCAGAAGTGATTCACAAGCATCCTTGGGGAAACTATCCAATACAGAGAGAATAAGTATTTTCCCCTTTGAGTTTTTTCCTTTCCAATTTTGCTTCACTGATTACTGGTTAAGCGTAATCATAGTTTGGGAGACATAAAAATACACATTTAATAAAGAAAGCTGTTAAAGTGTAGAAGCAGAAATTAAGACAATTATTTACCCATTTTTTAAAAATCAGTTTGGAATATTATACCAATCTTCAACCAACTACATTATACTATACATAGTATCAAAATTAGATTTCTCATCTTTGTGCATGAGAGATCTCAAAGAAATTAGGGACATAAATCCCATTCATTGATTATCGCGGAATTTACTTTCTGAGGACTCTTCATGCAGCGACTGTGAGAATTAAATTTTCTATGGATTAGTCATTCAGAATTAAGGCAGATCCTTAAAAAAAAAAAAAAAGGTTCTATTTGCCCACTTTTTATAAATAACTTCAATTCTGCATAAGAACTTTCCTAAGGGATTTTTTTGCCTTTTTTTAAAACACTGATACACTTAGTAACTTTTGTTTATCTACTTGAGGCACATATCAGTTGATCATTGCAGGTTTTAAAAGGGTTTGGTTTACACTGCTTGTACACAGGCTACTTGATAAATAGCTTTGTCAGTTATCTTAATGTAAGTCTTTACAGTTTAAAAAGTAGAAAATTCTGCGTGAAGGAATCTAACTGGAACTAAGACTATGTTTTGCCATGAAGTATTTAACAGAAGCAGTTGATTTTATATATTAAGAATAGGAAAAATGAAATGCCACTTTTATACTTTACGTTGAATTTGTCAATTATCTACATAATTTCATTCCTGTTATTTTCTGAACTAATTGGTTCAGCAAGTATTTACATTCAGAACTAGCAGAGAAACATATTTCCAGGAAGAAGGGAGCTAATCAGAAAAGGTTTTGATGAGCTTTGCATTCTACTAAGTGGAACATCTGATACTGGAATAAGAATTCTAAGCCAGCACACTTTTTAATCAGCCTGTACTGGACAATAACAGAAATTTACTGTCAAACAGTTTAAAATTTATAAAAATTAACTTACATAATTCAAACTATGCATATTGTATTACTTCTTTTTATCCAGAACTATGCTTAAGCTGAAAATAAGTATGTCAATTCACTTATGCATATTCTTTGTTTAAATAATTTGGTTTTTGTTTAGGGAATAAGGTGGAAACTAAGTCAGTTGACACTCAAGCTTTAACTATGGATAATTGTCGTTAAGAGATCCACGTTTCTACTCCATGTCTGGGCTTAAGTATGATATTACAAATAATATCTCTGTTCCCACTCATGGTCTTCACAGTTCAACACAGGCATGTAGAATATCTAGCTGTACAATGAGTTACTGCAAGCAATTCTACCTTAAAAAAATCAAGAACAAAAAACCCCTTTTCTTCCTTCTACATATCACACGATGATTGCTTGTCTTAGACACTGAAAGCATTTATTTACCTGACTGATAACACAATATCTATTTTTGCAATGGTCTCCAACTTGTCAAAGAATATGAATACATGTCTACATACAAAAGAAAGAACAAGAATTTTCTTTATTGATTTTACAGATATTTCAGAGAACGTCTTTGCATTGTAACTGGCCCCGTTTTTGTTAAGTGAATGTTCTTGTTACACTAAACAACACGGAATTTATATTTTTGTTGAACTGGGTTGCACTTTGCTATCTTATTCCCAGGAGGAAACTGTGTGAGTATTGCACTCAGAACCCTTGGAAAAGCTTATTTGAATACAGCTTGTTTTCCTACATGAAGTGTGCTTTGACTCCTAGGTTTTTAGGGTGGGGTGGTTTTTTTTTTCCCTCCGTCTTAAAAGCAGAGCTGTCATAACACACAGGTACACACTAGACCAAAGAGACCCACCTTCTCTTTCAGAATCAAGTATCTGGAAAGCATATACCAGGATAATATGTTCTGACAGCATCTGATGCTGCACCTGGCCCCTAATTATCAGTGTATTAATATTTTAATACTCTGGAAGTTTTTAAGGCCAGGCTGGATGGGCCTCTGAACAACCTGATCTAGTGGGAGATGTCCCTGCCCATGGCAGGGGGGTTGGAACTAGATGATCTTTAAGGTCCCTTCCAACCCTGACAACTCTATGATTCTATGATTTTATCCATTTTACTAATACATCTCTGAGAAAAAAAGACAGTGGAAGAGCAAAATGCTGAGGATGCTAGATTGTGGCCAAATGTTAAACAGTCTTCTATGAAGCTTGTTATCAACTTGCAATTGTGAAGACTAGCCAAAAGGAGCAGGAGGCCCTCAGTTCATACTAGTTCAGTTGAATACATGCCTCAGCTACTCACAAGGCAACACAAGGTGGTCTTTCCATAAGCAATGATTTATTGTTGGGCCATGTGTTATCTCAGTGGCCACATTTTCTATGATATTAAAAGAATTCATAGTTAGCTATGGGTACCTGTTAGCTGTATCATAAACAAGAAATGGATTCTATTTGTCTAACCTTTACCCCTTGGCCACCTGAAAAGCACAACCTTATCAAATAAAAGGAGATAAACAAAAGTTGTTCACATATTATACAAGTTGTTTATAAAGCACTGAAATGCTCAGATAAAGGCACCTCATAAGGGCAAAGTCTTAATTATTTTTATAACGTTAATGCATGCATGGACTGCAAGTATACATTATTAATAAGATGGAACAATTAATCACTTTGATTTGAAGAGGCATGTTAGTGTTAGAGTAAAAGAAACATGTCTTCATAACAGACTTGTTGCAGAAAAATTTTAGCCCTCTACTTGCTTTGACCCACAGGTAGCTGAAAAAACCCCTGGTGTTTTAGCAGTGATTCTACCTGCTAATTACGTCCAACCCCCAAGCATTTTAACTTATTACCCTTTCCCACAGGAAGTCTGACCTGTTCCAGTTCACACTACTCCTAATCTTGAGTTGTGTATTCATCTATACCGAGTAGTATCACACTAACTGTAGCTTATTACTTATGGAAAATAAGGTTCTTGGAGTCCGGTCTATAATAAGCACTTTGAAATGGAGTACTTCAGTACATCAGATAAGGTACTTCTATACAGGCATTTTCCCCTTCTGCAACTTAAAGATATCTTTGTATATACAGGTGAAATTATCTCTTTGAATTATTCCTCTTGAACAGGCTTCTTTCATCATTATTTCCTTTGAACATCTCTCCCACACACCCTAAAAAGTTACCCAGAATCTCCGTTTATTTCTTCCTTCCTTTCTACGAGCCTCACTATTGATCAGAGTGATGGGATTCACTGCAGGGAAGACTTTCAGAGGGTTCACAGAAATAATAGGTCTATTTGCTGCTGGTTTTGCACCACCCACCTCAAAATGTGAGCACAATTATACAAGATATAAAACTAAAGCACTGCTATTTCTTTAACTTTCCTGCTCTCTATCCATCTCTGTGCCCAGGGAAGGAAATACAGATGTTATGGGAAGGACCTACTCTCTTATTTTCATATGTGACAGGGAGTAGGTGGGCAAGGGAATTTCTTTTACTCCTTCCTTTACCTTTGCATGGGCTTAAAGGGCAAGCTCACGGCCTATTAAGTGGACTGTAAACGTAGATCATTTAAGAGAGCCATATCAAACTAACACTTGTTAGAAAGAACTCACTTTCCAGATGGGTTCTAGAACTAATAAAATAAGCTCAATATGCACTGCTGTTTAACAGTGTTTCTTCTATGTTTGGTCTATTATAAGCTTTTAGCTTATACCCTTCTCTACCTCCCTCAAAGTCCTGTCAGCTCCAATTGCATGAACTGAAGTCTAACATTTTCAGTCATCAGCTATGACAGAGAAGTCCTATTTGTTCAATTTCATCATCCAGATCTCTAAAGGTAGCTTTCACATTGTCAAGAAAGCATTTAGAGAGCACATTTCAGACATGACAAAGTTTTTTATTAGGAACGAATTTTTAAAGCATCAGATTTCAAAGTGATAGCTGTATTTACTTAATTTATATTTATAAAGTAACATATTGCATCTTACAAAGATATGTCCTGCTTAAGTAATGTTATTAAACTGCTGTAATTACCCTTAAGAAACTTAAACAATCCCAGATGTGGTATTGCCTTTAGGCAAATGAGCAAACATGTCAAAGAATATGAAGCCTATTTTAAATGGGATTTGGAATAGCACTGCATACCTGTTGAACATTGGTAAGTAATGATGCCAGAATTACTGACTCCAAACACTTCTCTCTATGAAAAGCCTCACCACTCTGTTTCTCTTCAAATTTCAGTACAAATAAAATAGCCCACTCCTAAAACATGAGAGTTCGTTCCCACCTCTGTTCTACTTTGCCTCTAGATTTAATTTTAATTTTCACAGATCGGCACTTTTAAGTAGTCCATGACAAGCAGATTGGTAATGTATTCTGTCACTGTCAGGCTTCTTGGCTGTTGATGCTGTGCACAATACTGGAAAGGCCCAGAGATGGTATATAAGATTTATACAAAGAAATGCTGAAACACTAAGTAAAAGCAGCCTCTTGGAATACTGCCTCTGGCCCCGTTTCAGCACCACTTTTGTTGGAAATCTGTATTTTAAAAGTACTTCAATTAAGCTTAGTTTTTAAACTAAAAATGTTTAACATGGATAAAGTTAGTGTAGTGAAAGAGCTTTCTGAAGACATGTGGTGCCTAGTTATTTTAGAGTTCATCCAAGTTTCATTCAATCCCTATGTAAATAAAAGGCACACGTTCTTTTTATATATTTTTTCATTATGCAGATAGCAACACCATTTTCCTTATTTTAGAAGAGCAATTTTTATTAACTTACTTTTAAGCTTCTCACATTAGGTGTCAAGCATAGAATCAGTTTAAAATGTACTTTGATAGCATTTTCTTCTAATCTCTGAGTCTTTTTATAAATTGTTAATAAGTTATTTATTTATGGACCACTAGCAAGGAACTTTAGATCTGCATTCTTTTACTGAAAGGCAGACAGAGCAGAGCAAAAGAATAAAGAAGTGAACTGAGATACTTTGAAACTTTCAGCAATGTAATCAGAAATACACCAAGACAGAGACATTGGCATTCACAGATAGAGAAAAATAAAGTAACTGTGCTGGAATTGTCTTCCTAATTCCAATTTGAAAGAGCAGTCCTAGTTTCAACATCTATACCATTGTTTTTACAATTGCCTCTTACAACATCCATCTTCATGCACCTAACAGGCTTTATTCTTCCTATTCTCAGGATGGAAAACCAAAAAGAAAGTATGCAATTTTCTAAAACAACCAAAAAAGATCCTTCAGCTTAAACTTTCAGCTAAACTTACAGCTCTGAAGAAAGAGAGCCTGGAGATGCACAGAGCCTGTATAATAAAGATGAGGAAATGCATGCACCATGTAGTCAAAACTATTATACAAGCACAAGAAAGAAATGTAAGAATAACCTCAGTGTCCAGGATCTATAGATCATCCTTGGGGCTTTTACAAAAAACAAACAAGCAAACAGTTCGTGTCCCCTCCAGCCACCCTCCCCACACAACCACACCTGCACATTCTTGATTTTAGGTCTTTGAATATTCATTTTGTAACATCAATGGATTCCTCAGCCTAAATTCTCTAGCAATCTGTTTATTTTATAAGACTTTCATAAATTATCCTGTTACCACAATCTGGACTTTGTAAAGATCATTTCACCTAGGAAAGAGCCTGGCTCTCCATACACCCATTTTAAATACTGTACTCTATGATTTTAGCCAATAAAGCAAGAAAAAAAACCCACCATCCAAACAGAATACTTGGTTATCACATACTACAAGAGTCTTCTAAATGCTGTCCTTAAGAAGCATGATGACAAATAATAAAGAATCTTCTTTCCAATATCCTGTGGTTCTAAGGTAAAAATATTATAAGTATTACTTACGAGTTAAGAAAATTGATGCACTGCTAGCATTTCTCAGATGTTCCACACTATTTTTTAAAGCAGATGGGTACATGATCTGAATGTACCTGAGGCCTTAACTCCATTGTATGTTTTCCCCCGATGCAGAAAATCCTAACAGCGTGGACACTCATTGACACAAAATGAATGGAGAATGGAAAAGAAAATATTTGAAAGATGCACATTGTCTACCTAAAACCTGCAGGCCACAAATTACTACAGGCAGCCGCTGCAATGGCTTAACCATTTGCAGTAGGGTATAAACCCTCCCTTCCCCAATAAATCCCAGTAGTCCAGAGCACTGTTCTAAGACAAACAGAATTAAGAAGCAGTTTCACAAGTCACTGAGGTAACTTTCAACATTACATTCCAGATCTTCTCCAAAGGAAACTAAAACTCCAAGGATGCCTGGAGATGGACAGGTCTTATCTCAAATTAGCAAAAGCAAACAAACAAAAGACATAGGAATGGCATAGCATGGTCCAATAAACCAAGAATATAAAAGGAAATTAATGAGAAGAGAAGAAGGGCTAAAAGAACAACAAGGCCAAGACTGCAAATAGCTATTATTTTGACTTATAAATGAAGAAAAAAAAAGCAAAAGAAAGAAGAAATTATTGATATAAGGTGGAGTAAGAAAAAATATTCTTGTGAAAGGACAATATTGAGGATGTTGACATATTTTCATATCTATAGATGTTATATCTTAATTTGAATGCAAATAAAATACTAAATGACAACTCATTACTGCTAAACAGATTTCTGAAATGAATGTATTACCAGATTAAAATAGCTAACAACATTTTTCTACTTACACTCAGCAGTATTACACATGCTGTTTATACTTTCAGATGATCTTCAATGCTCCATACACAGAAAAACATCCAGATCTACAAAGACAACATTTTTGCCCAAGGAACTCCTTAAGTACAGGAATTTTCCTCCATTCTTAACAAGTACTCTCTCTTTGCGGAAGACTAATAAGAAGACAGATTAGTGGGATTCTACTCTGAAATGATTAGTAGAAGACTACTGTGCATTCCTGTATAAAAGTATGTTTATTAGGCAAATTAGTTTCATAAAGAAAACCAGTCAGACTATGGGGAAAATGTAAGGAAAATGTTTATATTCAGGAGCAATTTAAAAACTTACTCCATAAACTATCTCCCTTAGGAAATAAATATAAAATATTCTGGAAACACTTATTTTTACAAAAGGTTGCATAATAAAAAAGAACTAGTCAAATACATACCTTGTCCTTAACACTACATTTGATGGTTTCTTTGCTTATAATAAGATTCTGCAACTTCGTTTTCCTCAGCCTTATAAGAACGGTAGCAGGCTAAGGCAGCATTCTAGCTGTTGTACAGGTTGAGGACTTTGGATAGTTTAGCTCCAAAAAAAGTTATGAAAAGGGAAGAAAGCCAGTTATAAAGATTATTGGGATCCAGAATAAAATGTGATGCATAGAAAAACAATAACATGCTATAAGGTCAGAAATACTTAAGTAGTTTCTTTTGAAGGCCTTTTGCTCTGCCGTAGATCACTTGGATGAACTCATGGCCACTAGTGCTTTTACTGCCTAAATATCAGCTGTGCTCATTACTAGGCTGGAAAACTTCTTGGGTGCTGGGAAAAATACCAATTTAGTCAGTGCTTTTCTTGTCACCATTAAACTAGTGTTATTTCATCCTGACTTTAGGAACTATGGCTTCTGGTTATTTTCTTCCCAGCTGAGACAAAAAAAAAATGAAAATCCCAATTGTTCTCTACTTTTATCACACCGCACAGAGTTTCAAAAATATTATTTCCAGTGGCTATGTTATTGAAACTGGCTTTTCTGGGAAAAATCAGAACAACTGAAGCCTGTTTTCTGCAGATTTTATTGCTATGTCCAAATATACAGACTGTGGTAATCCTGGCTCATACCCCTATTTGCATCTCCTGTTTCAGCAAGTTTTGCATGTGCTAAGTGGCTTGCTCTTATGCCTCACAGACCAGTTAAGTGTTCAGCCTGTTCTATAGCTCTTCTTTTGGCAATAACATTAATATCCATTCCTACCTCCTACCTATTCATCAGTTTTCACAAAACTTTTAATATCTTTTACACCTTTCCCCCTCCGGGCCAGTTTCTTCAGAAAACACTAGATATTTAAATCTTCCCAATTCTTACACGATTATGCTCCAAAGAACTTTTTTTAAAGGTATTGCAAGTCAGAAAAGCAGTTGTATAAGTACAGTGCTTTAGAAAATTAGATTCATTTTATTAGCAAAATACAAGAGATTGTCAACTAGTATTATATCACTGGTGTTTTGCTATTTTTTTTAAACTATATAAAACTCATATTTACAGAAATATTCCTGAAAGTGGCATAAACAGCAAGCACTCTTCACTTGCTCCGCAATACATCAGTGATTTTAAATGGGCTGATATTTTTCCACTGCAGCATATTAGCTATTTACTGGATATTCAGGATATACCATAAAACTCCCTTTCAGCTCCAAAAGAGGGGGACTGATGTGCATGGGTGATGCTATTTAACTGTTTAGAAGTTCCTAGTAATGTTATTATAGTCTAGAATCCACTACAAAATGTTCTGCATTCTTTCTTACCTTCTACAGGGAAGAACCCCCTCCTTTCCCCAAGATTCAGAGATAGGACTTTGGAGTCTCACCCAAACAGCACGCAAGTATTCGCCGCGTCCTTACGCGGTTAGCACAGTCTCTTCACCACTGAATGAGTCTTGGCTTCTGTTCTACGGGCTCCTCAACAGCTAAAGGTCTCTATACTTCCCCCGTGTGCGGCTCGGCCCTCAGAAGAAATCCAGCCTGCGAGAACCCTGCCCGTGCTGTGTGCGAGAGACCTCTTCAGCCTAGGCAGCGTCATTACAGAAAGGTCACGATGCAAAATTGTATTGACTTCCAAAATTAATAGTTTTTAAGGTACAGCTGCCATATTTTTCCTCTCTTGAAGATCCACAATGAAATGGAGACTAAAGGGAAAATGTATTTTTATTGGAAACTTTGGAAAGGTAATTTTTTCTTAGCAAGTAATATGTTTTCTTTAAGTATATTCACAAATTTGTGTGCTGTTGCCATCCAGAGAATTATTAATATTTATTAAATACAACAAATTTGAGGGTGGGCCATGAAAGTGTAACCAATTGACTGTCAAGGAGCTTTGCAAGAGATTGAGAAGTTGGCACGAAGCATATTTGCTGTGATTCAGCAGTGGTTGTATCTGCAGAATATTAACATAGTACAATTATGGATCTCAAAAAGGGAAGTAACCCAAAAGTTCCAAAATAATCGATATTAATGAGATTGATTAACAGTACACTTGATTTTAAAATCATCTACTATTTTGTCACTTATGTTCACATATGAGAAACACTATGTTTCTCATAACTCATTCTGCTCAGTGATTAAGAGCTGCCTTCTCATTTAATGATTCTGCAAGTGTTAAGATTCAGAAAAGCAGAGTTTACATTAAAGTTTAAAGAACATAATGCTTTTTTTCTAGATTTCTTGTAAACATCTTGATATTAGGAGCCTCTGAAATGAATACAACAATGATGTAAAAGACATAAACAAAAAAACTTCCGTAGCTTGTACATAACCCCCTAGTTCAGTTGATTTTTATGTATAGTTCTGGAGTCATATCACTGAACTAAAGACTGATGTTCTGCCAGATAAAATAAGAGCAAAAAGATACTGAAGTATTACAACAGTGCATCTTTGCTATCAAAACACTGCAACGTCATTGCTGCTGTCAAACTCGCCTAAACTGTCTATGCTGTATTTCATAAAAGAAATCGACAACTTCTAATCAGTTCTGATCAGAACTGTACTTGTACCAATGTCAGGAAATACAGAGTATGCGAGTCTGATGGCATCAGTGAGGCTTATTTGCTGTGTTATCAAAGTAAACTCTTGTTGACCCTAGGCTCTATGTAGCGGGTGTTTAGCAATTCTGTTTTTAGAGATCCTCCATGCCTATGTGCTGCCTATTCTAAGATAATTGTCATCCCAAAAAATACACTTTGAAACTCGGTAGGACTGAAATATATGTTAAAGTGTAATAGACTGATGGTGACAAAAACATTCAAGCCAACAGAAACACTGTTTCGTTCTTGTAAAACAGTATTGCCTACGAACTGACTCTCAGTACCATAATAGTCTTATTAATGACTTGGTAAGTAGCACCCTATAAAAAAAACCCCTTTGTGTCTCTTGCTTTCTTAGCAAGAAACTTTGTAAGAAAGTTTGCTGTTCAAGTAACGTAAGTATGGATGTTATCAAAATTCAAATACCAGAAAAACCTAAGTTCCTTTGAAGCAATATATATCATGGTGACTTCTCACCTGCAAGAGGGGCAGTTTAGATTTTTTTTTCTTCTAGTTGCATTACCTGTGGATATGAGTTGGTAGGGCAAATCTTTCTCTGTGTGCCATCTATTGGCACAGAGATTGGGGAATGGGTGGGATTCACCTCACCTACTATAACAAACTAACAACAAAGTGTTTAGACTGAAGTATTTGCCTTAAGTTCTCGTCAATGTAGCAAACATGTGACTCTTGGTAGACGTGGTTCTCCCCAGTGCCTGCAGATGGAGTCTAAGATGACTTGGTCAGGTTAAATAGCTAACCTACAGATGGGTAAAATTAAGTGAAAAGGTCTTCAGTATTAATTAATAGTAACTATTTTTTTTCCATAAGGGTGGTTCCTCTGTCTGTTGCTACTACTCTGTTTTACAACTCAAAAGTATCAGTACCATTATGTTAGCTGTCATATTCCCTAACGCAACAACAACAACAACAGAATTACTCAAGTTAACAGATTGTGTTGCCCTAGTATCCACATCGGTACCACTGGCAGGCTGCTATATATTGAGAGGGGCAAGGAAGGATCTATGAGAAGAAACGTAAGAAGGAGGATTCACTGCCTGTCACAATTGTGCGACTTCTACAATTCTCCTTTCCTGCTTCATGGAACTCTCAAGGAGAATGAACAACTGGAAGGCTTTTGCACCCATAACTGTGATTCTTGTTCTTTTTTCCCCAGCAGATATTAAAAAAAATAAAATAACAAGCAACTATTAATGACATGACATGGCTGTCATATTGCTTGATGGGCATTACAATTTAGGCATTACAACTGTACTTTCAGTGTAAGCTTCCTGACCTGTTGGCACTATCTCTCCCTGGAGATATTTTCTACAAAGTAACTTTTCACTTTGGAATGAAAGCACATCTTGCCATAACCTGACTTTTCAAAACTGTACATTTTAAAATCTTGTTGACAAAGATCTAAAATCTTCAGACCGACAACTTTGTTTATTCCCTTTTCAAACCTGTACCAAAAGGTACAGATTTTAAAAATATGTGAAAGACTGATTTCAAAGGAGAAGTTCAATTATGGTATGTATGAAGACACAAGTGATGGACAGGAATTTCTAAGCTTGCATAGCCGCAAGGCCTATCCATGTGACTATCCACAAGTAATCAGGGGGAACTTAAGGCAAAATATTAGTAGTTTCAAAGTGTTGAAAGACTTCACAGCAAAAGATATGAGGAAATTTAAAGCACAACAAGTGTTACAGGCAAGTGATTGCTACATTCCTTTAAGGAAATGTTGAGAACTTTAAAAGAATTATGTAGTCTTTGGACGTAACTAAAGAACCTTACAGGAAGTTCTGAATGAGGAACTACAAATTCTATCCTGTCCAAACAGGACTTTTTGGACAAAATTTTCCTTTGAGGATATCAATTATGCTCAGTTGACTTTAAATCAAAATAGGTTGTGAGGAACTATTAAACTAGAGGTATAATCTACCTCTGTGTGTGTTAAGCAATCATATTAGCATTAAGGCTCACACCTGTACAGTGGCAAACACTGTCTGTGCAGTGCTGGTTGACCTTAATTTCTATTAGCTTTTGAAGGAAAGGAAGACAGCAGAAATTATTATGAGTCATTCAGCCCTCACTGATACTGTGAATGTAGTTTTTCTAACTGTTATGAACACATGATAATAAATGACCTAAACCAAACAAACTTACACAGAAGTTACTTTTATGTTTTGTCATTGAACAAAAGCAAATGCACGTAAATGTCACTACAAAGTACCAAAAGAAGTTTTGAAATGGGGACCATCTTAATGTCTTCTGGAAATGTCTTACACATGAGGATATTTGATAGATTTAAGTTATCTCACAGTATAGACCCCAAATCCCATTGGTGTGGGGCTTGGGGACATTCTAATTAATTGACGGTAAAAACTGTATCAACTGCCTGATACATGCTCTTCAGGGGCAAATTGTGAACTCGTTCACCTAGATTAATGAGGTAACAGTCACACAAAATGAGATTAGAGCCAGTTCTATTCCTAATTTTGCCATGTTGAACTTCATTTCCCAAGCAGAAAACAATGAAACACTCTAAGAGAACCAAAGAGGTCAGAATCTGTTATTCCATGTGCTTACTAACCACTGCATGATCCACTGCTCTTATGTGACTACCTCTAAGTGGGTCCAACGTGATACCTGTCCTTAGGTATCTTCCACAATCAGAAGATGAAGATATCCAATGACTTAGTTAAAAAGGCAGGCGCTTACCTGACATCAGGGACTGGGTTGCCAGCAACTCTGCATTCCAGCAATACTTTGTTTCCTTCAGCAACTTCCTGGCTCCGGAGCTTCTGAGTGAATTGAGGTGGTGAAGGTTCATTCTCTTCCATGTTGATGAAGGGGTGGCAAAGGACCATTTCGCTCTGAGTGATGCTTTCCCTTTCAGAAAAGTGTTCATTCAGATGAACTCCAGATAATTTTGTCTCAGGCTCAGGCTCTTGATGTGGCCTGTCAAACTCCTGGTTCACTGAGGTACTTACAGCTGGTTGTTTCTTTTTAGGAGACAGGTATCCACTGTCTGGAGAAGAGGAGTCCCCATCAGGACTTCGACCTCTTGTCTTTGCTGCCTGTCTAAATATAGATGACAATTCCTCTATGAATGTGGCAGCTTTGTCACACAGCTTGTTCCTGAAAGGAACTTCTCCTTGGGATGCCGATTCGGAATTTGGGCTTGTCTTGGGCATATCTGGGCCATCTTTTTCTGAATGTCTCAGGCTTCTAACAAAGCTGGGACTAGCAGTTAGCAAAGGTGAGGTGCTTGCCTGCCTCCTGGAAACTGTGACAAAACTACTTGCTGTTTGAGGTGCAGTGGATTGCTCTTTCTGATTCCCTGGGAGAACATGACTTGCAGCAGATGAAGTCAGACTGCTTGCTTGAGGCCTCTGTAAAGCATCTTGCTCATGCAGTTTGGTATCTCTGAAAGAAAGATTTTCTGAAGTGCTAGAAAGAGCGGTGTTGAAATAATGAGTAAAGTCTGGTGATGCATTCTGATCCTCCTTCATGGAATTAGCAATGGCTTCCTGAGCTATGTCAAGGCTCTTACATATCTCCTCCTGGGTAAGGAAGGCAGAAAGTTCATTTGAAAATTCCCCGTTCTGTATGTCCGGTAGGGAATCATAGAAAAATTCATGGTTGGATGAAGCTTCTGACATATTTTCAGGATGTCCCTTACTGGTGCCTCTCTCTGCACAGTAAGCATCCTTCAGCATTAAAGAAAGAGGCAATGCCTGGCCACAGCTTCTGTCTTGCATCCTGGAAGACAAAAATACAATTCCTTAACAAAAAAACTTGTCAATAAAAAAACCCCTATTATATCGTGCTTCTCATAAGCTAGACATAAAACTGGGAGTAACGCAGAACCCAACAGTGCATGAAATACTTACCGTAAAACTTGGTTTCTGTTAGAGTGCTCCAGGGCTGCAAATTGTCTAGGTGGAAATTAGAGCAGTTAGGAGTCACTTTTCTCATGCGTCTTCCTTCAGAACTATGAAGCCATCGTTTGTCTGTACATTGCCCAGCACAAGTTCAATTCCACTGGAGCAATATGAGTGATTCTTTATTTCACATCTGATTTTTCATTTCACAACAATGCTATTACACCTCACTTATTACGATTTTAGGCTTATGATGATTTGGGGAATATATTTACTTTTCTCTTTCCCATAACACTGCCTTCCAGACACCAAACCATCAAATACCAAGAGGAAAACATTGTTTTAGTTGAAACCATTATGATACTCTACACAAGGATGTTTGGATTAGAAAATCCCGTTATCCTTTCTGTTTAACGCTGATAATGTATTTAATATTATTTCACTTCTTGTGTTAATGTTTTTAACTTTTTACTGTTCAATACAATTTAGTAGCACTTTTTTCAACACAGGTAAGTGGAATATCGAACTACCACATGCTAAAATTAAAACACTAAAGAAACAGATTTCCCAACCTATGTATCATGCTGTATCATGTAAGCATATAATGCATATTCTGTACCAGTTTAACAAAGTACAGAAGCATCTCTACATCTCCAGTTTTCCCACATGATTTTAGAATGAGGATGAGTGTTCTCTGCCTCTGTAAAGCCAGTAAGAAACAAGACATCAGAGAAACCGCTCTTTTCCCAAGGGAATGTTCTGCCTGAGATTCTCCTTGAAATTTTATCTTTCCTGCTGGTCACTAGATTGTGGGCGATCTGATCTTAAAAGTAATTGCTGCTTCTGAAAATCATTTAATTAAGTTGAATGTCAGTGGTTTCAATTGCACTTGAAAATTATCTTCTGATAATTTCTATGAGATTAATTCTGCACAAGATTTTAAAAAATATTCTATTTTCTCTTAATGGTCCAGAGTATTTGTTCACTGATAGACAGGTGGCTTGACAGTCATGAGATGCACTCGGATGTATTTTACATCAGCTTGTGCAAGCTCCAGTTACCTTTTGTCACTTCACCAGGGCTTACCCGGTATGCAGTCATTAACTGACTGATAGATTATTGGAATTCTTGGCCTGGCACATGCATCTCTTGATATGCCTGCTGTCTTGCCAATAGATTACAACTAAACACATAAAAGAGAAGTGTAAGGGAACCAAAGCATTTTAGGATTTGATATATGTTTTTATAGAATACAGTCATAGGCTTATTCTTTGCTGGGATTACATTATTCTGTCCTTCCTTTTATCTGTGTTTACAGGGCAACAAATTTAGCAACCATGCCAATCTCTTGTCAACAAGATCTAAAAACGTACATACAGTATAACTGATTACCACATAGCAGGGTTAAAGAATGAACCTGAGAAGCCAAGCAAACAGTTGGTCTAGAGGCTCAGCTGTTAAGGCATAAACTGGATGAATGCAAGGAAGCCAAGGGTTAAACCTGGAGAGTTTCTGCCTCCTTAATTTTAGTTATTTTTTAAACCTTTGTATTCAAATGAACAAAGGTGTTAGTTTACTATTTCGATAACTTGAAAATATCTGTGCTTCAAATGATATCATTATTTAAATCTGATTCCTACTGATTCCTAGCTTGCTCGTGTCTCAAAGTGATACATTACATACTCAGATAAACTTCTCTGACTTCTAACACCAACCTGCTCTGGTGTTTCAATGGGTTATGGGTCAGAGGACAATTTCACCTATTGCTAGACATCCAACAGGATGATTTAAATGAATGCATTATGAATTAGCATATCTCCTCCTAATACTGTTTTATTATTAGAAAAACATAATGGCTACATATGTCATGATTTTCAAAGCCCAGTGTCTAAATGTAGGTAAATCAATCTGTAGCAGAGTATTTAGATAAAGTCGATGAATTTAAACATATGCTGGTTATTGGCAATTTCTAACGCTGATAAGCCTTCTTGGGAGAAAGGCCTGGTGCCTAAAAATGGATTTATATGTCTAGCTTTAGACAGCTGAATGGAAGCTTCCAGTATAAAGACTTTTTTTTCAGCCACACTGTAATGTGTTTTTTCAGCCACACAAACACACTATTCTTTTAGAGCAACTCGTAATCACAGTGAACTGAAGTATTGCTAACCCTATCAAGTACGACATAAGATCATAATTAAAAATTTCAAACGCTATTTCTAGCTTGTCCAAGTAAGACTACAATGTATTTATAACAGTTTTCATCATCGTTACTCATTAGGTAACCTGCAAAGCCATATACTATATCATTTAAAGACACAAACATAAAATACAATGTTACGTGCAGATCATTATTTAGCTACACTTCCACCATTACTACTTATAAACTATTTATGGGGTCCTATTTGCTATATATTTAAAAATTACTCACACGTAAACACACATTTTAATATCATGCTGTTTAAATATTTATTCAGAAAATAATATAGATGCTCTAAAGAATAATATGGTAAATAGTAAATTCAAAATGTACTAGATTACAGTAATCTCGGAATAATTAATCAAATTAAGGTATTCAAGAGATCAATAATGAAATATGAATAACCCCAGAAAATCAAAGGGCTCATTTCAAGAAAATATAAGCATCTTGAATTTGTGGAACCTGTCCAATGAAAAATTATTACTTAAAAAATATGACCCAAAGCCAATCTGTTCAAAGGAATAATATTAAGGAATAAATGTATCTACTAAGATTTTTTTAAAACAAAAAACACACATATTTTTCCTCGGAATTTTGAAATCCTGCAAAATTACCCCCAAAAGTACAATAATTAAATTTAGCAGAAAATATAAAACAGACCTTACAGTTAATAGGCCAATATGAAGAGTCTCAAGTATAATTAATAGCGGGTAAAGTTGCTTTTTTTCCTTCTTTATCTAAGTAGGCTTAACGTTGCTCCGGCTATTCACTAAAGATTGCTTGGTCCTCAGTAAGCATTGAGAAGACTGTGGCCTGTGTGTTACATCTGTCCTCCGTGACTATGTAATTCTTACCCCACTCGTCTATATTTGGTAACTGAACTCATGTTTCAGCAGACTGCCGCTATCTGGAATTCCAGTAGAAGCAACGTTAGGCCTGGAGGTGGCACAAAGTTCTGTGCACTTACTACTCACTCAGAAATTCAGAGAACTGAATCATTTAAATGAGCATTTTTTGTTGTATTTAACACAGTATTTAGGCTGTTTTTAAATATTATTCTGGAATTTTAGGATGTGATTTTTGCTCATTATTAAAGTGCCTACCTCCACAGGTCATAGAAAACACAGTGTGTGAAAGTTGATTTTTTAAAAATAATGTCTTTCTACAGCATTTTTTCTTAACAGATTTTTAATTTTTTCAACAAAATTAACTATTTTTATAAAAATAAATAAAATAATTGTCTTTTTCTATGAAAAGTAGTTTAAAATTAATAGCTTCCTTGTGTACCTTAAAATCTTCCAGGAAAAGAAAAAAACATGCAATCATAGAATCATTCAGGTTGGAAAAGACCCTTAACATTTTCAGAGTTATCAGCAGAAATGGTACATCTTTTTGTAATAATAGAGAATTATTAATCCGTAACCATATATTAAACTGTATAAATAAATCTACCTACTGAATTTTTACACCTCAAATGAAGTAATCATATGATCAGAAAAGAAGTATCTCTGTCAGAAACGACACACAAAATCACTGGAAAACATGTATGCTTTAAAAAAACCCCACAACTCTGACGCAGGTATTAACACTGAAACAATCAAAATGCATTTCTGGTTTCTATAGCCTTGTAGAGTGTAATGCGTAACACAGTCAACTCCCCTTTACTGTCTTTGCTAAGGAAGTACTTTCACCTCATTAAGAACTCATGTGAGAGTTTTGTCTCAGGGAAGAAAAAATTTCTGTCCAAGGGAACACTTCTGCCTTTTCAGGCACGTAATTTCCTTTGATACTCAGTGAAAGGAAGAAGTAAACATGAAGAGTGCTGGTTTAATGTACAGACTTTATCACATAATTTCCAGAAATAAAAGCAATGTGTGGGTAGGATTGTTTCTACCAGATTGCAGCCTATTGGGAGTCAAATTCTCTCGAGTAGATAGGAGAAATTGTAGCTCCAAATAGACATTACAGACCTCTGTCCCTTCTGCCAGTGTCCATTATACCTGTTCTCTGATTCAAATTAATTTTATGGGCTGGCACTTGTTCTTAGCTCAAGGTCTTATAGATATTGCCTTGCATTTTTTACTAAAGTTTATTCCTTGGCAACAATGGAAGTGCAGTGGACTCACTGTTGTGACAGAAGTGCACAAGAGACCCATAGCTCCCTATTGGTCCCAGACCATGTTTAGGTGTTAACGAGTGCTAGTATCACACATTTTATTTCAGTGGTTAATGTAGTATCTTTCTTTGCATCTTCATACAGGCAATTACTTTCCCCTCATCAGAGCTTCAACAGATTCACTGTTGGATTAGGAATACCTACTTAATTCACAATGTATACAAACCCCATTCTTAGGGCTTGGGATCCTTACCGTGTTGTAATGAAATTAACAAAAAGGATTTTATTTCAGGTCATTTTACAGTCATTTCATTGTGTCAAATAAGAATAGAATCATCATTCTAAAAATTCCAGGCTAAAAACTGTACACAAAAAAGGAGCTGGTCATCTAAGAGTTAACCACTAATTTTTAAGCAGTCACCCCACAGGGTGGAATCCAGACCCTCTGTCAGGCACGCAGCCTCTCCACCAAATGCATAAGAGTTAGCCACCTTGGAATGGGAGTCAAAAACAGCTTGCACATAAACAGCGAACAACTGCCTTGGGCTATCTTCATCATTTTCTATGGGGAGGGGGTGGATGAAATCCTGGTTCTGGGAATCATATGTTTAAATTTTTGCTTCTGGGAAGAAAATATATCTGCCTGGAGACACCTGCAGAAGTCATTTTTAAAGGGACTGAGCTTTTATGAATACAGTTAAACGCTGGTGATTTGTGTGAATCAGGTATGCCTATTACTTTTTGTACATCATGATAGAAACATTTTCCCAGAAAGTGAAAGATCTCTGTTCCATTTATTCCTAGTGGCTTCAAGTGTTAATGAAATACTCATCATAACTTGCAAACTTACTAGGGCAAGGTTTTATACAGCTCTATTAAGCCATGAACAAATTTTCCCAATGTCATTCTACTAAGATTTAGGGAATACTTATATCCTTTGACCTGTGCTGAATCTTTCGGAACCTTACTTAATTTTTGATCAAGACCTTCCATTTTTATTGCAAAAATAATGTGTATGCTCCTTTACAAAGGTGGTAGACATCAGTAAATCACTATAAGCAAATGCCAGAAGGACTAAAACTTTAGAACAAATACACATTTTGAAAGATAAACATGTGCAATAATATGCAATGATGTAATAATTCAGCATTTACATGTAAAATATAAAAATTAATAACATACAAAGAAGATAAAGGCTATTATGCCTGATATGTTCACTTCCTATTGCAGTATTTTGGCAAATTCAACTGATGAACAGAACTCCACAGAGATAATACTTTTCACTACCAATAGATTTGATGGAGCATAGCTAGACTGGTCTCTTGAAACCTTAACCATAGCTTCTAATACTAGTCAGCCCGAGTCATTCAAAACCTCATGTCACAAATTATAAAGCTATTCTGGTTGTACAAGCTTTCCATTCCATTTGATGAAGATGTTACACGACGCGGAAGATTTTCATTGTTAATTGTGCTAAAACCAAAATACAACAAGCATGGCTTTTTACCCTACTGATTTGTGTACTTACCTGAGAAAACAGAAAAACCCTGTTACAGTTGCTGTTATTTTGTATCTTACTCTAAATAGCAACGGGATAAAATACAAGAAGATAGGCAGCCTCCTTTTCAAGACCCAAAGTCCAACCACCAGCCTGTAAACTTCAAATGAGAATCTTTAAGAGCTGCTTCTACTTTCAACAGCAGAGACAGATACAGAGCCCTTTACTAGATGACACAGAATCCTCCAGTTATTTTGATTCACTAACAGACATTTTTTTCTACCTCTGAAAGTTTAAAAATAAATAATCTGGTTGCCTGTGCTTAAACATACGGGTCACTACCTTGTTGTAGTCTGATGATGTACATAGCTTTGGTTTTTTTTTGCTTTCCCTTAGTATGCAAACATGTTTAATTTTGCTTATAAATATACTTGTAAATAAATTTTTTACATAGCTAGAGCTAATCCATGTTTTTTATAGAGTGCATTGGAAGTACCTACCTGTCATATATATATGAAAGTGTCAGACATGATGAAATAGTCAACCAGTGTCAATGGTACTCAAACAACATTTTTTTCAAGTTTCTGGAAGGGTTTTTCTGAGGATTTTCCTAGGACGAAAATGTAGAAACGTAACGGAACACACCTTCAGTATTGCTAGCAGTGGTACTGGTACTTGGCCTAGAAGAAATACAAAGGTTGTTAAAACTAAACTGTTAAAAGAATAATAACTCATACCCAAGGGCCTGAAATTAACAACAGTTCAATACACTTAAAAATATCACAACTTTCCAGAATTACCACAGCTGTGAGTAGGAAAGAAAATCTCAAAGTGGATAGGAATTCAAATAAGCAACTCTCAAAGAACTGTTTCTAAACTGGGGAAGAGATGAAGGCTTCTCAGTCGAAGGTCTATGGTATCTAAGGTCTTCCTGGGGCAATGTACCTCAGACTGAAAAACCCGTAATTCAGCTTTCCTTATTTCAAGGCTACTAGAACACTTGTAATACTGGTCTCTCTTAAAATTTTGTATTTTTTAATCTATCACTAGCCATTCTGGTAAAAACTGAATTCATGGACAAATTGCCACTTTACTGGTGAATGTCTTCAATATACCTTAAACCTCAACGGAAATTTGTTAGAAATTTGTACTCCTGTGCACTGTGATTAATACACTTTTGCACCTGGGGCTGTGAAGCACACTGTACTCTCACAGGATTCAGAATGAAGATGAAGAAAGGTACAGCAAAGCCATTCACCCGCACCAATAAACACTCTGCCTGGGGTAAAGATGTCCCTGCCCGAGTTACCTGAGAGCAGGCAGTGCCTGGGCTGGGCAGTGCTGTCACCCAGCCCTCTGAGCATGCCAGACTGGCAGCCCTTGTTTTTTGCCAGGCCCCGGCATCCATCAAACTCCCTCGAGGTTCACAACGCTGTTAAACACACCCGTTTTCTGAGTCTGCCTTCCGCCATTTTAAGCCGGTCCACTCACAGACCCGCGTTCGCGCTCAGGGGCCCTAGGCGGGGCCCTGAGGGAGAACGGCGGGAAGCGGGTCGGCGCTGAGGGAGAAAGGCAGGAAGCGGGTTGATCCTGAGGGAGAAATGCGGGATGCGGGTCGGCGCTGGAGGGAGAAGCGAGGCGGGTGCTTGCCGCCGACTGAGGGGCGGAGGTGACTAGGTCTGGGCGGATCCGGCGACAGCAGCTGCTTCAGGCGGGGAAGGGAGCCCGGCAACCGCTCTGGGTGAGGGGGAGGGCGCCGCGGAGAGCGATGGCTGGAGCCCGCCGCCCCTTCTGGCTGAGCCGACCGTGAGGGTATGGTGGTACGGCGGAGGCCCCCAGGACAAGCTCAGCTTGTCGGGACGTGCAGCTGTGGAGTGTCCCATCAGACTTTTCGGCCAGGGGCCAGCACCTACGTTAGACCTGCACTGTTGACGCATTCTCTTTGAGATTCCTCTTCAGAACAGACAACAGAATAGACAGTCTGAGTCACAGGTACTGATATTTTGGTAATAAAAGTCCTTGAAAATCTATATAGGCTAGGCCCACACCTGTGCAGAAGGCCTAGAGAAGGCCTTTTCACTGCCCGATTCCATTAAAATATTTAAGGCATATTATATAATGGTATTAAAGGTCAAGAAATGAGGTGTCAACAAACCAGAATTGACAGTCTGTGGTTTAAGTAGAAAGGCCATTCCAGGTTCTAGCATTTGGGAATATATACAAATAAGAATTTAAGCAAGCCTATAATACAGCTGATGTTGTTAAAACACAAAAAACCTAATAAATCAATTTCCTGTTGAATTAAGAAACATGGGAAAGGAGTGAAAGTGACAGAAGATAGGACTGATGCAATCTCACAAGGGTAGAGAAAGCAAGGCTAACATTTGTCAGTGTAGCACCTGACAATATAATTGAGATTGGATAGTTTAGCATGTAAAGATTTCAGATTATATGATAAATTTAAGAATCTAAGCACCCTTTGTAATGTATCATCTCAGTGTAGTCCTACATAATTTTCTAAGGAAAGAAGTGAAAGAAATTATAACTACAACACTCTAGTGGAAAATCTGCGTCACGAAAGTAACAGTCTTAAGTTGAACAGACTGATACCTTGTATACTGTTTGAAAGAAGTTCAAAGAAGCAAACCATAATGTTAGGTAGTAATGTAATTTTCCCAACTTTGCAAAGCAGAACTAACACTAGTGTGGTTCTTAAAATTTAGAGTTTTCTTTTAAGGAGTCCATATTCAAGGCCTTAGCTGTAATTTTGTCTAGTTTCATTTAACTGCTTCAACTGTTATTCTTCTCAAAGTTGATTTTGTCTTGTATTCTGTAAATGTTAGTCATACTCATGTGGCTTTACCATTGCTTTTATTTTGTAAATTAATTACTCTTGTTATCACTCCCTGTACCATATCTGAAAAGTTATCCATCCCTCTATGCCCTGTGTAGTATGGAACTCCTTCTTAACTAAGTATGTACTTCAGAACTACTCACATTAGCTGTTACCTGTATATCCCTGTGAAAACCATATTTCAAACAAATCTGATTTTTTTAAAAATAAAAACTCTCTGCTCTTATGTGTATCATAAAACTCTTATAGCTGGGCAGCAAGAAAAATGCTTTATAGCATCACATGGCATCTTTTTTATGTTGTATGTACTAAGCCTTTGTCAATGCAGCTCAGTTAGACTTTCCTCTTCATAAGGAAAATGATCTCCATTAGATTAATTTTAGCTGCAAGCCTATAGTGCATATTTTACTTGTTTATATTCACAGACAGTCATGTACTCAGATTCCTTCTTAGCATGTGAAATGTGTTTGATCTGAGCAGGCACAGGCACAGACAGTGCTGAAGTTCAATACCAGATTAAAGCCTCTTTCTTTACAAGTGGATTAACTTTGAAAAAGGAATGTGCCTCTTTCAACAAACTGTGAAATGCTGATCTCTAGGAAAATAAATATTTACTTCTCTTTTCCTTTTATCATAATACAGCTTTACATTACTTTACCTTTTTAACAGCTATTGCAAGCTGTCTTTTGGTTATGCCACATGTATTCCTGGAGTCTGTAGGAAGGCTCAGCCTGACACCCAAAAACATCTCTGGTCCAAGATAAGGGTAGACAGCTGTGTATTGCTGCCAGAAGTCATAGTGCTAAACAAAGACAAATGTGCAAGAATGTGACATCCATACTTCTCGAAAGAGGAATGAATGCTGAAGGAGGAAAACTGAACAGCTGATTACTTCCGCTGTTAACCTTAGTAGGACTAAATTTAAAAAAAAAAAGTTAAAACACAGCTGGTGATATAGAATGAGCTGCTGAGAGATTTGTCAGTCACTAGCTTCTATTAGGGAGACACTTAGCTTGGGAGTATTTTTGGAAAGAGTTTCCATGGAGTTGGAGAGACTTCAGGCCTTTTGCTTTTTTCTGATTGGCCGAGAGACAGGTGCTGAAAAAGGTGGTGGCAGAAATGTTCCAGACATGGTGAATATCACATGGACAAGCAATGGCAACTTACTTTTTTTGCTTTATGATAGGCTGTATCATGTAAAAATATAACAGAATTTTTCCTTTCTTTCTGATGTGAAACAAAAGGATGTCAGACAAAGCACTGAATAATGCTGCTTGAAAACACAATCACCTGTGTTTACAATTTGGGAGTGGGGTATTCTACTATAGCATGTTTAATGGCTCAGAACTAAAGTTACGTATTTTTTCTTCCAGGGTGAAGTGTTCTACATACTTCACAAATACAGGTTTTATTTTTAAAGAGCCCATGCCCTTCAAACAGAAATGCATTATTCCATTATAAATGAATTGTTTACTTTTAGAGATAAATCATGTAGCAAATAAATTATTTTTTAAAAATAGGTGCTTTTAGGAATGACCTAAAGTAAGCCTTAAAACTTGGGACAAAGCAGGACCCTTTCACTGGCAATGAAAACTTTAGTGGCGGCACTGAGAATCCTTGTATTTCTTCATTTTGGACTCAATTTATAGAGCTTGGACCCTCAAATTGTATCCACTGCTTCTCACAAAAGCAAGAGTTAGAATTCTGGCAAAGTATTGATTTTGTACTCACAAGTACATCTCTCTCTAGGCGTTACGGCTTCAGAGGCAAGGACTAAACATTGCAGGGGTACAGTCTTGATGCTTTGTCATTGATGGACTGGAAAAAAGAAGGCCCAAGATTTTTAAGTAAAACAAGCTGTTTGACATGTCCTCCATTTTGGCAGTATCAAGCTTTTTCCTTTTCCTAAACAGTGAACATTTCTGGGGAAAAAAATAAATAAAATTTGCAGACATGAATTGAATATATATAGAATCCAGTGATGAAACGCTGCATAAAAGTATATTCCAGATATAACATGATAGGTTCTGCTCACTGTCAGACATGAAAAATGAATGATAAGATACACACACCTCCCTTCCTGTGCTGTTTGATACCTTGGTTAGAATCAAGATAAAGAGGCAAAGTATGCCGTCACCTGCAGGTATGTTTTTATATGCTTTAAATTCTACAGCATCAGATGTGCGCCTTGTGTTAGATATTCCCTATCAAAGAAAGGGACAGTTAATTCTAAGTTCATGGATTTCCCGGTTGTTGAATGAGATGTCATTTGAGTTTTAGTGATACTTTATACAGCGATTTTCTGGTCCTTATGTGAAGCTGGTGGTATTAGTCGAGAAAAGACTGATTGATCAGTGAACTAAGTAACTCCCTTTGAAAGGTGAAATATTACAGATAATCATGCAAAATATTCAACCAGTCAGAGGAAAAATGTGGAACTGGGAGGAAGCAGGCCTGAAGAGGCAAGACAACCACCCTTTAATGATGATGGAAGTATGCGGATGAGAGTTAAAAGCTGTCAGTGAGACAGCTGAAGGAATCACTGAAACAATGATTCACCCAAGTGGATTACTAGAAACAACACCTTCAGACTGTTTGGAATGCAATTTCTGGCTTTGTCACCAAAGCTTGACTGGGTCCAAAGAATCCACAGATGAAAGACAGGAGGTTTTGTGATGTTTCCACAGAAGGCTCTGAAATTCCAAGATGCTGTATAAGCAGTCTCATACATACATTATTTGCTTTGAAATTTGGGCAAGAGTAAAACCTGGCTATAACCCACAGAAGTTAGGTAATAAATCTGTTATTCAAAAACTTTTTGCAGTAGCACTAACTGTACTGCTGCATGGGTGGTACAGACAGAAATAGAGGCAGGTCTGGTGTACAAAATTAGGATCCAACAGAACCAGTCAATCTAGATTTTACTTCATGTAACAAGAGGGAGGGAGGGTGGTGCTCTAAACAAAATAAACCAAACAAGCAGCTGCTTAATCTACTTTGTTGCCACCCCCAAATCCTAAAATAATCCAAACAGGCTGGAGAGATAGAATATTTATCTTAATAGAAACAGTTTTAGAGGAGAAAATAGATATATTTTATATGGAATTGGTGTAATAATTATGTATATTTTTAAAAAAATACACATGTACAACTACAACGTGCAAATACAAATGGTGAGGAACTAGTTAACACATAACTTTTATTATTTTGAAGTAATTGTATTTACTGTATGAGAATATATTGCACAGTTTTCTGATCAGTGGATCTATAATTTCTATGTAAACAAGCAATTATGACATTCTTCTCTGTATTTTTGATGGAATTATTCTGCAGTATGCATTTTAAGTCCTAAATTGAAAGCAATCTTGTGAGTGAGTCTCAGCAATTGAAATTTAAAACTTCCTCTTGGGAAATACTGTCTGTGAGTATTTAGTCACGGAGTCAACTACCTCAAGAAGCCCAGAAAAGTTACTCTCTCTCCTTTGCAGACATCTAGATATGTTTGACCAAGAACTCTCTTCTGCAAGTTGAATGGATGATGTAATATTCCAGCAAGCAGTGAAGCCTAGAGAGTTTCCTGTATAGCCAGTTTTGACGCTCTTCATTTTCCTGGGCACTTGTCTGAATGAGAGTGAGTTTGCAGTTTGGGGAGTTGCACAGAAGGGATGGCACAGACTATGCATAGGGTTGTTGGTGTCCATTGACTTTGAACCCTGATGAAGTAAATTAGTAAATATGATTTACCAAAACTTATAACAATAGTCAGCTTTCATCTTTCAAAGTTCCATTGACTTCAATTATAAAGTTATTTAACTAATATAGCTTATAAGAATACTTTTTTCTAGAGATATCCAGATGTAACATGTGGAGACAGAACATCTCTGTTTAATAAGCATATATAAACTGGAAGGTGACAGTCATGGCAGTTTGTTTTCGAAATGGAAATGATAATGACAACCTCACAGCTAAAAGCTGTAAAGATAAATTGCTATCTTTTGAAGGTCCTGGAGAAAATGAAAGGGAGCTGGCGGAAGTCATTGCTGGGCCGCTCTCCATCATCTTTGAAAGATCCTGGAGAACAGGCGAGGTGCCTGAGGACTGGAGGAAAGCCAATGTCACTTCAGTCTTCAAAAAAGGCAAGAAGGAGGAGCCGGGGAACTACAGGACGGTCACCCTCACCTCCATCCCTGGAAAGATGATGGAACAGCTCGTTCTGGGCGTCCTCTCAAGGCATGTGGAGGAAAAGAAGGCTATCGGAAGTACTCAACATGGATTCACCAAGGGTAAATCATGTCTGATTAATCTCATAGCCTTCTATGCTGGCATGACTGGATGGATAGATGAGGGGAGGGTGGTAGATGTGGTCTACCTTGACATAAGCAAGGCGTTTGACATGGTCTCCCACAGCATCCTCATAGGGAAGCTTAGGAAGAGTGGGCTTGATGAATGGACAGTGGGGTGGATAGATAACTGGGTGAAAGATAGAGCTCAGAGTGTCGTGATTAGGGGCACAGAGTCTAGTTGGAGGTCAGTGATGAGTGGTGTTCCCCAGGGGTCAGTACTGGGTCCAGTCCTCTTCAATATATTCATCAATGACCTGGATGAGGGGATAGAGCGCACCCTCAGCAAGTTTGCTGATGACACAAAGCTGGGGGGGGTGGCTGACACACCAGAAGGCTGTGCCGCCATACGGAGAGACCTGGACAGGCTAGAGAGTTGGGCAGAGAGGAACCTTATGAAATTCAATAAGGGCAAGTGTAGGGTGCTGCACCTGGGGAGGAATAACCCCATGCACCAGTACAGGTTGGGGGCTGACCTGCTGGAGAGCAGCTCAGCTGAAAGAGACCTGGGAGTCCTAGTGGACAACAGGATGACCATGAGCCAGCAATGTGCCCTTGTGGCCAAAAAGGCCAATGGCATCCTGGACCAAGAAGAGTGTGGCCAGCGTGTCGAGGAAGGTCATCCTCCCCCTCTACTCTGCCTTGGTGAGGCCGCACCTGGAGTACTGTGTCCAGTTCTGGGCTCCCCGGTTCAAGAAGGACAGGAAACTGCTAGAGAGGGTGCAGCAGAGAGCTACCAAGATGATGAGGGGACTGGAACACCTCTCTTATGAAGAAAGGCTGAGGGATTTGGGTCTCTTCAGTCTGGAAAAAAGACGGCTGAGGGGGGATCTTATCAACACTTATAAATACTTAAAGGGTCAGGAGGGGGACCAGGATCTTTTCAGTGGTGCCTGGCAACAGGACAAGAGGTAATGGGCACAAACTGAGCATAGGAAGTTCCACCTAAACATGAGGAGGAACTTCTTTACTTGGAGGGTGGCAGAGCACTGGAACAGGCTGCCCAGAGAGGTGGTGGAGTCTCCGTTTCTGGAGACATTCAAAACCCACCTGGATGTGTTCCTGTGCAACCTGCTCTAGGTGACCCTGCTCTGGCAGGGGGGTTGGACTCGATGATCTCCAGAGGTCCCTTCCAACCCTATGATTCTATGGTTCTATGACTGCAGAGAATTTTCAAATACGTTTTCTCAGAGAGAGGAAATAGAGCAGTTATTGACAGTCAATGAGTTTAACAAAAAAGATTTCAGAAATACAGGTAAGAAGCTAATTCTCTTTTGTGTTCATCAAGCTTTCATATGTTTTGAGGAGCGTATTTTTATCAAAACTCTTTTTTTTAAGTATTACAGAGCTTTTATTCTAAGTATTTCCTTATTATTAGAGCAGGTATAATTTTTCTTATACTTCACCATCATTCTACATGGATAGGTAACATTTTATGGCTTAGGAAATGTTTTTTTTAACCAAATACCTTAATTTTTGGTCAGTTATAAGTCAATTAAGAACTGATGCCTTTCATGTGCAGAAGTGGGTCTTTGCACAAGGCTTTCAAGTTCCTAAATGTAACAGCTTTGAAAGCAGACTGCACATTTGTACAGGCTATTGCCTCACTGCTGAAGTGTCGTAGAGGATGCATATGGTTTGTATGATGTAGTATTTGTGAAAGAACAAGACAGAAGGAACTTAACCTAGTTTATCCATTCCTGTCCTAAGTTCCTATGTGCTTTCGTTTTCTTTCTGCAGGCAAACTTCATTTTGTCATAATCCGATTTCTGAATGTTTGGCTTTGCAACCTTAATGTTATTCTTGTATGGTGCATCATGGAGTAAAGGAGTACTTAAATATGATTGCATAATCCTTGTGATTGTTCCTAAGGCTTTCTAAACTTTCACTTTCAGAATTGCACAGATGTATGTTGAATGGACTAGTATTTCATTATATGATGTATGTGTATATGTTTACTTTAGTTCTTAGGTTTTACCTACTACACTGGCATCTGAGTTGCTGTTATTTAACACATTCAGACACACATTTCCTCAAAAATACAGTTCAAAATGTTGAACTGTAAGAAATTCAAGACTTCATGATATATCTTTTCAATCTGCTGTTTGTTTAGTGATGCGTAGTGATAATAAAGGATCAGTACTGGTCCTTTATTGAGCTTGCAGCCCTTATCTTTTTTGAGCATTTCTTACAGGGAGCAGAGGCCTAAAAGCAAGGTCACTCACACTAATGTGTGTACAACAATTATTTTGTTTCTCAGTTAATACACAGAAAATGGCACAGGGCAGAGGAATGGCAAAAGCTTATGAGGTAATCAATGTTCTAGGTATTATTATTATTAGACAGTTTAGTTAGCAAATGAGTGGTGAATATTATCCTTTTACAAAGGTTGTTTAATCTAAATACCATAATTTTGGATAGTAGCTGATATAGAGTGAAAATAAATAATTTTTTTCAAAAAATTTGAATAATACAATAGAAAAGACGATTTTATTTAGTCTAAGTATGTCAGGTAGTCAGCTGATTATCACTGCTGTTTTATGTGTTTGTTTATTAGCCAACTTGTACGTGTCATAACGTACATATGCATCCTTTACTCAGATCAAAGATTAAAGAGTTCTCAAAGCCTTAATATTGCTTTGTCCTTGGACATGTTTTCTTCACTGTATATGGGAATGTTTCATTACCACTGGGTTACTGCTGGTGGTATATGCACTGACTATGATCTTTTTTAGAAAATTATTTATATGAGAGAAAATACAAAATGTAAATCAAATTTGTAAAGCAATGAACATGGAATTTATGGAAGACGTTTAGCATTTGTTAACTAAAATTTCACAAATACTTCATATGTAATTTGATTTATCAATAGAATTCAAAAGCAGAAAAAATTGTTGGAGAAAACCAGGAAAAGACGAGAGATGAAGAGGAAAAAAAAGATCAGAAACAACGGAAAAGCCTTTGCATTGACAACAAAATTAAACAGAATTTTAGGTCTGGAATAAATAAGTTAAAAGATTTCCTGGAAACATGTCAAAATAATTCTGCGAAATGTACTGCAGAAATGTCTGGTTTGAATGTCTGTTTTCAACTGTGGAAAGAACAATCCCTAGATAAAGGTAAGTGTACATATTTTTGTGGTTTCTTGGGAGGGGATAGCAGGAATTAACTGTATGAAGACTGGAGAAGAACATCCTAATAAACTTTGCCTATTATAATGGCACAGTGTTTTTATACTAACAGCAGAGTTTTGTGTGCAGCCCAGATCACTTCAAGGAAATTAGTTTGTGAGAGGCAGATTCTGTATTTGAGGAGTATTCTAGGCATTACACTAACTCATCAGTTTGGCATCATCTGAGTTTTGTAAGAAGTAGTTTTTCATAACAGGTATATTGCAGATTATGTTGGGCCAGCTGAGTAACAGAAGAGGAAAGAATGCTTTAAACCTGCTAAGGCACACAATAGACCTATATTGTGCTTTTTAAGGGAGTTTTTATTATGACAAGCTTGCATATCTTACTTCATTTCTGTTTCCACTAAATTCATAGCAGTGATGATGAACTTCTGTTCTTCACATGATGAACAATAAGGTGTACAAAGGTCCATGAGTGAGGTATTCCTCCACTGGGTGTAATGGCCTGTCTTCTGCCTAATATCTCCTTCCGCAGTGTCATCCAGGGGCTCTGGTGCTGCATCAGGTGATGCATTGCTATTTTGTTGTTGTCCAGACCCACAACCCATTCAGTTTGGGACTGCTGACGCTGCTCAATTTGAGCTATTTTGGTGAGCCCACTGATACATTCTCCAGGAATGAAAGGAAATTATAAACAGCTTGCAGTAGCCTTTCTTGTACATACTAGCTTCTTATGGCAGCTTTTTGTTTTGTTTTCAAGCTGGATCACCTAACAAGTAAAGGTTAGCATATCATCAGTTAATGTAGAATAACTGGGAGAGTAACACCCAGCAATGAAGTGGTGACAAGAGTTAGGGGTGGGCTGACATCAGTAAGATGTAAGATTTCACCCAGATCAGCAGGTGCCTCTAAGGTTTACAGAGCTGGAGGATACATTTTTGTTTCCAAGTATGTCTGTTGCATTTGCTGATTTCTGTATATGTTGGGACATCTGTGAGAATCACTGATTCCTGATTTTTGAAAGTTTCTTCCACTAAAGGAAAGATTCTTAAAAGCAAATGTATTGGATGTGACAATCATTACGGCTGGCTTTTTTTTCCCAAGACAGAAGTGTGTAAAGAGCTAAGAACGGCCATTGAAACAATGAAAAGAATCCATTTTCTACTGAATAAATAGCATGATTTACTGGAGACAAAAAATTATCAGAGGATTGCCAAATGCCTTAGATATTTTGGATTTGAGATTGTGGCAAACAGTCTGGATTGTCCACAGGTTATGTCTATAAAATAAGTAGAATTTTTCATTTTTCTATTTTTCCTATGTATGTCTGCTGCTGCATAGTTGGTACTGTTTTTTCTCAAAATATTAAGTTAAAGCAACAACAATATTAGCAGTGAAACCCCTGATAAAGATTTACTTACATTACAAAACCAAGAACTGTAAAGTTCAGAGAAGTATTATTTATAATTGCCCGTACTATCTGTTGTAAGCAAATAATGGAGTGGAAGTTAAGATTGTCTTTCCTGAATTTGAAAAGTGCAAAACCTCCACAGAAGGCCTCTATAATAGTATTTTAAATTTAACTCTATATTCTTTACAAGGAAAAAGGGAAGAACAAATTTTATTGTAGGGGACTGACTCCATAACATTTGAGTAACCCCTAGACCTGTGACATTCCTGCCATTTACAAATGATTGACTTCATATCAGATAGTGGTGCTTGAAACATTAAGAAGCACTTTCTCTATGAAGCGTGTAGGCTTTTATAATCAATTTCTTTCTCAGTGTCCTCCAGCAGTTTTTTCAGATTTAAATGACTCTCCAGCAATCCCATTCACTTCCAATTTATGAGGTCAATAATGCACTCTCTAAATTACGCTTCTTTTTTTTTTCTGAAGAGCACATACCACCTTAGCAGATCAACTGTGATTTTCTTTACTCTTTTGCCTAATTAAAACTGCTCCAATCACTGAGGGGTAAAGTTCTTTTTCTGCTAGTTGAAGTGATAAACAGGTATGATTTAAGGCAACCTCGTCCGCTGTGCTTTTGTATCTTTTAAAACTTGTAATTGACAAACATTATTAATAAAGATACATACATGGGATTATTATATGCTACCCAGTACTGTATCTTAATTGAGACGAGGTACCATGGTAATCAGCCACTTGGGGTCATAATAGGTTTGAGATGATCGATCATCTAATCTTATTATTAGGAGTTCCCATTCAGGGTGGAAGTTTGTCTTGTCTCTTTTCCCCTGTAAGGATGCAAATTTGAATGTAAATACATTTCAGATGTCCTAGTGGCTTTTTGAATTGCTTTGAAAGTCAGTCTGAAGTTCCAAAAATTATACTACTTTTTAATTGATTTGCATTTTGTAGGCCTACCTACCTAAAGACTACAGGCCACTGTATCCATATTTGGGAAAAGTATGAAGCTTGTAAACTGAAACCCTTAACAGAATGTCAGATAATTACCAATATATTGGTATGTGCTTTATGTTGTTGCCACATCATGGTTTTTTATCCATTCAGTTTGTGCAACTGTTTTTTTAAACTTTGCTTAACTCTTTCTACACTGATGTCCACATCAGTGGACATTTCTCCAAATAAGTGGTTAGTTTTGTCAAACTGGGATGTATTTTGCATTTGGCACTTGTTTTTACCCACTTCGTCAAGATTTCATTTCTTTAAGAATTAAAGTCTGCCCAGAATATTTTCTGGGTCCTTTGATGCAACTGAAAAATGTACTAAGCTTCTACAGAATCCAGAGCGCAGTCAAACAGAGGTCTCCATGTTTCTGCTGGTATGGGAGTAGCTTGATTTCAACTTGATTTCAACTACAGCACATGGAAGAGAGGAAGATAGAGATCCCAGGGTTCAAAATTTTTATCCAGATACATGGCAGGGAATACCATACACTGAATTTTATTTAATATGCTTAAATGTATGGGTGTGCACAGGAAGACACCGGTATTACAAACCTTATGAAGAACGACTGAGGGAGCTGGGGTTGTTTAGCCTGGAAAAGAGGAGGCTGAGGGGAGACCTTATCACCCTCTACAACTACCTGAAAGGAGGTTGTAGAGAGATGGGGGCTGACCTCTTCTCCCTGGTGACAAGTGATAGGACGAGGGGAAACGGGTTCAAGTTACGTCAGGGGAGGTTTAGATTGGATATTAGGAGACATTTTTTCACTGAAAGGGTTATTAAACATTGGAATAGGCTGCCCAGGGAGGTGGTGGATTCACCATCTCTGGAGGTGTTTAAAAAAAGGGTAGATGGGGCACTGAGGGACATGGTTTAGAAGTGGCTCTTGTCAGGGTAGGCTAAAGGTTGGACTCGATGATCTTAAAGGTCCCTTCCAACCTCAACAATTCTATGATTCTATGATTACAGGAAATAAATTCAATTCAAAGACGATCTTGAGATATTGTTACAAAATTACTCTGACATATATCTTTGAGCCAATAGTTATTTGAATAGGCTCAAGAAAGAAAAGAGTGAAGGTGACATCTACTTTCTCATTTCAGTATCGTTAATTTCAAACAAAGTGAGTGAAGTCATAAGTATCATGAGATTGGATTAAAAATAATCAGATTGAAACAATCATTTTTTTTATTAACTCCGTCATTTTCTTCTATTCAGAACTTTGGGATATATCTAGATTATGTTTTCAAGCATTTTCCACCAAAAATGAGAACCTAAAAACAAAATGGGGATTTCCAATCTCAAAAAAACCCTTCATTTTTTCTGGAACAAGAAAGCAAAAATATTCTAAAGCTTAGATACTGTGAGACATGATAAACTGATGAGGATTGATAGAAGGAACTAGGAGCTTTATTCACAGTATCATGCTTTAGTAATACTAAATATCAGGATGACATCAATTAAGGAAAGATTAATTTCCTTTAACAAGGAAAATTCTTTCCTTAAAGAAACAATTGGTGAAGAAAAGAAGAAAAATAAAGAGAAGAAAATATTGACCCTATATCAGTGAAATGTTATAATTGCGTGTGTGCACTTATGGATTTATCACAAAGTTTTCCTAACTTGCCAACCATTTGCTTCATTTTCAGCAAGAGATTATTGATATTGTAGATAGCAATAAGTCTGCAGGGATTGTTGCTGTTACTTAATCAGGGAAAACGTATGCAGCCTATTACTGCATGGGAAAAATCCTGAAGGAAAGTAATGAAGGGGTAGTTGTGTGTGTTGCTCCCACGAATTTATAACTTTACTACCTTGTGTAGGTTAATACAAAGTAGTACAAGTTTTCTCCAAGCGATTTCATTCCTCTTGCACTAACATCCATACAGTTACACACCCAAACACACACATGTGGAAAAATACCTACACATATATGCATATACATGCAGGTGCACAGAAAAGCACAAAGTAAAATCATTCAGTGCATTATAAAAATGAATGAACACATATAATTGATTACAATATCATGTTAGGTTTGCTTGCTTTCTAATTATCTTATTTGTAGTTTCCACTTACTTTTTCCAGAAGGATTTTTTTTGTCAGAATTTGCCTATCATGACAAATCCTGGGGGGATATGTATAAAATAATAGAAATCTGTATTGGGATTGTATTAAAAAAGATGAGGGATTGAATCTGTGGGCTCTATCTAAAAAGCAGTTCAGCAGCTTCTCAGCCACTGCTGTGCTGCTAACTGTGCATGTTACAAGGAGCCAATGGATTTATCTAATCTCCAGCTGGTCAGGCACAAATTGGGTAAATGAGGAAACCTCTTAGGCCCATAGCAGGCCGTTTACATACTGTTCATCGTCTGCCACCCAATGGCCATTAAACAAATTGAAACGAAAAAAGTGTGTTCCTTAGTGACATAAAATCATACCCTTTTACCAGTTCATTCTGTTCTTCTTGCTGTTTTGAAGAGTTTGCTAAGTTTGTATAGCTATATTACATCTGCTAGTAAATTAATACAAAGCATTGTAATTTTTTTTTTTAGATGCTTACAGAAAGTAAAGAGATGCTGGCAACATGCTGAGAGAAAAGAATAAATCTAGTTTTCTTTGACTTTGACTGACAAAACAGAAATCTTGACAGCTTTAAAAAAAAAAGAAAGCAGAAAGCAGAAAACTACCAAGACAGTACATAACATAGACAGTGTTAGACTGAGTAAGTACGGGAAACTAAAATAGCTTTAATTCAAATACTAGTCTCTTTTAAAGTACAGTCATATTTTTAAAATAGAGGCATCCAGGTTTAGGCACTTAATTCTTAGAATTGAATGGCATGTTTGTCTCAATCCTTAGTACCTACAATTACCTTTGATATAAACAGGTGGGAGGGAGACAGGGAGATCACTAAGCAATTAGTGTCATGGGCAGAACAGACCTGACTCGGGGAAATTAATTTACCGATAAAATCAGAGTGAAGTAAAGAGAAATAAACCCAAATCTTAAAACACCTTCCCCCCACCCCTCCCTTCTTCCCGGGCTCAACTTCGCTCCCAATTTTCTCTGCCTCCTCCCGCTGAGCAGTAGGGGGATGGGGAATGGGGGTTGCAGTTAGTTCATCATACATTGTTTCTGTGGCTCCTTCCTCCTCAAGGGAAAGACTCCTCACACTCTTCCCTGCTCCAGCATGGGGTCCCTCACATGGGAGACACTCCTCCACAAACAACTTCAACATGAGAAGCAGTTCTTCACAAACTGCTCCTGCATGGGTCCCTTCCACAGGCTGCAGTCCTTCAGGAACAGAGTGCTCCAGTGTGTCCCCCGTGGGGCCACAAGTCTTGCCAGCAAACCTGTTGCAGCATGGGTTCCTCTCTCCTCACAGGTCCATGGGTCCACAGGTCCTGCCAGGAGCCTGCTCCAGCACAGGCTTCCCACAGAGTCACAGCTTCCCTTGGGCATCCACCTGCTCCGGCATGGGGTCCTCCATGAGCTGCTGGCGGACAGTGCCTCACCATGGTCTTCACTGGGCTGAAGGGGAATCTCTGCTCTGGTGCCTGGAGGACCTCCTCCCTGTCCTTCTTCACTGACCTTGGTGTCTGCAGGGTTGTTTGTCTCACATATTCTCACTCCAGCTGCAGGCTGTTGCACAGGTTTTTTTCCCCCTTCTTAAATATGTTCTCACTGAGGCACTACCATTGTTGCTGATGGGCTCAGTGGTGGGTCCGTCTTGGAGCTGGCTGGTATTGGCTCCATCAGACATAGGGGAAGCTTCTAGCAGCTTCTCACAGAAGTCACCCCTGTAGCATCCCCCCACTACCAGTACTTCGCTATGCAAACCCAGTACAATAGGAATGTAAGCATCTTTGCAAATATAGAGATTTCTGAAGAGTACCATCAGAGGCCCTGAGCCAAGTCAATCTAATGGTTTGCTGAGGCAAAAAAAGCCACCCTACTTTTGCTTCTCCTCTTTTCCACTCTTTTCTTTCTCCTGTCCCAGCTGTGTGAGCTACTCCATTTCTCACTGGCTCTGGTACTTATCTGGCTTCACAGAGAGTGAAATTATGAAGACAATGCAGGAGAGAAATAATCCAAGAAAGAAGTGAATAATTTTCTACCATCTTAGTGAGGTGAGTCAGCAGATAAGTGACTGAAACAAAGTCACAAAAGGGATCAGGTTGTGTGGTTGAGAATGAGCGATGGGTGGAAAAGGAGTGAAAGAGAAGAGCTGAAGGAGAGGTAGTATGAAAAGGAAATATTCCTGTCAGCTGCAATGAACTGTCAGCTCACGTCAAACTAACTTGTACTTCACTAAAAAATATTACTTCTTCCCACCACTCCTTACAGCATAAATAGACATTTCAACAACCAAATGAAAGCTGTCTGGAAACAAGGCATGCTTGAGGCCCATGTTTAAGGCAAGGCTAGGTAAAACATCTCACAGAGGACTGTGCTCCTTAAACCTCAGGACGTCTAATCCACTGCCTATGCTTTCTGTCTCTCTCCCTGTGTGTCCTTCAGCCTGCTCTGACCTTTTCCAGCTACTGCTGCCTATGTAGTCTTTCAGTGGTGGTTTAGCCGGCATTAAGTGTAAGAAGCAGGGAAGCATCCTGGTGGAGACAGGCGAGTGGGAAAAAGTGCTGTTCTGTGTTACAATTCATGGAAGACTTTTTTCCCCCCATTCTTAAGGCCTATGTAGTTGAACGAAGATAGTTACTAAACCTCATAAATAGGAAAGAAAAAAAAAGAATACTTACAATGCAATGTTAAAACTTGCTGAAAAATCTCATCTTCTTGGTAACATTATGCCGCGTATGTAGAATGTTTGAGTGTGTTCATTGTCATTTGTAGCAGTTTGTGAAATTTACCTACAGTTTCATCACTAATGAATGATAATATAGCATAATTTAGACTTTGCTTAAATTTGTAGGATGAACAGAATCAGGGATAACCACAGACTACAGTGATATGGAGGGGGATAGTGGTTTTAATTGTGCCACAAATTGGGAAAGAAATGGGTTGGCAGTTGAGTTCATTAGTTTTGCCATATAGTGCTGAAACTGACATTTTTCCTATAGGTCACAGAGGCAGGATGAAATGTAGAAGTGGATGGCTAGAAAAAAATCAGGCATGGATAAATGGATCTGTAAATCACAAAACCCAAGATCATTTAAAGCCTTTATATTGAATGTTGTCACCTGATAAAAAGTGCATGAGAGGAGGAGGAGCTAAGGACTGTGTCCTGCTATAAACGCTAGAAGAATAAGTATCCCTTTGAAAAACCTTTTATACTTTACAATAACAGAAGGTAAAGTCCAGTCACTCCAGTAACAGCACTCAAACTCCATTTACACTTCACAACTCCAACCCTGATTCGTTATAAATTTTTAGCTAGTGGACCTGGCAAAACTTCATTATTTGAAACACTTTGAAATGAAAAAACTCAGCATACGTTTTTTACGCTTCCTTCCTTTAACAGCTGAGTATGCTTGTGTATGCCTATTCTGTGTAGTTTAAAACACAGTCTGAATAGGGGCACTGACTGGTTTACCTGTGCTTTTCTCTCGACCGACTGTTTTAAAAAGTTTATTTTAATTATGGTATAATGCATCTCACAGTAAAATACTCACATGGAGGGAAGTTGCATAACACAAGGTTCTCACATCTCTGACATCTTTTTACCAACTCGCATCACAAATGACCAGAGCTGAGGTAGCTGTCTGAGGGTCAGAAAAGCTGTGGAATGCACTGATTTAAAAATGTCTTCATCTGAGAGATATGATATCAGTACATCTAATACAAGAAGTCTGACAAAGGAATAGTTTGATTCACTTAAACACTTCTTTATTTTCTTCTTCCACCTCACTCTCTTTCTTCTTTCTGTCTAGTCTATAATCCTGGGGTGCTGTCAAACAGTGCCACGATTTTCTCCACTTCATTGATCTTTCAGATTCTATCTACTATCCTGGAAGTACTAACATCCACAAGTTACACTAGGGTATCATTGATTCAATGTACCTTTACGTACCCGAGACCTTTCTGACAACACACTTCACTTCAAGGCATAGTCCTGAATATTACAGAAATGACATTTTGCTAGGATAGGAAATGAAATAAAATTGTATTTTTGAACGCTTCTTTTCAGATGTCTGAATGTGCTCAACAGTATGGACTAGATGTGCTGGGAAATATGCTTTTCTGTAAGATTCCACAGACCAAAATAAGAAAACTTGTAAAGTCTGGTGTACTCCAGCTGAAAGGCCAGTTTCCGCTGAGTATCACATTAGTATTGAGGCTCATGCTGGTTTTTGACAAAGCTGACGACTAGGCAGATGCAAAAGCAAAGGTATATGATATTATTCCTCATTTTGAGAATGGATTCTGTATCTTGTAGCTAAATGTATTTTTAAAATCATAAATAAATGTGTTAAAACTACATGCTATTTTTGAAAAGTTGGAAAATATGCATCCTGTTTTCAGAAAACAGATAAAAAATAGCATTCCTAATACAATATATGATAAAAAATTGTTATATTTTTCTTTCTCTATTCTGTATTTTCTTTTTATTATTTACTTAAAGTGCTCACAGAGAGCTCTAATCAGGAGAAATATCTTCTGTTACTTGTTCAGAAGGATCGAGGGGAGAAGGCTAATGGTAAGAAAGAAAATATGAGTGGTCTCTACTGCATAAGAAATAGCTTAACCCTTCATCCATGGTTTGCGTCTCTTTTATGTTGGCAGACTAATGTTTCCTGCTGCAAATAGAAAAAGTAGAGGGAAAGAAGATACTCCTTCCCAATCTCTCACTTTATTTTTCTTTTCCCAGACACCACAAAATCATCACTGTATTACTAACAGCTAATTACTAGCAGATGATCTGTTTAGACATTTTAAAGATAGACTGTTTAAGTTATTTTTCTCTCAAAGGTTTTGTCACTGCTGAAGCATTCCTTTGTGTCCTTCAAACAACCAAAAGCCTTATAGATGTTGAAACTCTACTTTTTGTTTTCTGTGCATTTTTTTATGAAAGAGGTAAGTCTTTGTCATATTTCTTTTTTATAACCAAATGGATTATTTCTACATTTACACTCTTGTGGTCTCAAAATACTATCTGGGCACAAATTTCTATCCATGCAGGGTCAATTTCTTTTCAAATATGTTATGCCATTTAGCTTTTATCACTGCGTATCTAGCTCTACTGGTTGTTACTGCTTTTACTGTCCAAAAGTTTTCCAGTTGTGCTGTTCAGGCCCAAAATTTTCCATGTACTTCACTTTCCATGTACTTCAATCTCCATGTACTTCACTTGCATCAAAAATGCTGAATGGTGAATAGAGATTAAATATTTACTAATTAGCCCTTTGTTCCCTACTCACCCTTCTCTCTGCCCATGTGCTTTATTTGACATCTTTATCAAATAAGCTCAAGGTTAATATTGTATTTCCTTTTCAGGTCAGGAATTCCATATTATCAGCTAGACAGTAGAGTCTAATACCACCATCCTAACACCACCACTGTGTCTTAACAGTGTGTTAAAGATTATGATAAAAGAAAGCAAATAGAGGTGGACTACATGATAGTACATGATAGTTGGAAATCTGACAAAAAATATCCAACTTTACTTTATCACTGAGAGTGTCAGTGCGACAGCAGCCATATTCATAACTGTTGATTCAGAATATATTCTCAGATGTAAACCATACAAGTTGATCCCTTGAACGTATCTGAGTCCTTTGCAAGCATCTCTGAAAGAGTAAGTTTTTCTATAACAGCTAGAAGCCCTTGCAAAACTTTCACAAAATATAGACCACAACCTAAGACTTTTTCTTGTGTACTAAAAGGTTTTTCCTTTTAAAAATATTTATCTGGAAAGATAACTTATTTACACAGGAAAGTAATATTAGGAACACATTCATTGTGTTGTCTTTCTGCTTTCTTGAACACAACATCTAAAACCCAAGACAACTCCTAGCACTCAATCACCAGTGACAAAGGGACCGTAGTCTGAGATGTTCTCTTTCTAACATTGATTGTTAAGTTTCTGAAATGAGGAGTAAGGTCTTTCCTATGTAATCAATAAGAAACACAGAGCATAGTAGACGTACTCACATTTTTTAAAATACTCTTTTGCTAGATTTGCAAGCTGAGGAAGGTACCAAAATCACATCTTCAAGTGTAACTCCAGAAATAGTATGAAGTAAAAATAAATTGTCTGCAAAATCCTGAAGCTAAAGAGTGGATTTGCTTTAAATTCTCTGCTTCAAAACTACAATATACGTGGGTCTTAGCTTTATGTCAGCTTTGATTCTTGGAAGTTAATACACAGGTACTGGAACTTGCTTGAAAAGTAATTCAGCCTAAATTCAAATACTCTCAGGGACCTGAACATATTAGTTGGTGTTAATTGCCCTGACTAGCCTCACCTGGAGCCTTCCCCTATGCTCCCCCAGCCACGGGGCTCCATTTAAGGTCTGTCCGGTGGCAGGTGGCTTGTGTTAGCTCTGGTCCTAAGTTGCTATGTGGAGTGCCTGTGTTGGTCTTGGCTTATTACTTTGCGTGATAGTGACGGGACTGTTGGTGGGACTCTTTGCTGTCACTGCCCTGCCCACTCAGGTTCAGTGAGGCTCCATCCCTTAGCATAGTCCCTGTGCTGCTGGGTCGGCCATTGTCTGAGAGTGGCCCTGCTCCTTCTGCTCCCTAGTAGCTGCACTGGGGGAGGATTTGATTGTAGGATTTGATTGTCAGTTACAGGATTTGATTGTAGTGTTTCATGTTTTCTTCCAGCTGCTCAGAAATACAAATGTAAATTGTGTTTTTCTTTAGGTAATTCATAGTGATCTCCCAGAAGACATTGCTGCTGCATTAAATGAGTACAACAGGAAAACAGAGAAGAACTTTGGCCGGTTCCTATTGATTGCTTCTCGAACGGCTGATATGAAACAAGAATACTGGCTTCCCCTTTTATAAATTGGTAAGTATTCTATTTTTATAAGTAGACATACAGTATAACTTCAAAAAACCTGTTGTATGGATTGCAGGAAGATTTGGAGAACTGTTTGTATGTGGGAAAGCATAATCTTGTACAATATCAGGCTTCCAGTGCCCTTGTTCTCTTACCATGGTTGTTCTTTCTTAATTAGAACCTGTTTGCTTATTGTGTTCCCACCCAGTGCACCAATAAGCATTTCTCTGCTGTTCCTGTGTTTGCATAACTTCAACAATTTTCCTCTGTGATAATCATGAAACTGAAAGAAAGAGTAAGGCATGTTCAGTGTGGTTAGTCTGTGCACTTGATGCATGTGTAGTGTAGGAGTAATCAGAGATTTCAGTAGGCTGTTACAAATAATCTGTACTGAATTGGTACAATTATATTCTACCTATGGATAGAAATTAGCCCAAATCTTGACGAACTTTCATTAGGACTTAAAGTGCCCATGTCTAACACTGAAACTAATTTAAAATTTTTTGCCCTGTATCTTGTGTTACCTAAGTTTTGCAGCTGGCCCATGCAGCCCAGGAGAGAGGCTAGGAAGCAAAACACAGAATTACAAAGCCCAATACTTAACATGTGTATGAGGTGTCCTAGCCAAATTGCACACACTCAATGTGGTTTTACACAGGGATCCTATACCCTTCAAGTATTTGGGTACAACACAATTTGACTAATAACTAATTAATACATATACTACTTGATCGTAGTAAAACTTTGCAAAGCAGCTATATTTCTGTAGTGTCATCATTCATCAGTGTTCTTGCTGCTTGTCCATTGATCCAGATGTCCCTGGAATCAGTCTTGCTGTAGGACTTATCTGTGATATTAGATGCTGGGAGGGTTTCAAAGATGTGTTGGAAGGGCTAGCATTACCTTGATTGTCCAGAATTATCTTTTATCCTTCATGGACAGCTTTAAAAATCCAAGTCCCTATTTGCAGGGCTGGGCTTTCCTTGTGGAGCTTGCGATGAAGTGTCCTTTTGTTTGCTTTACTTAAAGGTGAACAATATCAAAACCTCCAGTAAAATTCCACTACATCATTACATTGCAGTTTATAATGTAAACCAGTATGTATTAACAAAGCTAATATACTTTGATACTATAAAGACTGATTGATATAATAGTTAGGGAAGGAAATTTTCATAACAGTTGTGGGTACAGCCTTTTAAAATAGATGCTTCTAAAGAAGCAGAAAAATAATATTAGCTTAAAATAGTCCCTTTTCCCCCTAAAATTATTCTCAGTAATTGCTAAAATGTGTGGATTCTTAAGAAACACCCATTTATCCTGAGACAAAGAGCATGTTTGTGAAATCTCACATCAGATTCATTTTAGCCAAAATTACAAGTGTGTAGAACCAAGACTCTGTATATAGAAAGTGAGGAAAGATTTACCAGAGTGTAAAAGGATCTCAATCATTAAAAAATTAGATGGAGAAGGTGGCTGAATGTTTGTTTACTAAAAAGTAAGTCTTCAAGACTTTCAGATGTTTTTCTCTAACCTCAAATTTATAGAGGCAGTGCTTAAATAACACTAGTATGAAGAAGATTTTTTTTATGGTTTGGAGAATTGTGTAAATGTGGCTACACTTACATTTTATGTGATTTCTGTTTAGACTTCTCAGGTAATGAATTCACTAACTCAGAAGTGGCATCTTACTTAATGGGTTGTAATAATGTAAGAACAGCTATTTCACCTTTTGCATGCTTGTCTGGAAATTATGATAATTTCTTATGCAGCAATTATAAGCTCATGCAGAAACTGTCAATGCTGTAAGTGTGTAATTAAAAGGCTTACAAGGACACATTTTGTATCCATGATGGATATATTTCAGGAAATACACATGCAGTTCTCTAAATTGTGTTTTATTACTGGTCTTGAGGATATTAATGTGCTTGACAAACATGTAGGGAATCTAATTTCAAAACAGCCATATGAGAAAAGCATTCTTATTTTATGAAGAACAATTTTCTATTTAATGTCAAAGTCAACGTCTCTCCTTTTACAGCTACATGCAATTTAGTGATGATCAACAGATTTTTGTACCTGGAAAAGTTTGTTTTATGCCCTTAGATTTGATAGCAAATATCAGATTTACTTTCTAGGAAAATATTTGGTCTAACCAGTAGCAGGGCTGAGCATGTGTTCCCATCAGGTATACAAACAAACATATATACAACTCATACATATAAACACAGATGGCCACATAGATCAACCAAATCGGAGAAAAATTCATCACTCACTGGCTGATCTGGAAGAAGGCCCTTTAGCAGGAAATACATACCATGCAGATCCCACCAGTAGCTGGGCCTGTGAACTTGGTCTATCCTGTGGCTGGCTGTGGATCCTGGCTCTCCCCAGTTGTCTCCTGCTCTGGCACTCACATGCACATGGAAACAAGTCTCTCAGATGAGTCTGAGATGGTATGTTCTTGACATTATTTGGCCTGGACCCCCTGGTAGACAACTCCTCCAGGGGTCCCACCCTTGGAGACATGCATACCTGGCTCCCAGGCCACTTCACGTGCTTGCTGGCATGTCTGGCTTGATAGTCACTAGGGATTGCACATTGACTTACTCCTGTTTCTGGTTCCATGGATGCATGGACTCCCATGACCCATGGTTTGATGCCAGTTGCTGGCACTCGGACCTCCATACACACAGAACAGGTAGTCCCTCACCCAGGAAGGTGGTTAGAAATGGAGTTTAATGAACAGACAGGACAGCCTGTGCTGATTAGGAGCACATGCATGGCTAGGCAAACATTCTGCCCAGCAAGCTGTTTACATGCCACCTTATCCCCCTGTTTTCCCATGCTTGTTCACAACACAGCCCCCCCCCCCCCCCCCCCAACCTACCTTGATATCTCGCTCCTCCAGAGCAAAACCAGTGTTGGGATCCTGTTCTAGTACATTGCTTACCACTGTGCTGGAAAACAGAGTAATTTGTCCATGCAGAATGGGCTGCAAAACCACTTCAGACATCTCACATGAAAGGGTAATTCATTATGAACAGATGCAGACCTCTACAGTCTGGGAGAGACTTGTTCCTTCTTCCTAGAAACTGAACAGAAATGTATCAAAATCTAGCTGGTGTTCAGAAGTAGAGGAGGAAATATTTGGATATGGGAGAGACCTCTATGATGATTGGTTTCAGGAAAAACTGACAAGATGAACATGACCAGAGTTTCACCATTTAGAAAGTTCAATGAGAAAATGCACAGTAAAAATACTAATAAAAATCATTAGGTAACTCTGAAGAGTTCCTAATTTAAAACTTTAGCTTGCTCAGAATAACTGTCTTAACACTAAGCAAAGAATTTTTCTTCTACATAAAAGTATGTGCACGTTTAATCTATTCCTTTTATTTTCCAGTGTTTCTTTAAGTGACATCTGAGAAATGTGGTTAAAGTTCTGTGGCTGGTGTTAGACCAGACAAGCAGAGGGTTCCTTTATGCTTACTGCTGTTTGAAAAGTAATCAAAACATTACCAGATTTCTTATCACTACTTTTTGTACTTCATGTTGTTACAGTAAGGTTAATGAAATAAATTAAAATATCCATATACTTAGTTTAATATTTGGGTCAAAAACTTCTCCAATTTAGACATGTACTGGTCTTTCCATCCTCTGTATTGAATTTAGGGCTAGATTCCAAAACAAGATGAGGCACAATTTATGCAAAATTTGAATTCATGCATTTATTTTAAAGGAGAGAGCTGAGCTTAGCTTAACTTAAGATAGGTGTCTCCTGACAGCTTCAAGTAAGTGTTGGGGAATTTTTATTGTACCCCTTGAGGCGAATTAGATACACATTTGTTCTTAAGTATAGAGTGATTTAATGGTCAATGCATTGGATAGAGTCCTAGTGCTATAAGCGGTTCTACAGGGAGTCTGCAATGATATGGCATGAGCCGATTCCTTATGCACGCTTGCACACCAGTCATATTGTTACAAATCAATACTGTAGCACTTCTTGTTTTATCAACAAGGGAATTTGTTCTCCCTTATGTATAGTCATTCCACCTTTGTTATTCCTGTTTCTATTGTTTAACCTGGTTCTGGAGAGAGGACCAGGTCATTCCTTGGTCTCCAATTACCGTTGCTGAGCAGTTACAATTTGAATTTCCCCTTCATAAGATGTCTCACGTTAAAATTTTTGCAGCTGTTTTTTCTATACTAGATGGTTACTGCCAACTGCTTGATGATTTTAAGCACTCTGGTTCATGCTTGAAAGAATGGATGTCTTGGATCCTGATCTCGAGCGTCTGTCTGTATCCCTTCCCTCTTCGCCTCATGCATTATGTAGAGAAATCTGAAAGAGTGTGGTGGGCTGACCTTGGCCAACTGCGAGATGCTCACCCAGCTCTTCTGTCACTCCCCTCCCTCAACAGGAAAGGGGAGAAAATAGTATGGAAAAGCTTGTGGGTCAACGCAAAGACAGGGAGACCAGACTCGACTTGGGGAAAAGTAATTTAACTTATTGCCAATTAAAATTGATTTTTGTAGTAAGAAAGAAAAAAAACCCCAAAACGTTTTAAACATCACCTTCTCCCCACCCTTCCCTTTCTCAGGTCAACTTCCTCCTTCATTCTTGACTCCTCTATCCCTCCCCATCCGCTGAGCAGTACAGGAGGGATGAGGGTTGTGGGGGTTAGTCAGGACATAACAGTTTTTCTTGACACTTTAACCCTTTCTCCAGTGTGAGTCCTCTACATGGGCTGCAGTCCTTCAGGATAAACCTGCTCCAATGTGGGCTTTTCACAGGCTGTGGTTCTTTCAGGGCATATCCACTTGCTCTAGCATAGGGCTGTCCGTGAGGGGACTTGGCCTTGGTGTTTAGACTAGTGTTTCTCACTTTTTTTTTTTTCCCTTTTCCCCCTTCCTCACTCCTTTGCATGAGTGCTGGTTTTGCTCTTTCTTAAATATGTTTTCATGTAGGTGGCACCAGCTTCTTCGGCAAAGTGTCGTATCTGATCTGCCTTTTAGTCAGGTGAATAGCAAACCTAAAATACGCTTTTGTAATCCAAAATGCACCACCCAAAGGGATGGATAATTGAATCTAAAAGTCTGTCTTCAGGATCTAATTAAAACTTACATTAAAAGTCTGTTGAAGCATTGGGCTAAAGATCATCTCACATTTAACTCAAGGAAAGGAAATAAAGAATCATAGAACTATCTAGATTGGAAGGGACCTTTGAGATGATCTAGTCCAACCGTCAACCTAACTCTGACAAAAACCCATCACTAAACCATATCGCTAAACACTAATGTCTACCTGTCTTTTAAATACCTCTGAGGATGGTGACTCAACCACTTCCCTGGGCAGCCTGTTCCAATGCCTAATAACACTTTCAGTGTAAAATTTTTTCCTAATATCCAGTCTAAACCTCCCCTGGCACATCTCGAGGCTGTTTCCTCTTGTCCTATTGCCTGTTACGTGGGAGAAGAGACTGACTCCCACATGTCTACAATCTCCTTTCAGATAGTTGCAGAGAGCAATAAGGTCTCCCCTTTTCTCTAGGCTAAGCAACCTCAGCTGCTCCTCATAAGACTTGTGCTCTAGACCCCTCACCAGCTTCATTGCCCTTCTTTGGACCCTTTCCAGCACCTCAGTGTCTTTTTTGTGGTGAGGGGCCCAAAACTGGGCACAGTACTTGAGGCGGGGCCTCACCAGTGCTGAGTATGGGGGACAATCACTTTCCTAGTGCTACTCACCATACTGTTCCTGATACAGGCCAGGGTGCTGTTGGCCTTCTTGGCTACCTGGGTGTACTGCTGGCACATATTCAGCTGGCTGTTGACCAACACCCCTGAGTCCTTTTCTGCCAGGCAGCTCTCCAGCCACTCTTCCCCAAGCCTGTAACACTGCGTGGGGTTGTTGTGACTCAAGTGCAGGACCTGGCAGTTGGCCTTGTTGAACCTCATGCCATTGGCCTCGGCCCATCCATCCAGCCTGTCCATATCACTCTACAATGCCTTTCTACCCAAAGCAGGTCAACATTGACACTCCCACCCAAATTGGTGTCGCCTGCAAACTCACTGAGGGTGTACTCAATCCCCTTGTCCAGATCATTGATAAAGATATTAAAGAGAACTGGCCCCAACTCCGCTTGTGACCAGCTGCCAACTGGATTTAACTCCGTTCACCACCAAGAGTGGTGAGTTACAATTAGTTCCCACGTTGTTCCCTCCCAAAGAAAAAGAAAGCGTGCTGAGAGGAGGGAGCAGGGGCTTATCTTGGCTAGCTAAACAAAATGATTCTGATATGCTGGAGCACTGTGGGTGTGCTACTGTGCAGTAAAGGAGTTTCTGGAATCTTTGTATGGGTCTCAAAGGAAATGCAAGATGCGGAAGAGACCTCTGGTCTGTTTACCTGGAAAGTGTTATGTGTCAGCTGCCCACCAGGGAGGCTGTAGAAAACCTACCTGGATCCATGAGGAGACTACTTATGTGTGTAACCCCAGCGGTCTTCTGTCCTGCACAAGTATCTGATCTGAAGAGGAGCTGGGCTTTGCACTTCTCGCCAAGACAATCTGATATGTAAATTCTGGTTTCCTAAATATTGTTTGGACAGTACTTGGGTACATGGGTTCCCTTGTGAATCAAGGCTTTGCTATTTTAAATTAAGTGATAAGGGTCCAGTACTGTTCCTTCTAAAGGATTTGCTGGAAATGAAGTAGATCTCTTAGTTTATTTTTATATAGAATTTCCTACTTTAAGAAAGCAGGCTGGTATTCTTATAGATCATGGTGACTAAAGGACAGAAATAGGAATTATCGTTTTCTTCACTGGATATGCAACTTGTGTTAACAAGATTCTTAAGCAATGCAGGCTTAACGGCTCTTGGACCACTAGCTGAAGCCACCGTGACGGAAAAGCATAACTGAATGGAAGCAAGGAAATATTGATGGTGCCTTGCTGTGCCGCGTCCGGGGACGCAGTTTTGCCAGCGCCTCGCAAACGAAAGCTGAACTAGCTGCGCCGGGAACAGAAACCGAAAGCTACTGGGATGGGCAGTGTCACCCGACCCCGCCGCCTCCCGTCGCCGGCGGCTTGAACGTGGGATGGCGGCCAGGCCGGGCCGGGCGGTGAGGCGGGCAGCGGGGGCTGGTACTGTCCGGGCCGGGGCCTTGTTAAAAGTTGTGGTTAGGGTTGTCTTTAGGGTGGGGTCTGGGCCTGAGACTGGGATTGGAGTTAGGGCTGGGGTTGGATTTAGGTCTGGGGCGGGGGGCTGGGGTTGGATTTAGGCATGGTGCTTGGAGCTGGGATTGGGGTTTGCATTAGGGATGCAGTTGGTTTAGGGCTGGACAGCATGCAGGGGAGCATCTGTGACTGCAGGCATCAAGGTGTTGTCCTAGATCTGGGTTCTTCACCCGGTGTGCAAGGCAGTAACACACAGAGCAGAGGTATTTTCAAGTTTATTCCATTAATGCGCAGAAATGGGGAGCTCTTTCCAAGGGAGCACACCTTAGTTTCAAAAATTTCCCTTTTTATACACTGATTATTACATAACAACTAATACATAGTTATTGTTACTCTCTTTAACGATTGGTCACGGTTTCTTCACTTCCTATGTAAATTAGTGCGCAGACTCTGTCTTTTTCCTCCATTGTTCTCTTTTAAGTATGTGGTATCATTTGGGTAGGTGGTCAATGAGTCGGTGGTCATGCTCTCCCCCTGTCGAAATGATACACAAAAGGTGACTTTATGTAGCTGTATCTATATAAATAGCTTACGTTTTATGAAAATAGGTATTAAAGTTCCACTGTAAAGTTATGTTAAGCACACCACTGCAATATAGCTCACTATGGGTACAGCATTTTACAAGTAGATAATAAAAATGTATTTTTTTTTTCTGCAACTTCATTCACTAGGAGTTTAACACCAGGTGAAAATGGAAAAGAAAATTGCAGCTGAGTTTTGAGTTTGTGAAATCTGAAGTGGAGGTTGCACTTCAGTTTCTTTTGTTGTTTTTTTAAGAAAGGTTTTAAGAAAACAGGTAAGTAATACTCCTCTTTAGTAAACTTTAAGAAAGACAAAAGCTGATCTTTTCCTTATAGTTCATAAAAATATTTATTGATTTTAAAATGGAAAAAAATGTCTCACAGGGATGTTTACAAAATGCTTTCTGTTTTTTCTTAAAGTTTTATTCTAGTGTGATGAAGTAGGTAATTTAATAGTTGAAGCCTGGCAGCATGCCATACTGAAAATTATCTCTTGATTACTTTTTTTGGATGCCAGAATCAAGATCTATGATGTATTCTGCGGATTATTTCAAGAAAGTAATTCGTAATGATGCAAATGAGAATGCTAGTAATGATGACAAGGACAGTGAGTGTAGCGACAGTGAGAAAATACGCTTCATTCCAACAAAGGAAGACGAAGAGAGTGAGAGTACAAGTGACAGTGATGAGGAGGATGAGACCAGTGACAGAGTGGAAGCAGCTGTTATGAAGATGCTTAAAGAAGAGGAAGGCAGAAGAAAAGAAGCTGAAGACCCAGATTACCGTAATGCTTATAGTATCTCAAGCACTGAAGAAGTGACACAGCAGGCATCACGAACTGAAGACAAGGATTTCAGAGTTCTCAAGCACGAACGTGATTCCCACAGCCCTGGTGAGGAGCTGTTATTAGCTTATGCTCGTGTCTGTGGCTTTTATTGCAGTGTTTTACCTTTTGGCTGTTTGTAATTAATTGATGAGTTATGGTTATGTGGTTCCATCAATAACCATGTATGTGGTTATTTTAGAAATAAGAAAACATCTTGAATTTCTGAAGAAGTTGAGGCTACACAGTTGGGCATCCCTATCAAGAGCTCAGTAAGTACAGAGGGGTTCATGGAAAGAAATGTAATAAATGGTAATGAAAATAGTTTCTTTGAACTAAGTAGACATCACAGTGTAGTACCCCTTAGAGAAAGAAGCTATGTGCTTGTCACCTAGGTTTGTGGAAAACCAGGAGACCTAAGGCATGCTTAGGATTTCACGCTTCCTCCAACCACATGAAGGAAGATTCCTAATATAATAGAAGGTCTGCCCAAAGAGTAGGGATTGTCTGCATGTTTTAGGAACGGATCTACAGTTTTAACTATTGCTATTTATTTTTCTTTCAAGTTCTCTGTCATGCTTTTTTTTAGCATGTTTCCTCACATGTTTTAACACTACTACTTTTACAGCATTTAAAACAGTTTTCCTACAAAATTTACTTTTTCATATATACCTTCTGTGGTTTTGCACATCAGTTCTTATCAGTTCTGCAGCTCCAGATTCTGATTCCTTTCCCTGCTTGATACAGAAAAGGTTTAGCAATACTATCATTCACATTGACAGTGAAGTGTCTTCTCTGCATTCTGGACCTGACATGCTAAAGAGATTAGTATTAATAGAAGGCAGACAATTTAAGTCTGTAAGTCAGAAGTTTACATCGTTTTTGTTCATGGAAGGCTACTCATTGCAACAGATAACATACTGGACCTGTAAACCAGGGGCTGTTGATCCAAGCCAGAAAGGAAAGCTATGTCTTCCCAGGTGTGTATCTGAGGTGAGGTGCTATCAGGCGTTTTTGACAGCCTTGAAGAAAACAAGCATGTTCTTACCATTAGAGTATGGATGTTCTCATAATATGCATTAGTATTGTAATATGTAATAGTGTAGTATGTAACAGACAAACATGAAAGCAGAGAGACTTTCCTAGAAGGGCTTGCCTCTCTTTCATCTGGACCTGCGAACGTACTTCTGACTCCTTGGTCTCTCCTGGGTAAAACATCACGTCCCTGGACTTTCATGGATTCTTAAAGAGTTGGAGAACACAGTCAATTCCTAGGATGTATTAAAAACTACTGAGGGTGCTGTCTGTTTATACTTGCCATCTTCAGTGAAGACGATTTATTTCAAGTTTGACCTAAGACATTAATGCAAATTTTGTCAATGTCATGGTTTTCTAAAATGGGAAGGGGATGATGAAGTCTTTTAATTCTTTGGTCTCATAAAGGAATGTATAGTGATTGGATTCCTCTTGCTGTTAGGGTATGTTTCTTGCCATAGACATTCCTTGGATGAGGGAGGTAGTTACTATTGTCGTGATAGTTGTTGATAACCCACTTTTTTTTAGCTGGAAACTCAGGCAGAAACACTCTCAAAATATATTTTGTGGTTATCATCTCCTGTAGGGTATTCCTTATAGAACAGATAATGTTTTCTGCATAAGCAGACGTGGACAAGAGATGCCACGTAAGTCACAGAAGCCTCAGATGCTACAAAAGTTCCTGGAGTTGTAAAGGAGACAATTGCTAATATATTCAATAACTGAAAGGATTGTAAGCTATTTGGGACTAACATTAGATCCAATAAAGATGGTTTGCTATTGGTTTAATTTATACATTTAATGTTTAGTTGATTTAATTAATGAAAGCATTTATTTTAAAATGTGTTAGTATTAAATTTCTTCTGTCCCATGTCCTCAGCTTTTCTTGGAGTAATGTTATGTGCATGCTATTTCCTTTTCTTTCAGGTATGTCAGTCTGTTAAAAGACTTCGTTGAGTCTGAATTCTTTGTGATAGATGGGGATTCCTTACTACTTATGTTTTTAGATTTGAAAACACAATATCTAAACTTCTTCTACCAAATTGAATGCTTCCTGCAGAATTTCACTGAAAAAGGAGCTAAATATGTCATTGTTTTCTTCAAGGTACTGAACAAGTAACATTTGTTTGCTGTTTAAACACTGCACTCCTTCAAAACCAACTGCCTGATTCTAATCAGGATTAGGAGGCTGTTCATTGTGTCAACAAATGTAACTGAATAATTTCATTGTTTTTATTTCCCATAGGATGCAGAACAGATGTATCTTCCATATCCTCATTTTCTTTTCTTGCGTACTGCCTTAATAGAACACCTGAGGCATAACACAGGCACAACTGTTCATACAGAATTTTCCAATTGTTTATCATCCAAATGGGAGAATTTCCTGAAGAAAAATTATCCTTACTTCATCATCATATCTGACATAGGACTGACCTCTCTCCAAACAGACTATTTATCTATTTTAATTGCTCATTCATTGGCAAAGAAAATCAACGTTGTGCTTGCTTCAGGACAGGAGTATGATATTCTTAGAGTTTACGGATATCATGTTCAGAGTGTGTATAAACACAGAGTATTTTTTCAAAAGGTAAGTTACACAACTTCGTTCTTGGTTTGCAATAACTGTGTTAGTTCTGCTTTGCAGATTTAATTAAAATATCTCAATATGAGTATTATATTTTACATGTTAAAATTATAAAGCACTGATACATGGCTCATTTTATGTTTCTTTGATCTACTGGTCTTGAAATCCTTAACAGGCAAACATTGTGCTTGGTGGCAAATTCCTGCCTTGTTCTTTATAGTCTCATTTCATGTCCTTGTTAAGGATCCCACTTAAGATACGGAAGTTTCAAATACAGCCTTTCCTATATCTTCACCATCACATGTCTTAGTTGACTTATAATAAGCCAGACAAGCTAGGATTTAGGCCAGGGATGTGATTTTTAAAGGAGTTTTATTTGGAATAGATGTTTCTTGGAGGCTGAGGATTGTAATGTATCTGAATGGTTTCTGTCTGTGGCTGGTAGTCCCTGATGCATTGTATCTGTTGACTTTTGTATGTAACTTTGACTTCTGCACTTCTTAGCATCAAGATGATCTGCAATATGCCTGTGAAAACCTAGTCAGGTACAAAGAACCGTTGATATGTCTATATGAACATCTCAAGCTGAGCCTGAAAAGCATACAAAAAGAGGTAATTGGACCTCTTAGATCATTTTTCTCTTTTTCTCCTCAGGTTGACTGACTTCTTCCATTCCTTTACCTGAAATTCTTTCCTAGCCAGAACTGAAGGACTCTCTTCCTTATCCTGAAGTGACACCCTAAGTCTGAGGTGGTCTCCTCTGTGCCCTTCTTCACAGCAGCTTGAAGCTGTTTCTTTCTTCAAAGTTCACTAAAGCAGGATGGTTCAGCTGAAACCTGATGAGTGGGATGCCACTTAAGGGATGTTCCCATCTTGGCGACTGCCTTTATCTTGTAGAAGATTGAAACCAGCCCATTCAGGACAAAACACTATCTGTGGCATAAATCCACCCTTAGCCACCTGGGGGGCTGTGGCTACTACGCTCTGGGTGCACTGTGGCCATTGCCTCACCCCCACGGCAGCAGCTGGCTCCTGAGGGGAGGGTGTGGAAGGGTACATTCACCAGTGGCAGGCAAGAGTCGGTGTTGCTGCCAGCAGCAGCCTCGTCTGTAGAGACATTTCAACATCTAAACTGCTCTGTGGCAGCTACCAAGGCTTGCACACTCTGTTAACTATGAAAGTATTCACAATCTGGGAATTTTTTTTTTAGGAGCTGGATTACTGTTACAAGGTCTGCACTTGCATGATTAAAGCGATGGATTCATTAATCTAGTTTTAAAATACTTTAACCTTAAAAATTTGGTATTTTTATGTATATATTATACCTTTAGTGCCTAATGTACCCCTGCCCTTTTCCTGAGCGTTATGTTACACTGCAGTTGTGTGACTACTGCTTCTGAAGAGAACAGCAGTGAGGCTTCCTTGGACTTCAGTGGGAATGATACTGGTCTAGCAAGCTGATTTTTTTCAGGGTTTTTTTTTTTCAGTCCAGAAAAAAATAGTGTTACTTAGAAAGCATTTTAAAGTCACTAGAAACACAGCTGCCTGGCTACTGCTAATATTTTGGTTTATTATGATTATATTCTCTGAGGCAAGTTCAATAATTAGATACCCCAGGAGCAGAAAAACATCAGGACGCCATGAGGGTGGGCGGCTGCTGCCTCAGGGCTCAGGCCGTGGGGGCTCCTCTGGAGGTGGCAGGGCAGGGTCTGGTAGCCAGGGCCTGTCCCACTGCCCCAGCCAGGAGCAGGGCAGCCAAGGGGGTCAGGACATCAGGCTCCTCCCTGGGAACAGGCGGAGGCCAGAGCAGGTTGCTAGCCAGCTGAACTGCAGGGAGCTGGAGACTGGCCCTGCTGCAGCACCGCTGTTGGTACCCTCAGGAACGTGACAAAAAAAAGCTATTTTTACTAACGATAATGCCCACTTTTCCTTCTGTCGTTTTCATATCCTTTTTTTCCCCTCTCTGAAGCTCTGTAAAGGATAAGACTTGTCCTTTTTTGTAATTTTTATTGTAGTGGTCATTTGTGCTATTCATAATGTTATGACTACAGGTTCACCAGACTGTGTGTCTGTTGAGACAGCTGTGGCCTGAGGGATCTGACATTCAGCGTGTGGTCTGTGTTCTTGCTTGTGCTGTGGGATTAAAAATATACAGCAACATGTTGAAAAATTCAAATACTTCCATGGGAGCAAAGACAAAGCAATCAGCAAGAGTAAGGATTTTTTTAATATCTTTTTGGCATAGTAATCATAAACGTTTTGCTAACAGGAGAGATGGCTGTCCTTCTAGATCCCAAGCTGAAGAGAGGCCCAGGTATTTCCTTTGTGACTGCACTCTGTAAGTGGACTGGTTCAGATAGTTACTGTGGACGCAGCTTTTCCAAAGGAGTATGGTCTCATTGTGCTCTCTGTGGCAGTGGCTATTCCTGGGGAAAATTTTACCTTAGGAGCAATTACTTCTATAGGAAGTTTTACCTTAGAAGGTAGTTGCGCTCATGATTTTTCTTTTCTTAATGTTCAATAGCATACTAGCTTTTACAGAAGAATACGCTTTTCCTCAAGCAAGCAAGACATTTCAGAAAAAAAGGTCTCTCTGTAGGTGCAGTCATGACATCATTTTTGTGACCATATTACAAGCCTTATATTTTCATCAAGTTAACACAGGTGCAATATATCAATAATATTTTATGAGACACATATTCAGTGGACTACAGGTTAGCTATTAATGGTTAGCACGGCTGTATTTCCGTACAGACTTTTTGCTGTGCAGTTGAGAAAAGATCATAGGCCTATATCTAGATATTAATTTTTCTTCTTAAAATAATAACGTTTCTAGACAGACAATCATTTTCAAGTTTTGTCTTGATTTTTATAGTCATACTCTTTTCAGAAAAGATTTCTTTTTTACGTTATAACTGATCTGCACCTACCAGTGCTAAAAGGATGTTCATTTTGAAGTAAGTGTATTCACAAGTAATTACAATGCACAGATTGTTTAATAGATCAGAACTATTAGCTGCTTTAACAAAGCACAAACCACGGAATTAAGTAGAAGTGAGCACAATTGTTTTGCTGAGGGATGTGGTCAACTTTTTACCTGTCATTTCTCAGCAGGGAAGAAGTAAACCCCTATCTCCAGAAGAAGCAGCTGACCTCTGTAGAATGCAGTGTCTTACAGTCGCTTTTCTTCTTCATATGCCTCTTTCACAGAGAGCTCAGATCAGGATCATGAAATCCTACTGGACTAAGCAAGTTTTACCATTAATAAAAATGGTATGTGTAGCACTGTCTTCCTGTGTCATGAGGTGCAATTTGCATTTCAGTTTCCATTTTCCTTTGTATGCTACTTTAGTCATCTGATGAGATCAAAGAATGTAATGTACCTGCTGGAGACAAACCTTACCTGGTTCAGGAATCTTGTGAGCCATGAATCAGTGGGGCTAGGAGAAGATTTGGGGCAATATCTCTATACTTCACCTCTTGTTAGACATATCCAGTTAGCCAGCATTAGTGTTAGGGTACTGGGCTAGATGGATCTTTTGGTCTCATCCAGTATGGGAAGTTTGATGGCAGGCCTTTTTATTGTTTAAAGTTGGTTATTATAGTGAAGGAGAATAGTGAATGCAGTTTCCGGCTCACAGAGAAGTCAAGTAACAGTGTGTTGTTTTTCATGTCAATAAAACCTGTGGTAGTTGACCTGCTTTGGAGATGCTTTAATCCACGTGAAAAGGTGCTCTGTAAGAATTAATTGTTTCCTTTATTTTAACAGCAACAGCTGTGTACGCATTTTTCTCTGACACAGCTAAGTGATACAAATGGTTGGAAATTGGATTTAACTTACCTGCCTGACTTAAATGATGATTCACTGCTCAGAAATATTGCACATTACTATGAGGTCGAATATACTAGAGGTATTTATCTTTGAACAGTTTGCTTTCTTACATTTCTAACTTTATTAAGCCACAAAATGAGAATGAAACTGCTTGCACAAGCAGAAATGAGCACAGTTTTCTAATTACCCATATAATAATACATACATTTTATGGAATAATAGGAAAACTTTTTTTCTATAGCCAAAGATAGAAAATTGCATGCAAAAGTGTCTTTCACCAGTACTCATTCAGAATACTTTACCATGTCATGTCTTTGATGTGCCACCTGTACTTAGGCAAAGGAAGAGTGATATAGAGCTCTGTGTCACTGTTATTGGGTATCCTCAACCATTTGGGTTTTAGCCAGTTTTCTATCCATTTCATTTTGTTTTGATGCAATACAGTCAGAATGGGAACTAGATTTGATTCCTAATGTCACTGAGTCATTGGATAATATTTTTAATTTCAGATGAGATTGATTCAGACAAAATCATATGTTGGCTTATAAATACATGAATTTGGATCCGGAACTTTAAGAACACCATCAGATGTGTGAAGGTTCACAAAAAAGTTACAAAAGCTGACAGAGCAAGAAAGTACAGAAAAAGATTTGTAGCAAATGTTTTTTCAGAGTAATTCTGTTTACCAGAAATCCTCTGCCATGAGTCTGTCTGACAGTAAACCAGAATGCTTTCTTTATGAATCTAGTCACAAGATGTCCTGTATGTACCTCAGTAAAGGAAGTATAGAGGAATTTTCAAAGGAAATATAAATTAGGAATATGAAACATATATTTTTTATAATTATACCTATTATTGGGCACTAAAAAGAAAATTCTCAATTCAAGATCCTACCCTGCAGGAGGTGAAGGTGAGAGCAACTTTTCTTCAGCTGTGGAGCTTGCAGACTTCCACAAGCAGTCTAAATCTGGTGTTCTTTTGAAAATACATCTTTTTAGTACAATTAGTTATTTATACCCTAGACTATGAAAAACTATGAATGTACAACATTCTGTCCTAATTTGTTCTAATGACCAAAGACCTTGGATAGGACTGAAGTCTTTGTGCCTGATGCTGCGTAGGTGCATAGGTAGATTAGGTAGATTCTGTTTGAGGAAACTTTTAATTTTAATGTTCTTTTTTTTTTTTCTTTCTTTCTTCCCTCCCTGCGCAGGGTTAGAGTTCAAAAAGGAATTGGGGAAAGAAATAGAGAATGAATACCAGTGTTTATGGGACACTGTAACAAAATTGGCTGTGAAATACAGTTTTGGAGATGCCTTCCCAATACGAAAGACTTCCCAACTATTTCTTGAACAGGAACAGACATTATTTAGAGGTACTGACACTCCACAAATTAGAGAGTTGGAAGCATGATCTTCGTTACTATCACTAAAAGTTCTAGGAGTAGTGATCTGATATGCTGATCACAAATCTAATCCATGCTTTATGGATTCTCCCCTCCTTCCCATCAACCCACTATGAAAACTTGAAGTTGATGCCAAATAAGTCTGACCAGGCCTCATGGGTGAAATTCTGACTCCACTGTAGACAGCACTAGTATTGTTATTGACTTGAGTAGGAATTGGGTTTGGTTCCATGATTGCTAGCCCAAATTTCTTGTCTGTGTTGTAAAAAACATTATGATTATTGTAATACAAATAATAGTAAAAGGCATAATAATTACTCATAATTAATGATTATGTCACAGGAGGACTGTCTCTGAAGAACGTCTTTGTATATGTTGACAACAGGGTTATACAGGTATTGGGCATGGGAGCAGCAAATTAAGTGAAATATAGGATTGTTGCCCAAATAGTAGAGTCCGGCCATCACTGTAGCTCGCGTTGCAGTCCTTGGAGGTAGTGGAACTATGGCTTGCCTGTAAGTGTCTTAAATTACACCATCATCCTGTTTAGTAGCCCATAATTGGGGAATTGCATAGTTGGCTCAGAGATTATTGGTTTTCTTACCTCACTTACAAGACCTGTTCTAAATATCTGAAAGGAGTAGGTAGACATTTTTGCCTGATATCTGACATTTCTTAAGAACCAGTTTTGTTACAGCCTTCGAATGCTTGTTTTAAACCGAATAAATTGTATAAGTCTTTAGAAGAGACAGTTGGTAAAAAATCCAGTAAAGGCTGCAATATAATTCTGCTTAAGTTTGTGAGTGTTCTTCAGCTGGTTTCAAAGATGTTCAAGTGGGCAAAGTGGGCAAAAAAAGACAGTTCCTTTGTTATCTGTCTGATACTAAGGCATCTTCTGGCACAGTATTTGTGTTACCTATATCTGTATCTCCTTTGGAGACCTTGAAGACTGAAGTTGTGGCTAGACTTCAAACACAGGAAGGATACACAATGTTACATGTCATCTTTAGTCGTCTAATGTAAGTGCAGTTGAAAGTGCATGTTTATGGAATCAGTGCAGGAAAGTAGATGCCTGTGAGATGGGATGGGTTGTAGCATTCAAAAAGTTAGCGTAGCGAAAATGGATTTTGAGAATATCTACGCAGAAGCAATAATGATGTCTGCTTTATTCTTCTCATGCTTGAGAAGAAACAGAGAAAGGGGAACTTGTGAACTGCTGCTTACTTTTAGCAAATTTTACTTTATAGAATTTCATTTATAATGTAACATGACAGAATTTTCAAGTATGATATACAATTATATATATTCTTAATTAAACAATATTAATTATTTTTTGCACTGTAAAGACTATGCAGCAGAAATTCCTAACATTGGACTTATCTCAGTGAAATCTGATCTTGTTGAAGATTATGCTGGAGATGTTTTGAAAGACCTACCTGTTTTAGAAAGGTACATTTATGAGTTTTATTCTAACATAATGAAATAACATTATATGGGCTTATTTTCTACTCCCTTGCACTTTACATCCATATTATGCTCAATTTTTACATATGTAGAAGTCCTTTTGCTGTGACTGGGTAAAATTTCACATTTACATGTACTGGTGTAAATATTAACAGAAAGTTCAGAACAAGAATGGATAAGAGTCAACCTATCCATATTTTCTGATACTGTTATTTGTTTGCATTGTAGTACTTGATTATTATTCTACATTCTGTAACTGTTTTTCTAAATGTAAAATTTTTATTTGAAAGGCCTTATCCTAAATTGCAAAGCTCAGGTTGATTTCAGGAAAAGAAAAACATTCAGTAAAAATATTGAAAAAAAAGTAAGAAGAGATTATCCTTTACATTTGCTCTGCTACTTTTTGAAGTGAGTTCTGTGCTGCTCAACGAGTAATTTTTAGCAAGTGTATAAGTTATGTAGTTACATTGCATTCTGTGATTAATCTGTAGGAAAACAAGTGAAAAAATGGGGTTTTACTTTGTTTGTTAGTAATTCTTTCTGAAAAATTGAGGCTATCTTAGCACACTATATTTGGAGTAGAATTAAACCCTACATTGGTTTTCTGCCACAGTAAAATTGTGATTTGATAAATACTAATTTTTTTGAATGTTTTGAATGTTTCATTAGAGATGCTGGAAAACAATTTCTGCTCTGTTTAATGTTTGTATATTTCAGCAATGATCCTGCAATTACTTCACTTACTAGATACAGGGAATTTGATGAGCTTCATCACTGGCATTCTGGCAGGCCTTTGGCTGAGGAATATGTGCGAGTACGGTGTAATACTGATGGTAAGAAAAACTAACACAGAGCCCACATGTCTGTATTGGCTAGAACAGTATTGTAAAGGTTATGGTTTTGGAGAAGGACTTCTCATTTGAGAAAATATTTGCAGCTCTGTAAAAACTTGTGAAACTAGAGCTATTGCAATAGCTAAATTATACGTAAATTGGTGTTCCTGTGCATAACGTATATGCATTGTGTGTAATCTTAAATAGTTCTACTGAGTATAACAGAATGAGCACTTGTGGTCAGATGTTCATGATACATTCCCTTTTGCTTGTGAAATGCTTCACAGATTTATATAAGCAAACTGTATGTACATGTGCAGTTCAATGTTTAAATATATAGTTTGGATAATGCTTGGTAAGCACATCCATACATATGCAGATGTTTGCACAGTATACGCATAGCCAATCTTACCTTTTGAGAACAGAATTAAAATAAGAAGTAAAAGAGTTTGTTGTGGTTTAATGCCAGCTGGCAACTAAGGACCACACAGCCGCTTGCTCATTCTCCCCTATCCTGGTGGGATGGGGGAGGAAATCAGAGTGAAAGTAAGAAAACTCATCAGCTGAGATAAAGGCAGTTTAATAGGTAAAGCAAAAGCTGTGCACACAAAGCAAAATGAGGAATTCACTTGCGACCCATCACCAGGCAGGTGTTTAGAGCCCTCTCTAGGTAAGCAGGGCTCCATCATGTGTAACAGTTACTTGGGAAGACAAATGCCATCAATTGCCATCACAGTCTACTTGCTGGTGGGGCAATGTGAGAAGCAGAAAAGGCCTTGATGCTGTGTAAGCACTGCTCAGCAATAACTAAACACCCCTGTGCTATCAACACTGTTTTAATCACAAATCCAAAACATAGTACCATGCAAGCTACTATGAAGACATTTAACTCTATCCCACTAAAACCAGCACAGAAGTAAACAAAAGTTGTTTGTATCATAATTCTTGATGTTATGCATTATAGTTTCCTGTAATTTTTTTGAGTTTAAAAACAGACCATGGACTTAGTTTTGATCTTAGATTTGCATATTTACATGAAATTAAGTATACGAGGCTCTGTGTATCAGCAAGTACACAAAATTTTCTCACAAAGATGTTCCCATCATCTATTGCATCACACAGTGAATTGAACTGTGAAAAACCTACCAGGAGTTGAGAAATCATGGATTACTGTTGGTACTTCCAGTGTTGCTTATGGTTTTCGGTCAGTGACTTAGAAGTGTTGTTTCCTGAGTGGGTACTTTCACTACTTGACCTATGAAACCATGCTTCCATATGCTCATCTTTTTGACTGGATGATTTTTTGCATTCTTCTGTGCACTATGATTTCAACAGAAAGTTTGGACAGCATAACCTGCAGAACAGTAGCTAGAGCACCTTCCATAATTTTGGCGTTGGAAAGTTTATGTCCCCTCCAGTTGAGGAGAGGGCCTTCTCTCTCCTGTGCCTTGCATGAATACTCTTAATGCCAACATGTGTCATCTCAGTCTTTCTTGTGAAATTCTGAAATGGGTCTTCACACACGGAAACTGACTCATCGTTTTGATTTTAGGGCAGAGAGAAATACTTAGGCTCGAGTGTGGAAGTAACTATGTGCTCAGTTCAATATCTTCCAATGGCTAGCATAAATGTTCTTCCAGCAGCTTTATTTATTTATGTTCTGGTGACAGACTCTTGTTTTCATGGGGAAGGGATCTCTTTCTGATCATCTGAATTGCCTTCAGAAGACACCTTCCTATTTTCACGGACTGTGTGAGAAGCCTAGGCATTTTGCTCAATTATAATTTCTTTCTAGGCATCCTGCTTGTTAAGTTTTCCACTATTGTTAATGTGTCCCTAAAGTAGTTTGAATTTGAGTCTATTGCCTATCTCTCAGATAATTCAAAGTACTGTTGGATTTCAGTGAATCTTAGTAGCCAGCTTATTTCAAAATGTGATTTTGGCCTTACGTCAATGAGGAATTTTAAGGAAATTTATCCATTACCCCTGTGTCCCTTCTTGGAAATAGATTAGCCTGGAATTCTATCAGAATGTTTTTTAATCAATTATATCTGTTTGCAGCAAAATACAAAGATCCAGAAGAAAGAAGACAAATACAAAATTTACAGAATTTTCAAAATTTTTATGGAAGCACTTTGGAAAAGTTCACTTCAAAAGTTGTTGTACATCAAGAGGATGTGTCAGGGAATGCTAGTACTGCTGTTAAAAAGACACAAAAAAAGCATGTGAGTATATTCGAATTGCTCTTTCCAAATCTTTTTCCTATTATCCAGGAAAGGATTTTTACTATATGAGTCCTACAGTTCTCAGTTGAAGAAATTTGAATTGCCTTTGTTCTTAAAATTTAATCAGCAAATTGGCAAAAGTATTTTTGTTCCTAGTTAGGAATACTAATGAGTGATAATATTTTAACAGGCACAAATAAATTTAAAAAAAACCCAAACAACTCTGTAAAGGCTGATAGGTTTTGGCTTATGGCCAGTATTATAATGTGAGGTGAAGGAAACTTTGAGTTCCTGGGAACTCAGAATTAAATTCAGGAGTTCCTGAATTTATTTTTCCTTTAAGAAACCATTGAGAAATACTGGAAAAAACATTATTCAGTTATTTATTTCCCTGCACTATTTGGAAACATTGTCTGTGAAAGATCCTGTAGATGTTGCAATTAATGCTAACTATGTGAACATTGTCAGACACCACAGGGTATGTAGCATGTACTTGCATACTCAAAAATACCGAGCAATAGTAATTTGAGTAATATTTTATAATAAACTGTACTATGGATTACAGATTATGGCCTGTTGAATTACTTGTAGAAGTCTGTATATAAAATAACTTTGTTAACTTCAAGTAAGGTTGAAATCTTAATTTTATTTAATCTATTGAAAAGCATCTCAATATGACCAGAATTACTATTACCCATGTATAAAATAAAAGCTTAAAATTTAACTTTCAGACATCTGCTATTTTACTTTTCCACCCTTGTGCTTTTTTATTCTACTTGTGAAGCTTTGTACTGATTTAAAATGAAGCTTAGGGAAGCTCTTTCGAGCAACATATATTGGGATTCAGAAATTGTACCTCCTTCAAAATGATGTGCGATTTTAAACAGTTCCCAAACCACAATGTATCAAACAGATAAATTGAAAATTATAATGTACCTGCTGTGATTGAGTTTATGGATCAGCTTTTTTTAGATAATTCTTGCACACAGTGATGGTTAGTTCTAAATATCTTCATTTTATTGGATAGAAAAGTAAAGCGGAAACAATTATAGAGGAAAACAACAGACGACTGAAAACTAAAGAAGAAAAGAAAGAACAGGAGCAATGGAAAGCCTTGTATATACCAATTGAAAAGGAAATAAAAGCAAATCTGACTGTTGGAATAAATAAATTGGAGAAGTTTCTCAAGACCCTTAAAAGTAAATCTGTGAAGTTCAACGTAGAAATGGCAGGACTGTCTGTCTGTTTAGAAGTGTGGAAGAAACACTGCAGAGAGCAAGGTATGATAGCCAAATTCATGTTCGGTATTCAACTTCCACTCCTGTTAACCAAGAGAGTGAGTAACTTTTGACATTCTCAGCTGGAATAAAGATGTGAAAATACAGCCCTGTTTCAGGAGCATGCAATGTGATTTTAAGTCCCCTTTTGCAGGGGGACTTAACAGGCTCTGGTCCCCTTTTGCAATTTCAAGATCCTTTGAGTCAGCCATAAAGTGTCCAATGAAATTAGATTGTAGCTATTTTCCTCTTTTGCTTTGCCAAACTTGCATATGTAAATATTTTATTTTGTTGTATATATCTTTAATGATTATGTATCATACACAGTAAAATACATCTGTATTGCAGTGGATTGTTTAATTAGCTGAGGTGGTCAGCTCACAGTCTGAATGTTGACCGTTTGCACAGAAATCTGTGCTACCATAGTTAGCGGCCTCCTGTTTCAGTAGAATTAACTTGTTCAGTCCATACTCTCAGTCAGGAGGGTCCAAACACACACTGCTCTAAACGTGTTGAGGAGAGTTGTCAACATTGGAGTGAAATATGTTGCCAATAAGATTAATAAATATGTGGGTCTGTGAAATAGGGGAGCTCTGTTATTGCATAGATGTTGGAAGTATGAATTCCTTTTATAGCTGAGCCTGCAGAAGCAGATAGAATTATTTGGGTGCTTGGTCTTCAGTGTCACTCCTTGTAGAGGTCACAGGAGTGTGGGTTGCCTTTGTCTAGTCGTCTTTAAATAAAATTAATTTTTAAATTGTCATAAATGTGGTTGGATGGATAAGGTCTGTTCTAAAAATACCTAATATCAGAAGACTCCCAGTGATACAAATGGCTCTCGGATAACTGTGGGCTTTTTTTTTTTGAAGGTAACAAATCTAAAGATTTAAGCAAAGCTGTTGAAGTCATGAGGAGAATTCATATCCTCCTTGAAAAATATCAAGATCTCTTGGAGAAACCACATCTACAAAAGCTGACCAGATATCTAAGCCTTCTTGGATTTGAGAATTTGGCATGCTGTCTGTCTGGCCAGGTAACTTCATAGACTGTAATGATTCTACAGTAACAGAATCTGCAGCTGAATACCAACAGTGTTTTCTTAAGCATTAAATAATGTGTAGGAGATCTATATTGGACTTATTTTATTTTGTATTGTACCATAAGATTTGGAACTACCTATTCTTGCTTCAGATATTAACCGTTAGTTCCACAGATACATTTCTCTACTTGACGTGAGAGACAGCTGGCACAATAGGCCACTTCCCCTTCAGTAAACAGAGCTTTATATGGCTGCATACCCTTTGAAACATGCATCATGATCAATTTGCTCTAGTTATGTCTGCTTGAGGCCTTAGACACCTCTGAGAGGTATCTGCTGTTCAACTCATCACATTAGCTGAACCCTGCATGTTAAAAATAGCTGTTAAAAGCTATGTGATGAGCACCTGCTCTCTAACAGGCCTAAATGTGCTACTTTAGAAAAGAAAAACTTTGAGACTGAAGAGGTGGATGAAAACTATTCTGTTTGCTGTTATGTTATTACTTATCACCTCTGAAGGAAACAGTTTCAGGTGCTGAGTTGCTTCTCCTTGGTACCACAGCTGAGACCACCAGTAGCTACACTAAATTTGGCTCTGACGTAATTTCTCTAAGGATTGACCTTATGCTTTTCTGCATGTTAGCAATCTGCCCACTGGCTGATTTAATGTTAAGAGCATTTTGATACCTTTGCATGTAGATGGGATGATATTACGGAGAGAGAATGCTAAAATGGCTCTGGGGCAGAAGAGGGAGGATATATCTCACAGCCTGCTGAAGGTGGAGTCAATAGCAAAAGGAATGAAGATTACAGCAAAATGTAAAACCAGTATCAGTCACTTCAGTGTCTCATTTTTCAGGCACAGCAGAGTTAGTATTTTTTTGAAGCTTATTTCTGGAAATTATTTATCATCCTTCCTTGAGGATCAAGACATAGAGGTGAGGGAGGAAGTGATTGTTTTGTACGAAATTTTCTTCCCTTGAAGAATGGGAATTATCTGTCTCTCCTTCCTATGTGAATCCAACTGGTTTATGATGATTGTTTGCTTCTGGCTACATAGTTATTGTAAGAGTGTTTGGTGACCCAAATAGAGTATGTTACATTTTAGGAAGCAGAATTGTAGGATCCGAGGATCTCAAAAGGTCTGTTGTAAAGGTTTGTGGTGATACAAGGGATATGTTCGCAAATTTAATGTCTTGCTTAGAAGGGCTCTAGATCAGTCAGTGCATTTTGGACCTGCTTTTCCAGCTGCTTGTTTCTGATTATTACTTTTGCGAAGTCAGGGGAATTTTAGGAATAACTAAAATTTTCAGGAATAACTGAAGATACTTCTTTCAAGAAATTGAAGTTGTGAAATCTCCATCCTTGGACATGGTAAAAACTCAGCTGAACACAGCCCTGAGTGACCTGATCTAATTGCACCTGCTTCTAGCAGCGAGTTGGATTAATTGACATCCAGACATCCCTGACAACCTAAATTATTATGTGATTTTCTGATCTTCTGATGTGGGTTGTAACATGTAATGCTTTTCTATACAGTGCTCAGGATCAGATGTTGTAACCAGATGTGTCCATGAACACAGAATTTGGTATATCTTAGGATATACAGGCATTGTTTAAAATTACAATGCTTTACTGAATTTGGGATCGCACTCGGTCTTTATATTGAATTTCCTTTTGCAACTGTGATTCATTGCACAAGCAGTAGGGCAGGCAGAAGAAAAGAGACATAAATATAGGATGAGAAGGCTCTGGCAGGCAGTAGCTTGAAGAGACTGAGCTTTGCCTGCTACCCAGTTTTGTTAGGTCTTCTGGTAGCAAAAGTACTACCACCACTGGCTATGGAAGACATATTATTTTTAGAACGTAGTCTCCTTTGAAGAGATAAAAGCTTAACCCTAACATAAGGCTATATGGTGTAGATATCTGCAAGAAATTATTTAAAAATCACCTGCGCTTTTATGTTTCTCAAAGTTTGCAGAGTTCCACAGAGCAAAACATGTCACTTTCTTAATCTCTTGCTAGCTTTCAAACCAAGCTGAATTTTCATTTGACCTTATAGACAGGAGAAAGTAGCGATCACAATGTAAGCACCTGTGCTGTCGAAGTGGGTCCAGCTCGCTTTCAGCTACAATATATGGATTATTACTTGCTCAGAGAAGAGAGAAATGATCCAGATCCCCGAGTGCAACATTTCATACCAGACACATGGCAGGTAATGAGACACAAGCCTTTTGCAAGTGAATGGAAATGGTCTTTGATTTTGTTTTTTTTTTTTTTTTTCATTTAAAAATACATATTATTATACTATTTGTCAAAAATAGTGCTGTTTAACAAATTTAATTATTTAACAAGTTTAACAAATTCAATTATTTAACAAGTTTAACAAATTCAGTAGATCATTTTGGACTGTAATCCATGTTCTTTCCACACGGAGAGCTTTTCTACAGAGAGCTTGTCCCAAGGAATTCAACGCAAGAAATGCCTAATCAGTGGGATTGCACTGCTTATTACCATATTTGATGGTGGTAATGCCCCATTTGGATAATCTCTGACTGTTCATCCTCTGCTCATTTGTCCCTAAAGAATTACCCATAGTAGCAGCTGAGAAATAACTTTTCTGTCTAAACTCAGGTTAATTTTTTTTTATTATTGCACTGGGGAGGCCAGCTGAACTTGCTGCTTTGCGTGTCTGTATCTGCAGAACAGTCACTTGCTTGAAAAGCAACTTGGAACTTGGCACATGCGCTGATGGAGAAAGATAGTGCTAGTACTATTTCTGTTTCCTCTTCTGTACCCCTTCCCCCATCCTTTCACCGACCTATGTAAGGTGAGAGACCGTGGAGGCAAGATAATAATAGGGAAGAAAACAGATTAATAAACACCGTAAGCTAGGAGCAGAAGAGAGATTTGGACAGTATCGATGTAATTTGTTCAAGGCCGGGTTGGATGGGGCTTTGAGTAACCTAGTCTAGTGGGAGGTGTCCCTGCCCGTGGCAGGGGAGTTGGAGAACTAGATGATCTTTAAGGTCTCTTCCAACTGTAACCATTCTATGATTTTAACTATTATAATGCAAGAAAAAAATACTGCCTTGCATGAAGTAATTAAGTTTTTGGAACTAAATTATACACTGCTGAGTTAACTGGTTTTATTTTTTAATTTGAAAATGTCCAGGTTTGTACTCAGAATGTGCTGGTAGCAATGTCTTAGACCAACTAATTGAAATAGACAAGTTATAATTTGTAATTCCATTTTTTCCCACTAACAGTTTAAGAGAAAAGAGTATAGTCATAAAATGACTACATTAACTCTAATTTTCTGTAGTCTAAAATCTGTGTATAAATTTTACATGCAGAAATAGGAGATGTTGTTACAGGAAGAGCTGGTTTACTCAATAAAAACGTAACAAGACATTTTGAATAAGTAATTGTTTTTCTTTTAGCGAGAACTTTTTGATGCTGTAGATAATAATGAGTCTGCAGTGGTTGTTGCACCCAGTTCATCAGGAAAAACATATGCATCATACTATTGCATGGAAAAAGTTCTGAAAACAAGCAATGATGGAGTGGTTGTGTATGTTGCTCCTACAAAGGTAAGGCTGCATCCTACTACATATTCTGTATGTGTGAATATGGTATTTCTCAGTGTGATTCTGAAACTGTTTGGAGTACTTGTTACACAAATTTAGTTGATATTTGTATTTTTTATTAGAAATGGAATCTTTTCATTCTGTTTTATGTTGACATTTATTAGAAACAGAATGTTTACAAAAAATCTTCAAAATATTTAGGCTCGTGTAGAGTTTGTCTAATATCTGTATAGCTAATTTAAGGTCAGAAACACTAATATATACAAAAGTCCTGTAAATAGCATGTTAAGTAAATGGTGAGAGTACCAAAAGCCTACCAACATGGTAAAAGTAATATTAGAACAGAAAAATAACCAAGCAAGCCATCTTTTTCTAATTGAATTTGCTGTTTGATGCTTCAAGAGAAAATTTAGGAAATTGTAGGCAGTGGGATATTTTTCTAATGAGAGTTCTGTCCTAATAGTTAAAAACTGACTGAAGTGCTGAGGGACAATGTTTTGACTTCTTCCAAAAATTATTTTAATGTTCAGTAATACAATTTTTTGATATTGAATTACATGTGCTGTTATTCAATAACAGTCTCTATGGATTGTTTTCTGTAAGTAAAATCAATATTTTTTTTTTGTTATACTCAGGTTGGGCCTCAAAATAATCTTTTCATTTGAATATCAGTCTGGATACAGAAATCTATTTTATATCTGCAGCCCCAGGACTTTGAGATCATTAAAGTGATTGTGGTTGCACTAGTATGTGACCTATTTTTAACTGCTTTGAAAATAATTAAAATACAAAACTTATAACATAACTCACTTTACACAACACTAAATTTCTTTGAAAGCATTTGAATATTATTAAAAATCAAGTACCATATCTTTTTAAAGTTAACATTGTTGACAGTCTAGACTTAATAGTCCATAACATAGTTCATTATAGTCTAGTACATTAATATCAGTGACAAAATTGAATGCTTTTATATGTGCCTTTAGACATACACTATCTAGTTTTGTTAATGACCTGCTTTATTTAAGGCCCTTGTAAACCAAGTGGTGGGAACTATATGCAGTCGATTCACCAAGGAACTTCCGTATGGATTGGCAGTGTGTGGAGTCTTCACACGAGATTATCGCAGTGACGTCATGAATTCTCAGGTATATTTTTATGGGTATTTTAACACATAATAATAAGGACTTCTGTATTCCATCTGGTTTCTGAAAATGTTAATTCTAATCATACCAATTGTGCTGTTATTAAATACAAAGTTCAGGAAAAACCTAAGCATACGTGTACTGCTTACCAGAAACTTTCAGTCTATGGCATACAACCTTACCTGTTCATCCTTAGGGGACATGCAGCTGATTACTTGCTCTCGTTAAAAGAAAAGACATTAAAATCCTTTGGTTGCCAGCATACAGCAGATGCCTCACAGAAGTCGAGATAGAATACATCAGTAGCTCTTCTCTTGTCTGCTGATGTAGTCACTCCATCGTAGAAGGCCACTAGTTGGTCTCTGTTGTAGTAGGGAGCCCAGAACTGGACAGAGGAGTCCAGGTGTGGCCTCATCAGTGCTGAGTGGAGGGCAAAGATCTCCTGCCTTGATTTGCTGGCAACACTCCTCCTAATGCAGCGCAGGATACCAATAGCCTGCTTTGCCACAAGGGCACATTGGTGCCTTCTGTTCATCTTGTTATCCACTGGGACCCTCAGGTCCTTTTCTGCAGAGCTGCTTCCCAGCTGGATGGCCACCGGCGTACACTGGTTCATGGTGGTGTTCCTCCCCAGGTGTAGGACTTTGCACATCTCCCTGTTGAACTTCATGAGGTTCATACCAGCCCATTTCTCCACCCTGTCTAGGTCTCTCTGGATGGCAGTATGATCCTCTGGTATATCAGCCACACCTCCCAGTTTGGTGTCATCAGCAAACCTGTTCCGGGTATACTTTTCCCCATCATCCAGGTCATTAATGAAGATGTTAAACAGGATTAGACCCACTATTGACCCCTGGGGTACACTGCTAGTTACTGGCCTCCAGCTAGACTTTGTACCATTAATCACCAACCTCTGGGCCAAGTCTTCCAACCAGTTTTCAGTCCACCTCACTATCTGCTCATCTGGCCCATACTTTAGCAGCTTGTCTGTAAGGATCTTATAGGAGACGTTGTTGAAAGCCTTACTGAAGACAATCTCCATTGCTACCAAGCCAGTCATTTCATCATAAAAGTTGGTTGAAGTTGGTCAAACTTTGGGGAATTTCAGGGAATTTATGCTGAATACTCCTGATGATTTTCTTGTTCTCCATGTGCTGGGAAATGATTTCCAGGAAGTGTTGCTCCATCACCTTCCCAGGGATCGAGGTGAGGCTGACCAGTCTGTAGTTTCCTGTGTCCTCTTTCTTGCCCTTCTTGAAGATAACAGTGACAAATCATTAATTCATTCATGCTTACCTTGAAATCAAATACATATATATTTATAATATATATGTTTTTTTATATATATATATATATAACCGTCCACTGTAGGTAAAGATCAAGTATGAGACCATCTAAGGATCCTGAACGTATACAAGTCCATAGGACCTGCTGAGATCCATCCACGAGTCCTGAGGGAACAGGTGGATGAAGTTACTAAGCCACTTTCCATTATATTTGAAAAGTGACAATCTGGTGAAGTTCCCACTGACTGAAAAAGGGGAAACGTAACCCCCATTTTCAAAAAGAGGACAAAGGAAGACCCAGGGAACTACAGGCCAGTCAGTCTCACCTCTGTGCCCAGCAAGATCATGGAGCAGATCCTCTTGGGAACTCAGCTAAGGTACATGGAAAATAAGGAGGTGATCAGTGACAGTCAACTTCACCAAGGGAAAGTCATGACTGACAAATTTGGTGACCTTCTATGGCGGGGTTACAGTGTTGGTGGATAAGGGTAGAGCAACTACCTGGACTTATGCAAAGCATTTGACACTGTCCCACACGACATCCTGGTCTCTAAATTGGAGAGACATGGATTTTATGGATGGACCACTTGGTGGATAAGGAACTGGATGGATAGGTCGCACTCAAAGGGTTTGCGGTCAGTGGCTTGATGTCCAAGTGGAAACCAGCGGTGAGTGGTGTTCCTCAGGGGCTGGTACTGGGACCGGTGCTGTTTAACATCTTTGTTGATGACACGGATGTTGGGATTGAGTGCACCCTCAGCAAGTTTGCTGGTGACACCAAGCTGTGTGGCACGATCAACACACTGGAGGGAAGGCATGCCATCCAGAGGGACCTGGACAGGCTTCAGAGGTAGGCCTGTGTGAACCTCATGAAATTCAACCAGGCCAAGTGCAAGGTCCTGCACCTGGGTCAGGGCTATCCCAAGTACCAATACAGGCTGGGCGGAGAATGGCTTGAGAACAGCCCTGAGGAGAAGGACTTGGGAGTGTTGGTGGATGAGAAGCTCAACATGAGCCAGCAATGTGCACTTGCAGCCCAGGAGGCCAACCGTATCCTGGGCTGCATCAAAAGAAGTGTGGCTAGCAGGTTGAGGGAGGTGATTCTCCCCCTCTACTCTTCTCTGGTGAGATCCCACCTGGAATACTGTGTCTAGCTTTGGAGTCCTCAGCACAAGAAGGACATGGACCTGTTGGAGTGGGTCCAGCGGAGGGTCATGAAGAGAATCAGAGGGCCGGAGCACCTCTGCTATGTAAGACAGGCTGAGAGAGTTGGGGTTGTTCAGCCCGGAGAAGAGAAAGCTCTGGGGAGACCTTATAGCCGCCTTTCATCTGAAGGGGGCCTACGAGGAAGCTGGAGAGGGAGTTTTTACAAGGGCATGTAGTGATAGGACATGGGGTAATGGCTTCAAACTGGAAGAGGCTAGATTTATATTAGATATCAGGAAGGAATTTTTCACTCTGAGGGTGGTGAGGCACTGGAGCAGGTTGCCCGGGGAAGTTGTAGATGCCCCATCCCTGGAAGTGTTCAAGACCAGGATGGATGGGGCTTTGAGCAGCCTGGTCTCGTGGTAGATCTCTCTGTTAGTAGCAGTGTGGTTGGAACTAGGTGACCTTTAAGGTCCCTTCTAACCTAAACCATTCTATGATATTTTTAAATGCTTTTTAAATATAGAATGTACTTGTAGTTGATTAGTCAGTTTACTTGAAAATAATGCCTTACAAACCTTTCTTCTTAGATACTAGTGACCGTGCCTCAGTGTTTAGAAATCTTGATGCTGTCTCCTCGTTGCCAGAAATGGACCAAACGGATACAATATGTTATATTTGATGAGGTAGGCATCTTTTAATAGTAACCAATTTAACAAATATACAGAAAATCTTGAGGAAAAATGCTGGTGACTCAATTTTTCATTACATACTATTGCTAGTAAAAAAACCAAACAACTTTCAGAAATATTATTTCATACTTAACTTGTTTTTCCCTGTGCATTTATAGTTTTTATGTACTCCAGTGAAAGAACTTAAAAACACTGTTAGTCCTCAAGAGGACATACAATTCAGTCAAAGCTACCAGGAGCTTCTCTATTTCTCTCAAGCCAGTTAATTGAAAAACTAAAAGTCACCACTGTAGTCTGAGTGGCACAAATAGAGCATTCCAGTCTGGGATCAGTCTGATGTTTCACATCATATGGTATTTGTCAGTCTTTCCAGGGAAACAGTGATTAATCTTGCTAAATTTAAAATTCCTACTGTATTCTTTCTTGTATATAGTATTAATTACTGACGATGCCAGTGAGTATACCTATAGTACAGTGAATGTAGTATTGAAATTTAAACTAATTTTCTATCCAGTGAAGTCTGGAGAGGGATTTACTGGGCGTTTGATTTGAATCTCATCATCATTTGTTACAACATAAGAATTACTCAGTACTGATCTTACCAAACTTTTGATTTTTGCAAAACACAAAACAATTCCTGTGTGCTTTGATAAGGAACACTTCTTTTCTTTTAATCCATTTTGAAAAATATAGGTCCATTGTCTTGGCGGTGAAATTGGAGCAGAGATTTGGGAGCATCTTCTGGTAACAATTCGGTGTCCGTTTTTGGCGCTCTCTGCTACTGTCAGCAACCCAGAACACCTAACTGAGTATGTGTGGAATTTTCTTGCTCACAAGAGCATATTTAAATTGAATACGAGCTGTTTTAGATAGAGTGGTCAATTACTATTGGGAGGCAACAGATTTGGAGTTATATTGATATATATGTTATGCTACCCTTACTCCCCCAGTTGACACAAAACAATACTGTAGCTCTTAACTCTGTAACAGGCACTACTGTTCTTTCAGACCCTGTAACTGAGCCGTGCAGAGGAATTTAGGAGGCTTTTACATCTGTTTGAATTGCCAAAGCCTGATAAGCACATTTGTCCATCATCATTCAGAGAAGACACCTGCACTATATTTATGTATATAATGGTGCTATTTCTCATTTTTTATTGACACCCTGGGATAAGCTGGAGAAAATTGGACTAAAGATGGTGAGAGGGGGACTGAAAATTCTATAGGAGAAAATGAGCAGATTGTAGTAATTCATCTATTACAGCTGTAGCAATTTTCTTAAAATACTTTTACAAATCTTATTTTTGTTCTTGCACTGTAGGTGGTTACAATCTGTGAAAAGGTATTGGCAACATGCTGAGAATGGAATAGAAAGAAGCTCTGCAAACTCTGAAAAGAACTTTACAAGAAAATGTAAAGTGAAATCTAAACTACAAGAACAAAAGAAATCATATCGTGTTAGACTAGGTGTGTATCAGAATATTTTGTAACTAAGAAATAAATTTCAGTGTTATTTCTGCAAAAACTTTAATGATGATATGTGAACTTAAGCGTATTTTGTTTTGGTTTTCTTTTAAATAAAAACAAATCTTGCAGGATTAAGCACTTGCTTTTTAAAACAACCAAGTGCATCATGACAGCATTTTTTTTATCTTCACAGTCTTGTATGAAGAAAGATACAATGATTTGGAAAATTATGTGTGTTCTCTGAAGGGCAGTGATTTTATCATTGAACTTTGTCATCCATGTGCTGCATTAACAGTCAATCACGTGAGCATAATACTGGTGTCAACATTGTTTAGCAACTGTTATGTTTAGGCAAGATGGATTTAATCAAAATGATTCTTTTATTTTTATTTTGCTTAAACTCCTTGCAGATTGAGAACTATGGTATTCCTTCATATCTTTCTCTGTCTCCACGAGAGAGCATTCAGCTTTATGACACAATGGTGAAAGTCTGGCAAGAGTGGCCAAGGGCACAGGTGTGTATACACAGCTATGGGTAAAATATATCAAAATAAATAGATAACAAAGTACTGCAATGTTTCATATTAATGTTATTTTCCAGGAGCTAGATCCTGAGGAGTTTGTCTCTTTCAAGAATAAAGTGGTAATAAAAAGGTCAGATGTGAGGAAATATGAACAGGAACTAAAGAAAGAACTAAGCAAATGGATTGTGCTTGGCCAAAGACAGAAGGTAACAGTTGTTACAGGGTGCTTTCTTAAGACTGTGTACAGCTTTAAAATAATAATAATTATATGTAATAATATAATTATGGGAGCTTCTCCTCCTGTAATTATTGCTTATTAGGTTTAACTACTGCTGTACTTGAAAGATAAGCACTAATATTTATGGCATTTCCGTAAGCATTTTTGAGGTGATGTTTTCACAAGCTTCTCTGGGAATCAGACTTCTGATACTGCTGCGAGATTTCAGTTCCCGATTCCTTTAGGTACCTCCTACAATTAGTGAGAATATTGTACCGTTGCTCTGCTTTTTTTTGTCTACTTCGTTTTTGCTGCTCTTTTGAAACCTCCTGTGTAACCACAGACAGTATGTATGTTTCCATGTAAAAGACAAATTAAAGCAATGAGCGGAAAATCAGGTCCTTGATTGGAGGCCACCTATTCCTATATCATAAAAAGGAATATGAGGAGGTGGTGAATCAATAACAAGGATAAAATAAAGAATATTTGGGAAAGAAGTATTTCTTGAAATATGACGCTTAGATGTGAAAGTGTATCATAATCAGTATGTTAGTGATGCTTTATTATTTGAACAGTGATGGTAGCCTTGAATGCTACAAAAAATTGTGTTTTGAGCTCTTACCCAAGTCAGTTGATAACTTGCAGACCCTTTAGCCTATGTAGCTACTGCAGTTCTGAATGATTTAAAATAAATGAGCTGATAGAAGTTGACACAGGAAAATGGAGTCTTCATATTTATTAGCCTCTGGCCAGAAGTTTTTATCATTCACATCTCCACAATACTACTACTTTGGTCAGGTGAATAAGCTATTGGAGCACCTTAAGCCACAACCTGTGGATTGCTCGGAAAAGAAAAAGTGGAAGCGTTTTGCAAGCTTTGTTGATAAATTACATGAGATGGATAAGTTGCCTGCCATATTTTTTATGTAAGTATTTACATTCCATGTATTATATATGTATTGCCTATATTCAGAAAAATGGCTTTTAGAAATAAGCATTGATATGGTTTGGCAAATGCCATTTATATGGTATTTGTTACCTTTGCTATAAAAGAAACAAAGTAAAGGCCTACGAGCTCTATCAACTCATGCATCTTTATGGCACTAAAGGTTTAGCTGAAATAAAACTGGGAGCATTTAATTACTCTGTGGGAAGGGTAGAATCCATGCATGATGTCTGAGAAAATGACAAGAAACTGAATCACATTGAAATGAGAGTCAGATTCTCAGTTGCTTTGCCACAGTGTAGTCAGTAAAACTTGTGGAAAGTATATGCACTTTATTTAGAGGTGCAAATGTAGAGGCAGATTTGCTAGGGAAAAGGTTGGAATGAGGTGTGTGCTATTAACGTGTGCATTTGTCACATCGTGACAGTTCCACTGCATAGCCTCTAACAGTCTCATCTTACATATAGTGACATGCATCAATCAACCTGTTTTGCATATATGTGACATGTAATTACATAACATCAAACATGCACAACTTTGAGCCTACTGACAATACTGTTCTTGTCAGTGATATTGCTAGTAAAGTAGGCATGTACCTCAATGCTGGATTTTATATTAAAAAGAAGCTCCTTATCAGTAAAGAGTTGTCTAGTGCATATTCTCACTGTAATAATTCATAGTAACAATCATGTAAAAATGAAAAGTTTTCTCATCTCAGTATGTAGCCTTGCCCTTCCTTACATTGGACGCTGGTATTTAGGGGTAGAATGCTCACTGCCGTTTCAGTTCTCACATGCTTGATGCTGATAAAAAGGCATTACTGAAAGAACTCTAGAAAGGAAGAAGCAAAAAGTGAATATACATACTGATGGCACATCTCAAATTACTCTAGTTGCTGGTAAATTATTTCTTTTTCTGTTTATTAGTGATGGTCTAGTTGTAAATTAATCTTATGGCTGATTTCAAGCTGAAACCAACAGTTTTCAAAAGGAGTCTTAGATATTTGTAATTCCCTCAAATACGGAATAATTTCAGGACTGCTGTTTGAACTGCAATATCATATCGGGGCACTCAATACAAAGTTCCAAGGTGCTTCTCCTTAGGGGAGATGGATAAGTGCCTTCCTCTCATCTACCCTGGAATGATGGGTCCTTAGAAATTCTGTGTGACTTACAGCTCTGACAAGAGACTGTGAGTAGAGTATGAATATCCTAGACAATTGACAAATGATCATGGTGAGACAAGAACACATTCCAGACCAGTGAACATGGAGGCAGAACTTAGTGGTATCAAGTTGGGGGACGAGGTACAAAAATCTGTTATCTAAGTGTCTTTTAAGGCACAGAAGTAGTGTAACAGTGCTTGATAGACCTCCCCAGTGTTCTTTGTAGTCAGATAAGGGACGAGAGTCAGAGAGAATTAAAAAAATAAAAATCTCTCTAGTTAAATGTCCCAGTCCTGAGAAATGGTGATGGAGATGAAGGGGATGAGTAGTCTTTACAAGTAGTAGACAGCGACTTGGAGTAATGGATTGATATTTATGCTTCATTGGTGCTGGTGAGCTTTTTCTCCCTAAGCCATTGTTGATGAATGAGATTGCAAAGCAGTCATCCTGTATGGTGTTGGGTTAGCATGGAATTAATGGAGACTCCTGAGAGAGCAGGTATTAGAGCTGAGGAGCCAAATTGCTATCGCAGCCATTGGTGGTAGGGAAAAAGCAGTACTTAGCCTGCTTTGCTTTTTTTAGAGCCACCAAGGAGAACAACAGTCTGGCACCATCCTTTATGGCTGAATAAACTCAGTGATAGAGAGAAATTAGATCATTCATTCTGAGTTTCAAAGAGGGAAAAAACCCAGTAAATTGCAAATGACGTTATTGAGCTCTGTCATCCGTGAAGATTTGAAAAGCTTAAGTTAAGGAGAGGTTACCTCCTAGCCTTAAAATCTGTATTTAGTCTTTCTGGATAAAAGGATAAAGTCCTTCAGTTTTTGCTCCTTTTCTTGCTGACTGGCAGATTTGAATGCCTTGTGACTATTCTAATGGACTAGGATGCAGCCTTACCCATGTGTTGCCAACACCTTGTGTGGTATTAGTTAACAGGATCTGCCTGCTGCAAAAAGAATAAAAAAAATACTTTTTGAGAGTGAAGCTGGAGAAGTCTTCATCCCAGTTAAACTCCAAACAGCCCAATACTGAAAAAGCTATGAGGAAGAACAGCTATGTAGAAGACCAAGAAAGACAGGCACTGTTTCTCAACTGGGTAGTTGAGAAGAATTAAAATGACTTAAGCTACAATTTGCTTTATCTGTATGTCCAAGTGTCCAGCTTAGGGAAAAGTAAAGTTGAGCATACTTTCTATAGATAACTTATTGGCAGAACCATTCTGCATTTTACCACTCAGTTTTGGAATAAGAGCAGTTTGAAAGTGAACATGGACTGTGAATTGGAGATGGAATAGGGATATGCTTCTAATGATTAGATTCTAACTATTAGCAGATGATAGGCCTCACTGAATATTATTGTAACAGCATTACATATAAATAAAAACTCTATTAGAGTTCACCAAACTGATGTATATTATATACTCTTTACTCTAAGATTTAACGTGGATTCAGTGGAATGGGCAGCCAAGAATGTATTTCTCAGTTTGCTGAAAAAACAAAAAAGTGAACAACACCCTAGCACTGAGAAGGAAGAAGAACATTTAAGGGATGAACTAAGAAAAGTGAATAAACAGCTAACAAAATTGAACCCTCAGTAAGTATTATAACTATATATTATTAAAACACTTACATATTATGACAGAGCATAATTTTGTGACAACTTATTTCTGGGGAATGTACCTTACAGCAGCACATTCATCCAGCTTGCAGTACAGCAGTTCCTGCTCCTTTTTGTGGCAGATATCAATCAGTAGTACCTAGTGCATAGTCGAGCAGCAGGAAGATACCAGAGTTGCTGATGCTGCGTAAGGTGCATGCACTACAACATAAGAATCAAAGAAAGAGAGCTGAGTATATGTGATTGGTCATTTTGGAATAATTTGCTACTGAGATACGAAGATGTCAGAACAGCTCTTTCTCCAGACAGTAATGCATCTCTTAAAAATGGTGTAGGATCTGATCCTTGTGCTGGGTCAGCCACTGTGGGAGAATATTTTCATAGTTTCTCCTCACCATGGCTGGTTACAGTGGTGGATCTCTGAAGTACGGGTTCACCTGGCTGGTGAGATGTGCTTTGAATATTTGTCAGCCTTTTGCTTGGATTTCCTCCTTAACCTTGAATTTTCTTGATTTTGTGATAGGGTATGGATTTTTATAAGGCATTTGGCAATGAAATATGGCTACAGTTATCAGGGTAGTCAGGAACATAAAGTATCATGGTTTTGTCCTCTTAATCATGGCAATTTAAAGTGCATTCTTTGGACACAATTTCATGAAAGAATGAACTTGGCTGACTTTAATAGTAGTAAGTGAGAACTTGAAAATCCAGTAGGAATTTAGACACATATGTAGACATTGAAGCAGCTTGAAAATCTGCCTCTAAATAGTTTTCCCTCTCCCCTATTCTTCAAATCCTGTCCTAAATCCTTATGGTCCATGTCATTATTGGCCGTAAATCCATCACATTTCATGTTTAATTCTTCTGCTGTGCAATCTTGTTAGCTTACTAATTTGCTCAATGAGGTACTTACAGTTGCTGTCGTCATCTTCTTTTGATTTTGTATATCACCATAATTTCTCCTCTCTACTTCAGCCAAAATTACTTGCTGTTTTGCATACAAACTGTGATAAAAGAGAAGCTGTTAGGATTATCAGTAAGTCAGCGTTAACAGATCTACCTACATGTTTGAGCCTACAATTTAAAAGGGAATGAGTCTGCATCTTTCAGTACCCAAAGAATATTTTAAAATCAAGAAATGAATGTTAATTACAGAAATAATATTTTTATTTGCATATTGTACACAGGGATATCAAAAAGTTGAGCCCCAGTGAAATGGACAACATGATATTTCTTTTGACTACAAAACAACAGTTAGAAAACAGACTTAAAAAGCTAACTGCTATCCCTTCTGCATGTGCTTACACTGATCCTAAAGCAGTGGATGAAGATGTAAGTAATTCACTGATTATAACAGGGTTTTGGTTTTCTATGTCAAAAATGCATGAATTTGTGCATAAATATGCAGGAAGCATATAGTGTGTCATGCAGTTGTACTTAACAGTACACATTGACTTCATGAAACATTCTGAGTATTTCCATTTAAATTTGATTCCAGGTATCAGTCTTAGATAACTTTATTTTTAAGATGTATGGACAATTTTAATTCTGCTAAATAAAAAGGTGTTGACTTGTCCTTGTGATAGGAGTCCTGGGATTTATACTGCAGTTAATTCATTTCCATGAACTATCAGCAATACAATTCTGTTACTGGTCAATTCAGATCTCGGGCTACTATTTTTCTGACTGAGTCATCAGTATAGGCTATATGGCTCTTCTGTGTGCTTATAAAAACATTTCTAAGTAAGTGCTTCATATCTTGTAAAAATACTAAATAATAAAATATTTTAGGCTCTAAAAGTTCTATTCCTCACCAAGCAAAATTTTTCACACTCTTCGATGTGTTTATACCCCCTGAGGAAAGACAAGATGAGAAAAGCACTGAAAATCTGCAGGTGTTCATCAGCATACATATTCATGTATGTATTTGTATACAAATAATTAAGGAAGAATTTATGAAAGAGATTTATATAATGTGGTTTCCAGCAGTGAAACTCGGCCAGTCAAGATTCAGGAGATTCCCTCTGTTCTAAACTTCCTGAAACACGACTGTGGTTTATGTAGCTGTCTCCTCATGGCTGTTTTGTTTTTTTTTTAATTAAAAAAGTAATTGTGATAAGTGGCTCTTTATTCAGAGCAAAAGTGCTCAAAATTTTGATGAAGTTTCTTGATAATCCTTTCTACTTATTGTGATATGTCTTGAAAGAGAGGAAAATTCTGTGTATTGGGACCAAACTTGAAAATTCTCATGATTCCTTATCCTGGGAACTTGGCATCCCAATGGCATTTTTGGACTGCCAGCATGGAAGGAATGTTTCTTCCAGAGTTGCACATAGGTAAAGGCAGTGAAGAAGTAGCTTGGACATTGGAACAGATGGCATTTGGCTGTAGTGTGAAGTTCAGAAAATACTGAAAAAGCTCATTTCAGTGCAATTTCTGAGTTTGCGAAAGGGAAGCTTCTAACTATGTAGGGAGATGAAATGGTGGTACCAAGCAAGGATGATAAACAAGAGCAAAAGATTATCAGCTTCACGTAGCTGCTTAGGAATTTGTTCTCCGATAGTGGAATGTAGTATATGGTCATGAGGCCATGCTTGAAGTAGGAAAGGCATGAATATGTAAGCTTGTCGCGTCTGGTTCCATCGAGCTGTATGGTATGACAATTGGTATCTGTTGAAAAGGTGAAAAAACTTGATAGTATATAAAAGTGTACTGAAAAGCCTGATTTGTTGTCATAATCAAGCTACTGATGGTACACATCCAATTATATACTTCAGGCTTCAGGTTCACTGCAGATCATAAACAGCTATATTTGTCTGTAGTGCTTGGAATTTTATCAGATAAGACTTTTTTTCATTAACAACACCTGGTTGTGGTTAATCCTTGACATTTATTTTTATTTGTAGACTTTGAGGAAGATTTTTCATCAACTTAATTTTGAGAAAAGAGGCTATCTGCAGCAAATGATGGCATTGAAGGGCATTGGGTATCATCATGGATCTATGGCTACCAAGGAAAGACAAGCAGTGGAAATGCTTTTCAGGCTGGGATATATCAAGGTTGGTAAATTGGAATCAGTTCTCTTTTTAAATTTTAATTTCTCCATATATTTAATTAAAAAATATAGTGTGCCTTTCACCAGTGGTAAAATACATTGCATTGACTTTGTCATGCTAATTTAAAAAATGTTGACATGAAGGTTTACAAACAAATAAAATTAACTTAGTGAACTGATAGCTGTAAAACTTTACTTCTAACTGAGAGTTTCTATCCTTCAGATTAGCTTATCACAGAATCATAGAATCATTTAGGCTGCAAAAGACTGTTAAGATAATCAAGTCCAACTGTAAACCTAACACTGTGAAGTCCACCACTAAACCATGTCACTAAGCACCACATCTAAATGTCTTTTAAATACCTCCAGGGATGGTGACTCAACCATTTCCCTGGGCAGCCTGTTCCAATGCTTGATAACCTTTTCAGTGAAGAAATTTTTCCTAATACCCAATCTAAATCTCCCCTGGCGAAACTTGAGGCCATTTCCTCTTCTCCTATTGCCTGTTACTTGGGAGAAGAGACTGACCCCCACATCTCTGCAACCTCTTTTCAGGTAGTTCTAGAGAGCGATAGGGTCTCCCCTCAGCCTCCTTTTCTCCAGGCTGAACAACCCCAGCTCCCTCAGCTGCTCCTTATCAGACTTATTCTCTAGATCCTTCACCAGCTTTTTTGCCCTTTTCTGAACACACTCCAGCACCCCAATGTCTTTCTTTTAGTGAGGGGTGCAAAACTGAACACAGTATTTGAGGTGCGGCCTCACCAGTGCTGAGTGCAGGGGCGATGATCACTTCCCTAGTCTTGCTGTCCACATGATTCTGATACAAGCCAGGATCCTATTAGCCTTCTTGGCAACCTGGGCACACTGCTGGCTCATATTCAGCCAGCTGTTGACCAACACCCCCAGGTCCTTTTCTGCTAGGCAGCTCTCCATCCACTCTTCCCCAAGCTTGTAATGCTGCATGGAGTTGTTGTGACCCAAGTGCAGGACCTGGCACTTGGCCTTGTTGAACCTCATACCATTGGCCTCAGCCCACTGATCCAGCCTGTCCAGATCCCTCTGTAGAGCCTTCCTACCCCTGAGCAGATCAACACTCCCACCCAACTTGGTGTTTTCTGCAAACTTACTGAGGGTGCACTCAATCCGCTCACCCACATTGTTCATAAAGATATTAAACAGAACTGGCCCCAATACTGAGCCCTGAGGAACATCACTTGTGACCAGCCATCAACTGGATTTAACTCCATTCACGAAAACTCTTTGGGCCCAGCCATCCACCCAGGTTTTTTTACCCAGCGAAGCGTATGCCCATCCAAACCATGAGCAGCCAGTTTCTCCAGGAGAATGCTGTGGGAAACGGTCAAGGGCTTTACTGAAGTCTAGATAGACAACATTCACAGCCTTTCTCTCATCCACTAAGCGGTTCACCTTGTCATAGAAGGAGACATAAAGTTAGTTAAGCAGGACCTGTGTTTCATAAACCCATGCTGACTGGGCTTGATCATCTGGCTATCCTGTACATGCCATGTGATAGTGCTCAAGATGATCTGCTCCATAACCGGCCTGTACTTCCCCAGATCCTCCTTCCAGCCCTTCTTGTAGATGGGTGTCACGTTTGGTAACTTCCAGTCAACTGGGATGTCCCTGGTTAGCCAAGACTGCTGATAAATGATGGGAAGTGGTGTGGTGAGCACATCCTCCAGCTGCCTCAGTACCCTTGTGTGGATCCCATCCAGCCCCATTGACTTGTGTGTGTCTGAGCGGTGGTGTAGTGGGTCACTAGCCATTTCCTTTTGGATTATGGGGGCTGCTCCCCCATCCCTATTGTACAGCTCAGGGGTCTGAGTACCCAGACAACTGCTGGTCTTACTGTTAAAGACTGAGGTAAAGAAGGCATAAAGTACCTCAGTGTTTTCCCCAGCCTTTGTCACTCTGTTTCCCCTTAGCCCTCCTTTTGTTGTTAATGTATTTACAGAAACATTTTTTATTGTCTTTTACTGCAGCAGCCAAATCAATGTTTTTTAGTTCAATGAACTCTATAGTATTATGATATTTTTTACTGTCTTCATGGAATATTTCAATTTGTGTTCAATTTCAATATTATTTCAATTTGTGTTCCACAAAAGATGTGGTATAAACTTTCAGGATACAAAAGTTTAATATGCATATGTAATAGCTATATGAACTACACTAAAGAGTGAAATTCATGTATGTTCATAGCTCTGTTAAATTCATCAGATTAAAGTTTAGCTGTATGAAAAATGATAGTAACATTCCTGTTGGTATAAGTTGGGTATTACAGGTGGTTTTTTTTAAACTGGATATTGCCATTTCTAATAGATACATTCACGTTTGATATTTTATAGGTAGTCACAGCTACTTCAACACTTGGTCTGGGAATCAACATGCCATGTAAATCTGTTGTCTTTGCTGAAGATTCTGTCTTTTTAGACACCCTACATTACACACAGGTATGGAAATAGAACACCTACTTCTTACTACAAGAACAGTACACATGTAGCTGTCATCACACACAAAATCAGAAAAATGTCTTTTCTTTTACGTATACTTCTGGGTATGTTCTGAGTTCTAGTTGTTCATTTTGGTGACAATAATAGTTTTAGCTAGGGTGATTTTTACCAGTGTTTCAGAACTGCCAGCCCACAAATAATGTACGTAGTCAAAAGACCTGTTTCAGCAATGAAAGTATCACAATTGCTCAGTAGATTAAAGGCCATATAGGCCAGATACAGCTGGTGGTATCACCTGGCAGGTAGCTTTGAAGTGTCAGAGTGCGAATGAATCTGTGCAGTAGCCGGACCTATGTGCATCTCCCATCTGCTGCACATAAATGATATGACTCCAGCTTTGTCACATCATCTGGTACAAGAGCTAAGTCCTTACAATGGACCTGACCAAGGACATGATCCAAGCAAGGGAATACACCCTTAGGCACCTTCCCTCTACTTCTTGTTCACATTCTCTGCTCTTCATTCATACTGAGACTACCTCTGCCCCAAATCTACCCAGAAATAATTCAGAGCTAAATGTGAATTGAAAATAAAGCTGATGTATGGGTATAAATTAAGTTAAAACTTACCTTGAAAAATATATAAATGTTTAAAAGACATGTGAGAGAATGTAAGTATCCTGGCCAGTGTTTAGGTCTTCTATCAACTTTGGAAGTTCATATTTTAAAAAGTAAATAAACCCACCACATTTGCAAACCAGATATATTTGAGGTACAACATATTTTGCACACATTATTTTAATAATTCTTCATAAATGCTTTATTAAGACTGTATACATGGTACCAGTGTATACAACTTAAGTATATTTTACTTAAAATTTAATAATTTTATTATTTTAATAATATAATTATTCAATATTTTATTCTTAGTTGTCAGGACGAGCTGGAAGACGGGGACAAGATATGATTGGAAATGTGTTCTTCTATGATATCCCACTGCCCAAAATTGAAAGGCTTATCAAATCCAATGTACCTCAGTTGAAAGGCCAGTTTCCTCTGAATGTTACCTTAATATTGAGACTCATGCTGTTGGTTGCGAAGGCTGATGACAAAGCAGATGCCAGAGCAAAGGTTTAATATCTTTTTTATTAATAGCAATTTAATTAAATTATAATGTCTTTTTAACAGGAGCAGAAATTCATGCACTTCAGAAGTAAGCAGTCTGCCTCCAAATGAAATTGTGTACTGCTTCTAGTACCTGTGCCATCTTCTCCACAGTATTGTGCTGTCCATTTTCATGCATTTATTCTTTGCAATAAATATTATCATCAGAAATAATGCTACTATCAGGAAGGTATTTTTACTGAATCTTATTCCATGCAGTATTTCCATTAACTTGGAGAATCAGAAAGTCTTCCAATATTTAAAATTTCAGCTTTATTTGAGGAAAAGATGTGAACATATGTTTCCGTAGGGAAGAGGGGAGCTATGAAATGCTATCTCAATTAAAACAATGAGAAAATTCTATTACTCACTTGTTTAAATACGTATACTAACTCTCTGGAATCAAATAATTCTTATTGTTGCCATTTAATGCAGTGATTTACATAAACAACCATGATTACAAATTGGTGAGAGATGTCCTCTTGTAATTATTAAGGAACGCTTACCTCCAGATGATCTGTTTTTTACATCCACTCCAGCATATAGACACTTATTTTCAAGGACTCACTGAACGAATTCAGACATATCTTCTTAAGATAACAAAATAAATCGGTAAAATTCTGTGTTGAGTACTAAAATATTAAAATGGTATTAAAGTGTAAGGAGTAATTTCAAAAAATTCCTGGTTTTAGTTTAATTATATTTAAATCCTTGTCATGTAGATCTCTATACGAATTTAATCTAATTAACTTTAAAAACCTCAGCATAAATTTAGAAAATGCACACACGTCTGACAGAGGATGGAGTTTTTCACAAGCATTTCCAGGAGTTAGGCATTCAATTTAAATAAAAATACAACATAATCCCCACCCAGTATTTTTACCCTGAGTTTCTTAGTTTGTGTTTATTTTTTTTTCTGTTTGTTTGACCAGGCATTGTCAGTGTTGAAGCACTCACTGATGTCATTCAGAAAAGAAAGATATGCTGAAATATTAAAAATTTATTTTATATTTTCCTTGCAATTTCTTATCAAAGAGGTAGGTTTTAACTTGCTCTCATAAAGGGTAGTCCTTAAATCCACAGTTTCTCATTTGTTTGTGTTAGTATGCTTTCATTTAAAGAACCATGTATTTTTACATTCCATAGCAACAGGCTATTTCTTCCTGTTAGAAAGAAATTTAACGAAACAAGATAAAATCAGAGTGCTATAAGTAATTTCAAAATTAACCTCAAACTTATGTTATGGAATGGATTCAATAGGGAAAATCTTATGTTATGGTTTATGTGATTACAAATTGATTAGCAAAGGAAGAGTTGTGCATCTATATTGTATATGAAGACGCATGCATGTGAAATGATAGCTGTTTAAAACATACTAAGGTTGACATGATTTACAAAATGCTGGGAGAAATTATATCTCTAACAAAAACTTAGGAAGTAGGTCTTGGGGAAGACTGAAAATTAGTGGTGTATATATCTATAGTAATAGTTTCAATTTGATGGGTACCATTTTGGAAAACTTTTCTTCATTACTCCATTTTGGTTTACAGCCCAGAACTACAGGCAGTAAGAGGCACCAGTAATCTGTGCCCAAATTTCCCTGTCCTGTTCCCAGAAGGAGCCCTAACCAACATTCCTGCCTCCTCAGCTGGGTGACCCTTGTATGTTAGACTAGGAGTCTGGTATTCCCATTGAAGGGAAGAATCTAGTCAGTGTACAAGAGAGATTAGTAACATTTCCAAAAAGTTACTGTTAGCATAAGAACTGGACAAAACCTGGTCCACGTACCCTGTCTCCAATAAGTTTTCCAGGGAACTGTATTAAAAAAAAAAGAAAAAAAAAAAAAAAAAAAAGGCAAGCATATGATGATGATTCTCAGGATACTCCCTACTTTCTTCCAGGACGTGATCCAGAGTGATCTCTGACAGGAGAGGTGTCCTGGCATTTATAGCCTTTCATGGAGTTTTATTCCATGAGTTTGACTTGTTTTTTGGAAACCATGTAAGCTTCTAGCACCCAAATATCTTGCAGCAACATATTTAACAGATCACTGCTTGCTGGGCTTTTATCCCATCAAACATTTGAGTTAATGTGGTCTTTTTTAATGGAAGTTGCATCAAATTTTACTTTGATCTAAATGATCTAAATTAGCACTAAAACTATGAGGTCAAGATCTATGCTTTGCACAGGGAGATGAAGATATCATGGAAATACTCAAATAGTCGGTGGCTTGTTTTTCAGTAAGGACAAATTTTTGCCTTTTATTGGAAACTGAATGGTCTCAATAAATACCTATGCATTAGGTTGAATGACTATTGTTCTGAATGCAACTGTTTTATATTTATGTCATATCCAGGTTCATCTTTCACAACTAAGCTTTTTTTGCTTTTAAATTAAACAGGGCTACTTGGATCAAGAAGGTAACCCCATAGGATTTGCTGGACTTGTGACACATTTGTACTATCATGAACCTTCAAATTTTGTTTTAGCGAGCTTTCTTGTGAAAGGTTTATTCCACAAATTGTGCCAGCCAATTAAAGGTAAATAATGCTCCATGCATCTTAATTACAGTCTATGGCAGGCTCTGTAGTCCCAATGGTTCTGAAATTTTCTGGGTGCTTCCTTGCTGCTGCCACCTTTTGCTTGCCTGACCTTCATTCTCATATGCTTGGCCTCTGCCTCTACATTGTGTGTATATGCTTATATTTCTGTCTGAGAAAGCCAAGGAACAGATATGGCAATGCTAGTGTCATGAACCTGAATTTGCTGTTTGCGAAACATTCTGACAAAGTAGAAGAGTGCTATACAAACTAAAAATAATAATTCTGACTCCAGAGCAAGATTTGAATGCCATGTAGCAAATAAGATGGATGACCACTCTGAATATCAACAAATTAAAAAAACTAAGGTCTACTAATGTCTCATTACATGAGTAAAATCCATTCTGTGCACTGAGATATGCTGCAATATGTGAATGTGTAAGCATATGGTATTAATTTGTATGTATTAGTTGCTTAATTATCTACCAGAGGTTTTTTATGAGTTGATCTTTATCCGACATGGTTTTGCATAATCTCTGTCATGACAATGGCAGCTGGGAAGGAAACTCCTGAATAGCAGTTGTTTATTTTAAGCAAAAAAAAATCTATTTTTTTTTTACACTTTCATATTTAACCCAAGTACTTTCTGTTTTGACATAGGCTCAACTGTTTTTTCAGAAGAAGTCCTGGAAAAGCTAGTCCTCATTCTAGCAAACCTATTTGGGAGAAAGCATCTTCCAGCTTGCTCAATGAAATATAAACAAACGTCTTGCCAGTCAAAGGTAGAGAAAGCATTGTTCTTTACGCTAACTTATGTTGTGTACCGCTTCAATGAATTTGTTTCCTTCTGTCAGTTAGACTAGCGTCTTTATGGATGTACAGTAGCCTGGTGGGCCAGCATGTAGCTGCGCACCCAGCCCACAGGTTGAAACAAAACCAGGGAGATTGCTTACTGGTTATGATCATTGGCAAAACAGCCTCAACTTGGGAAAAATTAAAGTAATTTTTTGCCAATTAAAATAGATTTTGGTAGTGAGAAACAAAAAATTAAAATTTCAACACCACCTCCCCCTGCCTCCCCTTCCCCAGCCTCAACTTTACTCCTTCATTCCCGACTCCTTTACCTGCCCCTCCATCCCAAGTGGTGCAGGGCTGCTGAGAAATTAGTTGTTGTGATCGATTCTTAACAGCTTGCTCTGCCGCTCCTTCCCCCTTACACATCACCCCGGCTCCAGTGTGAGACCTCTCCATGGACTACAGTCCTTCAGGATTAACCTGCTCCAGTGTGGGCTCTCCGTGGGCTGTAGGTCTTTCAGGACACATGCAGCTGCTGTGGTGCAGGGTCCTTGACAGGCTGTAGTGTGGATATCAGCTCCAGCATGGTTGTCCCCACTGAGAGGGCTACAGAGAATTCTCTCCTCCACTGTGGTCTCTGCTACAGGCTGCTGGGGAATCTCTGGTTCATCACCCAGAGCACCTCCTTCCCTTCCTCTCTTATCCTGGTATGAGCACTGCTGCTTCTTACTCTGCCTGTGTGATGTTTTTGCCCTTTTTTAAATAAGTTTTCACAGAGGTGCTGGACCTGTGTCTGATGGGCTCAGCTCTGTCCTGTGGTGGGGACGTTGGAGCTGGCTGTGTCTGTCACAGGGCAGCCCTTGGCTGCTTCTCATAGCAGAGAGCACTGAACTGTGTACACCCGCAACTCCTCTCTGCCAGCACCTTGCCTCCTACATGCAATACAAGTAGCTAGAATGAATGAAAAAAGTACTTACTGGATTAAAATAAAGAAGCCTTGATTTAACCAAAGAAGCAGCAGTTGACTGTCAGGTTAAATGAAAAGTACCAGACTATTCAAGTATGTTTTAGTGATAACAGATATTTATACAGTTACTGTCATGATATTACAAAATGTAAAAGTATAAATGACACAGCATTTCTTTATACAATACAACTCAAGTATCTCTTCCCCGAATGGCAATTCACTTTCTTCTCCTTTGACAGACTTTTGTCTCTGTCTGAGGAGCTGTAGCTTTTTGTGACACATACCTAGAAGGACACCAGCATGCTCTGTGGTACATTACATGGTAGGTGTAGGACTTTTTCCAAAAATAGGACAATATTTGTAGGATGAGCATTAACATTAGTTACGCACAAAGTTAACCCACCATGGGTACAGGCAGAAAGTGAAATATTTATAATGTGCTCCTGTTGGTTCTTCTATGCAAATCCTTAAAATTTTGGAGGACACAGCTATGGCTGGAACAACAAAGGAAACTTACTCCAGATGAAGATACTTATGTGGCCAGTTTCCAGCAAGCATTCCAAGAGGAATAATGTTATTTATGTCTGAAAAGTGGCTGGTCATGTAGGAGAGATTACAGGACTGCTGTGGCTAATGGCAGCAAAGGATCAGTCTGTCGTGTTGGTAAGGAACCTGTTGAACACTAAGTTATGCAAAACAACATCTGGGAAAGGCAGCCTTTCAAAAGTCCATTTTTAGCTAGCTGAAACATCTTTAATAGAGCTGTTTGCCATGTAATCTGTGACTAAAAATCTATGAATTTCATACTTACTGTTAATCTTCCATAACTTTTTTTTGCATGAAATTCATGCTCATCTTTAAGATCCGTTAATTCTAGATGGTCAGGCAGCCTGACAAGTTGGGTGAAGTTTGCGGCTGTACTCTTTCCTTCTTTCTACTAATATGCTGCGTGTGTACTAATACTTTATGTATATGCCAATGTAGAACTGATACTTTTGGAGAAATTACCTGAATTAAGCAATAAAGTGTATGTTATTTCAGGTCTTTCTAGAAGATCTGCCAAAAGACTTTGCGGATGCTGTAAATGAGTACAACACCAAAGTAGAGAAAAATTTTGCTCATTTTCTTCTGACAATTGCCAAGCTGGCAGATATGGAACAAGAATACAGACTTCCACTGTCAAAGACAGGTAGGAGGTAAAAAATAATGCATATTTATAATTTGTGAAATTGATTTTATTAGGAAAGTTAGTTTAATTCTTACTTTGTAAAGAAAAATGGTGACTTCAGACATGCTAATAAAAAGATACAATTTCATGCTAATAAAGAGATACAATTTTGTACAGGAAAAGGATAATTTTATTTGCTATTCTTTTGTTATTTTGTAGAGGAAATGAAAATCAAAGGGACTCTTTTATAAAAGAAAAAAATACATTAAGTGTAATTATTGAATTAAAGCCTTTTTATCTAATCATCAATGCATTTGTACATCCTCGAATACTTCAATTGCTTTCAGAATCTTACAAAAATTAGATTTTCAACATCTGAACAGCCTTAAGATTGAAGTGAAAGAAAAACATTGTACCATTTGTTAAATCAACTAAGTTACTTATGCCAATAAACGATGGCCAATAACCAAAGCAATATGAAAAGGCATGACTATAAAATTACCAAGCAACATGGACTGGGTGAAAAATATTTAACTACTCAACAATCTCATGTTACTTCGTGGAAGAGAGATATAAAAGCAATGTAATATACCACTATCCCATTGCCTAGCTCCTCTTAAAGTAACGTGCCCTCAAAAATACTATTTGTGCATTGAGGAAGCTCTTTAATTATAGCAGATAACTGTATTTATTTATCCTTTCTTCCAACACTGGTACGGTGATTATTTTTTTTTGTTTAGTTTCTGCTGTGTACAAATAAAAAAAAAAAAAACCAAACAAAAACCCAAATCACCTTAGAAGCTACCGTATCTTATCATTTGCTTTGAGTTTCAAGTCATAAAGATCGTAAAGTTTTGTATAAAATGGATGTCAACTTAATACAGTTGTGAGGGACTGGGGGAAATAAGCAGGTAAGGTGAATGCAAAACAAGATTGAATACTACGTGTGGCTTGAGATGGTAAGTAGCAGTTTTCCATTTCAAGTACAGAGCACTGGAAAGTGCTACATAATGGTATAACATTATCAACACTACAGTGAAATCCTATTTTTTCATGTTCAATTTAAGATTGCTTATTTTAACAATGGAGGGACCCCACAGCTTGATATGTTACCTGAAAAATGTAGGAAATTAAGAGCTGTAAATTACAAAATGGTGGAATTCCAAATTAGAAGAGCAAAGCATGGGCTGCCTTGCATTTTCAGGATACATATTCCTTTATATATATATTACTGTTACTAATGCTACTTTTACCCAGGATGTGAGCTGTGGAAATTTAATTTCCTATTTTACTTGAATGGTAAAGTTTCTTGATTAAATAAAAGGTGTAATATGGTTGCATTCTTCCCCTTTTGCTGAAGCTGTTTCACTTTGAAAGAAACACTTTCCCAGAGATTTACACAAAAAGAAATACAAGATCAAACCATGTCCAGTTCAAGAGTTGGTAGAGACTTTTCTAGTTACTTACCATAACTTGGGGCAAGGCTGCAAAAAAAATATGTCAAACTGCTCAGATTTTTTTTATGAAGGCCATAAACAGTGTTAACTACAGCATATTTACAATAACACAAAGCAGAAGAGGCTGCAACATAAGGGTTGAAAGTATCGTTGATAATGTCAAAGAAAGAATAAGCTTCTATTTAGAAAAGGAAAATTGTAAGTACTAATATATTTAGAAATAACTAGACAGGTCTTCTACAGACAGTGACTGAAGTTACAGGCAGACCATAAGCCAACTGAAATGCCATGCTGTTGTAAAAACAGAAATTCATACTGGGTTGCATAAAGCAGAGCGCTTGTATGTGATAACCTTCACATACTTAAACCCTAACAGGGCTCCAGTTACAATATTCATTCTTTAGAGCTCCACTCTTCAAGAAAAATGTTGGCTGGGAGTCCAGAGAAGAGCAATAAAGATTATTAGGTGTCTAGCTATTAAGACCTGTGAGTACAAGTTGAAAAAACCTGTTTTTCTCCAGTGTAGGACAGAATAAAAGATGGAGGTAAAATAAGTGTTCTAATAGTAACACTCCCTTTGGTTTTGGCACAACTTCATGCTGTTAGCAATTTTGGCCACAGCTGAGTCAAGGAGAAAGGCTTAAATTGCGAAGGGGGGATTGAGATGTAATTATTCTCATCACTAGAAAGCTCTTTCTTATATACTATAAATAATTGTATAGACGTTCTTAAGAACAAAAGAAACAAACGTGTATCAAGAAGGATTTAAATTTAGAAGACTAACTCCATTTCCTGTCACTATCTACTGAACTGAAAATTTCTTGCTTTTGAAATAGGTTGCTGAAAGGGAGCTTGTGCCTGCATAGCTTATGTTGTATTTGAAACTTCTTTCCTAGATTTTACATCTAAGAATTGGCATGGCTCTGAACTAGCATCTTATTTGATGGACAACACCAAAAGCATATCTGCCATCTCACCTTTTGCATGCTTATCTGGAGTGGTTGATAACGATCTATTTCATGGGGAGATAATTAATAAAGTAAGTTTGGTTTTTTTTTATGGGGGGCAGAATTTTATTACATTTCAATAAAAATAATCTTTTATTACACTTTGCTTGCATCTCTGTAATGATGACACTGCGCTCAAGTGTCACTCTGTCGGAGAAACAATTTGAATGGTCTCAGAAAACAAAATTAAATCAGCACCAAGTAGCACCACATTATCACAGTGCAAGAAACAGAATAGATGGATTTAGGAAAAAAAATCTGTAAATAGTTTGCTTTCTTGCAAGGCCTCTTTGCCTCCTGACTCTGAGACAAGTAAATGACTCTAAAATTTCAGATTCAGACCATATTCCCGGTTTGTTTTCTCCATGTAAGGAGTTAATTTATTTTGAAAATCAATCACAGTAGTCTCAAGGATCCTAGAAAAAGGATGCATTATTGCATTGATCAGCTGCTTCTCAACTAGGATTTCAGTGATCATATTAGTTAGCATATGAATTAGCTTAATTGTAATATACATCACCATGTTTACTGTCAACTTGCCTTTTCCTGCAGTATTCTACATGGGCTTTGTAGGAATGTTAGGGAATTATCACACGCCTCATAGTTCTGTAGGAGGAAAAATGGAATTCCAGCAACTGGGGATTTGAAATTCACCCTCACCCTTAAAATGTTCCACACTTAAGGTTGATTAATACATTCAAAGCATCAGTGAGAGAGTCTGAATACATGATCTATGCATATGGAAAAATCCCCATCTAAAACTCAAAGAGAAATCCAGTGGCCAAAACCACGACACCTAGTCAAACTTAAACTACTCAGAACGTCCCAAAGCTGCACTGGCAGTGTAAGTCACTTTACTAACAAACTCTCTCTTGTGTTTACAGCCCGTATGTACTTGTGCAGATTTTTGGTTTGGTCCGGGATTAGAAGTGTGGAAATTTCCAGGTGTGGGTCTAGAGGTGTAGGTTTGAAAAAACAGGCATATACACAAAACTACAATAGCTATTCAGCAGATTGTTCTATTTTTTTTTAGGCTGTTTTACGTTCTCTTGGAATTAATGTCACAAACTGTCCCCTGTTTTATTTGAACAAGTATGATAATCAAGGAAGGAAGAGGCCACTCAATGCATATGCACTGGACTTTTATAAGAATGGTTCCTTGACTGATAACTGGTATGGACTACCATTTAAAATATGCGGCATTGCTTACAATATGGTACATAAGGATATATTTTTGTTTTTAAAGCCTTCTCCCTCCAGAACTTAGGGATGGAATAGCTGTTTAATATGATTAGATTAATTGAATGTTTTAATGAGAATAAAACAGATACTATAGTGAAGTCCAATGGCAACGGCTGTAAAGTATTTGCTGGGTATTCCAACCTGTACCATAAATGGGAAGTCTTGACTTCAGTGACACAGGTTATTTTGACCAAACAGTGGCATGATCTCAAACTACCTCTCATTGCTTGCAGCATCCAAAACATAAACTCTTTTCTGTTACAGGAAGGCTGTTGTCATAGAAAACTGACTTCTACAGTAGCAAAGCAAAATTTGCCAGTAATTCAGTATTTGTGTCAGTATTGCTTCAACGCTTCCTGTTCTCCTAATCTTTTCTAAGCATTTAGCTACTTGTCCTGATAATTCAATCATACTCTTCAAAGGAAAAAAACCCACCAGCCACCAAAAACTCTGTGCCCAAGCTGGTCGACCGCCATATCTCATCATATTTTCATGCTTAAACCTGTGGTACATGCGGTCTTCCTTTCTTCTTTCCTCCTGGGTCACTTAGGCTCTTGCTTTTCCAAAACTGGAGTTTTAATCTTTTCTTGTACACTCTTGTGCCTGTTTCTTCTAACACTGATCACAGATTCCTCCTTTAATCTGTTTCTGTTATTTGACCAAGCTTTTGTCACCTGTATGCTGCTATGTTACCATCTCCTAGAGGACCGCATAGGGCTTCCTCAATTCAGGGACATTCCTGATTTTGTTCATTGTGAAAAAATCTTGATTAAATAAAAAAAAACCCACTTCTGAAGAGCCTGTCAAGCTCTTACACTTGATAGAGCTCCAAATCTGTCTTTGAGACGCTTTCACCTTCCAAATTAAGCAATTTATAAACTGCATCAATCTCCTGTTCCTTCTTCTCAGAAGCTAAGTATGAGATTTTCTTTCTTTTGCTCTTAGCATTTACAGCCCTGTTGTCCTCTTCAGTCTTTTAGAGATGTGCCTGCTGAATGTGATGTCTTGTTATTTTCATCATTATCACTTTCACCTTTGAATCTCACTGGCCTTCTGTAACCTTGTTCATTAAATCAGTCCCTTTATAAAACTTCTAGCTTGCAGTTATAAATGAAGGTATTCACATACTTGTTTTATTCCCAACATCAGCTCAAAAAAGCTTAACCCCAAGATCCATCTCCCAACTACTCTATCAAGTATCTTTATTTTGCCTTCATGCTCATAGCCAGTAACTTACTTATGGGTAAGAAAATACCACCTCTGCTCCCTGAGGGTGCTGTTGGGAATATATAATCTTATCTGCTTTTTTGTAAGCTCTTCAAAGAAGATTTTAATAAGAACAGTTAGAATGCACATTCCATGCACTGTTGTAGTTACAATAGCAGAGTTTGGCACTAATACCACATTATCAAGAGATGAGGAAATACACTGATTATAGAATCACATTCTTTGATTCTATCAAGCTGGTCTAGGGAAAGATGTCCCTGCTCCGGGCAAGGGGGTTGGACTAGGTAATTCTTAAATGTCCCTTCCAGCCCAAACCATTCTATAATTCTATTATTTTCAACACAATACTGATTTTTTTTTTTCCTAATGTAGTATTCTTAATTTCTAGGATCTCAGCTTATTAAGTTGTTTTTCAGTAATCAGTGGTCCTTTTTGCAAAATGTAGGGTCTTTATCATCTGTAGAAGGCTTACGTTATCTCCTAGTCAATTTAGCCAGCAGTTTCATCTGAAGCATAGCATTCCAGTTTAGCTTGTGACAAGTTAGTTATGCAAACAGTTGAAACCATGTTCCCAAGATAATAGTAATAAATTATCTTATCTTTCCAAACATTACTCATGAGTCTTTTCTATGTTTAGTGTAATTATAGAACCATGGGCCTCTATAGCATAATTAATTATTTAAAGTTTATAGATATTCTGTAGTAATCCTAATGAACTAGTACGTGAGTGTTTGTGGCCGTGCAAGATGCTCTCTGCATCCTTACCCAACTTAAATAGTAGGGTTTATTAAAGGTGAAACAGTATGTTATAGTGCATATCGACTTAAATGTTTTCTTTCTTTAGGTTAAATGAGAGAGATGCTTACTACGCACTCAAGGATTTTTCACTCCTCATTAAGTCTATTGGGTATGATATGCTTGTGCTTTTTAATATACAATACATATTTCACCTCGAAAGCAACTTAAAATGAAACAATTTTTTTGTTGTTGTTTCTTTTTTTTCAAAAAAACCCAGAACATCACTGAGTGAACTGTGTGATAATCCAAACGATAACGTTCTACTGGCATTTCGGCAACTGGGTGCAATCTATGAAGAGAAACTGAAGTCTGTTACCTGAAGGAAAAAAAAGAAAGCAGCAGTACATACTCCTTTTACCACAGAGATTAGCTGCCTTTTAAGTTAGGAAGTGACTAGGTCTGAGTTTCATAATAAAGCTTTAGTAATATCCAATATTAGTAATACAAAGCTTACTTTAGAAAATTAACCTTTACACGCTGAAATTTTAGCAGATCCAATATCAGCAAAATGATTGTTTGTAATAGATTACAAAACTAGGTAATCACACTTATCTTGTAATTGCATGTTTTATTTTTTTTTAGGCAGTGGTATGTATGTTAAGACAGCTCTCAGAAATATACTGAACAAATGTCACAGTTCTGACACCTGGTGAGATTAGCGTCTCAGTGGGACAGCATTGGAAACTTTCAGCCCATTTGTGAAGGATGTTCAGCAATTATTTTGGCAATTATAATCAAATAAATAGGTCTTAATTATTTTCCAAGGTTTCTATTAAGTTATGAAGTAGTACCTTCGTGAACTGTTATAAAAGCTTTTAAACTGGTCTGCAATTTTAGTCAACAAACTTTTAAGTATAAAGAGGGGTTTGTATCAGTACAATGAAGTTTGATTAATAAAATGTTCCAACCCTATGGAGAATTGCTTCATTTTTCATTTCTTGAATCCTTAAGAGTCAGAAAGATCCAGGACACCTCTAGCATACTTGTCAAAAAGTCCCTCGCAAGACAAATTACTGAGTTTAGTAAAATAGGTTTCCCAAACTATTTTCTTGGTATTTTTGCTGGAAAAGAGTTTTCAGCAGTATTTTCATACTATTCCTGAAAACTCTTCAGTTTACCGCTACATTTTAGTCTATTTGTAGTCTGAAAAAATATACACACACATACTAAAGTTTAGATAGGAAAATCAGGCTTTGGCGACAGTCCTCATTGCCACATACAATTTTATAACGATGACCAAGATAGTGATGGAAGTTATTCTCTATTGGTAATAACAAAATGTGCATTGAGGACCATTCAGAATCCCATTTCTCTGAATTAGCTCTGGTGTTCATCAAACCATCACTGATAAAGTCTTTGACTTGAAATCTCTTCAAGCAGCGTTAAACTGCATGCAATGTATTGTTGAGAGATATTGGAGGGGGGAAACGTTTATGTAGTCAGGTAGTGCTGCTGAGCTACCATCAACTGACTTAAACTCTTTTCTCCTTCCAGCTTTTTAACGTCTGAAACAAAATTATAACAGAAATGGAACGTAGTGGTAGAAAAGACTGCTTTAACTCTGCTTGGACAATAAAATTTACTCAAATTATTCTTTACTGCCTGCAAGTTGTGCCATATGTAGATAAATCTTGCACAACTGTTCCTCAGCTAGGGTAGAAGTGACCTTATTTAGACCTTTCCATGTTCCTGTTTTGTGATGCAAACGGAGTAATCTTTTTAGCTAAGACACAATTAATTGACCAAGGCATATTATCAGAAATTGGTCTTGTTGTGTTCTCAGTTATTTGATGAGTAAGCATGAAATCCTGGGTGAAAACCAAACTGATTAGGTCTATCACAGGGTACTTCAGGTATGCTGAAGACTATAACGTCTCTTAAAGCGTTAGTAACAGCAGGCAACATTTCACTTTTAATACTGTATATAAAAAGCACCTCACTCCTGTTATAGCTTTTAGTAATGACTCTGTAGTGAAAGATCAACAAGTGATTAAGTCAAAACGACCAAGGAATCAACTTGAGAAAGTATCAGAAAAATCAATAATTCCACTGATTTAACATCTGTGTGGACTTAATTTTAGTGTGACCAGTTGTAAATAAAACATCTGGCTTAACATTTATCTTCTCTGTAAAACCTTAATGCTGAGCTGTAATGCACTTAGACAACAACTTGCCATGCTTGAAAAGCAGTCCTAGGACTGTACTGAACCCATATGCCAACTATTTCTGCTTTTAAAAATGGTGCATCATAGTCTATTTGCTTCATGATTTTATAATGGTGTCTTTTTGCTAAAAGACAAAAAGCATGTCATTTAAAGTTTAACTTTATCAAACTCTTATGAAACACTGTAATAGAAATGAACAGAAGGTATGTTGAAAATAAGCATTTTTAAGAAACTCGGTAGGGTTTCTGAATAACCCTAGCTCATTAGGACTTTTTTTTTCAGTCACTGTAGCAGAAAACAAGCATTTTCTACAACCTACTGGCAACAAATTTTATAGATTCCTTATCTGTCTCTCTAAAATTGTTCTATTTGTCTCGTTTTCATTATAGTGAGATCAACCTCCATCCATGACACTTTCTGCCATTTTCATGCTCAGCCTTTGTCTTCCAGTAATTTAACTTAATACCTTTTTAACACTTTCCCCCTACACAGGCAGAACATGAAAAGAGTATCTAGAGATAAAAGCAGAACAATTCTTAAGTCTTACTGTATTTCAGTTTCCTCTGAAGATGAACATAAAGAAGTATAAAACTAACAATAAAGAGATTTTTCACCACCTTCTTTACAGTAATGCAGATGCAAAGGGAACATTACTAAGTTTTATAAGTTCTAGAAACTATTTTTCAGCACATTTAATAGAAGAATGCACTGCCACAGAAAAACTGAGGCCAAGAATTTAACGCAAACCAAATTAAAGTTACATCAATGTTTCCTAAACCAAGAATAGTATTTCTAAGTATTCTGTCACAGTAAGTATATTGGTAAGCCCTGCAGAGATTTAAATTTAAGTAATATTTCTCTTATGAAGTTACAAAGATAATTTGGATTTTTTTTTAAGACTACTATGTAGTTGCCAGTGAAAAATTCTGAAGGGACATTAAACATTCTGATCTAATACTTGCCAGTTGACATGTCTAACTAATGCAGGACTAGTTTATTTAAAATCTGGCACCAGCTCTTGCTGGAAAGTGAATGCTAAAGGAAATAGTGCTTTAATCTGAAATAGTACTACCATCTGCCTATTCTAATAGCTAAAGCACAATTATCTCTTAGCTGCAAAAAAATGGTTAATACATTAGAAAAGATGGTATTTTTATCCTCACTTTGTATCATATTTCACAGACTAAGAATTCAGTGAGTTCTGGATCATTAATACTTGCAGTAGGAAGTGCTGTTTTCCTTTTTTCCTATTGTTACACGAATTTTAAAAGGAGACTTCTGTAATTTAAAAGCTAGATTCTCCTAATGCTTTCATCAAAACAGCAAGTTATTATCTGTCTGTGGTTTCCCAAACTGGTGCCAAAAGGAACTGAGAATAATTGCGATGGTTACTTTTCATAAAGGCAGCATTTCCTTTCTGCAGTGTATAACAAGAACATTGATGTGGTGTCTTAATTTCAAAAGCATAAGAGAAATTATTGAAATCACACTAGAAGTTGCACCTTCAATACAAATCAAATACATCACAGAAAAAGAAAACCACCAAAGGGAGATGCGCAAAACAGTTTTCAGTAATGCCGTTCAACATCCTTTATTTTCCCCATGGCTCTGCTCCCTCCCTGCCCTTCCCTAGGAGAAGGCTGTTGCCTGTGCTCTCCTTACTGATTTAACCCTGGTGCAAGTGCTGCTGTAACCAAAACAGCAACATACTGCTTCCTCTTGCTGAGGCTTCACTGGACCTGCTTTCTGGGACACCTCAGTCCCCCACCACCCACACGTACCCCAGGGGCATTTCTTGGAAGGTCTGCATTCTTAAAGATACAGCATATATAGTCATACTTAAGTCTTTAACAGGACAAAACATTTTTTGGTTGTTTCTTCAATTTGGGTTTGTACTACAAAAATCACTTTAGGACATTGTACTTGCTGATAAGCAATTGTGTTTCTAACAGAGATAGCTAATTGGCAAGAATCAGGGAGAACAACAGCTATAAAATCACAAGTATCCCCACTTTTTAATGTGTTAAGTAGCATTTATTCAATTCCAGCTTATTTAAGTATAAGTTATCTTCCATTTCACTGTCTCTTCATGTCTCTGATTTTCTTCTGGTAGATACTTTGTCTTCAGCAACAGAAAAATATTCTGATGCGCTGCTGGTGTCAGTAGAGGTGGATGTTTGACTTAGCTCCTCAGTGTCAGAGTCGCTGTCACTTGGCATTCCTCCTGCCTCATTTAGCGTAAGCACAGAACCTCCTGAAGATGGATCATCGCATGTGCCAGGCACAGAACAAGTTGCATTCTGAAACAGTACAGACTCAGGTGCATCTTCCCTCTGAGGACAGCTGTTTTCAGACATAGTTTCACTTTCTTCATCTTTTACCTTTGTTTCTTCTTGTGTTGTTGCTGTAATAGTGAGTTGAGTGGAAGATGCATTCTCGCATTTAACAGGAACCACAAATGGACATAAAGGCTGACTGCAAGAAGAATTACTATCCACAAGTATTTCTGCACTTTCGGTTTTCTTAGGTGAGTTCATGGGAAGCAGAAAACCTTCACATTTTGGATGACTATGGCTAGAAGCAGGCTCTGCACACTCTGAAGATACAGGCTTCCCTACATTTAGAGGTGTTTTGTCAGGAGATTTCAGCATCTCTTTTTCCATTTTTTCAGTACCATTTCCAGACAAAAACGCAGAGGAAGTCTGTGAGTCAGAGGCATTTCTGACAATACTTCCAAATGAAAATACTGGTGAAGGCCACTGAAAACAGTTACTTCTGAAGGAAAATACACAATTACTGGGGAGAAGGGGGCACTCGGAGACATCACTCGCCCCAGCTGCAGCGTTGGTTTCTGAAGTACTGCAAGCTACAGTCGTGATGGATTCTGAGGCATTAGCTTTTTGTTCCCCTGAGACAGATGGCTTCTGTGTACCACATTCTGCAGCTTCCTTTGCACAAAGTGTTTTTTCTCTCATGTGAGATGATGTATTTTTGTCAGATGGCTTCTCAGATTGGCTAAAAAGTGAGGATAACGGTAAAACCTTAGATGAATTGCTGACTCCCAATCCTGTAAAACAATCTCTCTCTGAATTGCCAAAGGGAAACAAAAAATCTGGCTTCTCACTTTTTGCTGAGTCTAAATTAGGACTGGTTGAAGCATCAGAAACTGTGGTTTTGGTTACAGGACTGTGTTTTCTAAATTTGCTTTCATCCTCATTATCGGTTTTATCCGCACGATCACATTTTCCCAGATAAAATTGAGGGAAAACATATTTCCTGTCTTTCTTTTTTAAGGAAAATGTACCTGCTTCTTTAATAAATCTTGGTAACGAGTTGTTACATGCGCCAAAAGCAAAAGGTGAAGCAGAAAGCATCTCTGCAGAAGCATCTATAAATTCTGAATTTGAAACAGTAACAGCTACTGATGCTGCTGGTTTTAAGCCAGATGAAGTGCTAGAGTTTGTGTCCACTTTGTTGGAAACAGTAACTGCCGATGCCTGCATTGGCAATTTTTCTTTAACTGCTAAGTCTTTAGAGTTTTCTGATAAGGCTGGAGTGGTTATTTCCTGGGAACTTCTCTCATGAAAGAATTTTAAGTCACCATTTTTTTCAGAAAAGTTTGTATTTGTGGATGGGATGCTGTGATTACTGGTTCCAGAAAAGCTTCTCTCAAAGCCATCTGCTCTTTGCAGGGTTCCCATTTTAACTTTATCTGTGCTATTAGCTTTGGTAGGTGAAGATACAAAAGGAGTTCCTGAAGACCTATCCTTCAAAGCCTCAGCAGTTACAAATTTATACTTTCTATTTGCAAGTAAAGTTTGTGTCTTGCACTCATTGGTGAGCTTCTGATGTTCCATATAGTATTTGTAACGCAACTCCTACAATTACAGCAAAAAATCCCATTAAGTAAATTGGCATTTGTGGATTCAGAGGTTACAAAACTCACATACAGTCCTAACACTGAAGAAAAGTTTTTGTATATTCTATAGCATTTATGATGTGTTTTTCTATTGCTGCTAGAAGGCAACAGAGCACAAGTCATTATGGAAAAAGTTCTTTAAAAACAATTGAACAAGATACACAAGGAACCCTGACGACAAAATAGGTTTTCAAATAGGAGACTATAGAAAACTGTATTTAAGCAGAAATAGCTAAAAATACTAGCTTAGACACGAAGGGACAAATCTTCAAGTTGTCATGAAAAATAACCACCTGAAACCAATTTAAGTGTTGGGTTTGGTTTTTTTTTTTTTAATTATTTTTTTTTTAAACTAGATACAATAACTATGTAACTTACATTCTCAGTGGGAATAGAAAACAGACGTTCTCCAAAATAATACAGGCAAAGAGAAATAATTCTATATTTAAAGGACATCGGCAACATTTTCATTTAATCATCTGCCATTGTTATTCTTAGAACATACATTATGTGATTCACTGCCAGCCAGGCTTCACTAACCATAACTAGAATCATTCTGTACAGAACAATACTCATCCACCCACACTGAACTACTATTAAGTGAAAAAATCTAGTTGTATAACTAGACTATTGGAAATGAAATAAAAAAGAGACTGGATTCAGTTTCGTGTCAAATTATCACGAGTTTAGGTAGTCTTAGAAGAGTGAATTCTATTATCTTCAGAAAACAGAATACAGGCAGATGACTTCCTCTTCAAACAGGCAACAGAAGCTCATTTGGATTAGAAAGCTACAGATTTGACTCAAAAAGTCACATCAAAACATAAAAATAAATATTAGAAGTTAGCAGTAAGATTAAGTTCCAGCTTTCTGAAGAAAAAAGAAAAGAGTAAAATCCTGACAGCTTTTAATAACCTAGTCAGATTTACGTTCTAGAATCAGAAGAGTACCTTTCCATTAAGAAAACTGAAAAAAAGATTATAAAAGCTATTTAGAAAGTTGTGTCATAACAAATAGTAACTTAGCCATACTTACAACAGATGTTCAATCATACCTCATGACTCATGTTTTGAAATGCTGACATTTCTGATATTGACATTAAGCGAGTACAGATCCTGCTACCGTCTGCTAGTGCTTCCTCCTGTCCTGCAACAGGCTGAAAAATGTTTTGCAGCAGATGTTATAGCTCATTTTGGTAAGCAAAATAAACAAAATAGTACGGTGCTCTAACCCCACAGTCAATAACTTACAAGAAATGTGTTGGGTATATTCTTCTGCTCCTGCCATTGCTTTATGTTATTTTTAAGTAGAGTATTTTTTGTCAAGTTCTCATTTCCTCCAGAAGGTAGATCTATTAGAAAGAACACAAAAATACCGATGGCGAGCATATGAAGTATGGGAAATACTGAACAGTTCCTGTGCATCTAAAGAGATTCCAATAAAGAACAAAAGTATATTGGCCTAAGTGAGACCTTAGTACTTGTCAAAAGTTCAGGGCCTGCATAAGAAGTTTTCTAAATGCCTGGAGATGCTTGCCCTGACACAAAACATAGTATTTCCTCCGGTGGGGTAAAAGCGTTTAATCAGAGCGTAGTTAATGTTCGTATTGCACTACAACAAATGCCTGTCTAGGTCAGCAACACACTTCCAACAATGGTGATACTGGTTGCACAGAAAAATTATAATGACGCTTCCTCCAGCTTCCAAAAATACAGCCGAGGGACCTTCTAGAGAAAGCACATTGACAAAATGCATTTAAAAGCCCTCAATGAATTTATCATCCCTCAGTTTGCTCAGTTGCCTTCTGAACACTTGCATACTTTTGCCATGCAGATTGTTTATTAGCAATTAGTTCCACAAGTTGCAAGTTCTTAGAGTGACTTCCCAAACCTTGTCCTATAATAAGTCCCTCTTCCCTACCTTTAACAATGCCTACACTAATGGGCATTAACTTCAAAGCCAAGATTTCATTAACCACAGGTTTGATGTCCATCTTCTTTTGAGTATATTCTGGCGGTTTTTCATAGCTGGATGCTATATTCATCAGGTCAAGCTGAGTTTTCATTCTGGAAAAGGAAAAAAAAACCCAAACTTAAACACTTTTCTTAAGGTTCACATGCCAATAACAAAATTACACCTGCCTAATACAAAAAAATTATTTTAAAAAGAAATCACTAAGAGGGAGAAGAAATCAGAAAAAGTAAGTTTTCGATAAAATGTCAAGTTTCCTAGATTTTTTTTTTTCTTAAAACTTACTACTTAACAATTCATTTGAATTAGGTTTCATACACAATGTATATTGCAAGAAGTAGTGCCTGTAGTTCAGCAAAAAGATTAAAAAAAATCCCACTTTTCTTAGTGTACTATACCTGCATCTAAATTATACCCTTTCTTCAGAGGGCATTGCTAATGTTGGTCTGAGCCACAACATTTTAGAGAACTCCATTTCCAATATTCTTTCTTAAACTGTGCTATAGAAGCGATAAGAAATGTAATTAACAATCTTTAGAAAGAATTATACAGGGTATGTGCACAGCAAACACAAAAATGAAGACACTGCAAAATGTCCATATACGCTCTTAGTCTTAAAGATTTCTGTAAAAGCTCCAGGCATGCTTCAGTGTTCCTGAGTTCACGTAAGATAGCTAAAAATAGCCAATCACCGTGTATTAATGAATTCTTATACTCCATTTTTGTCAGGGAGACAATTCAAAAGATTGATTATCTTTAACCCCAGATAGCAGATCACTAAAATTCTTGACCCATTTCCTAAAATTTGGAATACAGAGCATCCAAAAATCTGAAAGCATTATATCTTAACTACTAAATACTATTTTTATTTTAAGTTGCTGAATCTGACCATATCCAAAGTAACTATTTTCTTCGCTTTTAATCTTAAAATTACACTACAGAACTAAAAAAAAAAAAAGAAAAAAAATTAAATATACCTTGTATTCAAGCCACAGGCCACCTATAAATAAAATAAAAATTCGTAAGATATGAATGAGTTTTCCTACAACTCTCAAAAGAAGGAGATTATTGCTTTACCAAAATACTTCAGACTGTCTTCCTGTTACAGAACTATAGGAAATAAACTTGTTAACACTCAAAAAAAAGGAAAGAAAAAAATAAGAGCAGCCAAATGTAAAGAAAAAAAAAGTATGTCTGGGACAATGACTTATCTTGTAATATTTTGTGTTAAAGACAAAAAGAACTCCTTTAGAGCCAAATGAAGGCATTCAAATCATGACCCATATGATTATTCATTTTAGATGCTCAGATATTTGTAAACATTCAAATGAAAGACTGTTTTGTATTTTTTGGTGAGAGAAGCCTCTGCTACCTGCTCTGAAGATGCTATTACACTGAGATTAAAAAAAGAAGAAAGCTATCTTTTAGTTTTAAAAATCTGTCAAATAACGTCAGTATGAAGTGCACTGCACTGTAGTAAAAGGATACTTCCCAAAGAGCAAGTAGTGAAAAGTAAAAAAACCTGACTGGATTATAGACTTGCTGCTTCCCTGTAAAAACCTGGTGACCTCACCGTACTGAATCTCAAAACAACAACAAAACCCCACCTCCCTGAAATGAGTTGTATACTGTTATGTGGGGGAGGCAGGAAGGTACTAAGTTTAAAGCATACTAATCACTGGAGTCAGAATGTTTCTTCCAGAAGTGAGAGTCACTTTTACTTTGGATAATGGGTTGCTACCAGACACTTAGTCAAACTCCAAGAGAGCTTCTCATTTATCTGAAGGCAGCAAAAAGACCCACTGTAGAAAACAGCAATATGCTGTGGTTTCTTAGGAAAGCATTAGCCTTTCGGTTAAAGATGTCACAAAATTCAGTAGTTATTTAAGTACTTTGCCCTATATCTACCATCTGCCTAAATTCCATACAATTGCAGCCACAGCATTAAACATAAACGAGATGAAACACTAACCTAGGTAACAGTGAAGATTAAGCTGGGTTACTCTAGCATTTATCTCTGAATTGGAAACGCTGTTTTTCCTCTGCAGTTCCCTTAAACACTATGAGGAAGACTTCTATGTAGCACAGCATGTGTCACAAGTACCTAAGCTCTCTTTGAGTACACTGATTTATCTCCGTTGCACACCTCGGTGCAAAGCTTACAGCAGGTTTCAGAATCAGTATTATCACCTTAGCTCAGGTATCCCAATATGGTACTCCATGGTGCAGCACAGAGAAGTTATCAGTTCGGGGTCCAGTCTTTCCTCAAAAAGCATTTTTAATGTCTTACAAGCTTAAAAATGCAATGGAAGTGCTTAATACACAAAACATATGAAAATAAACATGAAAAAACAAATAAATGTGAGACAATTTTGAAGGCAGTAAAAGACTCCCTACCCAGCACCAAGGCAGCTTACTTTCACAGCTGGTAGCATAATATAGCAAGTGTTACAGCAACAGCTGTACAGTCAATATTAATTTAATCAGTTTTCAGTGAAGAAAATAAGTGTCTACTGAATTCACTAAATACCAATAATAAGCTGCAAAGAAAGCTTTTCAAGCTTTTCTAAAATGAAAAACACTGTTATAAACAAAAGTATTAAGTGTTAAATAATTTTAGTCTCTATTTTTTGTTTGTTGACTGATACAGTCATTATCATAATCATAATCTACAATATAGCAGGCTCTACATGACATTTGAGGTTCATTATGCGATAACAGAAAGGCCATCACCTCCAGGAAACGCTGAGGATCACACTCATGGACAAGCTTTTCACAATCCTTCAAAAAATTCTCAATGGTCTTCTTGTGAGTTTCTTTCATTTTTTTCCAAATCTGAAATTCTTTCTCTTTTTTACTCCTTTGATTTTCAACATCTTCTAGCAATTGCCGTTTCTTCATTTCCAGAGTTTTGAAGATTTCTCCAAATTCCAGTGCAATTATCTCCGCATCATTGTTCAGTGCCATCTAGAAGCACAAGAACATAAAACCAGATGAAAATGCAGTAGCAACGTCTACATGGAGTCACATCCCTAACTAAGCTCAGAGCACATCTATGCCACAAGAAGCACCAGTATGCTCCATGTTGTGATTAACCTATCATAGGAAGAGAAACAGACATGTGTATACTTATGTACATATATAAAAATAATATCCAGCATCTGTAACTCACATCCGTATCATTAGGTTGACTTGAGATTTCATTCATCAGCTTCTCATTTATTATTCTAATTTTTTTCAGACTGCTGAAGAAAGTTACCTGCAAGGCAATTGAAACACTTATTATGACTTTATCCACTCCATAAAATAAATACGTTTCAGTAGTTCTCTAGAATCACATCATGGAATGTTCTGTACAACACATTAAACAAAGGTTGTGACTGAAAACATCACTTAGTAACATTTAATGCTTTCCTGGATCAGTACACAAACTTCCTTTTGTTATTTCTCTCTCTCAAAGTAATGTTTTTAGGCTCATCTACAATGCATGTTGCTAGAATGGCTACAGGGTTACTTTATAGTTAAAGCATTGTTTCCCTCGGCACTTTTTTTAACCTCTCCCCTCTCACACACATCTATCACAATACAAGATTTAATGCTGTTATTCCAGTTTGACAAGCAACTGTGTGATATTCACCCTTTCTTTTTTAATGCCTCAGACTGATCAAATAGAAAGCTGTCCATAACTGAGTCAATTCTATTTTAAATTCAGATTATCACTGAGCGATAAACTCAGTGAGGAAAACACTGAGTTTTTCCTCCTTTACCTCACCACAGTATCACTAAGTTTTACATAAAGCCTAGTACAAAGAATGCTTTCCCCTGGTTTCCTGAGTGACACGCAATAGGTGATGGGAGAGGCAGGAGGGAAATCAGTGCAAAACCAACTTTTGGCTGAAAGAACAGCCAGTGCTGTACTTAAACTTTTACACCTATAATCTTCATCACTGCCCTGCAGTTTCTTCAATTACTACACAGCAGAACTGCTGTATGACATGCCACCCTGCACCCAATTTGCATAGGGCATGAAAAGCTCATTCTACCTAAACGGTAGCTATTTTGGCAAAAATTACAACTACTATGACTACAACCAGCCGACCAACCATCAGGCCAGGCCGTTGCTTTCTTCACGCAAATAGGAATACATTTTGGTTTTACATTTATTAAATTATTACTTACCTAAACCATCTATTTCTCAATATGTAATTATCTATGACCTAAATTTTGTATGCCAGCTCAGAAAGCCTATAAACAAGGGATCTCTGGGGGGGTGGGGTTGTGTGTTAGTAGCACTAGTATCTTCCTGAACTTGGAAAAACTGGATTCAGATGCGTAATACACTCTTAGCATCAGTGTGTTTTTTCATCAGAGACTGCAAGTCTATATTGAAAAACAACCAAGTAACCAACCCCTCAAACTCTTCAGGTGCTTTGGTAAATTGGGTAGAGATCTGTTGATGCTGTAACATCGCCTGGTGCCCTGTATGTGGTGTATGAAGCCTGACGGCAGGGGGGGAAAGGTGCACTCCGGGAGCCCACAAACTAACCCTGAGTCCTGCTTCAAAGCAGGGCACTCCCTCGCTCCCTCTCTGAGGAAGAGCACCCCGGGCCCGGCGGGACGCCCTGCGGGCCAGCCCGACCTCCCAGCCGGAGCCCTGGGGCTGGAGGGGAAGGGCCGCGCTTACTTTTTCCTCCTGGTACACGGTGTCGATGAGGTTGACGGAGTGGAAGATGCCCTGGTGCTCCTCAGAGACGCACTGCCCGCAGCCCGCCTGGCGGCACATCCGGCAGTAGAGCTGCACCGGCCGGCTCGGATGCTTCTGGCAGGTTCCCCCGAGCGCCAGCGGGGAGAGCAGGCCGGGCCCCGGCCCCTGCTCTGCCTCCCCGGCCTTGGCGGCCCCTGCCGCGCCAGACCGGTAGAGCTTGACCACCTCCGCCAGGGTGGTGTTGACAGGCAGCGCGGCGGCGCCGCCGCGGGGCAGCGGGCACAACTTCCTGCACAGTGGGCACGACACCCGGGCGCCGGCCGCGCCGCCGCCAGCGCCCGGCCCCGGCCCCCCACGGGAGAGACGGGCCTGCCCCTGGCCTCGCTGCTGCTGCTGCAGGCGGGCGGCCGAGGCGGAGGCCAGGCACTCCAGCACGCAGGCCCGGCAGAAGTTGTGCGAGCAGAGGGGCAGCGTCACCGGCTCCTCGAAGAGGGACAGGCACACGGCGCACGTCAGGCTGGCCTCCATCTGCGACAGACAGGTGGGCGGCCGAGGACGCCCCTCCGGCTGCCCCGGGCCCGGCTGGCCGGCAGACCGGCTGGGCGCCGCCGGATCCTCTCGTTGCCCCGGGCCCGGCTGGCAGGCGGGCCGGCTGGGCGCCCCCGGCTCGTCCCGCTGCCCCGCTGCCTCCAGCTCGGCAGCACCGAGACCGGGCCGCGGCGACGAAGCCGAAGACCCCAGCGAGCCCCGAACTGTCTGGAAGGGGAACGGGGCAGCGGGTGGTGGGCGGGGCAAGGAGAGACCGCCGTGGCGATTGGGGAAGGGGCGAGATTGACACCGCCGGCCTCCAGTCAGAGCAGAGGGGGACGTGCGGCGCTGCCACGGGGGCGGGGCGCGGAGCCGTGCGGGTGTGATGCCGTTGGCGTGGGGCGGGGCGGAGGGTGCTGGGACCCGCCCCCTGCCCGGCACGTTGTGGGGGGTTACGCCCCGGGACGCCTGCTGGGCCCTAGCGCCGCCGCCGCCATTTTGTGGCGGGCTCTCCACAGAATTCCCGCCCTGCGTGTGGTGAGGCGGCCTCGGGACCTCGTTCTGTGGGAAGCACCGGGTGAACAAGGCGTTTGCGGCTGAGAGGTGTCCTTATTCCTGGCTGCAGCTATACGGAGTTTAAGCGAAGTAACTCCACGGTGCTGAGGTACGGCTGTTATTAGCTACCTCTAACTACAGTTACAAAATCATTACATGGTTTAAGTTTAGGATTTTGCTCATGCCGACAGATTGGGATAGTGCTCATCTCATTCTCACTTTTGTTCTAAGCTTATTTTTCCTCCCAGAGCCATTCCTTCCAAAGTTCTGGCTTAATAATTACATCATCCACCTGAAATATTTTGAAATGTGTCAAACTGAAGAGGGAGTCACCTGAGATTTTAAGTTTATTGTAAATCAATAGATTTGTAACATAGCCAGTGTTTGCAAAAAATGCAAGGTACACTGAAAGTAACGTTCTCACAGGCTGAGGCAAGGGACAGGTGCAAACAGCGTAAAAGCAACTATGTATTCGTATGTTTTTATAGTAGTGCTTTATTCCGTCATACTGAGCTATACTTGCAAAAAGTACCTATTTAAAAAAAAACCATCAAACGTCTGTGTCAAAGTTGGAAACCTTGTAGCTGCAGGAGAAAAACGAAGGGCAGTTATTTTAGTGAACGTTACCACGTTTCCCCTTAGTTGGGCCCGTTTACGTGAGAGACACAGAGGAGGCACAAGGGCAGGGGCTGGAGGCTCATCGGTAGGCTGCGCTGCATAGGCTCGGGGTATTTAAAAGCACTGTCACATTTTCCCACGGGATGATGGCTCAGGGCTGGGCTCTGCCTCTTTTCCTCCTTGTGGTCTGAGTTGTTGTCACCAGGTGTTATCAGGCTGTGTTTGCTGGTACTCTGAGGAGCGCTGCATCCTTCAGCATCATTTGGAGGTGCAGTGTTGCCTACTGCTACCACCTGGGGCATCCTGGAAATACCTCGGTGCTCTGAAGGTCAATATTCAATTAGTGATTAAAATGAGAGAGGTGCAAATGGAATTTCAGAGTTTAATCCTCTGGAACTTCTCTGCTCAAAGCTATGTACTGCTTCGTCTTCCAGGAGTTTGCAGTGCATGGCATAAATTGAGAATGGCTTGGCATACTTGATTCTAATTTTTTCTTTCGTTTCAAATGGAAGAAGGGAAATGCCGTTAAGTATGTGGGGTAAGTGAAAGATAATACAAAAGCACTCCTTGGTGAGTGACTGTTAATAGACTGGGGCAGATGCTTACTTTGATAGTAACTGAACTAATAATGTTAAAGAGCATAAAATATGAGGTATGAGAAGTGGGAAAGAAAAGAAAAAGAATACTTAAAGGAAGAAATTGTGCTGCTAGAAGTAAAGAAAACAAAACATTTTTTCTCTCCAGGGTGGAAGTGAATAGGTTCTTCTAGAGCCTATTGTCTTAATGTTTGTGATGTTGTGAGACTAAATGATAAACTTATGCTTACATGGTGTTTCTTAACTACTTGCTTCATTAATTTGCATTAATCATAGAAACAGAAATATTAATTAGTACTAGGGATAAAACTATGTTCCTGCCAACATTTTTTCCTGTCTCAAGAAAGATTCAATATTAGCACTGATTTTTTTCTGTTCTATTATACAGAATAGGAATCTCTTACAGTTAGTGTATTGTGTATAGCTTCAATTTCTATTTAAAATAGATTTATACAGCCTTCAAAGTTCATCTTCTTCTTCCTCAATAATCTTCAGCATCACCAGCACATATAGCAAGTAAAGCACTCTCATAATGCCCTGAAGCAAAATGCTGCAAGAAAAAAAAAAAAAATCAGCATTTCTGTGACTACATGTTCTCTTAATTTTTCTTCTTTTGCTGTGTGACAAGGCCTAGACTGATGTTGTAAGGTTTTGTAAAATATTATAGTGTTTTCATAAGGATTCTAGGCCAAGATTTTTTTTTTAATTTCACATACCTTGAGCTTTGATTGCTTGGGCAGCTAGAAACAATCTCCCTTTGAAAGGCTGGATCAAACTTGTTTAATACTTCTCAAGTTCAATACCAAAAAATTGAGCAATTTCTTACAGTTACTGCATAACTTACAGTTGGATTATAGCGACATAAAAAAGGTAAAGTGTCTTAGCAAGAGTAATTTTTATTAATTAATTAAACAGTGTTAGGGTTTTGTTTTAAGATACAGAGCAAGAGTACAAGAGGAATAGTCTTTCTGAAAGTTGAAACTACCTAAGTGCAAGGATAGGACCAGATTTTTATTTTGGTTTTGCACAAAAGTGGTAGCAGCCTAACCTTGCAGGACAGTGTTAAAGAAGATGGTATCAATTAGTCTAGAAACTATTCATGCAAACTATTCCTCAGCATACATTGTCCTGCCTGGTAAATCCTCCTCGTGCTATTGGGGAGGGACAAAGTCATATTGAATGAGGGTGAGTTGAGAATTTACTGCTCACTTACTGAAGTCAGCCTGAGGCACTGAAAAGATAAGCTATTATTTTTATACATTGCATTTTTTTAATTTAAAAAACACAAGTAATTCAATGGAGATTAAACCTCTATTTTTCTGGTAGGGCTTGGCACAGTCTGTGTGGCACCAGTGCTCAATATATGCAAAAGTGTGTAAAAACTTACCTTAATGTCATGAAAGAGTGATTTCCCATATCTCTCTTTGTATCGCCGTCGAATATTCATCAAGTCAATCTCACTCCTGGCAATGAGAATCCTTATAACTGTTTTATTGTGGAAGCCAAAGTCCTAAAAAGAAAAGAAATTGAGAGGAAACTTGGCAGTTGGACAATAGGTGTTTGCCTATCTGTATATGCTCATATTAATGTTTGATAGATAAGCCAATTAATTAGGCTACCCATAAAGGTATAATAGATTTTAAAGAAGTCTGAGCTTTCAAAGGTTTTATCCTACTGAGTTTTAATAGAATTCATGTACTGAATAACTTGAGACTCCCCACATATCAGTGTTTTAAAGAAAAATCTGATGAACTTTTTTCAGTAGTCTTAGGTATGCCGTTTGTAGGTAGCTGTTGTGACTGTCAATTGCCTAGGTTGGAAGGGACCTTTCAGATCATCGAGTCCAACCATCAACCTAACACTGACAAAAAAACATCACTAAACCACATCACTAAGCACCACGTCTACACATCTTTTAAATACCTCCACCACTTCCCTGGGCAGCCTCTTCCAATGCTTGACCACCCTTTCAGTGGAGAAATTTTTCCTAATATCCACCCTAAACCTCCCTTGGTGCAACTTGAGGCCATTTCCTGTTGTTCTATCGCTTGTTACTTGGGAGAAGAGACCGACCCCCACCTTGCTACAACCTCCTTTCAGGTAGTTGTAGAGAGCTATAATGTCTCTCCTCAGCCTCCTTTTCTCCAGGCTGAACAACCCCAGCTCCCTCAGCCGCTCCTCATCAGACTTGTGCTCTAGACCCCTATACGGAAGCCAATAATCTATTTCACAACAACTTCTGCCGAATGTGATTTCAGTGAGATTTTTAACTATTGATTTAAAATTTACATAGCTTGTATTCAGCTGTGTTTTATTGTAACTGCTTCTAAATAAATTTTCATATTGCAATTGTGTGGAGAACGGGGACATCTAGTGGCAATAAAAGTAATTAAAACAGATTTAGGGTTGGGATGGCTGAAGACCAATATGGATTGTTGAAAGCTAAATCGTGATTTTATTGACTAGCTATTGATATTGAAATCTTATTCTCCAAAAACCAAGTAATGAGATATGTTACAAAGCTGCATATGGATAATTTGATACATGCTTGAAGGCTAGGTTAAAATCTTTCTTATAAACCTTTATGGACTATGATTTTAAGCATTAGAATCCTGGGTGGGTTTTATTATATTGTATTATAAATGGACATATAAAAAGCTTTTGGTATAATCTGGACATAACTTTGTTGCCAGAACAGAAGCTATTTTAAATTCTTGCATTTCTTTTGAGAATTTTCTGTGTTCATTAAAACACTGAGCAAAGAGAGTAAAATATTAATTAAAAAAAGCGCAAATGTTTAGTCTTAATCATTAAAAACTTTCTCCTGCATCACATATATCGCCTGAATATAATATAGAAGAAAAGTATCTATGTGGTATTTCTTAAACTTCAAAATGGTGTTTTAACTTGAAGAGCAGTCTTAATACAGGACCTTTGAGCAACATTACTTTCCCTGGTAGCTGGTATTTGCTGGTACTTTTGGCAAACCTTTTGCATGTCATGTGCCAGAATCCTCTTCTGACCATTCAGACAGAATACTGCCTCTTCTTCTCAGCCTGTGGGTTTTTCCTTGGTTCTTTGCTGCCACTGCTGCTGGTTTAGCTGAAACAGGGGACAGCAGTAGTGGCAGCATCTGGAAGAGGATACTGGGGCCCTGTTGAAGTGTCGCTGAATAGTTTTGTTCAATGGTTCTGGCTTGAATCCTATCTTTGCTGTTCCTGCTTAAGATGATACTTCACATTTTAGCCATGGCTGGCTTTTATGACCATCTTCTAAAGATTACACTTAAAAGATTATACTTTATTTTTCCTATAACAATGCCTCATTATTTTCACTAGTGAATGAAAAACAAAAGAAAATGTCTTCAGTGATGTCTAGTAGGAAGAATTTGTAGGTGTTTCTTTGTATTTACCCACATTCCTTCTTGGCAGTCATTTGTTTTAGTATGTTAGCACTTACACACCAAGATAAAAGAACCTGCATACATACATTGAGCCCCACAAAAAAATAGGATGACTTGTTTTTTTGTAACATTAATTTATGATTCAATTTTTAGTGATAGTTATTAAATCTCTAGATACAAAAACTGCATGGTAAGAAAAGTGCACATTGAGTTGTACACAGCAGGGGGAGATACAATCCGTAGAAAAGAAATATCTTCTATTTATAAAAAAGCAAATTGACAGTTACCAGACAGATATTTTTTAAAGGAATTTAAGTATTTAACCTGTTACTAATAAATTCGAACTGTTGCTTAAGCACTACTGCTTTGAAATTTACGTAGGTACCAACAGTTTCAAAATACGCAATCACACCTGAAAGATTGAACAGACTGATTTGTACGTACTTGTTTAAGAATAATCAAGCAAACAAAAAAACAGGGAAGCTACTTTTTATGGAGGAAGAAAGACTACTTACATGAATTGCATTATAAAGCCTGTAAGCAAAGTAGGAAGGCTTGTCACGAACACAGAGAACTAGGAGAGAGGAGTTGCAACAGGTAAACATAAGATTATTGTAAAATAATGTATATTGGCTTTGGGCTCCTTGAAATATAAATCTGGGTAGTGCTGTTCATGACTCAGCTTAAAATTAAGCTATGGGTTTTCACAAACATAACTATATCTATAATTTTAAAAGTCTGGTACTTATTTTGGGTGGGTACACATTGCTGTTGCATGGAAGTGCTTATTAAATATCAGTGAATACGCTCACATGACATCTCTGTAGAAATATTATTATCCTTATTCTATAAAGGGGGAAAAAAAGCACATAGAGCTTGGAACTTGTTTATAGACCACTGAACTCCTGAAAACTTTGCCAGTTATTTAATTTGTGTAGAATCACTTGGTAATGCAGTTACCTTGATCACACAAAATGTGTTATCAAATAAAGAACAGATACTAGTTCTGCTCAGTCAGAATCTCGTGCTGTGTATATACATTTTTAGATTTACACAAACATGAAAAAGTAGTTTAAATATTCTTTTCTAATTGTCTCTGAGAATTTAATTACACAATATAGTGGAATAAAGTGGATAAAAATATCAGAAAAATTATATTCTTGATGCATTGGAGACATCATACTAGATATTTATTAAGAGATTACTGCTAGTTTAAAATAATACTTTTACATTACCTATTGCAACCAGTAGTTCTTGAAAGTATCCATCATAGCATTCGTTAATGGCATCTACTATGTCTTGCCCAGAGATATTTTGGAACTCCTGGAAAACTTGTGGGGAAAAAAAAATATCTTGCTTTATTCTAGTTCACTAATAATGATCAACTTGCCTTTTTTTCCCCTGCTTCCCCCTAGTACTATAGCTACTGAGTTTATTCTTTTGCCTGTTTATTCTCAGTGTTTCACTATGTTTATATGCCCCAGGTAAGGAAGTCTAAATGAGTAGCCTGAAATCTGGCTTCGAGGACGTTCTCTCTGGCTTCTCCAGTGTATGGTATAAAATGAATGCGTGCCGATGCTTCTGTTTCACTGGAAGCTTTAATAAATTCTCTGTCTAGCAGCCTCTGTTGACGAAACTTGTAAGAATGTCATGTCATGAAGACAACTTCCTTGCTCAGCTTGGCTAAAACTGGCCAGATCCACAGATTATGACAAGAAGCCCTGTGTCGTGGTTTGGGTCAAACCAGGGCACCATGGCACGACACGTGTAACGTGTTAGTATCCAGACATGGACACTCTCTGGATAATGCAAGTATCCAGACTTACACACACAGGGTGTGCTTACTTCTTTAGGGAAGGAGGAAAGTTTTTGACTCAGTGCTTACTACAAAACTTACGGAGGACTACATTACAGGCAGAACCCTCAAATCCCTTTTCCAGAAAGAGAGTAGAGCATAAGGTGTGTTACATTATGTTAATCCTATCATCACCAGCCTTACAGAAGTCATGATAGAAGAATTAGTTTGTTGATCCATGACAGTAAAGTAGTTCTAAGCTACTGTTAGAAGTTGGCATAAGAAATACAGCTGGCTGCACAGCGATAAACTTGTCACCAAACAGCCTGTTTTTCCACTGCAGAGCAAAAAACATCTCAAACTTGTCATGAAACAGATACAACAGGTTTCTTTTCTACAGTGGAAGATCTGGATGATGTCACATAAATTTCTTGCAATCTGTAATTATGTCTGATCATGTATTTTAAATAGAAATGTCCCATTATGTTTCTGTGTGTGTGTTCATTATGAGAGAGTGGATGTGGACCTCGAAGTGCTCCCATCAAAAACTTCTTTGAAACTTCCAGGGCAAAGCTTCAACACAGCAATATGTTTTCACATAGAAACTTTGCTGAAAATACTCCAACTGCCTCTCCCAAGGTGTTTCCACTCATAGCAAAGAATTAAGAAAAATGAAGAAAGTAGTTAAAAGAGAATCTGCCTCATCCTGTGGTGTTGTGTGTAAACTCTTGTGCAGCCGTAGCCTATGCCTTTCTTTGGTCATGCATTCTTCTGCCTGTTATTAGGCATCCTGCCGTCTGTCTGTTCTATCTACAGCTGTCTGTAGTCATCAGGCAAAGTTCAGTTTTGCATTACTTCCCAAATCCCATTAACATCAGTGGTAGTCTGAGAGCTCCAACAGTTCACGCTTAGATTTCAGGCTAATACCCTGCTGCACACTGAGCTTCTTGGTATGTAAGCCATGGCTTTATTAGCAAGGCAGATTTTTTCCTTTCTATGTTCAAACGGCTAACCGCTGTATTACCCATCCACAACTGCTGGTAACTCTTGTTGCAGAGAATCATTTGCAGCATGTTTTTGTGTTCGCCTGTTTTCTGCTGGCATGCTTCCCATAGAATCTAGTATACCAGAAAAAGGAAAAAAAAATGCAAAAGATTTTAAGTAAGTCCTAAATCACTTTTCAACGTTTGTATTTGCTCTTTTTTCATGTTTGAGAAGCTCACATCTGACTATATTTACCATTGCATCCTGAGCAGCTGTAGAAGGATCTGCATATCCTTCCATCCTTGTTCCCTGGGGGGGAAAAAAAGATACGTTGTCTTCAAATGTTAAATCCTAAAAGATTGTAGGAATATATAGTTGTCTCTATATGAAGCTATGTTTCATTTCTTGAGGTAACATATATAAGCTTTTAGATTGGATCAAAGCATTCAATTGTTGACTTTGCAACTGTAGAAAATATCTTCAAGTTGTCATGTTATGTCTTCATTTCCTCTATGTAGAGGAACTCTGGAATGACAAATGGTCATGTAAGAGGAAAAAATGGGCAAAGTGGGTAAACCTATCCCATTTTTAGTCCCATTTTAAATAAGGTTTTACCTTACCACCACCATCCCACCACCATTTCCAGTATTATGTATGTTATATTGCTTACTATAATATGTAACTATGAGGGGAAAACAAGGATAAGAGTAACATTTGCCATTCACTGATTATTTCTGATCAATTTCTCTTTTTTTTTTCTCTGTGCACAAACCATACGAGCAAGCACATCAAATAATGTAGATTTTACTTGCTCATACTTATTGTCTAAAATCAAGATCCAAGACTAGGAAATTGTTTGACAACTTTGATACATAAACCACAGATGAATACTTCTAATTTTCCCATATATTTAATAGCTTTCCAGTTACACAAATCAAGTTGATATGCTTTAGTAAACACACTGTCATCTGAATTATATAATTCTTAGAAAAAGAGAAGAGCACACAACTTTTGGAATTGCTTTTTTAACCATAATTGTCTTGTAAGGGTACACATCAGCCTTGGTTGCAGAACTCTTAACAATCTCAAGCTGCATGTAATCACTGCCTTAATGATACATGTTTGAAGCAATTTAGTTTAAAATTTACAGTCATTTTACCCTATATGTGAAAGGGAGGATTAAAATTATGTATTGGCTGTCAACTTGTAGAATGACTGATTTGTAGCTCTTTTCCATTAAAAATGTTAATTTATATTTTAATTAAATTGTATGTATTTCACACAGTGGAATTCCTACTAACAAGATTAATTACTTGAAGGAAATTATGCTGGAATGACTGCATAAAGTTACATACACGAGAAAACACAGGAAAAAAAGACAGACAAGTGAACAATAAAATAAGTTAAATAATACTCTACATAAGTCAGATGCCCACTTTTCTCAGTAACATTTAACAGTACTCGGCATAGTTTTGCTGGAGAATCCCACAATATGTATAATTATTTTTTTAAATTGTAGAAAATGATATTGTAATTAATATCCAAAAAAAGAGAATTAGAATAAAAAGCTTCTGTTTGTTTTCATACTACAATACTAGTTAGCCTGAATTTTTAACTCAGTTCATTTATTTAGGAAGGAATAACTATTCCAGAACTTATAACTTCTAATCTGCCTCAGTGTGGACATGAAATCTGTAAATACCACACTATTGCAATTGAATAGTTTGCTCTCCATACGTGAAACACATTTACTTGTATCCACACTCAGATGTGTACGTCCTAAGTCCCAAGATTTAATAGAAATCAAAGCAAAGGATTTCTGAAAAAAACATTAAGGGATGCGTTGGAAATGTTGGTATAGAATAATCTTCTCTAAATTGCATGGTACTAGAATGGGTATATTTTAATGAAATAGCACTGACTTTTAATATATGACCGTATCTGAACACGGATCAACTTAAAGTCTTCAGAAATATACAGTATAACTGAATAAAGTTGTATTTTCCTGCAACTATTCTTTATCTTGTGAAAAATAGCAGTTAGATCGTGGTAGCTTAGAAGCTGCTGATTTCACACCTCTTGATGAATGATGAACATCTGTGGTTTAAGAAAATAAGGGCTAATAATTCAGTCTCAGATAATTTATTCTAAATTAGTTCTTTTGACAAGTAAAACGTGTCTCGTGGTTTTAATAAAGGCGAGAAGTGACGTTGCTTTACCTATAGCTCTTCATTTTTATGCAAGGAAGAATTTTCCTTATTACAGGGAAAAAACATCTAACATTAGAAAAAATATTTCCTGCTTATAGCTTATACATTTGAAATATCTGCTGTTTACATCTGTATCTCAGTGAAGCCTACTTCCCTTTCAAATCTTAGTAAGAAATATTTTTCCCCAGACACACATATATAAAAGTACAGTATGCGTATGTATGCCGTTATCTCCTGGCAGTGCTTTTGTCATTATTTATTACTCTGGTTTGCAAAAGATTTTTAAGATAATGAGCACAGTGACTGCAATGGGAATGAGAAGTCTTGATCTGACAAGTAAGACCAACTTTGTTGCATAAAACTACGAACTGGTAAAACTGCAGAAGTCGGTGTGTGATAGTGATCATTTGTTTGCCTGTGTGCAAACATACTGTATCTTAGTACATGCAGTAGCACAAAGAACATAATGTTTAAACCAGAGAACTATTTAATACTTTCTTTCATCATAAAATATGGATATATCTCCATTTTTACATAATGCCTAGACTATATTATGAACCATATATTCTAACAACGGAGTAAATAGAGCTTTAAAAATGAAAATCTCATTTGTACTGCAAGTGGACTCCTTTTGAGATTTGAGATTTTTCCAGAGACTTAATGAAATAGTCTGTTGACCTTTGCCTCCATCTGAAAGCCAAAGTCAAAGTAGATGAAGGAATTAAATTCTGCTCTTTCCCCTCTCTCATTCAAAAGTGTAGCCCTATTGAACTAGCTTTAACTATAATCACCTTAAAATTTCAGACTTCTCAAACAGTATCAGAAGTTATGAATTTCTTAGAAATGTAAGTCATGCTACTTGTTTTTACAATACCTGAGCAAGGTTCATGAGCGTATCTCTGAAGTGACCTGAAGTCTCAGAATCAATATCTTGTTGAAGATCATTATTATATTCTAGGTTAAAACAAAAACGTATAATCTAAATCACAAATGAACATGTTCTGAATAGTGCTAGTGAAGATTAGCAAACAAAGGATAAAAAAATGGGGTGCTAATACAAGTCCATTTTCTATAGTGACTATTCCACAGTAACCCACGCAGGTTCTACATGGACCCAGCCATGGGGCTGCCAGGTCTGTCTTAGGCCCTGCTGAGGGGCTTCAGCTGCTGCCCCATCTCACCTGTCCACCCACCCACGGGCACAGCCCTACCGCTGCTGCTGCTGTATGATGGTGGGATACTCGGAAATGACCCCTCAAGGCAGGTGACTGGAGAGTCCAGCCTGAGTAAGCACTTTTTGAAGGAAAACAGCTTATGTACTTTTTTAAAAAATGCGCAAGTTTCTGAAAATCCCCAAACGTGTCTGCCAAGTATTTCAAATGTCATAGTCAGTAATACATCTCAAAAATACTATGACATATTTTCAACCTGAAGCATTTTGCTTCAGCCTTTTGTATATAGTTGTGGGAGAGGAAGGGAAAGGGAACCATTTAGTATTGAGAAGTCATTTTTGCAGTTCAGTTCTTTCATGTGTGCTAATACATCCAGAGCACACATAGTACAACTGCTACTATGCACTTGCAAAAACCATTACGCATTAAGTAGGCTTCTTTCATCTGGAAGATCTCCATGTTTGATCTTGAGGCTAATATGTCAATTAGACATTTTTCTTCTGTGTCCGCTCCCTGTGTGGAAAGAAGTAAATATTAAAAGGTGTTGTTAGTAGAAACCACATCTTTTAGAAGAAAGCAATGCTGTGCTTATCAGAAGTAACAAAAGAATAGCAGTCTCCGCTGGAGCAATGCAGAGTGTACTTTTGCACAGTCTACCTGTTTAAATAGAAAATGACTTTAATTGAATAGTAGAACCCTGTATTGCAAATATATTCCTACATAATCTGAATTTCAGCACGTACATTAACAAGTGGGGAATGAAGCAAGACTAATGTTGACAAAAACATAGTGGGAAGAATTTTAGAGCTTTAGTAAGAATTTAGGATTTGCTCAAAGAAATCAGATGCAAAGATTGAGCATACATCCCCAGCAAGTGTTCAGGCAATCTGAAGTATATATGAGTACAAGTATTATGTTGTGCTTCTATCTTCTTTTTTAAAACTTATTTATTTATTTAGGAATGTTACGGTCTGTAATGTCTACAGTAGAATTTGGTATTTAAGGGAAGCATCATGGCCAGGCATGTGGTGCTGCAAAACACTGTATTTTCCCACAGGGTTTGAATTAATTTTTCGAACTTGAATTGACGTAAGGTTTGCTGCATATGCTGGTTTTGATATGCACATATATAATGTTGGTGAGTATTCTGCATTTGGGATAATGGGAGAACATGACATCAAGCCCGAGCCTGGAGACACGTATGGCCTGTTTACTTTGGCCATATGAATCCAGATCAAGATAGAATGCTATAGGAAATGTTAACTTTGAGACACATTTAGAAAAAAATAAAACTTTGGCAATCTTGTCAATAATTTTAATAAAAGCCATGCTTCCAGTGCTACCAATGATATTTCACAATCCTTTTAATGCCAACTATGATTAAAAATATATCAGTAGTTCTAAAAAGTGTATTGCTTTAAGTGTCTGAAGGACAACAAAAAAGAGTTGTAATGTTTTTTTTTTGAGGGGATTCTCAAAATATGTAAGATAGATCACCTTGCTCAGAGTTGTGTAATCTGTATTTTATTTGTGACAGTGGACAGTGGCAAAAAGAAAAGAACAACACTGTTGAGCTCTGATATATTCCCATCTTCCAGGAACTGGCAATTTAGGAATTTTCTGAGAAGGAATTTGCCAAGGGTTATCATTTTCAATAGCCAACAGCAGACCAGTTTTCTAAGAATTTGTTGAAGTCCTTTATGAACTGATTTGAGCTTCTGTCCCCCACAATGCCCTGCGGGAATGAATTTCACCATTTAATTACATAACCTTTGAAAAAGTGTTTTTGTTAGTTTCAAAACTTCAGTTATTTAAGGAGTACAGGCTCAGATCCTGGGCAGAATAGGAAATATTTTCTTCAAAATGTGCAATCAGTTCAATCTGAGTAGAGTAATCATTGCTTTGTCACGGAGTAATTTGTAAGTGTTTATGTAAAGACATGTTCTACTAAAGAAGTATTGGTCTCTTCAGAGGTGGAGGCTTAGTGCATGGCACTGGCTGTTCAAATAAATCTTGTTTGTAACATACATAAATGCTTGCAGGACCAGGGCCTTACATTTCCGTGTATAAATATTTCTTCACTTACCAAGTTTACCATGGATATTAAATCAGTTGTATTTTTTACATGACTAGGATATTATTTATGCTGGTTTTAGCATACCAATGAATAAACTTCATGTAGCACTGTATATCTGATGACCTGGTGTAGTAGACCTAGTGTAGTGTATATCTGATGACCTACGTAGTAGTACACTATTCCATGTACTAAATTCCAGCAGTTTATCAACCATTTAAATGTGAAAAATAATCAATTTAACATACGTTCAGTACTGTAATTAATGACTGTGATTCTAAACAATTCTGAATTAGACAAGTACCTTCAAGGCATGCCAGAGCTCATGGGCATCATAGGAGGCAGGTGGATACATCAAGCCAACCATGACTTCTTTGAAGTGATGAGAGAGATTTTCTTTTAGGTCTGTTATCAGATCCTTGAAAAGAAAAAGTAAAATGCATAGACAGGGTTATTTCAGTAGTTGCACTTTATAAAGACAGCTTAAAAAAAGTATTAGTGGTTTTCTCTGTAAATGAATGAAGATGAACTGTTGAAAATGAATTCTGGCTAAAACTAAGTAAGAAAAATATTCTTTTGAATAGTAGCTGCTTCTTTTAATAGTATGAGTGAGATGACAATAGACACACAAGCAAATAGACCACATAGGATTGTTGATTTTTGGTTCATTAGAATACAGAAGAAAATTCAGGGGTTTAAGTGCAACTAATGCTTAAAGTCTTGGAAACTTGAGTACCATGGCAGAGCATCTGCCGTTTCCCTTAGCATATTCCCTGTGAGAATCTGTGGGAGCTAAGGACCTTTGGAAGTCAAATCCCATAGAATACAGGTGATTTCTTGTGCTTTTTTCAGTGTTACTCATTATGTGAATAATTTAAAATTTAAAAAATCATCCATATTGATCCTAGTACATAAAAATATCTGTTTGCTTATGTGCTTCAATTTATGTATATATTACATTCAAACTGAATTCACTACTTCTGACAGATGCTGGATTAATAAAAAGGAACCCCCCTTCTTCCCTGGCATGTGTCTCAGTACTCGCTTGCCAGGTAGCTGACTAATGGATGAGAGTTTCCTCCCCACTCTCCCCTTTCCCAGTAGCATTCTTCAAAACAGTGCGAATGCCAAAAGCTTGTTAGTTATACTATTGCTGTTTCTGATTAAGAGGATACTTGTGCACTCATTTTTTATTTTTTATTTTATTTCTGTCCAGGACTGGGCAGCCATCAGATATGTTCTGACCTAAGTCTGAATTTAAAAGAGTACCAGAAATTATTCCCATGACATAAACTGTTCTTTTTTCTGAGATGCATCTTTTTCAGGCCTGTACTTTGGTTTTGATACCTATCTGAATACAATTAAATTAGTAGCTGGAGTAGCGATGAAGGAGCAAGGAAGAAATGCACGCAGTCTTCAGTGAACGCACATTAGATGCATTTGACAACCACTCGATCACACATGGAATAGAAATTAATTCATTAAGACATTTCACTTCTGACAACATGCCTGTGGGAAAATGGATTAATAATACAAATGGATACTAATTAAAAATTACTCCTGCAATCAGAACTAAGAGAAGTGAAGTATTAAAAAATAAGAAAAGACAACTGTAAGTTGTCCTTATTAACATTTCCTTATTTGTCTCTTTTATAAGAAATCCTCAAAGGCTAATTGTAAGAAGGAATCTTAAAGCTTGTCTGTATGTCTGAATCATGCAGCCAGTTCAGGGTTTTCTTTTCTTTTTTTATATATTTCTTGTTTAATGTGTCACACTTTACATTTGTCAAATGAATGGGCATAGGGGCTACCATATTGAACAGACTGAATTGAAATTGAGAGGGTGGAGGATTGGATTGACATAGATTTAACTGAGAAGGCTAGAACTGTTATTGCCTAGCTGTCTGTCTTCTCAGTTGCAGAGTTTACCGCTCATAAGATGGAACCACTGAATGGCACATTTCCCTATGTAGTATATCCATTAATACAGATTACAGCCAGTGAAATGCTGTGACTGATGTGTGCTAAAGTATTTTCTGAAGTGTGAACTGCAGCAATTCAGGGCAAGATACATCCCATCCCATTTGGCATTTCCTGCCCAGGATAGCAAACTTTTGAGGGATAAATCAAATAAATTACATGGAGCACTAACCATATCAGCTATTTCAGTATATCCACTATCACAGGTGAGACAAAACCCCCCAGCATTCTTATTTCATCTCTGAACTAGAATAGAACTAATTTGTACTGACCCCCTTTTCCACATAACAAAAGGTAGAACTAGTTGGGGTATTTTTGAAAGCTATCAGGAATATCTTGAGATATCAAGTATACCCAGAGCTTAACAGATTCATTTAAATTAAAATTATGGGTGTATGTGCAAGATTGGGTCCATGAGTTTCAGAATTTTATGTAGCTCATTACTGGAATATGAAAATAGTTTGCTTGCCTTTCCCTTCTATTATTATTCATAGTTTTAGACACTGAAATTCTTAAAAATGACATCTGAGGTTTACTTTGGCTTTTTCAGTTCTAGATCTTTAGGTCCGTGGCCACTGGCTTTATAGTGCTTCAGGTTGTTTGAATATGTCTGACAGGTATGAATTTAAAGGCACTGTTGTTTCATAGGCATTTTTTTATTTATTGTGTTGCTATTATTTTTGTTCTTATACAGCTGGGGTAACTGAGGAAACTGCAGGCATTGCAGCTTTCCCAAAGTTATTTGGTTAGCAATACTAGATCTGGAAATAGAACGAGTATATCTATCTCTAATTATGTTTAAGAACTCATGTTAAAAAAATTACCTTGTTATATACAGTAAATGTGGATAAAATGCATTTGGAAAAAAAGCTAACTTTTTATGTCTTAAAATTTTTGAAACGCCTTTCAAAGATTCATAAATTTAACATTAAGCAGCTCAGATGAGTATTGTCCTTAGTGTATGGATGGGATTACATGGTATGAGGTCTGAGAATGTTAGTGCTTTAGATGAGAACATTAAATCAGTGCATCAGTAAGATATAACTACTTATAATTTTCGGTATGGTGTTTTTCTTTGGTGTTTCAACCCAATTACAATACTTTTTTACTATGTAATCCAAAAACTTGAAAAAAGAATGCAAAAACCTCCCAAAGCACATAGAAGGAGAAATAAGTCTGTCCAGAATTTCTGGTTTGGTCAATAGAAGAGGAGAATAAACGAGAATAAACTATAGAAGAACTTCTATGCCTTTTTTTTTTTTTTTTAAAATTTTGTGTGTGGCAGGCATACTTCTACTGCTATATAAATGACAATTTGAAACCATCAGAGGTATTGATAGTTAAATGAGCAAAATTGTGTGCCAATCTTTTGGTGCCAGCTAGCTGTCTGCCAGGTTTTTGGTTCCAGTGACTGACCTGAGAGTAGGGCTGACTGACTGCACTGGATACAGGAGAAACAGAAGTAATGAAAGTATAAAATGTTTGCGTCATACCCTGCCATACATGTCTCTGTACGCCTCGGCAATCATAAGCCGCTGTGAATTGCAACGCTGCGTTAGGATATCAATCAACACATCTTTTTCACAACCTGTCAAGGAAACATGACACAGACTCTAAATTAACAAAGCGTAGTTATTTACTAAAATTTGTGATTGTTCATGTTCGAGAACATTAACCTTATTTCTTGAAAAAAAAAGATCAACAGATAAATATCCCACTGGTATTTACCAACATCAGTTATATTTACCGTGCTTATGTACCTTTCACTTGCTGGTGTAATATCAGCAAAAAGTGAAGTAGTCTGTTATTATCAGATGCATCACCATCTCTCTCAAGCTCAATGGATTTGAAAGCATCAATAAAACAGACAGAGACTTTCATCTACTTAGAACTCGGCACACTAGCAGAATTTGTGGCTGAGCCTGGGAAGTCATACTTGTATGTACTGTTGATATTGATTAAATTGTCATTTCAGGATTAGGGAACTTTTTATGGGAATGAAAAATTATGGTCAGACCATTTGTTGAGAAACTGAAAGATATATCTTTTCAGAGGAACTATATAAAATAAGTTATGAATTTTTAAAAAATATAACATTTAACCTGTTTCCAAGGGCATTTTGTTGAAGGTTGCCTTTGATCTTTTGTTTGATGGCTAGAGCATGCTGCTAAACTTCTAGAATGAATCAGTATTTTCTGCTTGTGAAAAAGAAGATAATGCTTAACATATTCTGAAATTTATTTTATCATTCTAGATTTTTTTTTCCATCCCCAAACTGGCTATTAGTAATTTCATATGGCTGAGCGTTTTAATGACATTCCAGTGTAAATGTATCTCAATTGACTTCATCACACTTGCAGCAGAGGTGAACTAGGCTGGGAAGCATGGGGATTAGCTAGCATCAGAATGGAGAAGTGTAGTCTCTCAAGTTTCTGTCAGTCATTGTTATATAGGCATATATGTATATGTTACAGATACTCATTCTGTACCTATTACAGCTTTGTTAGACAGATTTGATCATATAATCTATAACCTACAGGTTCCATTTTGACACAAATGTAGTTGGACATTGAATATTTTTTTTTTTTTAAATTGGCAGAGGAAGTCTGTATCTGTTCATTATATACCAGGTTTTGTTCTCTTTCTTCTGGATCACCTAGCCACAATGACACCAGCTTTTCAGCAAGACACTGATTTAACATTAGTCTGATTCATTTCCACAAAACTCACACAATGGAAGTATTACTGAAACTGTGCATAAGGATTTCTTTTTACTTTTCAGAAAATAATTATCAGGGAATCTGTTCAGCTTATATAGTCTCTACAGTAAAAATTAAGAAGGATTCGGTAAATATTTAAAAACCTAAATAACTTTATTCATTTGTGTAATACCACTGGTATCAGTGGGACAACATATGTGACTGAACCTTCTCACAAGAACAAATGTCGTGTGCAAGAGTCGGGGTCAGTGTGTCAATGCCTTTAAAGTTACAGAGCCAAACTCCTCTGAAGCTGAACTTTTTATTTTGCCAATTGTCCTTGAAATTAAAACTTTGTTCCATGTACTTTGAGACGTAAATTAAAAGTAAGGTTAATGCACTTGTATTTAAAGTATTAAATGAAGCGAATAATCTCTGCATTATCATGTTAGCAACATTGCATTAAAAGTACTGTTTGAAGTTTAGCAAAATGTTTAAAGCTTTTCATCTGTAGCCAACTTAATCAAACAGATACTTCAGATTCTTCTTGATCAATAACACTCATTGTGGTTCATTTGACATTAGGTCTGAGTCCTCACATTTCCATTAAAAAACCTGAAAACAAAATGCAAGATTTGGTGCTGTACAACCTTGCGAAAAGCCCAAGAGGTATAAAAATTGTGATAGAGAAAACAATATTAATGTTAGGAAAATGTTTCAAATAGGAAAAAAAAAATAAAATCAATATTCTGACCCTCAGCAATACCAACAATATTCAACAGGAAAACACAAAAATCTTAAGACAGAAAAATGCTTTGGTGAAAAAAATCTTTTTTGTACATAGACTGAAAGCAAAAATTTCTCCAGAGTAAAAGATAATAAATTCTGTAAAGTTTCTACTCCATTTATTTTTAATTCTTGATGGCTGAAAGACTTAACATCCCTGGTAACAGTTAATTGTTGAAGTTACAGTTAAAAACTTTTCTTTTGCTGGCCTTCACTGTAGTGACATAACACAGAATTCCGTTTTTCTTTTAATTATTTTCTCAAGGAAAGCATTCATTACTATAAGTGTTGGTATAGACTTTAGATAAATCTTAATCACCTCTTAGTTCCTGTAAATGCAAATCCATGATTTATTTGGACATCACCACTGTGTCTTACTCCGATAACTTGAAGAATCAACAGATACATGGTGACACTTTTAATTTTATGAGTGTTTATTTTGCCTAACGCTTGTTATTTTATGAGAGCTTTCTGAAAGAAAAAAAAAACAATGGTGTAATCGGTCAAGATACTCACTAATCCCCTGTAGGGCTCCTCCTAGCAACTGGGCATCCATAATAGGGTTAAAATTTGGAGCTGGAAAAATCGTTCCTTGTATCTGTTAAAGGAGAAAGCAGCCTTTAATTGAGGTGTTTTACATCTGTAATACTGCATATATAATGCTGTTGAAAACCAACAATCATAACATTAAATTGTCTTTGCTTCATGGGGAACGGGATGTAAAGTTTTTAATTTATGAAAGAGAACTTAAGCTTGCAGTAAGCTCTGGGAAGCAGACTACATTTGAGGAAGTTCAGGATATTTCAGGAGTTAGGCCTGAAAAAAATAATTTAATGAAAATTAATATTTTTTTTGCATTAAAATGTAACCACATTTTTGTGTCTGTCTTTTTCACAACCTTTTTCTGAAAATATTATTTTCTCTTTCAAAGTTAATCCATGATATCCCTGACAGTCTTCAATATATATTTCTCATGGTATTTGTAATTTGAAAGGTCTAGTGAGAAAATGATGAATGAGATTCATAGGTTGCTTACAAACCTAGCGATTGCTTAAAGAAATGATGTTACTGCTACATATGGGATAGCTTTCTGATATGCCATGTAGAAAGCAACACCATTTTTGTAGTTGCTTTGTAACTAATTAAATTACTGTCAGTTCACTCTCAGTGATTCTTTATTTCATGTATTTTTTCTTATTCTTTTTAAGAAATCTGTGAATAATAAGCAGAACTGATGTACTCATTTTAATAGAATCACAGACCCGTACATATACAGAAGCAAATAACAGGTTGAAAGCTACTCTAGCTCTGTCCCCTGGTTAAACTCTTTAGCTCCTCTGAGGATTCTACCTGCTTTTACAGACATACCGAGTAAAAAGGTTATCTTTTATGATGATTCCTGGTCACAGTCAATACATCTGATTAAAATGACACTGTTAATTTGAAATTTACATTTCAAGGAAAAATGGGTTATATTTTATAAATACAAATTGGGTATTTTTAGGAATACCTCCAAGAATCAGGAGTTACACTGATTACACTAATTAATTTGTTCGTTTGCTTGCTTTACATACACTTGAAAGCCTTTTATATGTTGTGCCTTCTGTAGTAATGACATACACATACAATTTTTTTTTATGGCCGCTAATTAGGTTTTGCTGGCTTGCAATTTTAGCAAAATAATTTAAAAAGCACCAAGCAAGAAGCACGTATTTTAGATGAGAAGGAAGACATAATTTCTTGATATGTTTGATCATTACTTTAGACTCACCAAACAAAGGTAGGGGAAACAAATTGTCAGTGGCTAAGTGAGGAAAAGAATGTCTAGTAAGAAATTTAAGACTTTTAAAAGAGTTACTTTAAAAAGTACTAATAGGGCAACATGCCTTTACACAAAAAAGAAAGTACTTGCCAGTAGACAAATATCCCTCTGCAGTTTGTTCATCATTTAAATACAAGGTCCTACTTTTACAACTGAACGTAAAATACATAGTCCCTTTTTACTTATTAAAACAATCGGGAAAATAATGAGAAAAATATCTTTTTGAGATATGGAGATAAATACTCTCCATAGAGAAGACAATGAGACCATGCCAGTTTTTGTAGGTTGATATATGATGTTGTATCTAAAATGAATTGCAGACTCATCCTTAAGGTATGCTCAATCCCATCTTCCTTTGTCAGTGTGGGAATTGCCTGTGTATCCTGGGCCTCACTTGTCACTTAACGTATCTCTAGGGTAGGGCTCTGCAGATATTAGCCTCAGAAATTGAGAGTTTATATCCTCATGACATGCTACTTACTGACACTATCTGTACTTCTTCAAATGTCGTTCACCAGAAGTTTCCTAGGCATGTGCTATTTGCAGCAGTGTGGAGTTCAAGTGCTGTTTGTCCAGCTGGTACATGAGGCTCCATTTCCCCCCTGCCTCTTGCTAGCATGTCAAATAATGCTGACCTTAGTTCAATCGTCATTCTCTGCAGCTCAGGAGACAGAAATGCTTGAGCTCTGTGGCTGGCCAGCTGGACAAACCACCCCAAAGCTTACTAATAAACAAAATCACTATGGAAAGAAGTGCTAGAAGTCACTGTTAGAATGCAGAATCAAAAAATATATACTGATGTATGCTTTGAGTTAGGAAAAAAATGAAATTTAGCTTTCTGGCTCTGTAATTCATGCTTCCCAAAATGTCTGAGACATAAAAAAGCTGATCGATCTTGAGAGGAAAAACAAAGCAAATCCAAAACCAACACATCATCAAATATTATATTATATTAGGGTTGCCAAACAGAGAACATTTTGATGGGAATAATAATAAAGCATAGTAGGATGCAAATGGATGCAAGAAACGGATATGAGATTCAAAGATTTTGAGCCTGCATTTAAACCAAAGGTATAAAGCATAAGCATGTCTGGCATTCAGTTTAAGTGCTCTCTGAATCTGTCACAGCCCTCACTGGTCGGAAGGGTGGCAGCGGTCGGCGGGGGAAATGTGGGCCATGTGTGCATTTATTCAAATCTAATTTAAAATACTGGTGCTGGCTCTTCATCTCTGCATCAGCTTTGAATAGGTATAATTCCCGTAAAGATTAGTTATCTCAAAGTGTGTCCTTTCACACATTCAGATTTGTGGTGTCACAAAATGAACCACTAAATCACTGATCTTTTCAGCATTTATTATTTATGATAATTGCACTAAAATTAGTAATAAGTGACTCATTTAGTGAATGCTTTAAGGGTGGTTTCCTGCAGAGTCCTTGGAACAAAAAATGAGTAAAAGTGGTTTTCGAAGTAGACATCACCTCTCAGACAGAATGGAGGTAAGCGTTAATAATTTCTGAATGGATTTCTTTATTCATGAAACAGCCAAAACAAAAAAAAAAGGCCTTTGCATGAATGCATATTTGTAAAAATATAATGGAGGGACTGATCATATGAAAAAGAGATTTGAATATGCATATTTGCAGGCTTGTAAATTTTTGACCAAAAAATTCAATGCAGCCCTTGTAATGTATCTTTCAGGAAAAATAAAGGATTTTTGAGTGTTCTTAATTCTCCCTTGGTTCAGCAGAGCTGCTGAACACTTCTTTTATACAGTAGTCACTGTCTCATTATTTGAGGCTCACCATCACTAGATTAAAGCTGATCTAATAAACATCTCCTAGCCAGGATCTAATTTAAAACACAATGCTTTTAAGTAGAACCAAATTAAATATGTCAGGTAAAAACTTTTAGAAGATACAGTAAAATACAACTTTTTTTTTTATACAATTCCTTTGTGGGAAAGAACTCTCATCCTTTTGTTTGTTTTTAATGAAAATAAAATTTAATTAAAATTTTCTCGTATTGTACACATTGAACTTGGCTTCGTCTTCCATCCCACAGAAGACGTGTCCCAGAATGTTATTTTTGATGAGGATTTTCAGGGTATCTCATATTTGGATTTTCAGAGTGGTTTCTAAGCAAATTCAGCATTCTGCCAATATGTAACAGTTCTCTGAACTGAGATCTAGGATTTACAGTGTACGTGCTATCAGGATCCTCGGAAGGAATTTCTACATAACTAATGATGTCTCACTGCTGGCATAGCTAGCAGAGTTGTTGATGCAATGTTGTGCATCTTGAAGAAAGTACTTTGCAGTGTTTACATAGTGTAACATTTAGGAAGAGTTATCCCATCACAACCTACGTCAGTTTTATCCTGTAACCACTTTACATAGTTTCAGTCTTTGCAAGGCTGCAGAAGCATTCACTTTATGCACTTAATTTCAAAATCTTCAGGTGTTTATTACTTATTAAACTTATTCCACCTGTTTACATTGAATTTTTGAAATATGGGTACAAGCAGGTCTGGGCCAAACCTTTAGAGATGAACTTTGGTAAATCTGGGGTCTGAATTCAGTGTGATAACACAGCGATAGCCTACCACTCCCTGTGTGTTGTAGCCTTCTTTTTTTTTTTTTTTTTTTTTTTGTCCAGCAGCAAATAATTTGAGAGTGCTGCGTTATATTTACCGCAGAAGGCAAAGCCAAGGAAATTTATTGGTAGATAATTGAGTGGAGACAGGGATTGATTCTTGGACGCTGCAGTGCTGTCTGTGCCTGTCTGAAGTCAGTCCCATGCGGACAATCCATACACCCGCCACAGAGGACGGGACCTTATTTCCGTGATGGCAGGTAGCACAACTGTCCTGTGGTGACAAGATACTGAACAGCAGGTGAGAAGGAAAAAACTTGCTTCGAAAGCAATGCAAAAATCCAAGAGGTTACTTTTGTGAGCAAGTGACTGCTCTACAGCCCTTTGGCGTAGTCTTACTGGGAGAGTGAAAGCATGAAAGAGACAGTGTAGTTTTAAGTTGTGGAGGAAGACTGAATGCTTACAATAATTTTGTGTACTCAGACATAAGCCTGGAAGCTGCGGCAGGCATTTTGTATTGCAAAGATTTATTGCAATCTTGTCATATTTTAGAAGCGTTTTTTGCTCAACATTCCTCATGAAAATGAGGAAGTATGTCAAAACAACACCCACCTTGGGAAAGCTGGGGCTCTGCTTTCAGAACCTAGGGTCCAGGGTGCAAAATCATGTTCCCCCCCAAATTATACAGGGTTTGCATGCCTAAATGTGCCTAGGAAACGCATATATAGGAAATGCAGCAGTGTTCGTCACTGCACAAACTGAGGGAGCGGAGCGGTAAAGGCATTTGGTAACTGAATGAAATTACAACAGATTGAATTTTGATCAGGGAGCTGGCAAATACATGGGAATAGGTTGTTCCTTTCCATTATCTTTGGTTAGAGAATTTCTACTACCCTGTTTTGAAGCGGGGCATTTTTAGGGTTGATTGAACACCTGAGTGTAGTTACATGTACTGCTACTTCACTTCATTCATTTCCACTGAAGTCAGCTGTGACTGACCAATAAACCCCTATAATGGAAGAAAGCTCAGAGGAGCTGGGCAAGGGCACTGTGCCCATGGAGCTCAAGGAATAATGCAGGACGTGACTGACCAAAGCTGTTGTGAAGAAAGCTGATTTTATCTCAACACAAAGGGGACCGAGGGTGGCCTTTGTTTTAGATAAACAGGTATCGACAGTTCAGCAGGTGAACTGGTGGTGTGTTTATACCTGAGTTCATTATAAGGGTGTGAATGTCTCCCTGAGTTAGCCAGACCAGCACAAGGGGTGTCTCAGCCTCATACAGAGTATAAATACTAAACAACTAGCAAAATAATCTGGAAGAGAGCAATGGGTTTGAGCTGGCTTCAACCCATGTATTCCTTCCTGGTTACTGGGGATGCCCAGCATTATAACAGCGTATCATAGAGAGCAATAATGGGGATCTCATCAGTATTACTTTTGTATTGTGTTTTCGGTACATTTTGTACTACTCTGCTAGATTGAAAATCCTGTGTAAAATCAATTATCTTCAAATAAGGAAATTTGATATTATACATTACAACCTCTATGGGTGGAATTTCTAAAGGAACCTGGTGAGAGAATATTGGACTCTGACATTAGGATGGCCAGTTTTGACTCTATGTCTATTTCTGTTTTGCTTACACAACATCTTTTTCTCCCCTAAATTCTGAAAAGCATAGGGAAATTATTAGTATGATCTCATGACTTTTCTTCAACAGGCCTTTAGATGGTCACTGCAGGGATGCTAAATCATTCCCCTGTTGAGAGTTTTCTTACTTAATGTTTATTTTTAAAAATACATTTAATTCTTCCAAATATCTACCAGAAGATCATGAACATCAAGTGAAATTTATGTGAAAGAAAAAAAACTACCTATACAGAGAAGAAATAAACCTTTAAACACCCTCCAGTGAATGAAATGTCCAACAGAGTTCTGAGTAATTCAAGCAACAGCTCCCCATTGGTCAGGATGAATTATTAGGAAGGCCATAGCACTGGTACCATCATCAGATTCCAACAGCTTTGAGGCAGCAATCACATTACAATAACTCCTTCCGAAGATTAGTTGAAAATATTTTACAGGTCCAGAAAGCACATCATAAATCAAAGCGAATAAAATCCTGCAGAATCACTACACCTTCCTCTGCAAAATAAAAAACATGAGGTAGCAACTGCTGTGAGATAGAGCATCAAGAATTACTGTGATGATCATCTTAAAAAAAAAAGGGAGGGGGGACGGGACCCAATCTATGCTTTTATCAGAAGCCACTCTAGATAGAAACAACATTTAAAAAAATTGCTGGTGTGCCCAACAAGAGCAGTAGTAAACTGTGACAAAAATCAGTACAAAGCATGTTGTGCACCTGGAGCACTAGACTGCTATAGAATAAAGACAAAATATTTCAGGAGAATAGGATCAGGAGAACAGTGGCTTAAGGGGCGGGCAGGAAAGGCTAGGATTGCACTGAGATCATCTTTCCTTTTCTTAATAAACAGTTTTACAATGAAAGTTGTTATTTTTAATTGTAGTTCAGCACTTCTAGGTTATAATTTATAATGTTAAAAATTAAATTCCAGCCTTTCATCTACAGACTGAATAAATCTCTTGGATTTGTAAAAAAGCAGGCTCTTTTAAACTTTTCTGTTCAGAACTCTTAATTCAGCTTTAGTCTGATGAAATTGTCTTTATCAGTGAAACTTTTTAAAAGAGGAAAATCTACTAAAATGCTCAAATTCTCCTGTGTATCCTATTTGGAGACCCACACCAGCTTATATTAAACAACCAGAGACTATTTCTATTGTCTGGAAGGAAGGCAGACCAGGCCCTTATTGCTTTCTCTGAACCTGGGTTTAATATATCTGAGTTTCCCTCTGTAGGAAAGTCCCATTTTAATTATTTATCTGTAACCAGCTACTGTATATTTCATACTAAAATTCAAGACAGTATTCTTTCTCCAGACTAAAATCAGGTATGCTCTGTGTCTGCCTTCTTCAAATAAAAGTGATTCAGAGGTTCACTGGAGTACAAAATAGCTAATTGACATAGGTGCAAAACTGTCAAAGTCAGGAAGATGGTGAGCCATGGAGGAGGGGGCACAGGGAATAAAATATCTAAGATTCATGCTCACATCAACTTTGTGATCCTGAATTTCGCGCTTAAAATTAACATTATTTTGCTGTTTGCTGTGAGCAGAAATTACACTTCATGGCACAGCAGTGAAAGTTGCTTTGTGGTTGTCTTGGAAATGTTAGAGGAAGAGTTAGGGGTACATTCACTGAATATCATTTCTCCAAATACAATGCTCTCCAACCCACCTAGACAAGTAAAACAAAACTGTGATTCAGAAGTAACAGAAATATTTTTGAAAGTTGAGAAGAGCAGGGACATTTTTGGATCACTTAACATTAGTAATACTAGGACTTTATCCAAATCTCATGGTTAGTGTCAACGGAAGTCTTTTTATTGATTTCAGGGAGCTTTGGGTCCTGTTGTTAGTGAGCAAAACTCTCTTACACTTTGCTGAGGAAAGCAAGGAGAGCTTGTTGATGGACAGTGGAGGGTCTCGAAGGCTGGAGAAGCTGAGGGAATTGGACTTAGTTTGGAGAAGTGACAGCTTTGGGGGGACCTAACAGCTGCTCTGCAGTACGTGTGGGAAGAGCATCAACACATGGAGCCAGGCTCTTTACTGAGGTGTATGAGTAATGAAAGGCAACAGTCATAAAACAAAGCAGGGAATGTTCTGGCTGGATATGAAGAAGACTTTTTTACTGTGAGGATAACCAAGCAGTAGAAGGTGTCTGAAGAGGTTGTGGAGTCTCCATCCTCAGAGGTTTTAGAAACTGGAGTGGGCAAATCTCTAACCACCTTGGTCTGAATCCAGTATTGACCCCGTTTTGAGAAAAAGGCTGGGCCAGATGACCTACCAATCTTCCATTCAATCTAATCATTCTATAATTTTTTTCAAAGCCAAACATTAATTTCTCCAATAACATTTTAAAAATAAGTAAACATTATCAAACACCCATTGATCTCAGTGTTGTGGGATTGAGTGATAAAGACGCTTGCATTAGCATTATGCTCTGGGGGTCAATCCTGTAGGTTGTACACCAATTCCAGATATATACTTTGAAGAATTCTGAACTTTTTGCAGGATCAAGCCAAAAAACTTGACATTTGGTGATGATCATCAAATTGATGATAAGCTATCACTGGTGTCTACTATATGTAATGTGACTATTTGAGTTATCCTGCTGGTAAGAATTGTGTACATTGACAATATAAAACCACTATGAACTTCCTGTACAATTTATTTATGCATTTTAATTTCCCCAAATGGGGAGCTACTGAAGGTATAATGAGTCTGTAGCCTAAGAGATTTGACTATTAGTAGTGACAGGCTGATACTTACACAGAAAATAAAGTTGTTGTTTATGGATATTAAGTGAGCCTAACTATAGTGCTTGCATGGAAGCTACAGCAAGCCAGTTTATCATTACCAATCATAAATCATAGAATCATAGAATTATAGAATCATAGAATCTTCATGGTTGGAAAGGACCTTTGAGATCATCGAGTCCAACCAAACAACCTACAAACTCTGCCACTAGAGCATGCCCCGAAGTGCCAAATCTAGACGTTTCTTAAATACCTCTAGGGATGGTGACTCAACCACCTCCCTGGGCAGGCTGTTCCAGTGCCTGACCACTCTTTCAGTAAAGTAATTCTTCCTAATCTCTAACGTAAACCTCCCCTGCCGCAGCTTCAGACCATTTCCTCTGGTCCTGTCATTGTTCACTTGGGAGAAGAGGCCAACACCCACCTCTCTCCAGCCTCCTTTCAGGTAGTTGTAGAGGGCAATGAGGTCTCCCCTCAGCCTCCTCTTCTCCAAGCTAAACATGCCCAGCTCCCTCAGCCTCTCCTCATATGACCTGGTCTCCAGACCCCTCACCAGCCTGGTAGCTCTCCTCTGGACACGCTCCAGCACTTCTGTGTCCCTCTTGTACAGAGGGGCCCAGAACTGAACACAGTACTCGAGGTGAGGCCTCACCAGTGCCGAGTACAGAGGCACGATCAGTTCCCTGCTCCTGCTGGCCATGCTATTCCTGATACAAGCCAGAATGCTGTTGGCCTTCTTGGCCACCTGGGCACACTGCTGGCTCCTGTTAAGCTGGCCGTCCACCAGCACCCCCAGGTCCTTTTCTGCTGGGCAGCTTTCCAGCTACTCTTCCCCAAGCCCGTAGCATTGCTTGGGGTTGTTGTGACTGAAATGCAGGACCCAGCGTTTGGCCTTATTAAACCTCATACAGTTGGCCTTGGCCCATCGATCCAGCCTGTCCAGGTCCCTCTGTAAAGCCTTCCTACCCTCAAGCAGATCAACTCTCCCACCTAGTTTGGTGTTTTCTGCAAACTTAGTGAGGGTGTACTCAATGCCTTCATCCAGATCTTTGATAAAGATATTAAACAAAACTGGCCCCAAAACTGAGCCCTGAGGGACACCACTGGTGACCATCCACCAAGAAGATTTCACCCCATTAATCACAACTCTCTGGGCATGGCCATCCAGCCAGTTTTTTACCCAGTGACGAGTACACTTGTCTATGCCATGATTTGCCAGCTTCTGCAGGAGAATGCTATGGGGGACGGTGTCAAAGGCCTTACCAAAGTCCAGATAGACAACGTCCACAGCCTTCCCCGCATCCAGAAGGCAGGTCACATGGTCATAGAAAGAGATCAGGTTGGTTAAGCAGGACCTCCCTTTCCTAAACCCATGCTGGCTGGCCCTGACCCCTTGGCTGCCCTGCACTTGCCGTGAGAGCTCACTCAAGGTGATCTTCTCCATGATCTTTCCTGGTACCAAGGTCAGGCTGCCAGGCCTGTAGTTCCCCGCATCCTCCTTCTGACCCTTCTGGTAGATGGGTGTCACATTAGCCACCCTCCAGTCATCTGGTACCTCCCCTGTTGACCAAGACTGTTGATAAATGATGGAGAGAGGCTTGGTGAGCTCTCCCACCAGCTCCCTGAGTACTCTTGGGTGAATCCCATCTGGTCCCATAGATTTATGTACGTCTAGGTGCAGAAGCAGATGATTGACTACTTCCTCCTGGATTATGGGTGGGTTGTTCTGCTCTCCATTCTTATCTTCCAGCTCAGGAGGCTGAACACTCTGGGGATAGCTGGTCTGACTATTGAAGACAGAGGCGAAGAAGGCATTAAGTATCTCAGCCTTCTCCTCATCCTTGGTTGCAACTTTCCCCCCCGCATCCAGTAAGGGGTGGAGATTCTCCCTGGCTCTCTTCTTGTTGATGTATTTATAAAAGCTTTTTTTGTTGTCCTTAATATTAATGGCCAAATCACATCACATTAAAAAGATTCCTTCCCTAAAAGGGTTTTATTTATAATAATCTAGGGCAGGTCCTATAGCAGGTAAGGTGTTCACTATTTCACCACTATCTGAATGTAGTTACACCTTTCCAAAGGGACGTTAGCATATATTGAGAGACATACTGCAAAGCTGAACTCCTAAGCATCTGGAACCAGATTAGAGTCAGTGCAGACAGCTCATTATTCAGCTCTTTCATGGTAAATATAGTCATTCATTAAAAAAAAAGGGGGGGAGGGAGGGGATATCTAAATATTGCCTTAAGGAAATACTGATATAAAAAACATACAGAAGAAATATGGGCTCAGTTGGTGTAAATGTACATAACTTTGCCAAAGTCATTAAAGCTTTGTTTTACACAAGATGATGGTTAAACTTAAATAATCTCATAACTCCTCTCTTACCCAGATATCCTTCAAGTATCGTCATTTCTAATACAGTGCATGTTCCCACAGTCTTCATAATGAACCTTGTGAAAACTCATGCATTCTGTGGCTCTCCCCAGATGTGCATATGTTTAGATATATTCAGTAGGTACAGTGCACAGGACACAGTAACACTAAAGTTTTCCTTCAAGTTGTCTGCACTCAAAAATAGCCATCCTCTTGTGAGGACAGCCTCTATGTGCATGCATAGGTGTTTTGCTGACCAAACAATGTCACGTTTAATTACTCAGTTTGGGTGCAAGAATGTAAATTTTGTGGATATTAGGATGGCGTGTTGTTTTGAAATACATTGTTTCATTTGCAGCTAGTAACAACGGGTTTCTTCCAGATTCTTTTGTCTTTGTATTCCTACTTACTTCCTGCAGCAACATCAGTAGTTAATTTCCCCTTCTCATTCCTTGAATCTCCATCTACATTCAGAATCCATCAGGTCCTTTCCAAGTCAACCACTGGCTAAGTAAAAGATGGTTTGTCCTGTGACTGAGTCCAAAGTATGCATTGGCTAATTCTAGGCAAATAGAATGAATGACTGTTGAGTTTAAATTGCTGTATTTTTTTAACTGAAAAAAGAATTTGTTTCCGTCACCTCAACTGAGCCGTGTTTTCACAAAACTTCAGAAGAGATTGACGTTCCTCTGCCAAACATGACAGAAGTTCACTATCAAGTTCAAAGTTATGGGTAGGGACAGATGGATGGACAAATACACAGAAATACAGCCAAATTTTCTGAAGAAACCAGGGGTGAAATGCTTGCTATGGTCACTGAAAGAACATGAAGAATTCCACAATTTAAAAGACTATTTTAGTTTTGATATCTGGATTCTAGCATCCCTCATCATATATGCATCATTTTGCTGGAGCACTCTTTGCAAGCATAGTATTCAGCATGGCAGGGCTTTCTGTATTACACAGAAACTGCCTTGGAAGAGCAGCTGAGGAAAGTTATTTCCGAGAGCAATTTGGCCTTTTATGGGTTAGTTTAGACCAGATGCTGTATGTGAGCACAGGGAAATGGTTTTCATACTGTCTCTCTTCTGCAGCATCCTAACGAAAAGGCCATCTATTGTTCATAAGGAAGAAAATCAACAGTATATTGCTTTTTTTCACACAAAGTATGCAAGCACCTAAAGGTAAGGCAAACAAATCTCCAGGGGTGATTCGGTGATTTTTGACTTTAACGATTTTAATCCTCTTTCTGATGTGAGGATACCTTCATCTACAAAAACACACATCTGTTTCCACAGAGGTGGTCCAGGTGGGCACTTTATACATATCTGTATGTGTTTGCACATGTGCATTTAACTCTTTTGAAAGAAACTCATTCCAAAACAGCTGTGCAGACAGAACAGATTTGTGTGGTGTTAGTGCAATGAATTGAAACAACAAAAGAGGTTGGAAAGGGACTGTAAAATTTGTAATAAGTCTGAAAAAGGATACCTGTATTCTACCATCCTTCTGTGTGAGAGTAGGAAGTTACAGCTTTTTCTGACCAAAGCCGTAAGCAGTTCAACAAAAGTATCAGTAAAAGCTGAGGCTGCTTTTATCAAATTATGACGTGTGAAGTTCAGGCAATTCAGTCTTGTGATGGAAAAAGCAATCTAAAGTATGAACAGCCTTCTAATAATATTTGTTCAGTAAGTCATTCTGCTGATAACAAACAATCAAAGTCAGACTCCTTAGTCTGAATGTTTCCCACAGCGAATATCTACTGAAATAAAATCTTTTATTAGCTAACTACATGCTATGAGCCAGCTACACTTTAGCAAAGATATCCTTTGTGTGCAACTTTATTAAATAAAAATTTCATGAGTATTTTGATTTACTGTGAGTTTATTGTACGTGTAACACTTCATTTGACTAATATATGATACAGTATTGGAAGAGGTACTTTTAAACATAGGATATTATTTTTCCAAAGCCTCCCATGTTTCCCTGTGTCTGTATCTTGGAGAGGTCACAGATGTCATCTTATCTAATTTCTGGTAGTTTTACCTCTGTGGTACTGTGGGGACCCATTTTCTGTATGTAATCTCTGGTAATGATGTCGCCCTGCATTGCTGAATCCGGCAGAACTGCTGCTGTTAACATTCTGTAAATCTCATTCTTGATCTTGGGGGACTCCATCCTATCCAGTTATTCACATATAACAAATGTAATTACTAATATGCGTAACATAAAATATAAAGGAGATAATCTTAAAAAACCAAGTAAATTTTGAAAGTAATACTTCCGATTTTTTCTTTCATATTTCTTATGCTTCCGAATTAATGATATATTAATGTTTTGGGATTCCTTGAAAAACATGATTGTCTAAAGTGTGCGTTTAGGACTTGTTTTCAACCTAAGGTTATGTTTAAGAAGACCAGACAAGAAATCAATGTGACAGCCTCACCACTCAGTACTGTGTAAGCCTTGATTTCTTGCTCATGATTTGCTAGAAAGAATGATTTTTCTGCTGTTTTTTTGCTGAGTCTCATCTGGGAAAACTGCCATTGCTCCATGACCAACTTTGTCTTGAGGAACCAGCAGACATCCATGGGCTGTGCCCTACATGTCCCCATTCTGCCTGGATGCCTCAGCAGGGAATCTGTTCCACTGGTTAGGATCCAGTGAGCTAGTTCATATAAACTGCAGATTTCTCTCCCTTCCCATCCCACAACACATGGAAATGGGAATAAAGAATAAAAAATTGCCCAACCTGAGAATCCATTGCAATACTTTTCAGAGAAAGCCTGTAATCAGGTTTTGATGTCTTCCCTGAGACTGGTATGTACCCTATTGTCTACAGTTGCTTCTCTGCTCTCCCCTGTGATTAAGAAAAAAAAGGACTAATCTGTATGTCTTCATATGTTTAGAAGCAGAGGGAACAAAGAGATGGTATTCACACCATTTATTTTTGAGTATTGTGGTGCAATTCAGAGGATCAAAATTAGAAACTTAATTTCCTTCTCTGCTCAAGCAGTCCTAAAGGTTGACAAATGAAGAACGATTACATTAAAATAAGCCTAAAATAGCTGGTGTAAACATCTCCCACAGTAAGAATGAATGCATAATCTATTATATTTTTTGATACTACTATCAAACTATTGCAATATTATATAAATATCGTAATTACCAATTTTAATGACTTAAAAGCAAAAGAATTTCTTCTATAAGTTATTTTATAATGTAGTACTGTTAATATCAGGTAGCATATGCCAATGCAGTGTCAATTATTTAAATACTGTTGGTCTCAATAAATCAGTAGGGGAAAAGAAACTGAACTTCCTGATTTCAACTGAAATGGATCCACTAGCTTTGTCAGACGGAGTTATTCTTTCTGTCTTCCTTTAATTGTCAGGAATACATTAATAACATAGTAATTGAAAAAGAAAATAAGAAACAAGGAAGAAAATCCCTTTTCAGTTCTCAACTGGTCTAGTAAAGAATGCAAGATCCCAAATTGCAAAAAGCCAAACACATTAGTAAAACCCATTCAATACCTGTCACTTTAGAAAAGCAAATATATGCAATATAATTTTATAGAAAAAATAATTTATTGATGAGATTGGAATAATTAGTGCAATTACACCTTCAAATAAGTAAGGAAAAAAATATCCATCCTTTAGAAAAGTCTATGTTGATCTGGAAATTTATTGGGAATGCACATGCAAAAAGCATTTGAGAGGAGTGAATCATTACTCCTATTAATAATAATTAAAAGAATATGAAAGTCCTTAGTGAACATAATTATTAGTATGCCAAGTGCAGAAAGCAATTTCATATTTTGCTGTCATGAAATAATAACTATATTGGCTTTCGGAATGGAGATTTAAAATTGCAGTGTGAACTTTTATTTTCTTGAAGAGCACTAATGAAACCATTTAATATATTGCTACAATTTACTGATGGGGAACAATAATTCATAGCGTTTCCTGTGTTACGGTCCTTGTAGAGGTAGCATTTCTTTGCTTTAAAATATTTTTCTCATTGTGAGCAAACCCAAGTGTTTAGCAATCATAAAGCTATTCATTTACTTTATGCAGTTACGTGAAAATATATAGTGCCATGAATCAGTATCTTCTGAACAACTCACATTTTTATTTTTGATACAATTAGGTGACTTTTTGTCTTGTGTAACACCTAGGTGCAAGTATAGAAAACCCACAAACAGAGTCTCACAAAGTGATAAAAGACAAATTATTTTGTCTTGAAAGGCCTAAAATTATGAGACAGGAACTGATAATTCTTTACATTTTAATCTTCATTTCAGACACTTTTCATATACTCTAAGTAACCCCAGAATTAGACACAAATCACCAATAAATTAACTTAATGTGAGATTTATTTCTCCCAGTGGAAGGAAATGGGTCCCAACACGTGTGATGACAACTCGAGAGCAATGAAAAGTTTTGAAAGATTTCAGAGAACAGATCATTATACTCACGTAATCTCCACAATACATTTTGATAGAAGTCTTCAAGTTGTGTTGAGATGAAAATAATAGCTTTCCTAGAATAAAGCTAACAAACAGTTCAGTAAACTGGATTGTTATAGTTCACTCTTATTCTGTTTTGGAGAATTAAGAGAAACCATCCAGTCAAGCCGATACCAGGTACATTAGGCTCTGAGGTAACAATGAAGCAGGAACACTGCTTGGTACTGTACGTCCTTGAGTTTTATAGATTCACTGTATACTTAGTCATTAATCATATGTGAATAAGTATGATTATAACGTAAGTAAACAGAGTCATTAGCTCGACACCCTCTGTTCTGCTGTGTTGATTTTAAGAATCAGAATTCAGCTAGTCACAGAATGAAATGCTCACCTACAGAAAGTGCTTGTGTTAATGATTTACTTTTCAGATTGGGTCTGGTCTAGTTCCTTTTTCCCTTGTGCTGAAATTGCTCAGCTCATCACTTGTTCTAATGACTATTTGTACCTGGCATGCATAGGAAGATGCTTTATAGCCCTTACATGTTACCTGGAATAATGAGGGAAGATCCTTGGGCCCCAGTGAAACTGTATAGATGAGGGTCTTTTCACTCAAGTTATAATTTGCAAAATCCTGCCAAGAGCTGATCAAAACTCCTGTAACATTGCTCTGTTTGAAGACTTATACAGAATCTGAACTATCCAACTGACAGCAAAACTCCATTTTTCGTAGCTAATACCATGTATTTTTTCTGTTAATGATAACTATTATTCTGACAAACCATTGAAAAAATAAGACATTTTCTCAAAAAAAAAAAAAAAAAGGAATATACAATAGACGTGCATAATCAGTCTGTATGTCCTCTAGTACAACTTGAATGGAAGGCATAGGCTACCATGATCCTGACTGGGTACCAGTATAGAGAGAGAATTTTTCTGCAATAGTTGGACAGGAATAGTAGCTCAAAATCTGAACTAAATGACTTCAGATTTTCTTGGTTTTCTTAATGTATCCATCACATGCTTTGTAGCACTTGTTAAAAGCTGGAATTGTTTTTTTCTTATAATTTAAGAAGACTTTTTAAAAAATAAAAAAAAAAACTTTATTTTGAAGCCTTAACATCTTAGCAACTGTTCTAATCATTAAAAACTATCTCTGGGCTTGTATGAACTCAGCTGTATTGATTTGAGTATAAACATTTGCATGTCAGCACATCTTATGCTTAGTGACTACATGTGCGTCCTTAGAAAGAGTTGGAGGAGTTTCACAAAGAAGCATCTGCGTGTGAAACATGGGCTTCAGCCTGGCATGTCTTTGCTTTCTCTTTTTTTTTTTTCATTAGGGCTATGGTAGATATTTTTCTTTATTATAGGTGTATCAAGCACTTACTTTAACCTCTGTATCTCAAGTGGTCTTTGAGAATGGCTGGGGAATGTAATCCCATTGTACAGCTAAGCAAAATGATCCGTAAAGAATCTGGTCTGGCTGGTTGGAAGATGGCATATGTGAGGGGCTGAAGGTGGTAAGATCCAGTCTCCTGGCAATACATATTTTAAAACAGTGATAAGAATATGAGAACATTTTAAGCCTCTCTTTTTCGACTCTAATTTTACATGCATTTCCTTTGCTATGATTAAAATGTAATACAGTTAATCTTCATTACAACACAAAATGGATTAAGTTTACAGGATTACAATAACGTTTTAGTCTGCTTGTGTCAAAACCTTCAGTGATCAGGAACAACAGGGTGTAAATAAGTAGACAAAAATTGTTCTGTGAAATACTAATATCTGGCATATAATGTGAGGAAAGCACTTAACTAATTACTGAACTAAATTCTGGTTTTAATGAATCTCAGAGAAAAGCTGTGAGACAGTCTAGAGAAAATGAGAGAGAAAGTATGCAACAGAAGAGGAGGTTTCAACCTTCTTTTTGCTGCGAATGTCCTTTGGCTGTCCTTTCCTGTCGTTTACCCTCCAAGGCAAGAGGCAGGGCTTATGACAAGGAAATGAAAATATATTTGTCCATGTAATGCTCAGCAAAATGGATCCAATGTTTGTGTACCAGGGTGAACATGTTGAACCTGATCTCACCTTTGCATTTTCTTCAAGGTTTAGTAGGTCAGAGGTGTGAATAATTTCTAGGGGTGGAGCTTATCCTGTCTTTTGGGGGAAAACCAAAGAGTTGTGTTGCATGTGGTTTTGGCAATCTCACATTTTAAAAAAATATGAACTACTTGGAGAGACTGCAGAAGAGAGCAGAAATAATTACTTATACAGAAAGACAGGAAACACTCGGGTTGTTTAAACTAAAGAAAAGGGAAGGAGACCTTAACAGTTGAAGAAAAAAGCTGTTGCAAGGGGAAGTGAAAAAAAATATTTTGTCTTCCTGTTCACAGTGGACCACACAGATGAAAGGCCCTTTTTCTGTTTCTCCCTTTATTTAATCTTTGCAATTCTCACCCTGTTGTAGGGTGAGTTTTTTATTACTGTTCTGGGCACCTGGTTGCTTTCCTTCCTCTTTCTTGCTAAAAAACTTTCCTGTTTCTGTTCATTCCTAATTTTCTCCTCTCTCACTTTGCTACCTGGTCTTCCTTTTTGGAGAGACTTAATTCTTTTCTGCAGGAGTGGGGAGGGGTCTGTTCCTCTTCAGGTCCTCCCAGACTGTGTAATTTCTCACCTGTGCTAAAGGTTCTTCCTCAAATTTCCCCTGTCCTGCTCATTGATGTGCTTGGGTTTAGACATTGCAACTGATCATTTCCCTGTTGTTCCAATAGAAATCTTGAGTAAACATAATGACATAATTAACTTCTAATTGGAGATCCATATACTTCTAAAGAAGAATGGTTTATTTAAAGTGAGAAGTAAAAAATATTTAATATGAAATTATTCTATTTGTTTTCCCTGAAATTTAGGTTCTAGTGTATCGGTTACATATAAATAAAAATAAATTTCACATTATCGGTATAATAAGCCTCAGGTATTGCTCTGAAGTCTCTTCAGATAATCAAAAATGTGGACACTAAACAAACACATTTGTACTGCTGTTTTTGTCCAATATTACTGCTGTGGCAGGCAATAATGTGTTAAAAGTGTGGGACTGTTTTTAGTCTGTGTTGCTGAGCATGTGGTTTATGCGGTGGAAAGAAAATCTGTATATAACCAGAGCTGGTGGAATTGCTATCCCTCATCAGAGTAGAGAATGTGTGAGCACATGACAGAGGTCAAGAAGAGGGGGTGAAAAGGTAACCTCTAGCTCTAGTGTAACAGTCTTGGGTGTTTGAAAAATGTGGCAATGGGAATTACACTCATTGTAGGAGCTTACAATCATGTGTAGAAACTTACTCACCATGATTAAATGAAATATTTAGTGGTAAATACCTTAAGACAATGAATCACCGTAGGATCTATGAGTCAAATTTAACTTTCGCAACTCCCAATACAGTATTTATGCTACAGAAGAAATTTGGGCACTTATCTAACTGTCAATTCCCCTTAGGGTTGCCAGGGCCAAGTTCTGCCCACTTTCTAAGAAGAGCTCTGAGCACAATATGTGTGCACAGGAGGCAATACCAAATACTGTGAGGACTGTGGAGCTGGTAATCTATGCCTTGGAAGGGCAAATGCCAGCTGCCATTTGGGATATAGCCAGCGACAGAAGGCTGACCACAAGAAGTGATGGAGGCTTTTAAAGAAGAGAATAGGATTTGAATGAGACAGTGGGTAATGAAATGTGCAGTGGACGTAGCTTCCTAGAAACAGCAGAAGCATTATTACTTAGTCAGTGTAAAATTCCATTTTCACCATTGTGTCAATATAATTTCCAATTGCAGTTTCTGGTCATTCATCAGTAGAAGAAGGTGAAAAAAATCTTGGGCCTACAGAGTGCTTCTCAGTCCTGAGTGTCACTGATTTGGATATTAGGGAATTATGTTAGGCTTGTGCTGATGTTTCTGCCTTTCTGGAATTGCCCTAGCTCAGTATCCTATTCTGTAAAGTACTGATAAATAGTACAGTAATTGTAGTGAAGTAGTTGCCCAAGGTTCTAATTTGCCAACAACTAATACATTATTTGTTAAAATATTTGCATACTGGCCACTCAAAATGAAATAAAACACCAATGCATTTGTGGCAAAACTCTAATCCTCCAAATTACCAACTTCACCACTATCGGAGGTGCCTTTATTTTTAAGTATCAGTTGCTAGATTATTTAAAGCTAGAGGCGATGCAGAATGCCTTCCTTCAATTTCTCCAAGTACTTACTGTTTTACACAAAAAAATGCACACTTTTTCCACAGTACAAACCATAAAGCCCCACATCGCACTTTTCATGACATCCTTTTGTGCCACCACAAGCCATGAGGTGGTTGCAAGTCTCCCAAGCTGGGGTGTAGAGACAATGCAATCACAGACACCATTCGTGATTTTGGCACCCCAGAGGGAGCTGCTGAAAGCAGAGGTCCAGTGAAAACTGGGGTGTGATAAGGATGCTTGCCTCTGCCTGGGAGCTGTGCACGGCCACGAGAATTTGTGAGACATCAATGTCACACGAGCTTAGCTGCCTAAAGTGGTAACCACATAGCTAAGCCTTTTTGTAGATTGAGGCTCTGAAGTTTATTGAGTAATTCACAAGTTCAACTTTGGAAAGTTCAATGTTTTTTATTTTAAACAGATATTTTCATCTGCAAAAGATCTTGTGTGGTACTACAGGACTAGCCATGTGAGGCTGGGAAGGGAAAGGAACTGAAGGAAAGTTGAGGAACTGAAAAGAGGCTCCAGATATTTATGAGCTGTAAACTCAGAGGGGATCTAGGTGACTTCTCTTGGGACAAGCATAGCTCACCTAAAAAAGAACAATCTTTCAGCATATCAAAAGCACAGATCCCTGATTTAAGAGAAAGTACTAAAATTAATGGAGAAGAATAATTTAAAGAAATTTCACACAAACAAAATAATTTCTATGATAAACAATTAAAGACTTTTTGAGTGCGATGAAAGCATTGGCAGGACCTGGCAATCTGTGTGCAGTAGATTGTGGTTTTGGTGGAGGATATCCCCACCTAGCTCTACTGACTCACAAAAAACCCCCACATTTCATCCCTCTTTCTATCTGCTCCTCTCAAATGTGCAAGCTTCAATTAATCTACTGTTAGGCAAGGGAGGGCGAATGTGAATATATACAGTTGTCACTGTATTTGCGATTTTAGACTGTTTTCTGGATAGAGGGGTTTTTTTTAATGGATATAGAAATTTCTTTTGTGATTTTTATCTTACACTATAGACTTTTTCTGTCACCGTAATTGCAATCATTTACAGACTTTTTTTAGCTCTTCCATGTCTGACATATTTAGGTTATGTTTAAAACCATGGTAAATATGTGCCTCTGGTTTCCTAGGGTTCTGATCACTTGGTCTGGGGAACTGCTTGGAGCACGGTCTTCTCAACAAGAAGTCTCGGCTTCTTCCTGTGGAAGAATATATTGTTTGTATATGTTATTTAGATGTATTACATAGATGTGTTTTCCTAATTTCATGCCGTGTTCTCCTATGAAGTTGTTCTTGGTTTATGGTACAGTGCTAGCGTTTGTGGGTAACTTGTGTGTTTTAGGGGTGTGAAAACTGTTTCTACGCATTTGCATTTAGGAATGCACTCTTTGGACCTCGCTTTTGCTGACAAGTTTACGTGTGTTTCTAAAACGCCTATAACTGTTTTCCTGAACTTTGAGAAAGTATTAAAGCAAACATCTGTATGCATGTGGTATTTTTAACACCTGTGTTAATGAAGGACTTAACATTTACATTCTCAAAGCTTGGTAGCTAAATGAAAAATAACTATGTTTCCAGCCAAGAAAAACTTTTCATTAAAAACCTATTAAAGCTGTATAAAACTATTTCAGCAGGACTTCTGACACTTTTGGAGTGGTTGTATTTGAATCACCAGGGATGAACTTTTTAAAATTTCACAGTTTAAATATAAAATTTGAATGAATGCAATAAAAAAAAAAATTAACAATGACAGTGACTAACCAAATACTGCAAGAAAAAACACATTATTTCAAAATATTTTTCTCTAACTACTGTCTAAGGAATTTTTCACCATAAAACTTCCCAATTATTTGCTTAAAAAAAAAGGAAAAGGAGGCAGCCAACCATAATTAATAGTGTTAGCACTTTATGGCAATGCGTAAACGCCGATAAGATGAGTATCTGACCTTGGTATTGTCTTACTACAGACATTTAACTTTCTCTATTTGTGCCTTTCTGGGAAGCAGATTTTCTATGCCAAACAAGCAAAATACATATTTCTTGAGTCTGTTATTACCATGGTAACTGGTAATTGGTATTAAGAATTATTTCACTTATAAAGTGACCTGATTTTTATTCTTGTTCACAGAAGATGTTTTGTTTACAGAAGTTAGTTTAAAATGTTTAGTCATAGATAGCACGGTAAACTGTGCAATGCAGATGGAGGGAAATGTCATTGTAATTGTTTTTATGACTTTAAATACAATACATATTTGTCAAACAAATGCCTAGCACTTATATTGCCTCAAATGTTGAGCATACAATAAAACCACTCTGCTTTGTCTAATTTATTATTTCTTTATTTAGAAATTGGCTTTTTTTCTTTTTTTTTTCTTTTGGTATTTTATGGCTAAACCTGTTTCCCTTGTTTACCTCTCAACTATTCTATTTCCCAAGATTACAGTAAAACTGAGCAAAAGATTAATGAGTGAAAAGGATAGACGTTCAAATGAACAAATTAAAGGCAAGGTCTTTTCACAGCCATAGTTATTTACAGGTTTTATCTCATGCTGAGCTGTATTCTGCATATTTTACTACTGGTTAGTAAATTATCCTGAAATCTGGGAAAGCTTTTATCGACTTCAGCCTTTGTTGAATATGAATCTTAAAGGATAATTTTCTTGAATAAAAACTGTGTGATTAACTTCATAATTCCCTTTTCCTGCCAATGTCTTTCTTCAGAGAATTAGCTGTTAGCCGTTCATGTCTGTAGCACCTTATAGTCAATGATTATGTTTAGCATTTTGATTTATTTTATGCCATCACCGGAAAACTAATATTATTTTCTTGTTTTCCAAATGAAGTGGTTAAGTGATTTGTGTCATATCACCTAGGAAGCTGGTAGCAGAGTGGTAGCAGGTGTCAAGGCTTTCAGACCTTTTAGCAAAACCACTCTCCTACAGTTAGTGCAGACTCCCATTTACAGGAAAACTCTCAGAAGTGCTGGTCTAGTGAAAACAATCTTGTACGGTGATGGGTTGACTGAAGTATATCCCATTAAGGCTATCATGTCGGGGGAGTGAGACTAATGATCAGGCATAAATACCACATAGTCTAGTCAGTGTAAACTAGACTAGCCTTGATTTGCTTCTAAATGGAGGGGCTTATTAACTCAGGCTGAACACAGCACCAACAGGTCTGTACTGTGTTTGGGACATAGGTTATATATATCCGCTGCGGGGATGTGCTGCATTGGGGATCTCTGTGCCACACTCTGTTGTGCGATGTGCTCTGCTTTCTTGCTTTTTTTCTTGTCTAGCTGTGGTTCAAACTTCCATTTGAGTAGGTGTGCACATGTCTACACTTAAGTCCTATGGTGGCATCTCTCTGAATTACACTTCATATATGCCAATGTAAACAGTAGGATACATGTAAAGTTCTCAAAAATATGATTGCCATGGAAACTGACATGAACTCTATTGTGAAAAGCAGGTGAAAGAACTTGCATAGGAATTTAAAAAGAAGCTTAATAAACTGAGCTGTACTTTGAAGCATAACGAGCCCTTGCAAGGGTCCATATTAAAAAAGGCATCGTGTGTGCTTCTTTCACCCTTAAAATCTATGAAAACGCTCTCTTTTAGCTTTGCCCTGGAGTTCTTCTCTTAGCAATTTCCCTCTAGTCATTTCTCTTTGATAGCTCAGAAGGCTAAATTAATTAGCTTTTATAAGAAAAAAACTAAGCTTTTGTAAATATTTGTATCAACTAAAGCAGATTTCTGCTGTCCTAGAAAAGCTGGCTGTAGTCCAGCACTATATGAGCTATTTCTTTATTTTGCCTTTTTAAAATGAATGTTAGGCTGTTCAAAGGGCGGTTGGGCAGGAGAATTAGGATGTTTTGTGGAGAGAATTAATTCATGCCTGAGGCACATGTAAACTTACAGAATATAGTGGATCTATGATGTATTCAGGAAGTTAGGTGGTGACGTAGTGGAAATACGGGTGTGTGGAAATGAGTCCCCCTAGGAGCTGTTTTCTTACACTTAAGCAGAATCATTCTGAATACTACTTAAAACATTCTCCTGGATGTTTTGCATAGTGTTCAAAACTGCCTTGTTTTATTAATTTCAACAAAATCCACTTTTGCTATTGACCCATAACAGAGGAAAAAGGTTTTCCTTTGAGAAAATATACAGAGAAAGGAAAAAAAAGAAAAGGAAGGTGCCAGAAACCAAATAGTTATACCAGCAGTAAGGTGCCTAAAACTGCTGCCTAAAATATTATTGCAAAATGAAAAGAAAACAGTCACCAAATTTCTTCCCTACTAATTTGTGTAGATGGCAACAGTGTTTCATAGCATTCTGGGTAAAATGGTGTTCCAGTTTAAAATTAATATGGTTCTCTGGAAATAGAGCTATATAAAGACGAACTCTCCATTCTGATTAACACAATATTTTATTAGTAACTTTATTAATTTCATGGCAGATAAATCATAGAGACATGTAATTTATCCTCTAAATCAGATAATCGTACATATAGAATTTACTGCAAGCACTTCAAGGATTTGATACGTTTTATGAAGAACATTTAAGGGTTACTTTATTCATATAATGAAATGCTCACTATGCTCCCATAGACAGCACATTACTTTTTTAATGAAACGTATATAAATAAAATACAAAATATTGTGAATTTAGGCAATTTACTAAGCCCAGCTGTGTTTGGAAGATGTATCTGTAGCTTTCTACATTGATGCCTGGTTTAAATGTTATAAGTCTTGTCATGTGTTGTAAGTTATACCAAAACCAGCATATACAATGAATCGGTGGTTATAGACCATTGATTTACACAGACACTTGTAGAAAACATAATGAATGTATGATTTCTTGTGTGCTAAGCTGTCAAATTACAGCTCTGTTTCCATTATGCAAGCACTTGATCTTGCAGAGGATGGAACATTTCTTTACTGCATGCTTGTACTGATAATGGATGTTGCTCATCTCCCATCCAAGCTCTCAGAAAGAAGCAAAGTGGCTGTGGGTGTGTACGTGGGGCAACTGCAATTTATCTGGAGAGCATAGCTTATTTGTGAGCTTTTGTTTCTTGCGAAGAACTTTTCTGTTGTAATGACATGCTTAAATCTGTTAGCACGTCTCCCACCATAAAGACTGAGAAATACAATTAGCAAGTTGTTTACAGCAGAGCTGCAACTGCTGTGACTAAAGTGTTATTGATAGAGTGAATCAACTTCTGTGAGAATTGTTTTCCAACGATGAGTTTAATAAAGGTTTGATATGATGCTATAACTTAGTCTTGATTAGGTACAATGTAAGGCTCAATATTATTGCTTCACTGTCAAATTACTTCACATAAAAGTGACATGATATTTTGCCTACATTATTCCAGACAGTTGAGCCTGTTCTTACTACTTTTAATCCTGAGTGGTTCCACTAACCGTAGAGCCTAGAAGCTCCTTCGTGCTAAGCACTGTTGAAATTTCATTTATTTGGATGCCTGAATCTGAAGGAAGGAATGATAATAATTTCCATGCTTAAGGTAGAACAATTTTCTACTTGGGAGTGAAGTCAAAAGGACATAAGGGAAATGTGGTGCATGCAGCAGAAGAAAGATTAAAATTAATGCTGCCTCTTTAATAGCCTAGTGCCAGTTGTCTGTTTTTTAAAATCTTTGCCAATGCTGGTAGTCACAACTCATGCATAAACAGTTGATTTTATCTGGCTTGTGCATTTTGTGTGTGTGTGTGTGTGTTCTCCTTGTTGCCCTAGAAACTGAAGTAAGGTTGGCACTAACATATGCGCTTTCATCTGGAAAAATAATATTATTTATGTCTACTATGCCTAAAGAGGAAAGCTTAGAGACATAGCTAGTAACATATGCCTAACTTTCCAAAGTTGGCCATAAAAAGTAAGAATTGTCTTAAACCCCTCCCCAGTGTTGAGAACATGGCTCTTTTCTGTGGTAATTTAAGGTTATGATTTCTATATTTTGGTCATCATTTTCAGCATTGTGAGAAAAAATTGATAAAACCCCAAAATGGACTTTGGGATGCCTGGTGTATGTTCTTAGATATGCAATCAAGGGGCTGAGGTCCCACAGGAAAGCTAACTTACCTGTCTCTTTCTCTGTCTTCCTTCTATAAGTGGGTATAATCACAGAATCACAGAATGATAGGGGCTGGGAGGGACCTCTGGAGATCATCGAGTCCGACCCCCCTGCCAGAGCAGGGTCACCTAGAGCAGGTTGCACAGGAACGCGTCCAGGCGGGTTTTGAATGTCTCCAGAGACACAGACTCCACCACCTCTCTGGGCAGCCTGTTCCAGTGCTCTGACACCTTCAGGGTAAAGAAGTTCCTCCTCATGTTTAGGTGGAACTTCCTATGCTCAAGTTTGTGCCCATTGCCTCTTGTCCTGTCGCCAGGCACCACTGAAAAGAGCCTGGCCCCATCCTCCTGGCATACACCCTTTAAGTATTTGTAAGCACTGATAAGATCCCCCCTCAGTCTTCTCTTTTCCAGGCTAAAAAGACCCAGGTCCCTCAGCCTTACCTCATACAAGAGATATTCCAGTCCCCTAATTATCTTAGCCCTTTGCTGTACCCTCTGCAGCAGTTACTTTGATGCTGTTCATGAAAAACATTAAGTAAGAACTGATATGCACATATGGCTTTATCTTGTGTGCGATATATTATCCTGTGAGTATAAATAACTTATACAATCAGGAGGCAGGAAAGACTACATTAGGCTGAAAATAAACAGTATGAGCTCAATTTCCAATATCTCCATGGCAAGGAAGATGAGAGTCCTGTTTTTTTTAGTGTTGAGAGGCAAATGAAAACTCCATTTAAGATTGGTCTTATCTCCATATTGAAAGATCACCATTAATTTTTGCACATGTTCAAAGGCAATGTAACCTTCAGTCTATAGAATTTATGTAAATCCAAACAAAATTTTCGTGGTATGTAGCATCTTATTTTAAGCCTGAGCATACAGATTTTTCATCATGTAGAAACTTGTGCAACTTGAACTATGCTTCCTTCTCATTCTTTCCAAGCTCGTTACCTTTACCAAAACGGCTTATATATTCCTGCAGTATTTAGGTGCTCAAATGAATATCTCTCCACATAGAGTAGCCATTACTGCATGATGCTGGGAAACCCATTTGTCAGATCAATATTTTATAGTTATTCCTTTGCACTTACTCTCTTTTAAGGTTTTTTTTTTTAAAATACACAAATCCATTTGTTTACCAAAAAGAGACCTACCTAGTAACACTGTCTTTGCCTTTTGTTATTGTGCAAAACCTCAAATTAATGTTCCCATCAGTAACCTCAGTAGCACTCAATACAAGTTCTGCAAAATCTGTCAAGAAAACTGTATTCAGTGAATCATTTTTCTCTGCTTTGCTTTTTTTCTCTTTTCTATTGCATACTTCAAAATGTTGTACAGATGACTCATGTAAACATTGCAGCCTTTTGCCTTGAATACTATAGTCTATGTTTTTGATTCAGTACCGTGCTCTGACATTTTCCTCATCACTTATTGGCTGAAGATTTCACAGCAGAGGCTATAATTTGAATACAGCCTTGTGTTTACACTCATCATAGCTGTTTATCTTTGAACCTTAACTACTCAAAATTTGATTACAGATGTTTTCAAGTTCTCCGGCCCTCACATATGTACAAGTCATGCATTAACTTTCCTTGGCAAAGTACAAAAGGCAGGCAGGAGTGTCTTCATATCCTTCAAGAATATTCCTGGTTTTCACTATACAGTAGGATTAGTCACTCCAGTCGACGATGAGCAAGTGGTAAGAAAAATGTAAGCCCTCTGCACCCTTATGCCAGTGGCTAAGGCTGGAGGTGATAGTAACAAGTGTGGACGCAGGAATGTAACTGGCTGAAAGAAACCGATGCAGTACTACCAAGCAGAAAGAGAAGCATTCAGAAACATTCAACTGGTGTCAGTATTGTTAGATTTTAAAAAAAAAACAAACCCAAAACCAAGCTAATACTCATTTTGGTTTTGGCTGTTCCTCTAACGTATGAGGTCTAAGAATGAAATTTTGAGCTATGTGAGGGCTTTGAATAAGTAACACTTATATTGGGGTGCCTGTATTAGCCACGTTCCCAGGTGTCCTTGCATAATAGGTATGAGGCTCTGCAAGTGGAACTGAACAACGACGAGAATGATAGTTCATCCAGCTTGGAGGTGTTGCCGAGGTCAAGCTGGCCTGTGCCCTGCTTCAAAACTGCTTCCATAAAGAAAAAAGGATGGTTATTGTCATAGGAGACTCCCTTCTGAACAGAAAGCTCAATATGCAGACTGGACCCACTTGCTCGGAAAGTCTACTACCTCCCTGGAGCCTACGTTAAATATGTGAAGAGAAAGCTTCTTACCCTTCTTACCCTGGTATGGTCCTCAGATTATTATCCGTTATTGATTTTTCAGGTAGTCGGCATGAAGTTACAACAAGAAGTCCGACGGCAATCAAGAGAGACTTCAGGGTCTTGGGACGACTGTTTAAGCAATCAGGAGCACAAGTATTGTTCTCCTCTATACTTCCAGTTGCAGGGAATGATGAAAGAAGAAACAGGAAGAGCCAGCAGATCAATACCTGTCTCTGAGCCTGGTGCTACCAGCAGAATTTGGGGGTTTTTGATTGTGGGTCAGTTTACATGACACCAGACCTGCTCGCAACTAGTGGGTTCACCTGTCTCAAAGGGGGAAAAGGATCTTTGCACAGGAGTTAGCAGGACTCATTGAAAGAGCTTTAAAGCAGATTTGAAGGGGGAAGGGGATAAAACCAGGCTCACTAGAGATCAGCCTAGGGGTGGCATGCCAATGTTTGAGGGACCGTGTGATAGCAAGGTCCTTTGGTCTGCAGTCTCAGTGGAGGCAGTGGATGAAGATCCATGTGACAGCAAAAATGCAAGGGTTATTGATGTGTTAGAAACCACAGAAGTGCCTGACAATGGACATGTATGAATTAGGGCTTCTGCCCTCCAAAATGTGACGATGTACATCTACACTAACGCATGCAGCATGGGGAACAAACAGGAGGAGCTGGAAGCCACTGTGCAGCAGGAAAGCTATGATATAGTTGCCATCACAGAAACATGGCGGGATGATATGCACAACTGGAGTGTTGAAATGGATGGCTATAAACTCTTCAGAAGGGATAGGCCAGGAAAGAGAGGCCAGGGGGGGTAGCCCTGTATGTTAGGGAGTGTTTTAATTGTCTAGAACTTGATGATGGTGATGATAGGGTTGGGAGTTTACGGGTAAGAATCAGGGGAGAGGCCAACAAGGCAGAGATCATGGTGGGAGTCTGTTAAAGCCCACCCAATGAGGATGAAGAGGCAGACGAAATATTCCATAAGCAGCTGGGAGACATCTTGCAAGCACTACCACTTGTTCTCATGGGGGACTTCCACTTAACAGACGTCCACTGGAAATACTGCACAGCAGAGTGGAAACAGTCTAGGAGGTTCCTGAAGTGTGTGGAAGATAACTTCCTGACACAGCTGGTGAGGGAGCCAACTAGGGAGGGTGCCCCACTGGACCTGTATTTTGCAAATAGAAAAGAACTTGTAGGTAATGTGAAAGTTGAAGGCTGTCTTGGGCATAGTGGTCATGAAATCATAGTTTTCAATTGTTGGAGAACTGAGGAGGGGTGTCAGCAGAACTGCCACCTTGGAGTTCCAGAAGGCAGACTTTGACCTGTTCAAGAGACTGGTTGACAGAGTCCCTTAGGAGGTAGTCCTGAAGGGCAAGAGAGTCCAGGAAGTCTGGACATTCTTCAAGAAGGAAATCTTAAAGGTGCAGGAGGAGGTCATCACCGTGTGCTGTAAGACAAGCTGGAGAGGAAGAAGGGCGGCCTGGCTAAACCGAGAGCTTGGCTGGAACTCAGGAAGAAAAGCAACGTTTATGACCTCCGAAAGAAGGGGCAGGCCACTCAGGAAGACTGCAAAGATTTTGTGTGGCTATGCAGGGATAAAATTACAAGGGCCAAAGCCCAACTACAACTTAATCTGGCCACTGCATAAAAGACAATAAAAAATGTTTCTATAAATACACTAACAGCAAAAGGAGGACTAAGGAGAATCTCCATTGATGCGAGGGGAAACATAATGACCAAGGATGAGAAAAAGGCTGAGGTACTTAATGCCTTCTTTGCCTCGGTCTTTAATAGTAAGACCAGTTGCTCTTAGGGGACCCATCCCCCTGAGCTGGAAGGCACAGAAGGGGAGCAGAATAAAGATCCCATAATCCAACAGGAAATGGTTCGTGAGCTGCTACACCGCTTAGACAAACACAAGTCTTCGGGGCCAGATGAAAACACCCAACGGTACTGAAAGAGTTGGTGGAGGTGCTCACCAAGCCACTTCCTGTCATTTATCATCAGTCCTGGCTAACAGGGGAGGTCCCCGTTAACTGGAAGTAAGCAAATATGACGCCCATCTACAAGAAGGGCTGCAAGGAGGATCCAGGGAATTACAGCCTGTCAGCCTGGTCTCGGTGCCAGGGAATGTTTTGGAGCACATCTTCTTGAGTGCCATCACGCAGCACGTATAGGACAACCAAGCGATCAGGTCCAGTCAGCATGGGTTTATGAAAGGCAGGCCCTGCTTGATTAACCTGATCTTTTTCTATGACAAGGTGACCTGCTTAGTGGACAAGGGAAAGGCTGTGGATATTGTCTACCTAGACTTTAGTAAAGATTTTGACACTGTTTAGCACAGCATTCTCCTGCAGAAACTGGCTGCTCATGGCTTGGATGAGTGTACGCTTTGCTTGGTAAAAAAAACTGTCTGGATGGCTGGGCCCAAAGAGTTTTTGTGAATGGAGTTAAATCCAGTTGTCAGCCAGTCACAAGTGATGTTCCCCAGGGCTCAGTGTTGGGGCCAGTTCTGTTTAATATTTTTATGAACGATGTGGGTGAGGGGATTGAGTGCACCCTCAGTAAGTTTGCAGACAACACCAAGTTGGGTGGGAGCATTGATCTGCTTGAGGGTAGGAAGGCTCTACAGAGGGATGTGGACAGGCTGGATCGATGGGTATGAGGGTCAACAAGGTCAAGTGCCAGGTCCTGCGCTTGTGTCATAACAACCCCATGCAGCGCTACAGGCTTGGGGAAGAGTGGCTGAAAGCTGCCTGGCGGAAAAGAACCTTGAGGGGTGTTGCTCAACAGCAGGCTGAACATAAGCCAGCAGCATGCCCAGGTGACCAAGAATGCCAATAGCATTCTGGCTTGTATCAGAAATTGTGTGGTCAGCAGGAATGGTGAAGTGATTGTCCCCCTGTACTTGGCACTGATGAGGCCGCACCTCGAATACTGTGTTCAGTTTTGTGTCCCTCACTACAAGAAAGACATTGAGCTTCTGGAGTGTGTTCAGAAAACGGCAACAAAGCTGGTGAAGGGTCTAGAGAATAAGTCTGATGAGGAGTGGCTGAGGGAACTGGGATTAAAATTCACTTCATACTTACATGTTAACTGAAGAAGACCTACATGGTAGACGTAGGGCAGCACATTGAAAAAAATGCAGTAATTTTTGTCTTGCTGAATGAGCACTTCAGTCATCATTTTATGTAGTGATATTTCTGAATATTTTTAGATACTGCATGGTCAGTCCTGTAAATTGTTAATTCTGGCAAAGAAGGATTTGAGGACATCACAAACATTAACAATCCCATGAGTAACCCATTAGAAAAATTATGTTGATCTTAACGATTTACAGTTGATCTTTACCTATGAGCATAATGGATTTGATCTTCCTAAGGCTTGTATTAGGCATCATGGCTCCTTATGACTCCTCCTGATGTGTATAACAAGAAAAAATAACTGAAGAAGTTAGAAATTCTATGAAACAAGCTGCTGATTGAAAATCAGTGTTTATGAAGCCCTCCTGTCATAGAGGATCCATTAACTTTCCTCTAAGATTTAAAAATCGCTGGCTGATTTTTTCAAGCTAACATCTGTTCTCTTGATTCTGGCTTCTGAATAGGTATTTCTTCTCAGCACATTCACTTTTCTAAACTGCTGAGCAGAGAGTCACTTCTGTTTCCTTGTAAGGAAGGCTACAGGCAGGAGGTAGAAATGTCAAGCCTGTCTCATAGTACAGCGGAAGCCAGGTCATTAAGAAAAAAAGTCAGTATCTGGGCAATCTTTCCTCTTTCAACAATGATTAACAGGGTTTTCAAGAAATTATATTGGATGGGCATCTGTATTGTATCAGAACTTCAGAAGAATAAAATTTTAAACAAACACCACTAACACCACTCAAGGTAGTCTATGGCCAGGGGTGTAATTCGTACCCAGCTTGCCTGGCGCCGTTGAAGCAACCTGTGTCTGCCTGGCACAGCTCTTAGCTTGCCTTGGTGGGAGGAATACCTGTGTTTGGTAATGGTTCTGCTTGTAAGTGCAGTAAGTGCTCTGAACACTAACGTAGCATTGACTGGTGTTGGTGTGAGCTTCTCTTACTTTCCTCCTCTGTCTTGTTAGGAGGGCATTTTTTCAAAAATTTGAAGCAAGTGTTACTTGGTTCAGCCAGGCATTTGCACCGCTCTGCCTCCCCTTCAGAGTTGGTACATTTGGGTGCCTTTAGCTGGTACAGAAAAGCTCTGTGAGCGGCACATATACAACTCAAAAGTGTAAAGCAGTCGGAGTCAAGGTGATGCAGCTGTGTTTTGTCAGAGGTGGGCCTTGAATTTGTTCGGCAGCTAACCACCAGGTTGAAGGTGATGAGGAGCTGACATCAAGGATTGCAGGGGAAGGGTTACAGCACAGACCCTTGGGTGCCCTCAGCCTATTCTGGATGTGGGATGCTCCAACAGCAATCCAGTATGTCTAGTGCTGTTTGAGAAGTAGCGTGTAGGTTATTAATCAGATCACTGAGAGTAAATTATGCTATTAGCCAAGACTTAACCATGAAAGAATGGTTTTATTTTAATGTATTCATGTAAGGATGAAAATATTTCTGTGATCAAAATGGGTATGGAAGGATAGTACACACAATCACATTTCAGAATATATTTTTCAAACATATTTGTTTGCTTTACTTTGTTTTTAGTTGTTCTTTATTTGCTTCAGTGCTTTCCTCTTCAGGAGGATGACAGCCTAAATGCACTGTTGTACCACAAGGCTGACATTATCTGTGAAATTCTCCTCATCCTCCCTGCTTTGGTTGACAAAGCACTTTCTGCCAATCCTCGACTCCCTTTACCTGGTAGAGTATGAGAAATGAAGAGAAAAAACAGCTTTGTGAATCCTGCTATTTCTTGGTCAGTCTGGAAAACATGAGCTTCCTTTCCAGCCCTGTAACGGGTTTTAGTTTCCCATTCCCCCAGCAATTATTAAGCAACAGGAAATCACAGGGTGATAGAATTTTACTGTTCAGTTGTTAGTTTCTCCCCTCATCATGAAATCTTCTTAATTACCTTTTCTGTTGTGTCTTAGTTAGCATGCATCTTCCAGCTTGCCTAGCTCTTCTGTCACAACTCCTGCAGATACAATGGTAAAACTTCATAATCATTTTACTTGACTCACTTATTCTTCCATAAGCTTCTTAAAAAGACAAATATGTTACCATGGATAATTAAACATGGAAAGACGATGTTGACACCCATGTACAATTAACTTCACTGCCGTCCTTTCTGAGGACCCTGTCATGGTAACAAACGCCCATTACTGGAAATCTAGCAATGGTCTGTGTGCCTTGTGCAGATCACTCGGAGCCAGGATCTCCTTACTTCCAGAGGACGGATCAAGATTTAAGAGCCCTGAAACTATTTTAAAGGAGATGAGACCAGTTCCATTTAAAGCAAGTTGCTCAGTGCCTTTTCCAGCCCAGGACAGCCACCATCCCCCAGCACACTAGTTACCTACTGACCTCTAGCAGTGGGCAACGTTGATAGCTCCTGCTTTCTGATACAGGATGGCTCAGCTGATCCACTGTGAGCTTCATGCAGATCTTCCCTATCATCCCCAAATTTTTCAGCTGCTACCGACTGTCCCAGGAACGCAGTGCAAACCCAGCCCCCTGTCAGCATTGTTTCATGAGTGCAGGAAGAGCATGGCACATAGTGAAATTAAATTTCTTTCATGAAGGACCGTCCTTCTTGTCTTCCCTACCTACTGATACTGTAGGTAGTGTCAGGGTCTGTGCTGTTGACAGACTCACTATGAGGGCTCGTTCTGGGGCCTAATACACAGGAAATGACTTAGAAATACAGTTTTGAAATCATAGCTACGTATTTGTGATGGTTAATATTACCACTGAGCATTATGCCATTTTGTCAATTATTGTCTAGAAACATCTTGAAACAGCTGAGTAGGCTTTAGAATAGCAGAACAAGAATTGAGGGCATCTGTGAATTTTCCTCTAAATTTCATAATTACTTATCAATACCTGGTTGCTTCTACAATGGAAGGATTCTTACAGTTTGGAGGGAAAAGGCCTGGAGAAATTATGATTTGATCTTCAGTAGGAGACTCTTGGTTGTGCAGGTAGTAACACCTTGATCGTTTAAAAGCAACACTTAATGTGCTACAATTCAGGGGAATTTGATAAGTTGCCAGAACTTAGGAAAACATAATACTTTAATATGCCTAAACATTTTTAATGAAATGGAGCTTTCCTGGTAAAAGAATTTCCTGTTAGGATTTTATGTTAGGAAAGTAATATGTTTAACATAGCTACAGTTTTACTTCCTTTTTTTTTTCTAAAAGAATTATTTTCAGCTTGTGCCAACCTAGTTCTGATGAATATGGATTAGCTTAAATTTGTTTAGCTGCCGGAAGGATACAACTTTACTGGCTCTAGAGCAGAACTGTTTGGAAAAATAAACACCTGAAAAGCAGGTACTTGCAGACTAGCCGCTTCCAAACCAGTGTGGCTGTGCAGCTGTGTAGAAACACATGCTATATTGTGTGCAGTTCAGCAGACTGCTAAAAACGCAGGCTTTGGACTTGCTGTTAATACTGTTAATCTCTGTTAATACTGTTAATCTCTCTTAATAATGCAGTGAAAATCTGCCTTAATTTTTAAAGTGATATATACTGTATATGAAGTTAAACTGCTTTTATCATCATTTGCACTTTGTGATGATCCGGGCAGTGCTTTAGAAGAAAATCATCCAAAATGATCCATCAGCCTGTTTATTAGATAATTACACACATTTTGCTAGTTAATGTGCAGTAGTGCATTGGGGTTTTTCTGGCAATGCTTGTGCATTCAAAAAGAGTAAATGGAAGCTGTTGAATCCTTAAAGGATGAAGTACAACGTGTGACAAGTATTGTTTCAGTCCTCCCACAGGTATGTAATTATGAGCACTGTGTATTGAAAAGGAGGATAAAGCTACCTCACTATTCTGTTAATGTCCCACTTCTTTTTAGTACAGGAAAAGAGGAAAGTGTAGGCAACCAAACCAAAGATTTTATTATTTATCTTTAAGGTAAATGACAGTAGAGGTTTGTAGTTAAACTCCCATGATTTGACTACAGTTAGAGGCTGTACTTCCAGTACTTCCAGTACTGAAAAGAAGGGAAGGAAAAGAATGGAAGAAAATTGCTCTTAGGGGGCTGGCAAATAATATTTTTTTTCTTGCCAAATTTGAGGTATTTCCAACTATTATTTCTTTAGTTGTATAAGTATAATTGGAAGGGAAGGAAGTGAAAAATCCAGCAGAGCAAATGATATTTTCTTTGGAGGTAAGGTAGAGCTTCCATGAGATTTTTGGGGAAAAATTCCAGAATCAGATCATCAAGTAGCATGCAAGCAGACCCAAACTCACTGTGCTGACTGGCCTCCTCTCTTTGCTGTGTTTTTCTTATGCTTCTGCACTGTCTAGTTAGGCTGGGGATTAAAATTCAAGGGGCCAAAATATTGTGTTACGTTCATAAGCTTTTCAAATGGTGCATGTAGATGAAGAAACAGCAATACATTTCAGCATCCACTGTATATTTGCTCACTTTCCACGTAGAGATATGTCACTTGAAACCTTGCCTGACATGCTAAGCCAGAATTCTAGGTATTAATGTGCTAAAATTTTGAAGTTAGAGCAGTTCAACATATAGATCTAATTGATAATTTAAAATTCTGTGCTCTTTTTTCACTGTTATTTATGGTTCCCAAGCAAATAATTCTGGAAATCTTAGACAAATCATGTTATCATGACAGCAGAACCTTGGTGATATTTAATCAATATCATCATGAAGTTAATTTGATGATATACTAGTGAATTTTGTTTCCAAGATTTGAAAAACTGAAGTGCGTGAAATGTAGTTCCCAAATCTCATTTTTACGCCTAATTAGTTGTCTTGATTTTCAATGTTGCTGCGCTTCTAGGGCCTACCTTCAGATCTTGGCAGTGACATCTATAAAAAATGGAGATGAACCACTCTTCTTTTTGAAATTTGGCTACTAGCGATTAATTACTTGTTTAAAAAATAAATCAAACCAAAACACAACACACCAAAAAACTTAAAGCTGCAAATAACTGCAGTTTTGAGTCTATAGCTAGCAGGTTTTGCAGCTTAAAGTACAGAAGCAAATAGCAAATAGTGATTTTTAAAGCAAAAGCTTTTGTTTTCTGTCACGAGTATGAAGTTTGAGGCGAACTTCTGTAAGATTGAAATATCTTACAAGTATAATGAGATGCCATAAAGCTGAGAATCTAACAATAATCTTAAGTAGCTAAAATGTTAAGTGGAGCTGCTATAGATATAGTAGGTAGAATTCTGATTAGCCTCTCTTCTGAGCAGCAATGAAGAGGTGACACAATCTTCTAATGCCTCTAGATAATCAAGAGTTTGAAGAAAGGGAAGCCAATAAATACAGAATGGGGTGGGTGTAGGGGGATACTTTAGCTATTCACAAGCTGTATCTAAAACTGTATTGTGTAATGAGGTATAAATCCCAACAGGCAAATAGATACAGTGCCTGCCCTTGCAGTGTTTTAATTTGGAGGTTGTCAGTTTGAGGAATTTTCTGCATGTGGAGTGGAAGAACTATAAAATAATGGGAGCTTTCAAACTGGTAGAAAGTTTTGCAAGAGAACATAATCAAGAGAATTGTGATCCTCTGTCACAAGTTTATTAAATCAACAGCTACTCTTTTTATCTGGGCCTAAACAAAAAACAAAGCTTGAAGCCATTTGCTTCAAGTAAGCATTTACAGAACTGTATGTATGACTACTTCTTCAGGGATTAATTTAGTTACTCAATTTCATAGAATTCTTTCAGTTTCGGTTTAGATATATAGCATGTACATCTAAAATACCTGGATAAATAGCTTATATGAATTTCTCATTTTTATATTACACACTATCTGCCCCGTACCTTAGGCTGGACACTTGTTTCTTTGGTGTTAGGACTCTTGGGTGTTCAAGGCCCCTGCTTAAAATTGTTAATATTTAAAATCTTCAATATGTAGTTCTGATCGTGGTTTAAATGTATACATAAGCCTTTATGTTTTTTATTATTCCTTGTCTTGTTCCTCTGAAATGTTGGTTAGCATCAAATACGTCCAGGGTTCAATACGGAAATACTGCCGTTCCCCAGCACAGAACAGCCATGCAGCTGCACCTGTCCTGTGTCCTCATTGTTTGGTGTTACTCTGAATGGGGAGAAGAGAACCTACCTCTGAAGAGGTGGTACTGAGAGGCCCTGACTTTCTCTTGGCAAGGGCAACATAAGTTAAGGGCACTTTTTTCTTCTTGAAACTTCCAGAGAGCAAGCAGGGGAGTAGTTGTTTTTTTTTAAAGAGTTAATATTTTAAGTGCTGTGATTGAGACTAGACAGCAAAGTAGTCATGTTATAGCTTCATAAAATCCAGCTCTATGCAAACATTGAAGAAGCAGGTGCCGCATACGAAGAAGTGAGTGAAAACTACTCTAAGTACTTCAGTCTGTTTTACATTACAGAGGGCAACATTGTTTTAAAGGAAGGTATGTGCCAGAAACTGTCTGCACTGGAATTATAAATATTTTGTTTGTTTGTTTTGTCACTTGCCTACTTCTAACTTCATTAATACTGGAACTCCTCATTTCTCACTGCAGTTTTGGAATATGTGGCAAGTGAGTTTAGTTCAATTTTTATTTACAACATCACTTTTGAAATATGCAGAAATTACTGTCTTTGAATGATTACTGATGCAATTCCAAACTGATTTTAAGATTACTATAAAATATTCATGGAGGGAGGGAGGATGTAGTCAGCCAGGTAAATTTAGATAAATTCTACAGTAGAGATATGATGGTTTCTGCTGGCTCGTGGCTCTTACTGTCTACCATTGAATGAAATGTGACTGTCTAGCTCAAAACAGAATTTGTTGTTTCACTTTCAAACAAGACCTCTTCTTTCTCTCCTTATATTCTCTTAGAGGGAAATCATGTTTACAGTTTGCAAGATGACCTGAATTTCCATGACAACTACTTTGGAAGTCAAATGTGCGGGATTAGTAATTCTTACAAAGTCAAACAAAAGAAGAGCAGAGAAAAGAATGTTTATGAAAGATGAGTGGCTTTAAAGATTTTCATAAACAACTGCTTGTTTTTGACCATGACTGTAAAAACATGTGAGACCAATTGTGTATCATCTAAGACAGTTTCCTCACCCTGAGAATGGCTTGGAAAAGGGTGTAAAAGTAGTCCGAGAATACAGCAGGTTTTATCCTGGCAAATTCTTTATGGATTTTTTGATTTTTTCCATACATTTTTTCTGCTGTTTTTTCAAATTTGACTGTAACACAGAATCACACAATCACAGAATTGTAGGGGTTGGAAGGGACCTTCGGAGATCACCTAGTCCACCCCCTGCCAAAGCAGGTTCACCTACAGCAGGCTGGACAGGAATGCATCCAGGCGGGTTTTGAATATCTCCAGAGAAGGAGACTACACAACCTCTCTGGGCAGCCTGTTCCAGTGCTCTGCCACCCTCAAAGTAAAGAAGTTTTTCCTCATGTTGAGGTGGAACTTCCTGTGTTCCAGTTTGTGCCCATTGCCTCTTGTCCTGTCACTGGGCACCACTGAGAAGAGCCTGACCCCATCTTCTTGACACCCACCCTTTAGATAGTTATAAGCATTGATAAGATCCCCTCTCAGTCTTCTCTTCTCCAGGCTAAACAGAACCAGGTCTCTCAGTCTTTCCTCATAAGAGAGGTGCTCCAGTCCCCTGATCATCTTTGTAGCCCTATGCTGGACTCTATCCAGCAGTTCCCTGTCCTTGAACTTGGGGGCCCAGAACTGGACACAGTACTCCAGATGTGGCCTCACAAGGGCAGTGTAGAGGGGGAGGATGGCCTCTCTCAACCTGCTGGCACTCAAATTATGGCTCACTTAAATAAAAAAAAAAGAAAAAAAGAAATATACGTGTATTTAAGTAGTTTGTACACCCAGTTCTCTGTGGAAACATGCAATATTTTAGTTGTATTTGGAGGTTTTGATGAAGTGAGGGTTGTCAGGGATCAGAGAAAGATAAACGTGGGTATGGGGAACAGAGGAAGCTTTGGGAGGCTGGCATGGAGGACTATGAGGAGACTTTTTGGAGTTCTGCAGGTCTGCAGGGAGAACATGAGGGAATCAGTGAAGCTCAAAGTGATGTGAGAACTGGCCAGTGGGTCATGGTGGACTGCTGAAGATTGCTGGTGAAGGGGGATTCTCAGTAAGGAAGGGAGTGATCAGAGGACCTTCAAGAGCTGTGGAAGGGTTTCCTCCTCGTGCTCGGAGGCAGGCCTGTTCCTCTCCCACTCCCCTGTGATGAAAGAACACTATACCTGCACTTCCAGTGACCTTCTCCATTGCCATAGGAAGATGCTTGCATCTCCCTGCAGCAGCCCTTGTGTCTCTTGGGTGGCTGCTCAGGAGGAAGGGCGCAGCCTTCCATAAGGAAGGGCGCCCTGGGCAGATGTTCTCATGAAGCCAGGATTGGTCTGAGGGCTGGGGTATCAGCTCTTGTTGCTGAGGGAGGCTATTTCCCAAAACAGTAGCTGAGTCTGGATAGAACTTCCTGACACTCATCCACAGACTGCAGAAGGAGGGAGGCTCGTTTGGCTGTGCAGATGTGCATGGCACTCTAACAGCATATCCCTATTTCCTTTGGTATAGGTGAGCTGCTCGTCAGCTGTGTTTGGCTTGCTTTTGCTCAGGGTGGCATGTTTTCCCTGGAAACATAGATCTCTATTGCTTGATCTGGTCTGTATCATCGAGCAGTAATAGCAGAGTAAATGATGACTACCTTTACAAGTCTTTATTTACTGCAGGCCAAAAGAAAAAAAAAGAAATTGTAAACTGCTGCAGATTTTGGTTGTGAGCATATTGTCCAGAATAAAACCAGTAGTAAAACCAGATTAAAATATGTTGCTATATATATAGTTTTTTATATAGTTTTCTGTTGCTGTGCATTAGTCGGTGCATAATATTAGCTCAATAAGAGACGCAATAAACTGATAGATTTTAAACAAAGTATATGACGTCCCCAAGATCTAAATATCTGAGTAAGAAATAAAAATATTGTGTATTAGCAGAATGGGTTTACTGTTAAGGATAAAAGGGTCCCTATCTGTTTGCAGCATTATTTATCTGAGACAAAAGTGGAAATGAGGATAAAAACATACTATCTCTCTGCAATCTTTCATGGCAGGCACTGTCTGTGATGCTCATAAAAGGTAGAAAGAGCTGTTTTTTGAAATATAGATCAAGCGTGACCGATACCTACACAGTTTCTGTGCTGTTACACTGCATTGGAAAGTTGTGAAATGCAGGTATTGCTAGCAAAAAGTATGCATTCATTAGGAAAAAAATGAAAAACATTTTGTCATAATATTTGCTTCCATTGCAGTGGTAGCCAGTGGATCTACTAGTGTAAATGTAGTGATTTATTGGTACTGTGGTAACATGTAGGAGGTTTAGCAGGGGCCATGTGAAAACAAGGAGAAGGTTTATTTGTACAACATCTCCAAAATGTATGGAAAATACTGAATATGTGTGAAAATCAGTCCTCTTTTTCCTGTTAGTTACCCTGTATGGACTGAAGTGACCAACGTGAGGCACCATTAAGTCCTTCTTACCTAATTATTTGGCATTAACTAACTTACATGTTTCACTGGTTACTTAATGGTCTATAAAATGATGAAATTGACTTTTTCAGTAGATATCACATGAAGCATTTTGTACTTCTACAACATCAGTTTATTATCAATGTTTACAGTTTCTGAATTGCTGCAGTTATACCCTGTTATTGTCTGTAAAAGCTACATAGGTATCTAATAAAGTCCGTAACTAGAAAAATGGTATTGCGCTGAGGCTTATGAACGTTGTGCATAGCTTTTGCTTTCTTGTTGTTAGATACTCGCACTGCAGTTGAGTAGATTCTGGTTCATTAAGCCTCATTAGCCCATATGCTGTTGCTGTGTACACTCATGTATAAATTCCCCAGGGGCTGAGCGGGGAAGAAGGTGTTGATGGTGCAACCTCAACTAGTTTTGTAGAAGTGGAGACTTATTTTTGCAGGAGAAATCTTCTATGGGCTAGGTATAGCCAGATGACTATGCCACACAAGAAAACAAACGAACCTAAAGGAAGCTGGCAAGTAAAGCTCTCATTTCTTTGTTAGGAGAGTTGATTGTAACTGCTTACTAGCAATAATAATGACTACTGTAATGAGGCTAGGGGAATGAAGAGAGGAAAGGCAACAAGAAATTTTACAAGGAATTACGCATATAACTTGTAATGTTGAAAAGCAGTATGGTATTTTTTTTTGTGGATGTGAGAGGAGGGGGCCAAACAAAATCCATCATAAAGGTACCTCCCAAATACTTTTTCTCTTTGGAAAGTCTAGAAAGAAGTATTTCCAGTATCTGTAGAGCCCTGTGACATAAATGTATTTGAAATACATCATCTACCCCAGGATAACTAAAAATATCATGCAACTATAATTTGTTTTCAGTGTTTTGACATCACAGGCGCCTTTTATGACCTGACCCTGTGCCAGAAGTGAGAGTTTAGAGCATTAAGCATCTGACCTAAAGCCCAGTGAAGTTAAACTCCCTGCTTTTCTGGCCTTGTCCTCAGTAACCACAGAAGACCTAGTGATCAAGTTCTTGTATCCCTTGAACTGATTCAGACCTATTATATACTTCTGAGAATTTTCTTTAATTTTCACTGAACTATGTTTCCTGATATTGACCTTCATTTGCTCTGTTTGTTCAAAGCCTACTTTAGTGTGTTTAAGCAGTAACAGTTGAGGCCCTGGGCAATTTCTGGGGATTAATGATGGATTGAGAGGGTTGATGGCCTGAGGCAAGACTCAGGGCCATTAACTTCATCCAAAGAAAATTTCACAGGAAATGTTTTGCACTGAAGTATTTGTTGCTTGGCTCTCTGCAGCTGTGCCTGAATTGAGGGAGGGGGTCACTCTATGGGAAAAGCAATTACCTATAAAGTCTGAATTGGTTTATTAAAAGGGACTATTACAATTTTGTTTTATAGCAATTCTAAAAGGTCAGAACTAAAATAGGGATAAGGCAGAAAAATTGAAAGGTTTTCTGGAGTGTGCAGTGCAAAAACAAGGCAGTGGACAGCTCCTCTCAAGAAGCTTTTATTATATTTTAAAAAAAGAATAACCTATTGTAGAGATTCATAAAGCAGGTGATTCCAGTTTCTCTTATAGTTTCGAATATTGCACTATTCCAAGTATTCCAAAATGCATCTTTAAATCAGAATTGCCTTCTGGAAGTATTTGATACCCATAACCTTTTAAAATTACATTCCCAAGTCCTTAAATATTAGCAAAAAGATATTAAAATGCATGGGAATTAGAGACATTGCTCATGTGTGTATGTAGATCTAATCAAGGTAAGCATGTGTCACAGGCTCTGAATTTATTCCCATATAATTGCTTGAAGTAAGGTTGTGTCCTTACCCCAGTTTACAAGTGGGAGTCAAGATTGTTTGAATGACCTGCCAAAGGTGAAAGAAGTTACGGGCAGAGCATGCAGAATGTTAATTCTTAGAGCTTTCCAAAACTTGGCTGGATGAGGCCCTGAGCAACCTGCTGTAACTTCAGAAGTGTCCCTGCTTTGAGCAGGGCCTTGGTCTAGATGGCTTCCAAAGGTCTCTTCCAACCTGTATTACTCCATTATTCTTTGCTTCTGTGTGTATATGGCAAAGGCAGGAGTTGAAATTTAATCCTGCTCGTCGAACAGGACCTTGAACAAAATAAGCACTATATTAATAACGTAATAATCTCCTTCAAATCCGTGACTTCCAGTGGGATGTGGGCTTCTAAAGTCTTTAGCAGATTTTGAAACACTTCCCTTAGGTACTTTGCTTCTTATTTAAGCTATGGAGATGCATGCAAAACTCAAATTAGTGCTTATGCTTGTGTTTTTTCTGGTATTCATAGTTAGTGTTGGCATCTTAGTTTATTTTTGAAATTTTTCTTCAGTAGGGGTTCTTTTTTGTGCTGAATTCCAGTATTTCATAGTTGGTCATGGGAACAAATATTAAATGGTGTTTGTCAAGTGAAGTGTTCAAAAATGCATTCGCAAATATTTCTGTGTGCAAGCAGTGAGTTTGTAGTGCAGCATACCTTCTTAGAAGACTGCTATTTCAGGTGTGCTGCCACAAGCTGACCTCTTCTTGTCGATCACGTACTCTTCACGCTCCAGCCCCACAGAGCTGCTTTTCTATTCTCACAGCTCCTATTCTCATTTCTCTCATGTAATATATTTAATATGCCAGGTTTTCTGTCTGTGATGCCTGTTACTTTTGACCTGGGATAGGTGTTACAGCTAAGAAACATTTTCAAAAGGTGGACGCAAGCATTTAATTAAAATTTGAATTAAGCATGCATACTTGCTTGATTTGTTCTTCATTTTTGGCCTTCACTCTAATTTGAACAAGGACATAATGAAACATTAAGAATAGATATCTCATATGAAAGAGCCATGAATTTCTTTACCAGCTGAGGAATTTTATGCCTAGGTTTTTAACTAGCATTGCATCCAGCCAACTTCGGTGAATACAGGTCTCTAACCTGTTTGCCGCTTATCCAAATCAAAGCTGCAGCTGACAGCTTTTGCCAGGTGTTCAAGAACCATCAAAGTGCCAGTTATTGTGCACCTTTTCCCCCTTGTTAAGTTAACGCACACTTAGGGAAATGGAGAAATGTATTACACTAATATTTTTAGAGACACTTTTCTTATTCAATAAGGTAAAGAAAAAAAATTACTTCATTCAAAGAATTATGGGTATTTTTTCCTGTATTATTTTAAGAGTCCTAAAACTGCTTAATGATATATATGAACAGAAGACATTATAGAGCCGCTCCACATACCATCTGAGTATTTTTTAGAGCTAAATCACTGCAGTGAAATAAAAGAAGTGGATACAAAAATCTCTGAGAAGTGATTCAAAGCTATTGGATTAATTTTTATTTTTGACCCAAAGAATGCTTTGAGGTGCCTGTCTAAGTTTGGAAGCTCTTTCTAGTTTCTCAGTGTAAGAATTCTTCAATATTTACCAGATCAGTCTACTTCTGCATGATTATGCAGTGGAGGATGAGGGAGATTCAGAGGTTGTTGACTCTTGTGTTCCCTTGTTGGTTCCAGCTGTAGTAATGTCTGTCACATCAAGCTGCAAGATAATTTTCCATATGGGATCTAATGAAAAGCAGACAACTTACATATATACGTGGATTACAACATTGTTTTGTGTCTCTTTCTCGCCAAACGTCACCTTCATGTATTTTGGTGTCAGCATGGAACACAAAGGAAGGTGATAATATCTAGCTAAATTTTACCATAATCATCAAGTGGAGATTTTGGATCCCCACTGTCTTTCTGTCTAATACACCTCATGATTCTGCTTCATACTCTTACATTTTCTCCTAAATCTTCTGGAGTCTTACTTTGTTTTCTTACCACCTTGGTAACTGCAGGTTTAATTCTGCAGGTCCCTCTGTGAGCACATCGGGTGTGGAACCTCTGCCCCTGCTGAGACGTTGAATGGTATCTGTGTTTTGCAGAGATGATGCTTGGTTTCATTGTGCAGATGTTGAATGAAGATGTATCTGTCTCTCTTGAGAGACACCATTTTCTTTGTTCACTGCTTCTCTGACTACTCTCATAAGGAACTAAGTCTATGTTGTCATTGTATCTGCATAACAGCACATAAGTTAATGAGTTTTGTCTGTATTGCCTGAAGAGGGAGTTTCTTTTACTGGTTTCATTTATTCCAGGTGATGGCAGTAAAAGACTTTTGCTCTTTCGGCATATGCTATGAAGTACAGAAAGCTCTCGGAATCCTACCCCACCTCCAAAGGAAAAGACTCTCTTCTTCTGTTCCTATTCCTTCCTTGCAGCTCATTATGACATCCATCATGAGACGGAAAAACAGCATGGCTTGGATTGTAGGCTGTTTGGTTTTTTACTCATTCTTAATAATAATAAAAACAATATGTATTTTTGCACTTGCCTTTCTCTTGATGGGCCTCTCATACTGTATAAGCTATTATAACATTTCAATATATTCCATACAGTGCAAGTTGTAGTGTTGGGTTTTGGTCTTAAGATAATTAAAACTGCCCCTGGAAGTTTAGCATACATTGTGTGTTAAGGGACAGAGAGCGTCCCAACAAAGCTGTTTATCTGGGATTTGTCACTCAGGCAGATGGTAACATAGCAATGTTATGTCAAAAACGTTTTCAAAAGGAAAAGCCTTGCAGTGAGCCTGGAGTGTACCTGCTGGAACTGGAACAAATCAGCCATTCACAACTAACGTTTTATTGATGGCTTAAAGGAAAGGAGGAAAAAAAGCCCAGACCAGAAAACACTTACAAATGAATTCAGCATGGCCTTGAAACTTCCTTTCTTAAGCTTATATTTAACAAGCATAGGGCAGAGGAGAAAAGTGGCTTGCTTCCTACTTCTCAAATAAGACAGGGCAATGCCTGTTAATAGGGGATGTGTTTCACCTGTGGTTTTGATTATACTGAGTAGTGCTCTCATACCATCAGTGAGGGGGAATGAGCCAGATGTTTTCCTCATGGTAAAACCAGGTTTGGGAGTATTTGCTGAAATCACTGCTGCTGTAGATTAACTTCAGGGAGGGTACCTGGGTCTATGGAGAGGTAAGGTTTTGTCCATCTTGAACTGTGTGTAGCTAAAGGCTGGCAGTGCTGTAATGACAACAGTCTCATGTTTTAGTTCAGGTGGAGAATGAACTTTTGAAGCAAGTTTCCTGGTTGTGTCCTCTTACTGAGCTTTGGTTTGCATTGCAGAGCAGTTGCCCAGAGTGTGAACTGGATTGATTATGGTCAAAGCTTAACTGGAAAATGTGTTCCTGGAATGCATCTAATGCACTCTGGTCATAACAGAGTTGGACTACAGTTCAGCACAAAGGGAAAACACCCTGAGATATTTTCAGTGTGGATGTCAGGTACTTAGCACTAACTGTTTTGCCTGATAGATCTCTTCCTGACGGGCTGCTCTGCTTGCTGACGCAAACCCAGCTTGTGATTCCCTCTGGCAACAGGGATGAACACACAACACATGGTGTCAGTGGCTGCCTTGCATGCATCCCTCAGTTCAGAGGGAAAGTTAACTCTACTTTATCACTATTAACCAAAGAACTTTGACTAGGGGCTGGTAAGTGCACTAACCTGAGCAGGTATATCCCTGTAAAGTTACACAGTTCTAACTGTAGGGTATATCTATGCTTTTTGCACCCTGACAGAAGTTACACAGCTGTTGACTTTTTCCATAAATTAGGCTTGGTCTTGCTGTAAAAGGTTGGTTTTCCTCCCGTGACTCTAATGCAATGCATTTGAAGAAATTTACTCATTGGAAACTTTCTTTTTATTTAAATACAACCTGTGTTGGACCAAACTTGCGTTCAAAAACTGCTCCTTTTCTGGTCTTTGTATGTGCCTTCTGTCTTTCCGCTTCAGCCATCATTTTACTGGGCTAAATATGCTAAGTTAATGTAATATCCCTTAATAAAACAGGTTTTGCGTTCATCTGGTCCCTTCTCTGTCTCCTGTTATGTTCTTCAGCATGGAGAAACGAGAAGAGCTCAGTGTACTGGATAAGGCCCCACAAACTCCTTCCATAACAGAACTTGAGTTAGTTCTCATCTTTACTGGTAGTATTTCATCTGTTCTACCTCGATTCACATTTTTCTTCTGCAGGGTCGCTTCACAGGGTTGGTGTGCAGCCACCAGACGCTGAACTAGTCAGCTGAGGTCTCCCCTTTGTCATGTTCAACTAATGTTATTTATGCTTATAGTGGAAGGTCATGTAGGAAGCTGCTAGCTTCCTGTGCTTGCATTTGGTAGTGTTAGATCTCATTCATTTTGTACTATTTCAGTTTTCTGGATTGTCTTTTTTATTTTTCCCCAGCGTATTTCTGCTTTCATTTGTATTCCTGTCAGCTTTGTGCCACTAGTCAACTTCTTTAGCGCCTATCTACTTCTTGAGCCAAAGTCATGAGTGGAAATATTAAATAAGACTGCTCCTAAACCATCCCACTAGGAACTACAGTAGCAACATTTTTCTAGGCTGACAATTTGCATTTCAGCCTGGCTGATTGATGTGGCTGATGTAGCCACCTTGACCTCATGCAGTGAATAGGGCTAGTATGTGTGTCACAGCATTTCAAAAGAAATATTGCAAAGAAAGTCAAATCTATTATTTATCAAGAGATTCATTACTGAGGCACGCTGTCAGGGAGCAGGAGGGGCTGGCTGCTCCGGAAGGGGTGGAAAGCTGAGTGTGATAGTGTGGCCAGCGGGTGCCCTGGCCCTTGCCACCCAAATGAGGCAAGCAGAACAGGCCCAGAGCTCGTGGAAAAGTTCAAACAACAGTTGAGACTGCCCATCAGGTTTGCGGTGATAAGGCAGGCCCGAGGTCAGGCTGGGAAGTCAGTCCACAGGTCGGGGTCTGGACCTGTGGGGTGTGTGGTGGAGCTGGGGGCTGGTACTCCTCTGGGACTGCCACTCAGGGCTGAGGTGAAGTGGGCTCAGGGGCCTGTGGTTGTGGCAGCTGGCCCCAGAAAAAAATTTAGCCAGGACCACTAAAGCCTCTAAGTGTCAGGTCTCAGGCATGTGTTCACTTGCTGATCAGGCTTCCTGGCAATTAAAGGTGTGAAAAGAAACATATTGTTTATGCCATGTGAGGTCATCTGTCTGTGGAAAAGTTTCCTGGATTATATAGCCAATAGATGAGGAAAGTGACTGGGGCCACTTTCTCTAGCTATAAATTCATATGGCACAAAAAAATTCTTCCTAATGCAGTCTTCTCGGTCCTTATATACTTCTGGGATGGGCAAAGGAGGAGATAAGGAATTAAAAACTGATTTTTTTGTTTTGTGTATATTAAGGGTTAAAGGGATCTGTTTACATCTGTTTTTTGACTTGCAGTGTAAGATTTCCTCGGCAGCTATATCCCTAGGCCGTACATATGTATACTTACACAGTAAGTTAAGCATGCCCAGGAATGTTTCCGAGCACTGAAACCAAATAATTGATGTGGAATACCCTGTGCTGCTACTTCTAAACTTTCTTAGCCTTCAAAACAGGAGGCTACCGACTACTAGAAAAATGCGGATTTCCTAATGGTCCCCATCTTGTACTAATGTCTGAACTGTGTCCAGGCCAGGAATAATTTTGAAGATTGCTAATTAATGCCAGGACTGCATTTTGCCGTTTAGAAGATAAATGGTTTGGGCTGCTTTTGTTTTACAGGTTTATAGAGGCATTTAATACCTCTCAGCTTTTCCAGGTCATGGACAAGACAGTTTCATATAAACTGAGAAAGAAAACCAGTTAGGCAAGAAAATCTTGAGTGCTTGGAATGTCATCTAAGTGCTTGGGAAAATATTCAGTTTCTTTACCCGAAACTTTCAAAGTATACAGCACTGATGTAGGGTATACTGATAAACGGTGAGGTGAGAAAGATGCTGTACTGCTGAAATGGCAACTAGATCTACAGACAGACTCTCCTCCACTGCAAAGGTTGTTAATGAGGAATACCCATTAAATAACTGCTTAACTTATACATTCTTGTATTTTAAGTGTTGGTTAAAGCCCCCTGTTGTTGAGGAGCTATATATAGAAATGAACAAGTTAGAAATTTGATAGAGAACTGTGTAGATCTTCAGTTACAGATCTCAACATACATGCCAAACATAAAAAGACCAGAGTTTGTAATAACATAGGAAGACGAGTTTTGTCCTTTGAAATTGTTTGGTTTGAGGTCAGTGGGATGCAAGATCTTCAGCTGCAGGAAGTTAATTCTTTTGAATTAATAGAAGAAGGTGGAGACCAGGCTATCAGAACAGTCTAAGCTTGAATTTTTTTATAGTGCCAGCTGACCTGCTATTTTTCTTTGACTGGAGGGATGGTTGTCCCGTCAAAAAATGTGGAGAGCAAGAACAGAAGCTGGACAGCATTGAGAACAAAAGGAACCAAAGTGCTATGTAATTTAACAATAAATCTAATAATACAAAGGACAAGGCAAGCACTTAAGGATTAACGGTAAGGATTAGTAGTAGGACTATCAGTTCTGCTTATTCATGTTCAGGAGAGATGGAGTTTAACTGGTATGAGTAAAAAGAAGGGTTAATGGTATTATGAGGGGAAAAAAAGAGCTTGTCTCAAAGGGACAATTAAAAAAAAGCTTTCTAGCTTGGCAAAATAAATGCTGAGAAGCATGATGACAGTCACTGAATATTTTTGAATGCTAAACATCATGGATCATTTTTGGGTAACAAATAGTGTTGGCATAGGAACAAATAAGTACAAATGGTGCATATTTTGGCAAAATGTAGCTAATTGGAGTAGCAATAGTAGTAGGTTTCCTGACATACTAGCAACTAACATTTTGGCCTCTGAGGGTCTCTTTCCCTTTTTTTTTTTTTATTAATTATTATTGAATAATTAAATTACATACAGAAATACCTTTCACATGTGTTGGATGCTACTTCTTTGTTGTTTGTTACACATAAACACACTTTTTTTCCAGTTCCCAGTCCACTTTTTCTTTTATTGACCACTGGTTAGTTGTTTATAGCTACACTGTTGCCGGTACTGTACCTGTGCCCCATCTTTTATTTTCTCATGCCTGTACTCCCCTCTGCTCCATCCTGTTTCTCCAGTTCTTAAGCCTCTGCTGTTGCACGGGGCCTGCGTTTCTCTGTATTATTATGTTATCCATAAATATCTCATTCTGCGTGGAATAACTCCTTGTAATCACTGTCTGTATAAAAACTATGATTGTACTATAGAAGACAAACACAGGTAAGACAAATTAGGCCTGGAACCTGGTCAATTAAAAAAATTCGCTGATAGAGGTAACCATAATAAAAGGAGGTTGCAGGCAGGTTAAGAAACGGTCAGACAGACCAAGCCAGACAAGCCTCAGTCCTGAGGCCTTGCAAATTCAGTACACAGCATACAGCCTGTTATTACAAGGCGACACGTTACACCATCTTTACCCTGCACATATGAATTCATGTTGCATCAAGGTCTTTACACAAGCTGTTATTAGCTTAGAATGGGGGGTGGGAGGGGGTGAGGCATGATGACCAAAATCAAATTAGTGAAACTTTTTTTGCTTTAAGAAAGCAGTATGTTAATTTTCCATTACTTCTGTCACTTGAATAATATGGTATCCAAACACTGTGGACACCTTCATGGGGCCTGATTTTTTTTCAGTCTGTCCTTGCTATCCTACTGAGACTGTTTTAACCCGTCAAATTCAGTAGTGCATTTATACAACATTCTTTTATTGCATGTATTCTGAATTTGACTCTTGTTCCCCAGGGAACTGAATGAAACTGCCACCTTTAACAACCGTCAGAAAAATAGAGCTATGTCTCTATATGATGAGCTAGAAGGTACTTAGTCACCCGTAAGCTATTTATTGCTAAGTCCACCTAGACCTAAACTGTACTGTTTCTCTAAATGATACCAACATCTAATGCAATAACTCAGAATATAGTAACTAACTCTAAATACATGCCATTATTTTTCTGTGTTAATTTGTCTTTAGACAATGAATAATCAAAAAGAAGGTGAAACCTCATATTAGAAATGCAGTAGAACATCTTTGGAAACCTTTCGGTGCTCCGTGATCCATTTTCATCTCCTAGTATCTTGTTAGTGCTTCTGAATACAATTTGTAAGTACTGGCCAAAAATGTGTAACAGGGATATGGTAGCCTGAACAGTGATACAGAGGTACACTGATACAGTTGTGGCTGGCAAGTCCATCTCTGCATTATGGTGAACTCCCTCAGAAATTTAGGATAACCCTCACCAGAGTGCTAGCAGTCAAATTAATATAACCTGAAAAATCACAGATCATCATACTAACTTTATCTAACTTTATCTTTCTACTCCAAGATTTTTTGAATTGGCTGTGTCAACTATTAAATTCAAAGTATGATATTTCTGCTTTCAGTGAACTGTTTTTACAGAGGCCTTTTATGAAATACTTTGGACTATAATTTTTTCTTAAAAAATTACTTTTTCTGTGTCAGGAGTCACAGTATTCTGCTTGAAGTCATTGATATGCAACCCTTGTCCCAGTTTTGAGTATACTAAATAAAAAAAAAAAAAAAGAAAAGGCAAAACTTGGCTGGTTGGCTTGAGCGACCTATCATGAATGGTGAGACTGTCCTGGAGAAATGACTCCTAATCACTCTTCTAAATTTTCTACTAAAAGTCACAGGATCTGATTTAGTTGCCAATTTCTGTAGCCCCAGTCACTTGGGTAGTAGCAGATAAATCTTAGTGTTTTCCATGGCTTCAATGACATTATTGCATGGTAATAATAGCAGGTCTGGATGAGTGCTTACGATCAAACTAGAAAAAGCAGAGCCAACAATGAGTGAAAGATGCATCATACCAGAAATATCAGCAGCTGAGGACTGGCAGATACCTTTCTAATGTTAGAGGGTAGGTTGGAAATAAAATAAATTAAGTAAGAGGAAGGGGTAACAGAAGCAGTGAAGCTTTGGAAAAAGAAAACTGGAATGAGCAATGCAAGGCTGCAGATGTTGACCACCTCCATGGAGAAATTTCTCTGACAAGCTGAATGGCTGGGGTTTGGATATTCCTCTTCCTCTGGTTGGTTTCTCTGTGCAGCTTTCTTCCAAAATCACCTGTTTGGGTGGGAGAAACCCACTTAAGCCTAGATTCACAACAGCAATAGAAAGTAATAGAAAATTAAGCACTTAAGATCTACAGTTTTGCAGAAACAGATTGAATGAAGATTCTTTCAAACTGCCTTAACATAAGGCCTGTTTTCTCCATTTTATTACAGAATTGCAAAGCTCATACATTTCCTCCACTTCTTAAAAATTAAGCTGTGATCTAAACTTTGGATTTAATTACACAAATACAGCAGCCGCACTTTCCATTCTTCTTATTTACCCAGGAACAGCTCAGCTAAATCACTTCTACATCATAGAATCATTTAGGTTGGAAAAGACCTTTAAGATCATCAAGTCCAACTGTTAACCTAGCACTTACAAGTCCACCACTAAACCACGTCCCTCAGCACCACATCTACATCTCTTTTAAATACCTCCAAGGATGGTGACTCAACCATTTCCCTGGGCAGCCTATTCCAATGCTTGACAACCCTTTTGGTGAAGAATTTTTTCCTACTGTCCAATCTAAACCTGCCCTGGCATTGAACTCTTGCACAGGACAGTTTGTCTAACATGCATTCCTAAGTCTTTGTTACCAAGCCACGTGAGACATGAGAGTAGAAAGAGGCCAGCATGGGAAATGAGAAACAGGAGAGAAATGCACCTTGTGCTGTGACAAAACAAGTGCAGCAGAAATGGCAACTGTCAAGAAGGATTTGTACTCCAGGGGAAGCAAGTCTTTTGTCAGGAGAGTCTCTGGCTGTGAGAGACAGGGGAGCTTGACATCTGAGGTGGTGATGGGGAGCAAGAGCGCACTTTGGGTTTTTGAGAGCAGGTCTAAATATAACTGCAAGCAGTGTGAATTGCTTCAGGGCTGAAACGCTTAGGCCTGCTGTAAACATGAAGTCAGTCTTGTGTTATTTTTAGGCAGTATGAAAAAAAAAATAATATAAAAAATGAGTGATCATTCACACTGATCATTTCATATGATTACTCGTAGGTTAATAGTAATTTGTGGCTTAGGATTATTGCAGTTTTCTGAGCAGACTTTTCTATTCAAATGTAGATATTGGCTGAATTAATGACCTCTGGGACCTACCTATGCATAGACACCTTCACATTCTTAACCTTATTTTGAGATATGATTAATAAAACCTAATTGAGTGCATCAGCATCTGCCTGTCATAGAATCATAGAATCATAGAATTGTTGAGGTTGGAAGGGACCTTTAAGATCATCGAGTCCAACCTTTAGCCTACCCTGACAAGAGCCACTTCTAAACCATGTCACTCAGTATTTACTCACAAACTCTGGTTAGCTGCTTCTCCTCAGCTGTCTTTGCAGCTGACACTACGTGGAAAAGATGACGTTTCAGCTGTTCTAGTGCTGCCAAGACAATCTGCAAAACCACCCCAAAACACTAAACATGCACAGCCTCCAGCAGGGCAGTGGTTGGAAGTGGTAGTGCCCTGAAGAGTAGGGCAGTGGTTGGAAGGTGGCCAGAAGTAAAAATGAGGCATGAAGGGATGCATCTGTGAGGAGTATGAGCTTGGGAGTGTGGGTGCTGGAAATGGAGCTTCCCAAAGGGTGTGCAGGTAAAGACATGGCGGGTATGTGCTAAGCGTGATGCAGCAGTGCTGCAGGGAAGGACGTAAAGTGCTGACAGCTCTTGCTCAAACCAGCAGGAGCTGTAGGGGCCAAGCTCCAGCCAGGCCAAAATACAGGATGTAAGTACATTTAATGATGCAAACATTCATCCATGTGGTTCCAGGACAACATGTTTTGTAAAACTATGGAGCAAATGTGACTTGTCTTTATGACTCGTTTTCTCTCAGATCAGCTGAAAAGGGTAGGGGAAGATCCAGAGTCAGCTACAGGTTGGAACATAAAGTAAGGGACAAGTCACTTTTGTTTCATCTACTACTAGAAGGATTTAGTCTTGGCAGGAAAACAAGAAATCTGCACCTTAACTTGATTCAAAGTGTGAATTGAAGCTGCTTTTTACTTCTTGACTGTTGTTTGTTTCCCCCATGATGAGACCTGCTGACACATCATCAAAAGATGGCAGGCAGACTTAAATAAGCAAGAAAAGCAAAAATCAGCAGGAAGAAAACTTGAAACTGCAAAACAAAATAATGTAAAAGACTGTTCCATATCAAGGAAGGGTAATTGAATTTGTGAATAGTAGGCAAACATCCTCCAGTTTAAAAAAAAATTGCTGACCTCAGGTATTTCTTCTTAAAAAAGGGGATACGGAATAAACCATCTGTCTTAAATTTCTGACAGTGGGAATATTGTAACATATCTTTTGGAGGAGGGTGTTGCTATACAAAAAAAGGCAACTTTGGTTTAAATATTAATGAAATTACACAGCAGACAAGGAATAGTGTCTAAATGAGTTGTCGCAGTTCTCTTGAAGTTTATTCCTTTGAAGAATGTTGGCATTAAGCAAGAAAAAAAGTGACCAAGGAAGAGCATACATTAGTCTTTTCTTTCCAAATGGGCTGTTGACAGGTAAAACTTGACAAGAAAGATTACCTAGCCCAAAGTTCTTAAAAAATTAGAAAATGACCTCATATTACTGCACTGTCCACTATTTTCTCACATATAGCTATGTAAACAAATGTATGTGTAATTTATCGTTGAAAACATTGCATGTAGTATAAGGAATTTTAATAGTGTCACCATATGCAATATTATAATTAGTTTAGAATACAAAATTATTGACCTAAACAAGTAGCAAGAGTGCAGCACATAGTTTTATATGCATAATACATATTCAAAAAAATGATTACCATTATTCTGGGTAGCAATGGTACTTTTTTAATGGGACTTTCCTCCATGCGGTATGAATTTGTATGGTATTTTCAGCACTTATTTGAAATAAAATATTATTGCATGTAAAAAATTTTTATAAGCAAATATCATGTGATCAATATTTACTCAAACCTAAGTTAATGAATTGTTTTTCTGTTATTTTTACCTATGTGCACCTATGTTGCATGTTGTCGTTATTAAAAGAGTTCAATATTTGAAAAAAGTTGCCAGGAAGTAGGATCTGTGATTTTAAATATTTCCATTATACTGCTTGCCGTTTCCTAAGAGGCAGAAAAGAAAGATTAACTGACCAGTCTGTATAAAAATCCCTCTGTACAAGCACCATTAAGATCTTCCTTGTGGAGGTCAAGTATTGCTTTCAGGAACACTGAAACCCTGAGCCAGAATAAGGGATACAAACAACGGTCAGATCTTGCATGACCATCTTGGTTACAATCGCACATAATGTAATAGCTGGTAAACAATATGCTATTTTATGATTCTTCCCTCTTCTTCATATTTTTAGTACTTGGAGTTCTTAGCAAAATATTTCTGTAAGCATTTCCAGATTTTTAACCGTCTGTGGAGAGTTTGTATGAATATTTAAAACTGAACAGCTCAGATGAGCTACATAAATCACATCATATATTTTAGTTCCTGTGAGAGAGATGAATGTGATCCTTCCGTCTTTGAATATTTTGCCAGTGTGCATACCTGTTGTGCATATGCGGTCACATATTTCAATTTTGAAAAAAGCCTGCAATACATCATATTTTCAGTTCACTTCAAATGTGCGATGTGTAGGAGGAAGGGAAAGAGAGTGGAGTTCTGGAACAATCGTGCAAGTAAGTTAACTACTGTTTACCCCCATGTTTTCCTGCTTCCTACCATCTTGATTTCTAAACTCATGAAGTTGAACTTCTAAGCTGACTACAGGTATGGTTTGGCTCTAAACTCCTTGGAGCAGCTGCCCTTCCCTCCAGGCTAAAGAGAGGAGTGGTTCAATGCTCTTTTATTTAGTAATTGGTAAATCAATGGAGGCTTCAGTCATTAACATAAACCTATGGAGCTCAGATGAACACAGGAGAGGCTATGACATGCTTAAATGGTTTTTGAAGTGGTGGAGTAATGGAAAAGAGGCTCTGATCCATGAGCAGTGGGTAGAGCTGTGTATGTGGAAGTGTGCCCCAGAGAAGCAGGAGCTGAAAGCCAGGTCCTGGGCAGAGGCGCCACACAAGAATGTGGTTCTCAGGAGTAATAATAATAACTTTGGGTTAGGTGTGGTCCAGACAACCTGTGTTTGACAAACTATGTGGCTAAAGTAGGGTCAATGGTACACTTGTTGGGAAACCACCAATGTTTAAAGGAGGACTTTTTTTTCCCCTGCCTTTTTAGAGAGAGAATGTTGACGAAGGTGAGGCAAAGGCAATGATTAAATTTGTGTAATGAGTTTGTTTGTTGTCTTGCAGCTACTCCATTTCCTTGGAAAAACATACTGACAATCTTATATGGCCTTTCTGATAGCTATCGTAGGCTTAATAGCTGATGACTGACTAAACTACAAAAAAAATGTTTTTTCCTTTGCTCTACTTAATATTGACTCCTGATCTTAAGTGGCAATGTATACAAAAACTAAATAAACTAGAGACAGTATGTAAAGGAATCTGATTAAGATAGTAATTAAACATACAACTCATTCCTAGGGTAATACATGCTGTAGGTTCAATAAATAGCTGTAAAATTTTTCTTAAAGAATTGTGAATAGATTTCTTTTAGCAAATAGAACTTTTTTCAAAATGACTAGCCTGGCAGCCACAGATTCCTAGTGACTTTGGCTAAAAATAACTAGATGGGTGTACAAGTTATTATATGGTGAAAAGATAAATTAGGTTTCCTGCCCATAATGTTTCTTGGGAAATGGACTTCTGTTGCTTTATAATATTTTTATGCCTGGAGTCCTTGAGGGAAGCAATCTGAAGAGAATGCATGGAATAGGAATACCAGCTGTGAAAGGGAATAAGCGCTGGAACCAGCTTCTGTCCAAAACCCACACATTTTTGGAATAGAAGAAAAATTGGAGTGCCTTTAGCAGCCTAATTGGCTATTTCTCGTTCTAGTGTTATCATGCTCCTGAGAAACATCCAGAACTAAAGGTTAATATCAGTGTTCATTGGCTTACATCTTCCAATATTTAATTTTTTAAATTAATTTTTGGAGCTGGTAATTTTTGCCTTTTGCAGCTTTATGGTCTTTACTGCTTTCGGGGCCACATAAGGAACAATGCTAAAAAGGAATTCCACTACTAATATTGAATTAAAGTAACTGTGTAAATGTCAATCTGAGGTCAGAAAATAGCATTTGGGATGGTTTAAGATAGTAATATAGATTACCTCTCACAAACACTCTGTCTTGCTAAACAGAAATCTCTTCTGTTAAGAAGCGATATATTATGTATGAAAGTGTGTAGAAACAAAAAAATAAAACCAACAACAACCAAAAAAACCAGGAAAAAAACCCATGCCAAAGGAAAAAAAACCCTTGAGGGATCCTCAACCTCCTAAAAGTAGGGAGATGAAAACAAATAAGAATCATTGTCTTTCAAACAAGAGTTCCTGAAACTGTTCATTTTATTATTAATTTAAAATATATTTGGCTGAATGCTGATTATTAATCCAAATTTTCTTTTTATCTTGTTCTGTTTGGTCTGTGAAGATGCTGTCTGCGTTCCTTACATATTTGTTACAGCTCTGAGAACATATTAAAAATATGCTACTGTTTAGAATCATATTGGCAGGTAACAAAGCCTTTAAACTTTCTTTTTATGTAAAAATACATTTTTTCCCAAGAATTTAAATTAAGTGATTCCTGAGAATCTGACAGATGAAATTTATTTGTTCAATAGTTACCATTTCGCTACTTTGCTTGATTCAAAATGCGAGCTACAAGCACTTTGATCAATGAATTGAAAAGTCACCCAGCTTCATTACACAGCAGTTCATTCAAATGCATCTGTATCTCTGAAGTCTTGTAGAGCAATACCAGTCAACCACAATAAATCTACTTGTGCTTTTTACTCCGGCTCTTTACAGGGCAGAGTGGCTGTTAGAGGCAAAAATTCCTTCTAGGCTAGGCTCATGTGGACCTATTTTAACCAGCTAATAACACTGCACTGTTATCACAGAAGCAAATAATTCTGTATAGACTTCAAAACTCACAGAAACTGAACAAATATTTGAATTATGAGGCTGCGATGAGCTCTCCCCAATGCAGATACTTTGCAAACTGTACCTGAACTGTTTAATACTCTGGATGTATCTATTTGAAATCTGTTCTTATGTTACTGTATATTTCTGTATTGCAAAATGCTAAGCAAATTGAAGTCGTCATATATGCTGGAAATGTTGGATTTTTTTTTTTTATGTCACTTCTGAGACTTATTAAAAGCTATTGTTAATCAATACTGTTTGAAATAGATAATCTTCTGTCCTGGATCAAATTCCTCCTTGTTAGTTGCAGTGAAATGGCACGGTACTCAGGGATGATTAAAATAGCTGAAAACAAAGTTTTGAGGTGGATATATCTTTTAAAATTATATGTGAACGAAAAAAGGGCTTGGAAGGTGTGCGTCTGTGAATTCTCTCATCGGGGATAACTTTGAAAACACTTTTGAACTCCAACTCAGAAAAATGAACCAGAGGACATTAAGTTACTTGCTTCAGGGTTTAGCAAGCCCATGTGGAAGAACCAAGTCTCCTCATCAGTCTGCAGTAGACATATCTGTACCATCCAGACTTTTTAGAAAATATGCTTTTTCTTTTTTTTTTTTTTAAAGCGTGCCCTTTCCTTCTGTGAACCACCTGTGCTCATATATACAGCCTGGTTGGAACAGCTGGCCCTAAATCTCCAATGATTGAAATCACTTTTGTTTCTCTCTCATGGCTTTAATAGCAGTTGTAGTTTCTTTTTCTGTTTCTGATCAAAGGTTTCTACTAGGAGCTGACACGGAGGGAAAACAGGTTTTGATCTGCAGGCCGGTATAGTATATTGATCTGCCATGAGTGTTGCACAGTTTAGTTAGTGTGTTGGTTCATACTTAACACTGGTGTGACACTTCTCAGGCAATTCAGCCCGCAGCTCAGCCTACATTTTATAACTTCCATATTTGCAGTTTCTAGAGTTACTGCTTGACAAGGTGGTCTTTAAGCGAGGTTGAGCCCTGGAAACATCCTGTCTACATCACTATGGAGCTATGAAAGCTGTGTACTATTCATATTATTTATATTAGCATAAATGCAATTTCCTGTCAGTTACCTACATGAAAGTGTGCACAAATTTAGGTCTGTGTGAATCAGGAAATACCCAAGCGCTATTAAAGTAAAGGTTTGGTTGTAAAAAATAAAGTTTCAGGTGAGAAAAGAAATAGTCCACTATTCAGTCAGCTAATGAAGGAAGAGAATCTGAGTTTGATTCACTTGAGTGCTGCTGTATTTATGCAGATGTCTGCTATTCACCAATGAAGATTTTTTAGAAAACAATCATGTTTTCTAAATTATATTTAAATGACACTCTCCCTTTGCACCTATCAGAAACATTACTAATACTTAGAGACCAGTGCAAAAACTTCATTTGCCTCTGTAGCCAAACACCATTTTTCTTAGTAGGCAGAAGAGGCAAGCGCTGGTTTTAAAGAAGCAGCAGTGATGTGCGTGCAGCAGTCAACACAAAAATCCCTTCTAAGCTCCTCAAGACAGACACCACTATTTATGTGATGCAAAAAGGTTTTACCTTTTTTTTTTCTTTAAGTAAATGTAGTTGCTATAGAGATATATGAAACTCATCGCTGTCTCTAGCTACATCCTGTGACCTATTATTTCTGAGGAATAGTTGTCAAAACATCATAGGAATTGGTTACAATTTTCCTCTTCCTAAATATTGCTCACACCCTCTGCGTGAATTGCTCAAATGAAAGGGGTTGTCTGCGAATGATCTAGGCATAGTTGTAGGAAGTTATTTTGCCACTAGCAAAACTGTTAGAATCATAGAATCATACGGTTGGAAGGGACCTCTGGAGATCATCTAGTCCAACTCCCCTGCCAGAGCAGGGTCACCTACAGCAGGTTGCACACGAATGCGTCCAGATGGGTTTTGAATGTCTCCAGAGACAGAGACTCCACCACCTCTCTGGGCAGCCTGTTCCAGTGCTCTGCCACCCTCAAAGAAGCTCCTCCTCATGTTTAGGTGGAACTTCCTATGATCAAGTTTGTGCCCATTGCCTCTTGTCCTGTCACGGGGCACCACTGAAAAGAGCCTGGTCCCATCCTCCTGACACCCACCCTTTAAGTATTTGTAAGTGTTGATAAGGTCCCCCCTCAGCCGTCTTTTTTCCAGACTGAAGAGACCCAAATCGCTCAGCCTTTCTTCATAAGAGAGGCGTTCGGGTCCCCTCATCATCTCGGTAGCTCTCTGCTGCACCCTCTCCAGCAACTGCAGGATAGACGAGAACGCAACTTGTGCTCCCGATCCCTTGACCAGGCATCCCAGGGTCTTGAAATCTTTCTTCATTGCCTTTGGACTTCTTGTTACCTCGTTGCTGCCTAGCTGAAAGAGCAAAAGTGGGTAGTAGTCTGAGGGCCGTACCAGGGAAGGAAGCATCCTCTTCCCGTCCTTGACCCGGGCCCCAGGGAGGCAGAAGACATCCCTATGTACCAGGTCCGGCCCGCATATTGGGCCTTCCACTCCCTTCAGTAGGGAGTCACCTATGACAAGGACACGTCTTGTTTACCGCAGAGTTTTTAATATGGGGGCAGGTCTGACTAGACCTCACTGATGCCTCCAGGGTAGAACTATTATGCACGTCATCATCCAGGTTCCTCTGCAGAGCACTGTACCAGTTAAATAATAGCACCTGGGAAGATGGGGTAGTCACTGGGCTGTCTCGAGTGCGGCACCTGTTGCGCCGTGCAGGAACTTCTGCCATTGCCCCCTGTCCTCCAGGTTATCACCTTCAGTTGAGGTGCCAGCAGATAGGGAGTTCTCTGTTGCAGGGGTTCTGTCTGCCTGCTGGGTTTCTGTCATGGGATGCAGGATTTTACTCCAAGAATCTATTTCCCTCTCCCATTCTCTGATGCTTCTCAACCTACTTACCTCCTCCCTGAGCTCCATGACTAATCGGAGGAGATCCTCTACCTGGGCACATCTCCCACAGGTGCGCCCGTCACTGCCATCTGATACCAGCGTGAGAGCAGGGCACACCCTACAGCCTGATGTCTGTGTGGCAGCATGTTCCCACAAGAGTTCTGAGAAGCTGCATCAGACCTGGTGGTTGTGGATCTCATGGATGCCACAGTCTTCTTGCAAGTAATTACCATGGCTACCTGGCTGGGTTGGCAGTCTTTCAGCTCTATCCTGCGCAAACTGCTGTGCAGACTGTTGTGACTGGACTGGTGTGTCACTCCCTGTTTGGCTGCCCTTTTCTCCAGCCCAGGAAGTACACCCTTGTCGTGGTGCTCCTGGGTGGTTCTGCAGGTGACACCCAGGGAACACCCACTCACCACTTGTTTGCCCAGTGCCCAGCAACCTGGTTGCTGTACTCCCAAGGGGCTTCTTTTTATGAGGGGGGAGAGTGGTCCCACCCCCTGCTCATTCACACCTGCCACCGGGGGTGGTGGCTCCGTCCTCGGATCCTCAACTGCCTTCACCCCCCAAGAAGCACTGGGTACTGGCTTGGCCTGGCCGCTTTTCCTGGCTTTAAAAAGCCTCAAAAACGAGCCCCTAGCCGACCCTTTTTTGCCGCGATTTCCTTCCCCAGTACAGGCTTTCCTGCACTGGAGCTGGTCTCCTCGGCGAGAGGAGAGGTTGCTGTGTGAAGAGAAACCATGTCTCTGAGAAAGGCTGTTCTTCTGCATTTGCTCTAACTCCTGGGCAGCCGGGAGACTATATCCACTGATGTGACTTTTGATTTCTAAGTGCTTGACTGGCCAGCACCCTCCTCTGCAGTGGCATGGGGAAGGCACAGTGCTTATTTCATAGCTTGCAGAGAGATACAGTCCCCAGGTATTGTGTTCTCTAGGCTCATTTTTTACCCTGAAATTATATCAGGGTAAGCAATAGTCTTAATTAAGACAATGTTGACAGATGTGTTGCTGGTCATTAAATGAAAAAACTAGTATGTCAGCTGATCACTGGTAAAAGAGCTTACAGGGAGATGAATGTGTGCACTACATAAACATGCTTTTATAAATGTGATTAGTAGCGTGTGAAAGCTACTATACAACATAAAATACTGAGTATTGTGGAGAATAGTGGGAGATATCTGGGAAGAGAATAGTCTGATATGCAATTGCTGGAATTCATACGCTTCCCGATGTCCATGGCTCAGGAAAATTTTATAACGCCAACTCTCAATCAGACTTGTATCGCGCCTCTGTGATTCTTGCAGGAAAATTTACAGCATGCCACAGGGCATCCGGGCACAGATCCATTTCCACTTTGCACAGGGAAATGGAGCCCTTTTTCTACCAGTTTGTGACAGGGAATCTTTTCTCTAAAGGAACGCAACATGGCACAGTGGCGCATGCTTTCATTTCACTAACCCACATGAATGGGTGTTGCATGATGTCTGTTTTTATTTGTGGTCTGCTTGCACAAATGAATCACTTTTTTAAGAACAGAGCAATCAGCACAAGTAAAATTTTTTAATCAGTTATAAAAGAGATGTAAAAGGTAAAGAAATCAATAGGCAAATGTAAGGAAGGAAAACAAAAAACACCAATGTCAAACTTCCGACAGGCTGCTATAGTTTGTGATATATAAAACCTGGCAATTTATTTCTGTTTCATTTGCTTATCAGTTCTGTTGTCTGCTATTTCATATTTTGTTTGTATTATTGTTCCTCTAAGATGCATGGAGTCTTCTTGTCTTCTTTAAGGACCGTCTAATATGCATTGTACTGTTTTCAGTGTTTTATAACAGAAGAAATCTATTTTACTTAGCAACTCTACATCTTTCAGTTTTGAGCCTTTAGTCTTCCATAGCTAATTGTGTTTGCTGCCAACTAATTACACTGATGTTCTCCACTACCTTTATTTTAAAAATAGGCATCTGTTTTTAAAAGAAGTTATGAAGATTACTTTGAATGTGTGTTGTCACATATGTATGGGTATTGTTGTGAGTTCAAGCATAATTTGGGGTGGGTGGGGTGAGGACGTCTTCAAGTTTTGTATTGTATATTAACCTGACTTAAAAAAGATGCTGTTTCTAGCTCAGCCACCTGCCTGCAGATGCACTCTAGACTGAGAACATGGCCAGAATGTGTTGTGGCTCAGCGATCAGCATTATTCCTTGACTTCAAAATACTGTTTTGTGACATTATCCTTCATACTTTCTAAATTTCACAGTTGATTGTGAGTGCAATGAAACCAACAACAACAAAAAAACCCAAACCAAAGGCCTCTGAATATTTTTCCTGTGCTTTATTACGTGGTTATATTGTATTTTGTCCAACATAGTTACCCAAGATAAGGATGTTGTCCTCATCCAGTCTGAACTTGGAATTGTCACTTGCCAATATCTGTATTTTCTTTTACAGAATTGGAATATAATTGTGCTAATTCAAGATCATGCATAACACAAATCAAAAGCTTGGAAAGGAAAGGGTCAGTCTCCAGGACAGGTTCAGGCCATATCAGGTGTTCCAGGGAAGGTTAAAGGGAACAGGTGAAGTTATTGCAATGCCTAAGGAGATGGCAGTAGGAATAATTATCTCAGCTGACTACCAGGTGGTTATGTTTTCTGAAATATGTAAAGGGGGGTAGGGAGGAGAATGGGGTGTGTTATTTTTATGTTTAACCAGGTGAAGAAGAGAAAGTCCCTCACTTTTTTATGCCTGCTTTAGGAGAAAATAGGGATAGGGGTTTCTTTTTTCTCCTGGTTGTTTTCATGGCTGTTTTAGCTGGCCTGATGGTGCCTGTGATTTAAAGGACCTATGTAGGTATGGATTTTAATTTTATTTCACAGTCTGCATTTTGTTGTGGAGATTTCTCCCACGTTATGCATTTCGCTCTTGATATAAGCTTGTCTTTGAGCTTTGTAACACCCTTCCATGTCTGTAAACTAATAACTTGGACTAAGTTGTTGAGAGCTGCTCCTATAAGTTTTGTAAGTTGTTCCAATTCAGCAACCAAATATTAATTTAGGAAAACTTCTCTGTCTGCTCTTTGATTTTAGTTGTCTGTTGGTTCATTTGTAAATGACATCCATCAAAAAATAACATAAAACACAGGAATGCAAGTTACAGTTGATGGGTTTTGTTGTGCCATTCTAAGAAAATGAGCCCTGAATAAGATGAAATACAAGAAGTTGTTTTTCTTTATCGAGAGCAGGGATTCATTCAGGAAAAAGTAACCTCTAAACTGAGGGGGAGCGATGGTAGTGAGAACTGGAGCCTGCCTCGTCCGTCTGCTGAGGGTAAGTTGCAGTATGTTGATATGCGGCAGGAGCAGATTGGAGAATCTGACTGCAATCTCCCTTCGTTTACTATCGTGCTGGGTGGCTAGGGTAAAACAGCAATTGCTTATATGACTAAGGAATATTGAGAATGAATTTTAGCTGTCTTCCCTTGCAATTTAGCTGCTGGAAATTATTATGAGCTAGTATCATAAGATCAGTCAGTATGAAGAACTGTCATTGGAGAACATCTGTGTTTAAATGATCAAGCAGTGCTATCATAAAGATTGCTTAATTCTTATAATATGCCCCATATATTTATGTGTGACTAACCATAAGTAGAAACAGCATAGCAGATGTTATTTGTGTTTGAAAAATTAAAGAAGTGGCCTAGATATGGGGCTTTTCAGTGTAGGAGGTGATATAATCATAAAAAACAGAGGGTGGTATGATGCTGGCATATCTGAAAGGCTAAAGAAGTCAGCATACCACTTTAATGTCTGGAAGAGTTCCAGGTTTAATGAGCATTTAAGCTCTTTTCTGCTGTGGGAACAGCATAATGAATACCGACAAGCCTGGGTTGCAGGTTGGCTGACACAGCTGTCCTCAGGATTCAGGGGCTTTAATAGTTGCCTATCCCTGAGCTTTTCAGTGTTTTTGAGTAACCCCCCAGCCTCAGACTCAGTATCCTTCCTGACAGTGAAAGCAAGTAAAAGACTTGGAAAATTGCTTTCTCACCACTTCTGGAAGTGATAAAGAGTCATGTCATCTTAACAACAAAAAGTCCTCCTGTGTTTCAATGTGCTAAGCATAAATGTCTATCTTTGTTATATACTATTCTGTACATACATATCTGGGGAGAAGAGTAGATGTACGTTCAGAATGCTATCATCTCTGAAAAATATTAGAATAAACTTATTTTAATGAGCATAGCTTCTAACACTAGTGAAAGGAACCAGGTGGGTTGCACAACCCTCTGGCACAACACTGCTGTTAGTCACAACAGTCCCTATACTAATCATAAGTAGGACTGTTTTAAATGTGTATGAAATAGAAATAGCCAGGATAACTACCACAATGTGCTGCTCTTCTGCTATACCTGTATGTTCATGGAATTACAGGATAGTTTGTGTTGGAAGGGACATTTAAAGGTCCAATAATCCAAGCCCTCTGCAATCAGCAGGGACATCTTCAACTAGATCAGGTTGCTCAGAGCCTTGTCCAACTTGAGCTTGAACGTTTCCAGAAATGGGGCATCTCTGTTTGGTTGGTTGGGGTTTTGTTTGGTTGGGGTTTTTTTTTTGTCCTCCCCTCCCTGTAAGCCATTGATACAAAAGGCTGTAGCTGAAATCAGGGCTCTAAATGCTGTTGAATCCACCTTTTGTGGGTAAGCTGCTAATTGATGATAAATCATGCTTCGTTTAGGCTGGGAGGGGCCTCTGGGCCTGTCTGGTCTAACCAGTCTTTGGACACGCTCCAGCACCTCCATGTCTTTCTTGTACTGAGGGCCCCAAAACTGAACACAGTATTCGAGGTGTGGTTTCACCAGTGGTGAGTACAGGGCACTTCCCACATTATTTCTAATACAAGATGGGATGCTGTTGGCCTTCTTGGCCACCTGGGCATGCTGCTGGCTCATATTCAAATGTCTGTCCACCAACACCCACAGGTCCTTTTCCGCCAGGCAGCTTTCAGCCACTCTTTCCCCAGCCTGTAGCGCTGTTGTGACGCAAGTGCAGGACCCAGCACTTGGCCTTGTTGAACCTCATGTCATTGGCCTCAGCCCATCGATCCAGCCTGTCCACATCCCTCTGTAGAGCTTTCCTACCCTTGAGCACATCAACAGTCCTGCCCAACGTGGTGTCATCTGCAAACTTACTGAGGACACATTTGATCCCCTCATCCAGATCATTGATAAAGATATTAGACAGAACTGGCCCCAATACTGAGCCCTGGGGAACATCACTTATTCCCCGTCATCACATCCCCAGCATCACAGGCTGCCAACTGAATATAACTCCATTCACAAAAACTCTTTGAGCCCAGCCATCTAGACAGTTTTTTTTTTTGACCCAGCAAAGCGTACGCCCATCCAAGCCATGAGCAGCCAGTTTCTCCAGGAGAATGCTGTGCTAAACAGTGTCAAAATCTTTACTAAAGTCTAGGTAGACAATATCCACAGCCTTTCCCTTGTCCACTAAGCAGGTCACCTTGTCATAGAAAAAGATCAGGTTAATCAAGCAGGGCCTGCCTTTCATAAACCCATGCTGACTGGACCTGATCGCTTGGTTGTCCTATACTTGCTGCGTGATGGCACTCAAGAAGATGTGCTCCAAAACATTCCCTGGCACCGAGACCAGGCTGACAGGCTGTAATTCCCTGGATCCTCCTTGCAGCCCTTCTTGTAGATGGGCGTCATATTTGCTTACTTCCAGTTAACAGGGACCTCCCCTGTTAGCCAGGACTGATGATAAATGACAGGAAGTGGCTTGGTGAGCACCTCTGCCAACTCTTTCAGTACCGTTGGGTGTTTTCATCTGGCCCCGAAGACTTGTGTTTGTCTAAGCGGTGTAGCAGCTCACGAACCATTTCCTGTTGGATTATGGGATCTTTATTCTGCTCCCCTTCTGTGCCTTCCAGCTCAGGGGGATGGGTCCCCTAAGAGCAACTGGTCTTACTATTAAAGACCGAGGCAAAGAAGGCATTAAGTACCTCAGCCTTTTTCTCATCCTTGGTCATTATGTTTCCCCTCGCATCAATGGAGATTCTCCTTAGTCCTCCTTTTGCTGTTAGTGTATTTATAGAAACATTTTTTATTGTCTTTTATGCAGTGGCCAGATTAAGTTGTAGTTGGGCTTTGGCCCTTGTAATTTTATCCCTGCATAGCCGCACAAAATCTTTGCAGTCTTCCTGAGTGGCCTGCCCCTTCTTTCGGAGGTCATAAACGTTGCTTTTCTTCCTGAGTTCCAGCCAAGCTCTCGGTTTAGCCAGGCCGCCCTTCTTCCTCTCCAGCTTGTCTTACAGCACACGGTGATGACCTCCTCCTGCACCTTTAAGATTTCCTTCTTGAAGAATGTCCAGACTTCCTGGACTCTCTTGCCCTTCAGGACTACCTCCTAAGGGACTCTGTCAACCAGTCTCTTGAACAGGTCAAAGTCTGCCTTCTGGAACTCCAAGGTGGCAGTTCTGCTGACCCCCCTCCTCAGTTCTCCAACAATTGAAAACTAGGATTTCATGACCACTATGCCCAAGACAGCCTTCAACTTTCACATTACCTACAAGTTCTTTTCTATTTGCAAAATACAGGTCCAGTGGGGCACCCTCCCTAGTTGGCTCCCTCACCAGCTGTGTCAGGAAGTTGTCTTCCACACACTTCAGGAACCTCCTAGACTGTTTCCACTCTGCTGTGCAGTATGTCCAGTGGACGTCTGTTAAGTGGAAGTCCCCCATGAGAACAAGTGGTAGTGCTTGCAAGATGTCTCCCAGCTGCTTATGGAATATTTCGTCTGCCTCTTCATCCTCATTGGGTGGGCTTTAACAGACTCCCACCATGATCTCTGCCTAGTTGGCCTTTCCCCTGATTCTTACCCGTAAACTCCCAACCCTATCATCACCATCATCAAGTTCTAGACAATTAAAACACTCCCTAACATACAGGGCTACCCCCCCTGGCCTCTCTTTCCTGGCCTATCCCTTCTGAAGAGTTTATAGCCATCCATTTCAACACTCCAGTTGTGCATATCATCCCGCCGTGTTTCTGTGATGGCAACTATATCATAGCTTTCCTGCTGCACAGTGGCTTCCAGCTCCTCCTGTTTGTTCCCCATGCTGCATGCATTGGTGTAGATGCACTTCAGTTGTGCTATTGATCCAATCATCTTCTTTTAGGGAGAAGCCCTAATTCCTACCTGACAATTCCCAAGTGCTTCTGTGATTCTAGTCCATCAGTACTCATGTTCCCTTCACACCTGTTGGTGATGTCCTTTCTTGCATGAGAGTAATAACCCTGACAGGAGAAATCCAGTTCATGTGTTGTTCTCGAATAGGAAACCTACAGAATTAAACTATTGTTGAATACCCCCATATTTCTCCTGTCCAAACACTTTGAGGCTTGCTGATCAAAAATGCTTATCAAATTAAGATAATTAGTGTACTATAAATTTGGGATGCTCAATTTCGCATTACTGTGAAAATTCATTTGGGATAATAGATTTTGCCATAGGGATTTAAAAGAGCCACCAGGAAAAAAAATGGGAAAAACCCACCAGACTTCTGTCCTGGCTTGCTAATTAAAAATTAGTAGCATTGGGGAATGTTTAATGCTTCAGTCTAATTTTTGACAATTATGATAGGCCCTCTAGATAAGCTAATATAGAGAGATGCTCGAGAAGTCTAGGGAGGTCTAAAATGGTTTCTGTTCTGCCATTCTATTCTTGTAGTGGTTTTGTGCCTCTCCTGTCTATAATTGTCCTGGGCTAAACATCGGGATAGGTTGGAGGGCGTTTACTGTTGACACAAAGCTGCCAGTCTCCAGAACGGCTGTTGGTTTTATAGAGCACTGGTATTTTGAAAAAGGACTATATTAGTAGAGGCAGGTGAAATTTAACAGTATAGAGTGCAAGTTGTTCGCTTAAGAGTAAAGGAAACTTTTTGCTGTGAAATGTGGTTTGTCACCTTGGTGCACTGGTAATTCATAGGAAAAGTGCATCCTACTAATGCTATACACGTTGTGGAAGAGGCAACGGATCCTAAGATGTGTCAGGTGAGAAATCGTAGTATCCTTTGTGTCAGAATATTCTGAATGAAAAATATATTCAGTAATTTTTCTGCTGGTAACTATAGCATCACTTTTCTGCTATATAAGTGATTTTAATCACAAATTTTAACTTTCAGCCAATTGTCATGGAAAAGAAAGTCAAGTGTAATACTGGGAAAAGAAAAGTCTGATGATAATGATTGTAAAGCACTTTTTTATTGGTGAGATTGTGTACATCTTGCTAGCTACTTTGCAGAAAACAATATATTGTGTAATGCAGATCTTGTAAATCCCATTAATTTCTCACTGAAGCTGCACACCCCCACACCACACACCCCCCCATAGGGAATACTAGTAATTCTGAGTATAGAGGAGGCTGGCATCAGTTTAATTACCCAGAAGATCTTCTCGTCACCAGTTTGAATGCTAGTTAAGCGGCTGCTTCCATTTTCCCCACTACTGGAGACTGCACCCTACTGAGCAAACAGGAACACAGCCTGGAATTTATATATGTTTCAGTGTAGAAAATTGAAGATTGCTGTTGGGGAGGGGGGAGGGCGGGGCGGAGAAAAGAACGACTCTAGGCATTGTTTTCTGTACTGGATCCTTGACGTTGGATTCTGTATCTGAGATGCTCTAAAATAACTCATTGGGGAATTCAAAAGCCTTTGTGAAGGGCTTTTCTGGAATAAGCTGAAGCAGAAGAGTGCTTCTATGCACTTGCTAGTGAGGAAAAATAGTTCAAAGATGTATACATTAATTTAAGTATAATGTAAAGTGTGAAGATAAATATTAAAAACATATCACCTTCTAAATAAAGAATGCTTTCTAATACTTTCTAAACACTTAGAAGTACTGGTTTAGTCAAAGCAGTGTTGCTTTTATTACATATGCTCAAGTTTAAGTCTGTTCTAAACTAATCTCTGACCTATACATATATTCCTGCAAACTTGCGAGATGTGCACTTCTGCCAAGCTCATATTGCATTCAGCTCAATGTGAAGCTAAACATCCTGGTGGCTGAACATTGATTTTTGTGAGAGTGCTGCATTCACTACATTTCAATTGGGATTATGTGAAAATTGGACTCCTGTTTGGATGCAGCTTCTCTCAGAAGAAACCCTGTTTTTTATAGAGCAGAATAAATGGTATAGAGAGCTATAAAATCAGAGGCAGAGTATATAGTTTTGGAGAGAGTTTCAGATATTGATATGTTTCAGGGCTTTCAGTACTACCAAATCCCCCAAAATTGGCTGCTGCTATGCTCTGCTGTGTCCAAGTCCTGCCTCTCTGGTGTGCAGGACACTTTGGCAGCAGTGGTTCTTCAAGTAATGCTGTCTTGCTGTCCAGCCTGTCACTCAGTGCCTGGAGTGCCAGCACTGACTGAATGGAAAATTGCTTAGGATTAATATTTTTTTTTTTTTTCAAAACTGAAGATACAGGTCTGGCTCTTTCTGGGGGTGTTCATCTTCACTGACTTTGAAGGCCTCTATTGATTTTAAAATCATCTCAAGATACCATGCATTTTTTCTATTTTTTTAATGTGTTAGATAGGGAGTGTATAAAAGCTAATGAGGAATGTGTTGCGACAAAGCAAAATGATCTTTTAGAGGTGCAAGGCTTGTAAGGAACACAATTAAAATTGATGTGATGACATCTTCTTTGCCTCCAGTGTCCTTTCAGGGAACAATCTCGCTTTTGAGTGAAGAAAAGCCTTCTTTGTAATATATGTTTGCATATTTTGATGTGCACATTGTTTTTAAACCAAGACTTCAATATGTTTTGTAGAAATTATTCTCTAGTAGGCAAGTAGATCTTTAGTAGTTAGTCTCTAGTAGTTAGTAGGTGCTATGCTGGACCTTTTTCTCACCAACAGGGAAGGGCTGGTGACCAATGTGAGGCTCAGGGATAACCTTGCCTGCAGTGACCACGAAGCAATAGAATTTAAGATCCTCAGGGCAACTAGGAGGATGTATTCCAAGCTTACGATCCTGGACTTTAGGCATGCAGACTTTGATCGCTTCAGGGATCTGCTGGACAAAGTGCCGTGGGACAAAGCCCTAGGGGGAAGAGGGGCCCAGGACAGCTGGTCAGTATTCAAGGATCACCTTCTCCATGTCCAGGAGCAACGTGTACCGACAAAGAGGAAGGCAGGAAAGAATGCCAGGAGACCTGCCTGGATGAACAAGGAGCTCCTGGACATACTGTCACACAAAAAGAATCTTTGCAAGGAGTGGAAGATAGAACAGTTGGAATAGGGGGCATAGAAGGAAGCTGTCCGAGCAGCAAGAGACCTGGTTAGAAAAGCTAAAGCTCAGTTAGAATTAAATCTATCCAGGGAGATCAAGGGAAACAGCAAAAATTTCTATAGATATATTAATGGTAAGAAGAAGACTAGGGAATGTGTGGGCCCCCTCAGAAAGGAAACGGGAGAACTGGTGACAAGTGATATGGAGAAGGCCGAGGTTCTCAATGACTTTGTTTCCTCAGTCTTCACTGGCAAGGGCACCAGCCACACTCCCGGAGTCACAGAAGACAATGGCAGGGGTTGGACAGAACTGCCCATTGTAAGTGAAGTTCAGGTTCGTGACCACCTGATGAACCTGAAAGTGTACAAGTCCATGGGACCCGATGGGATACACCCACAGGTACTGAGGGAACTGGCAGATGAGGTTGCTAAACCACTCTGTTATATTCCAAAAGTCATGGCAGTCTGGTGAGGTCCCCACTGACTAGAAAAGGGGAAACACAATCCCCATTTTCAAAAAGGGAAAGAAGGAGGAACCAGGGAACTATAGGCCAACCAGTCTCACCTCTGTGCCTGGTAAGATTATGGAGCAGATTCTCCTGGAGGCACTGCTGAGGCAGAAGAATAACGAAGAGGTAATTGGGTACAATCAACATGGCTTCACCAAGGGCAAATCGTGCCTGACAAACCTGGTGGCCTTCTATGAGAAGGTCACAACATCAATAGACAAGGGGAGAGCAACTAATGTCATTTACCTGGACCTGAGCAAAGACTTTGACACTGTCCCGCGTGACGTCCTGGTCTCCAAGCTGATAAAATATGGGCTTGATGGACTGACAATTCAGTGGATAAAGAACTGGCTTGATGGCCACACCCCAAGAGTGGCTGTCAATGGGTCCATGTCCAAGTGGAGGCCAGTGACAAGTGGAGTCCCTCAAGGATCAGTACTGGGACCGGTCTTGTTTAACATCTTTGTCAGTGACATGGACAGTGGCATAGAGTGCACTGTCAGCAAGCTCGCCGATGACTGGAAGGAAGGGATGCCATCCAGAGGGACCTTGACAGGTTGGAGAGGTGGGCCCACGCCAAACTCATGAAGTTCAACAAGACCAAGTGCAAGGTCCTCCATCTGGGTCGGGGCAATCCCAAGCACTGATATAGGCTGGGCAGTGACTGGCTTGAGAGCAGCCCTGAAGAAAAGGACTTTGGGGTGCTGGTGGACAAGAGGCTCAACATGAGCCATCAGTGTGCACTAGCAGCCCAGAAAGCCAATCGTATCCTGGGCTGCATCGGGAGAAGCGTGGCCATCAGGTCGAGGGAGGTGATTCTCCCCCTCTACTCCACTCTCGTGAGACCCCACCTGGAGTACTGCGTCCAATTCTGGAGGCCCTACTACAAGAGAGATACGGACGTGCTGGAACGTGTCCGGAGAAGGGCCACGAGGATGATCAGAGGGCTGGAGCACCTCTCCTGTGAGGACAGACTGAGAGAGTTGGGGTTGTTCAGTCTGGAGAAAAGAAGGCTCCCAGGAGACCTTATAGTGGCCTACCAGTATCTTAAGGGGGCCTACAAGAAAGCTGGTGAGGGACTTTATAGGATGTCGGGTAATGGTAGGACCAGAGGGAATGGATTAAAACTAGAGATGGGTCGATTCAGACTGGAAGTTAGGAAGAAGCTCTTCACCGTGAGGGTGGTGAGACACTGGAACAGGTTGCCCAGAGAGGTGGTGGAAGCCCCATCCCTGGAAGTTTTCAAGGCCAGGCTGGATGGGGCTCTGAGCAACCTGATCTAGTGGGAGATGCCCCTGCCCATGGCAGCGGCCTTGGAACTAGATGATCTTTGAGGTCCCTTCCAACCCTGACAATTCTATGATTATATGAAGTTCTGTAATACCTTAAATACATGAGAATATGCTTTATTCAAAGTAACATACTTCTATTTTCCTTAGGTCTTATCAAATTAGTTTTAGGGAACTGCATGCCTTTGGATGTTGTTTTATATCAAGGAGATTTATTGCATCAGTTGTCTTGATGATAAAATCCAAAGCACCAGGCTAGTGAAAATATTACTTATATTACTCAATTCTGTTGTAAATTCTTATGAGGGAAAGAAGGGAGAAGTATGTTAAAGCTGATCATGAAATCACAGGGAGCTGAAGCCAACTTAAAATTATTAAACTCTGTGGTGCCATGTTGTCTTGCACCATGAGGTAGGAAGAGATTGAAAAGGCATCTACATAAACCCTACTTTGAGGATGAAATTGGGATTATAGAAGTTGCTGATGGTCTTCTCCCCCGCATTAATTTCATTCAGAAACATTTGGTCTCGAGCAGAGTTACAGAGCTCATTGGTATCTGTAATGGGAGGCCAGCCATTAGGTCCTCAGGGGCTGGGGTGGCTGCAGAACCTTGCCCTGGGAAAGGGCTGGTGCAGCAGGAGGAGCGCAGGTGGCAGCCTTTGTTGAGGCTGTGATGCCTGGGCTGGTGAGCCCCAAAGCCTGAGGGGTGGATGTGTGTGGAGGTTGGGATGAGTGGGGAAACCCAAGGTGATCGGAAAACCCCACTGCCTGGGTATGCCCAGGAGGTTCGGGAAGCCTAGCAGCCCCCAGGGACTTCCACACTTCTCCACTTCTCCACTACTGCCCAGCCTGATGGTGCTTGGTTTGTCTTGCGCTTCCTTCCCAGGTGCAGGGCCTCACATTTGCCCTTGCTGAACTTCATAAGGTTCCCTTCAGTCTGTTCCCCAAGTGCCTGGGGGCCTCTGGGTGGCAGCTCTGCCCTGGACTGTGCTGGCTGCTTCTTGAAGGAGAAGTGGAGTGGGACCAAGGTTAGAGGTAAATATCCTTGTGAATTAAATGAACTGTCCCAATACACATCCATTTTTTTTTATTTTCACAAGCTTTCACTTAAAAGAAATTGTTATGTTTTGTAAAGAGTAGACTGAAAGCAATACAATGTTATAAAAACTAGCCCAGTGAATAATCAAGAGTATTTGGATAGCTGGTGGTGTTATAGCCATTGTGAAAGGGGTTTTGGGTTTTTTTTTGTTTTGGGTGTTTGGTTTTTTTGAGGGGGTAGCACTCTTACTGAAGCTACAGAAGTGAGAAACTGTGGATGCTGATGCTTGACCAGTACAGGGTGTTACTGCTATAGGGAACGGTTCTGGTGGGGGATATGCCAATAGGTGGAAAGGGAGTAGCTGTCCTTGAGCACAGGCAGACCAGAGTACCATGAAAATGCTACTTGGATATTCAGTGGTATTTGATATGCGTCTCTTGGAGTGAATGTTTTTAAGACAAAGTAAACAAGAAAAGGGTTGCTGGAGTCCAGCCTTAGTGGTATATCAGCAGAAAATACTAATGAGCCTTGCAGTTTTGTTTTCAATACAATGTTTGCTTTTTATGATGGATACTATCTGAACTACCTACGCCCATAGGATGATATAGGTCTTCACAATTATACCAATAAGATTATATTATGAGAAACAGATCTGTGGAGCTGGCATATTTTATAGAGACATTTTTATTGATAATGTTAGTATTCAAAATCCTCATGAGGAGCGATCATTAAAGCTAATTTAAAAACCCTCAGAGGGTTGCTTATAGCTCAAATACAGTGCAAGGAATTTAATTCTTAATTATATACAGAGGGATATATGAAATAGAATTTGCAGTCACAATGCATTTCTTGATTGTGAATCCATAATATATTATTGTTTCCTCAGAGAACTGAAAAGATGCCATTAATGTAAGAGATGAAAGTATTCATTAAATCAGTGGTGCAGCACTGGGCTCTTAATTTGATAAAAAGAGACTTAGAACTAGGTAGCTGCTGCACTGCTGTCTTTTTTTAGCCTCCTCTACTGGTCATGGTGGTGATACTTTGATAGCGAATTCAGTATTTTGACAAAGTGCAAAATTTAATCCTGTAAGCCATGTTCCTAGCTCTAAGTGCTATAAGAAAGTGATAAATAGCACTCCATAATTAATCCATGGCTAAAGCATAGATTTTTACCAATGTTAATGGTTAAATTATTTTTTTCTCTTCTTGGTGTCCAACATAGATATTAAAAAGGCAGTTGGTAAAGTTTGCTAATGTTAGTGTTTATTTACAATATATAATTGGATTTCTAACATTGCTGTCTTGATTCTGTTTATTCAAGGGTATATATAGTTGGTGTATGTGAGCCATACACTTTTTGACGTTATTCTCATGTAGGTCTAGGTGAAATTTTTAGCAGATATTTTAAAGGGGGAGGGGAGGAAATACATTTAAGTAATCTGAAGCAGTCTGGTAGTTTGTGTCTGTTTAGCTGGATTGCTATTTTTTAAGTCCCAAATAATTGAAATATTTGGTCATTGTTTTTTAAATCACACTAAATGTTTGTAGATGTAAATGTCTATTTCAGTGTTGTTTAAAGCATTTATTTGAAAGAGTTCAAAACTTATCAGGGTACTTCATTTTGGTTGAGCAAGGGACTTCCGCTCAACGAATGGTATTGTATGAAACAAAAAAGTGATTTTCAGTTTTACCTTGATCTGCACATATTCTTCCCGTTGCTCTGCTTTGATACCTTTCTAAAGTTTGAGTACATGGAAGGCTACTTATATTTGTATGCATAACAGATGCATAGGACCCTTGCTATATGCAGGTAATGGAAAATGAAAGTATTGGGATGGAGATCAGAAGTTAAAGTTCCGCTTGTGTCATTGATATAATTCCAGAGTGAAATCAAATGTTGGCTTGCTAGAAAGCACAATGAGTGCATACTGGAATGGTTCAGTGCTTTGGAAAGGGTGTTTTTAGGAGCAAAATTGCCTGGTCATTGTACCTGGATTCATGCAGCATGCACTCAAGTGTGTCAGTGGGGTGCTCCCTTTGAAACTAAGTCTGAAATCATGCACTGGAATCCCATTTGGTGCACCCTATATGGAAGAGGTACTCCACTGCTGGTGTCACATTTTAAAATAAATAGATAGAATGACTGATTTCTATGTCCTCAGAAATATTTTAATGCCATGCTTTATCATACAGAGCCATCCTCTAACCCAGAATAACTAGTTTTGCTCATTTACCTAGATTTCTAGGAAAGCTATAGGTGTACTAGGCTATATGATAAAATCTGTTTACTCTAATCCAGGGAATGTCATTCTTTGTATGGTTTGGGGAGTTATTTTAACAGAGATGAGTTGGAATTGAAATACTTACTAAAGAAAGGCAGCTAACCTAAACCTCTAATTATCTGGAAAACTTCAGTCTGAACATTCTGCACTGTAATTACCTCAAAATGACTAGCTGAGGCTGGACAAAATGGTTTTCTTTCTTTGGCATTTCGCTTTATGCCTCTAGCTTGAAAGAGAAATTAAACCTGCAAATGCTGGAGGTACTGTCAAAACAAGACAACCGAAACAAGAAACAAGCTGCTTTTTAATTTCTATGGATTTTTTTCTCAAACTTTTTCAACTTGCCTTCTGTAAAATAACTGCAACATGCTATATCACTTACTGTTGATCTTAATTAAACTCCAAGATATTGTGCAAGGAGGTGAAAATCAACAGACAAAGTTGAACATAAGTAAAAAGACCAGAATCTGGAAGTAGACATTGTTAAAGTCCAAACACACTGGGAAGTATTTCAGCCTCTGTTCTAGTCTCGCGGGCAGAGTGAAATAGAGAACCTCGCAATCAGCTGAGTGAGAGCTCTCTTGGAGAGAGACCTGTGGGATACATCTGTGATGTGTGGCTTTTCTTCAGTTAGCTCCAGCCACAGACATAGGAGATGGTTGGCAGCATGGTCATGGGCTATTTATATCAAGAAAATATGAACGCAAAGAAATGCCCAGTTGTCAGTGATCCTGAACAAGTTATAAACGTAAATTGGCCCGATACCAGAGACCGGTTAATAGTCGGCTGTGACTGGATTGCAACAGTGGGCTCGAGTCAGGTCAACTGGATGTCAGAGGAGTTCAGATATTGCTTCTAGTTTTGATTTATGGTGGGCACTAGTGGAGTCCTAACAGCTCTTTAGATGTGATTGGTGAATAGAGAGTTGATGTAGATCCTGAAGCAGGGTATCTGGGCTGCTTAGGTTCATCTAACATGCTGCTGGAGACTATGCAGACAAGTGCATCCTGAACTGCTCTGAAGCTCTTCATTGACATTATGCCAGAAGCTTTTGATGTATTTAGTAGTCCCTCACTTATGGCCAACCTTAAGTAAGATGGGGTTTTAAGTGCTATCAAGTAGCTTATTTGTAGTTTCTATTGCTCTTGCTCTGCTTGAAAGCCTCTGTTTCTGGAGTTTGTGTCAGTCTGTGGGATGAATTTGACGCAAAGAATGCAGATAGCTTCCCTGTAGTACAGCTTGAAAGAGGTTTAAAGAATGCCTGCCCCCGCCCCCCCCCCCTTTTTTTTTTCCCCCAAAGTGTGATTATTTGGATTACTGGAACATGGTACAGAGTATCCCCATTAGACAGATATGAGTCTGTGCTCAGACAACACAGGAGGGCATTTAAAATGGAAACATGCCCCACTTTGAAATGCACTTACTGACAGATGTAGAACATTCTTCTCTACTGTGAGACTGGTCTGCATGGCATCTAGAAAGGAGCACAGAGGAAAGGAACCGTGAATCCAGTTTCCCTAAGGGCAGACTGACCATCTGACCTAAAAACTTGCGCGCCGTTTGGGCAATTATTAGTGTAATGATGGTGTTGGATGCACAGATCTTACACTAACCTTCCAATAAACCTGTCTAGGTACAAAAGCTGTAGTCTCATTTTCTTTTAAAGCTGAAAGGGTCATGCCTGAACATCTAGCTGGGGATAAGAGATGAAAGCAGTGTAGGGATTTTCTGGAGTATTAGTTGTCTAATGGGATTTTATGACTTTGCTTTTTTATGCACTGTTCTACAGATGTCAGCTTTTGGAGTTTTAGAAAATATCTGTAGAATCAGATCAGACCTCACTCAGTGCTGCTCCATCAATATCCATTTGTATATTCTAGGTTGGCAGTTGTTCCTGAAGGCTCCATGCTTGAGAGGTGTGGTGTGTAGTCATCCCTTCCCTCATCTTAGAGAGGCTGTTTCAGATGGACAAGTGAATGGTAGTTTGCTTTGACTAAAATTCAGGAAATAAAAACTATTTCTACAGCATAATGCTTAGTGACTAATGTTTATAATACTTAGTATTTCCTTAGTGCATATGTATTTTTATCAGCTTGAATAACAATCTATAGTTCATTTAGCAGGCAAGGAAAAGGGACATAGATGCTAATTTTGGTAGTTTTATAGTAATATTACTGTTTCTTAAAACCATTTACTACAGATGATACTATGATGTAACTCAGTAGGTGATATAGCACCAGTGAATCGAACAGAAGAAAACATGGTGTCTGTTGCAATATGTCTTTGTAAATAAAATTTTCTTTCACTCATGGGACCAAGATTTGGAGTGAACAAAAAGAGGATTTTTTTTTTTTTTTATATCAGTAATTTTAGAAGTGAGAGAAAAGACAAGGAGAAAAAAGTAGACAAGAAAAGGACTTTGTGTGTGTGTGGAAACCTAAAGAAATCTGAATGATAATGATGAAACATTGGCAGAACTTCTCAAGTAGCTTTTTGTTTTATTACTTATTTTTATTTTTTCATTGATCTCTGCAACAAAAGGAAGACTATTTTATTATTTATTTTAAAAAAATGATCTTCACATTGCTTGCTTTAACTGTTACGTGGTCCCTAAGAAAACCCAGCAAGCGTGAAGGATGCTCATTCTTCCTGAACTTCCTGAAGTATTCAAGAGCAAATGAGTAGGTTATGACTTTCAAGCCTGAGCAGCCTGTGTCTGAGAGATCCAGCTATAGTGTTTTCTGACCAAGAAGAGGAAAGCATATGCAGTCTAAAGACTGAAAAAAAAAAAAAAATATTATCAGAGTTTCTGCTTGAGTGAGTAAGTCCTCTAGAGTTGTCCTATGGAACAAATTATGCTTCTGTAATATATGATTTAAACATATTTTGTGTCTTCAAATATAGTAAGACTACGAAGCTCTTATATCATAAATCAGTTGATTCAGGTAATGAAGAACAGAAATCCTACTTCAAAAATGCTTATTCTATTTAGATTTATGAAAATGTTAAAACATACAGTAATTGCACACTTCAGAACTATTCTATTACTTACAAATGCTTACAGTCAATATTTTCACCAACAGTCTTGGTAGAGGTCTTGGTCTTTTCCCCATAAGTTGTATACAAATGAACTCTGACAGCTTCCATGACCATAGCAATGTTTTAGTGGTGTTTTTATTCCAGAATGCTGACACCTCTTCAAAATTTGAACAAGTCCTGCAGGTAGAAAATATGTACCTGTTAGAGGTGGATAGATGAACTTAAAGGAGAAACGAGTAACTGCTTGATTTTTATTTTTTTTTTAAGAAAAAAATGCTGTTGTAATGATTGAATTGATTTTTTAAAATATTATAATGTCTCTCACCAGAAATGCAAAATTTTAAAGATGATATTCAAGACTGTATATTCCTTCTAAAACTGGAAATAGTATGGAAAAGTTTTCTAAATCAAGTTAAAATTGTTTTGCTTACGGAAAACTTTAATAGTTTTTTTTCAGGGCACTTGGAAAACACTTGTCACCAAAACATAAAGAAAGGTTAGAGGTTTGAACAAGAAAGGTCAGGAAGGATAAATGGAACTTTGAGGTTTTTTAGGTGTAGGGGAGAAAGACCCTTGTCATAGTGGGTCAAACCCGTGATTTTTCTAGACCTGACATCCTGTCTCCAGCGTGCTGGATATTGTCAGACTGCTTCTGTAATTCACCATATATATACATTGGTATATGTGTATCTGAAAGGATATTGTGAATGAGTTCTATAGGGGCACCTGGGGGATATTACTTTGAGAAAAGATCTTTTGTTATCTTTAAAAACACTTGTTTTTTTTTCCCACAGATTTAGTTGTGAGCAATGTCATCCTCTTCTGTATGTATACCATATATAAAACACAAAATTTGCGTTTAATGTAAAGGATTTGGTTAAGTATTTCAGGCTTCCTGATATATACCACTAACTTCTAATGTTTCAAAGAACATGGAAAATTCTAAAACCTAGTATGATCTTATTTATTGATTTAGCATATGGTAAACGTTAGCTCTAGGATGTAAGCTGGGATTCCAAAAATATTTCAATGTTATTGAAAGGAGATGGTCCCTTTCTTTAAGGGAAATAATAAGTTTTCTTTCATTTATGAATATAATTTTAAAGGTCAGTGATAGACAGCAACATATTCAAGGCAAAATATGACACAGTGGTTTCATTTTACCCTGGGAAGACACAGTGGTGGGGGAAACAAGCATATCCTCAGCACAAGATAATGACAAACCTACTTTTTAACCGATTGGTGTTTTACTAGAAGGTTTCATATTCTTTTATCTGGAGCTGATCTTCTAGATAAGCTCTTTCTAGATGAGCTTGTATTTTCAAACAAGCTCTCTTGTCAAATTTATATTTTGAGGAATCTCAAAGACAGTATAGCTCCCTGCTTTTGCTATTTCCTGCTTTAGGAAGGAGGGGAAAAGAAGGAAAAACAAGAAAATGAGTTATGGGGGAGATATTCCTTCTGAACTACTTCCTTCAAGAGATAAGAAAGAAAAACCCTGAGATCCAGCTGCACTGATACTCCGCCTCTGACAGAGTCCAATATTGGATGCAAAGCTAGCGCAACCACATCTGATTTCTCCTACTTTTTTCTCCCTGCTTTCAGTGTGATCTGGACAGGGACACATCATATCCAGCTACAGCTGTTGTTATTTATCACTGTACCCTCAACGGACCAGTGGAAAATCGCCGATGACAACAAAAAGGTTCTCATACAACTGTTTTTCCCACTCTAATCTGCTCCTGCTTATGAGCCAGGGCAAAATTGCTCAATCTTTCTTTCTACATTTTCCATTCTGACCAATCTGCTGATCCACACTGTCCCAAAATGAACTGATGATCTTTTCCATTGCCATTCTTCACCTTGCCATCCTTCAGGTAATTCCTATGCCATCTAAAAGTGCCCCCGTGCTAAACATCGTGTATCACTTGTTGGACAGGACGATTTTTCAAGCAGAGTCCATATTTTAGTGTTCGCTCTTGTCTATTCAGAGATCAAGTTTTCAGAGACAGGATTGTCTCTTATTTTGCCTGTAAGGTGTTGGCATAAAAAAATCATGCTGTTTATTTGCTTTTTGGTGCTGCCACAGTAATAGGAAAAGCTCTGTAGAAGGTATAGAAAAATACTTCAGGATATAATTAGATTTCAACTGCCCCAAAATAAAAAGTCTAGCGTAGTGCAGCTAGTGTGGAAGTACATTGGAACAACTTTGATAAATGAAACATAAATTATAAACTTTCTAAATTAAAGAAGAAAAAAGAAAAAGGCAAAAAGAAAAATCAGAACCAGACAGTGCAGGCAATTCTTGGGTAATGAATACACTTACTGAGACAAAATTGGGAACTTCTGAAGACTTGCTTAAAATACTCAGACATGCCCTGCTGCAAATGTTCAGCTGTCTTAAGCCAAAAGAGTGGAAATTGAAGGAGAAGCAACCATTTTTCAGCATTTCAAAGGAACGAGCCAGGCATATAACAAGCCTGTGAAAATATATAGAATGTCAGCATTGTCAGAAATTGTTTAGGTAGAAGATGGACAAGCTGATGGCAATCTATAACATGGAGTTGCGGAAATACTAAGGGAAAAAAATATTGAGTTGAAAAACTCAACAGATCAAACAAAACCAGGAAATCAACAGAAATTAAATCTAATCCTAATAGCCTTGAAATAGAATGGAGAAAGGCAGTGGAGGGCACAAGATGAGTTATTGAATTAAAAAGTCAGAATTAAGATAACAGCATGATTCTATTCAGCAGTAAGAGGAGGTGGCAAGCAGAATGGAACTGCAGAAACTGCACTGATGGAGGTCCTGTGTGGCACTGAGCGAGGACATAAATAAAAAAGAGAAGGGAGGATGGAAAATAAAACAGAACAATTGAAGTTACCTGATAAGAATATACAGCTGTTCATAAAGCAGAAGCTTTTTGCACATTCAACAGCCCTATACAAAATTCATAAATCAGCTGCCACCCTTGCCCTCCTCCCTGTTAAACAAGGAGGGTTACCTTGCAGCAATCGAACCACAAGAGGTTACAAAGATAATGTTAATGTGACCATGTTATCTTTCTGCTGCTGGAGAAAAGGAGAAAACTTCATCACTCCTTTAAAACAAACCAAAAAACTAGCCCAACCCTCTATTTAATTTTTTCTCCTGCTGGTATGTTAGCTCTTGTAAGGCAACACAGCAACACCTTAGGTAAATAAATGACACAGTGGGTATTGGAGGAGCTATTCCCAGCTTTCAGACTGGGCACTAGTAACTGGAGAGACAGTGGAGAAGGCAGTGCCTATTCCATCTCTTCCATCCTGCTAAGGCAAAGGGTGGCCACTGGCATCTGTATTCACCTCAGTTCAGGGAGGCTTGTGCTGCCTTGTTCCTACTTGACTTTTCTCTTTGATCAGCTTTGACACTGGAAGCAACAGTGAGAGTCCTTGTTCAGAAAAACAAACTCTAGACTCTGTGCTCCGCTGGTTAACTCCCTTTACATGTTGTAATGCTTGCACCGAAAACTTTTCATACCCTTCCAGAGGAGACAAAAATAGATTCTGTGTTTGGCATGTGCATAGATGATGTTTGGTTCGCTTTAATTCCTTCAGGAAGAGAGGTGTGTATTTCTGGCAGATTGATTTATGCAGATCCTTGGTGACTGAGCAGGCTTTCTCCTCTTATTTCCCCTCCTCCCCACCTTGAAATTGCATTGCTTATGTACAAACACATCTAACTTCAGCTTGTACTTATCACTTTCTAAAGGTGTTATTAAAATGGGAATGACTCTAGCAAGAAGAGGGGAAGGCATTTGGGATGGTGATGGTTTCTAGTGGTTATCATCACCTGTGTTTTCAAAAGTAGCTAATGAGAAGCTAAATAACAAACTGTGGTGAGACATGAAAAGAACACCAAATAAAACCGATAATGAATAACATGAGAAGTAAATGACGGAAGGCAGCAAAATGTGTGGAAACGGAACAGGAAAAGTGGTCATTTTTTGATATAATAAGTATTGACATAGCAGACCCTCAAATGATTATCTTTCTGCTTGAGGTGTGTGGGGTGTGTGTCACTGAATCATTTCCAATCAAGTGGTAAGATTAAAACGGGTAAATTTAGAAAGGAAATTAGAGACAAAATACAGAGAATGACCTTTATCAAGGATGCTTTTTTCATCACATGAAGTGCAGCTCCTTACCAGTAGGGAAAAAATAGCATCCTACCCAGAGAAATTGGAGTTAAGCGTGGAAAAGGTTTAAAGTTCTGGAGCTGACTTCTCCTGTCTTGTATGCCAAAGAGAGATACTTTCTTCCTCATTACATCAATAGGAAGATATTGTGACTTGAAAATTTTTGTTGCCTTGCAAGAGATGGGAAGGATTACTCCTATAGCTCTCAAATCTAGGCTCTGTTTAGCTACTGTGCAAAGTGACTTACAGAGGGCTAGGCTGCTAAACAAATATAGTGTTGCACTTAAAAAAAAAAAAAAACCAAACCCAAACAACAAAACAAAAAACCAATATTGTTTTGTCTGGATGTTTTTATTTTTGGACAAAATAAATGTGTAATTCTGGATCCATTACAGTGTAATGGACCTTTTTGCTAATAAGTAGAGATGTACTGGGTTTTTTTTGCTTCTGGTTTGAGCAGCTATTACTATTGTGGCTTGCCAGAAGAAGCCTAAAGAAGGAAAAATATTTGACAGTCATGGTTATTTATATCACCACTGCATTAATGGGCTGTATGAGTGGACTTTGTAATTTTTTGTTCCCATCACCACAAATCCAACTATTCTTCTGCTTTGTTCAAGTGCCGTTGGTTTAGATCATGATTTAAGATGAAAAGGTGGGAAGCACTTGATGTCTATCTATTTCATGAAATAGAGTTTGTTGCCAGGCTGCAATCCTACACAACTGGCATTTTAGCACCTACCACCTTTGCAAATTACATAGTATAAATGTTGAAAAATATTGTGAGAGAAGACTACAGTAGATACTTGGACCTTTGCAGACAGCATTTCTGGAAGAAGTGGGATCATACCATCCCTCAGGCAGGGTATTATGGTATAGCTGACGTCTGCCTGGTCAGTTTTATTTGGCTGGGTAATCTGAGCACTTACCAGTATCTTCAATCTACAGGTTACAGCCTCCTTACTAGCATTTCCCATCTGTATTGCCCTTTACAGATGAAGAAGTAGGAGGGAATTCACTCCAGGGAACAGAGGGAGCTGGTGGAGGGAACCCACATCCAAAGTGTCTGAGGCATGTGCTGTCACCACCAAACAGATCCTCCTCCCTGTCATAAAGTGACTCTTATTGTTAGAATGGACAAGAAGAGAACGGGAACAAAATGGGAAATTTAGAGCTTATATGGGGCAGAGGCAACCTGCAACTTTGATAGGTACCTTCTTCAGCAGAGTAGGTAGACCATATCGATTGCACGCAGAAAAGCCATCACTGAGAAGTGTGTGGCTAGCCTTTGCAGTATAAAAAATGTTCAGAAGAAACTTCTCCTGAATATATCAGACTGAAGTGTTTTAAATGCACATAAAAGAAAACTGGTATTCCAGTAGAAACTAAAATAATTGCCTCTGTATTTAATTTCCATCATCCTTCAAAGCTGCAAAGTGGTAAGAAATTACAGCATTAACATTACCACTAATGCTGAATGAAAACTGGCTCTATTTCTAAGGAGTGATATCCACTACAGTAATATTGCTGTAAAGTAATCGGTTGGAATTACATTTGTAGAATTTATAACCGAAGCCCAAACAGCCCACATCCTTTCAGTGTTCCATTTCTATGTTCATATTTTAATATCTCTGATGCTGATATTATTCTAATTTGATGGGCTTGAGGGAATGCCTGCACTAGCTGGAATGCTTTCAGAAAATGGGGTTTTATTTTAGATCAAATGAATCAGATCCAGATAAAATCTAGACCTGAACTTGGCAATTACCTAGTTTTGAGTAATGAATAGCACATCTGAGTAAAGAGATGAGTCTGTTGGTTTTTTTTTTTTTTTTTTTTATTTCACTTGTTACTCAATATGCAGGGATATGTCAGTGTGTGCAGTGTATTTTGCTTGTATTGATGTATTAGTTTGTGGAAAATTGCAATACGTAGAAAGCATTAAAACATGCACAATACCAGTTAGTGTTTTGGGCATAGCAAGAGCATAATTAATTGCATTTGGTTATTAGTAACTCATAGCAAAATTTTGTTAGTGGAGAAAAAGGAAGTGAAGACTTGTGCCCTTTAGGGGAAGGAGCTTGTCATTTTAGTCATTCTGTACAGCATCTAGCACTAACCCTGATTGCGCCTCGGAAGCACATCTGTTAAATGGTTTCATTGCATTATGGTAGTCATTTTGCTTTTCAACAGACTGTAGCTGATAATAGTAAGGCGATAAAAAAGGGTCTGTCTAATTCTCAATCTTGTATTTGAATTATTTTAAAACTTGAGTTATTAATGGGACTCTTGGGGCAAAAGGGATGCAGCAAGTGATGTCTACTGGGAGAAAGTAGTGATGTTCTCCACATAATTTGTTCTCCCATGTTTAAAATGTCAGTGTAGGGGTCAGTGGCCACAAGTTACAATGAGCAAAGTGCACAAATGTTTCAGTGAAGTGTTGCTAGCTTTCATGTTCTACTGCATTTAGGTCTTGTATCAGAGAATAATCTAGACTTAAATATCATTGGATTATTTTCAATTTCTGTTTCTAAACAAAAGGAATGCAAATACAATTAAAAACTTTTCTTACTGCTGAAATATTCTTTAGAAGAAACAGTGACTTGCTATCATATTAGTTTCCTTGGTTTTAGAGGGAACAGTCAATTTGGATTTTCAGGAATTAATGAACCATTTATTGCTCTTACAATGGTACATTTCTTTAAGAGTACAATGTGGCATAATCAACATTAAAATTTCTTGCTAAATAGATGTCCTGGTTTGAGGACATGAGAGTACTGAAAATAAACAGAGGATGACATATCTCCTCTAATATCAGTGCTTCAAAACGCTAAGATTTTTTTTTGAGAAGGAAAAAAAATATTATCAAGATTTACTTTACTTTTTTATATATAAAGTCAAGTCCCTTTGGCTATCAGACTTTGTGTGTGGTGAAGTACATCTCTTTTTGTAAAGTAATGTGCTTGAAATAATGCTTTATACTATGAAGTACTCCTACAAGAAATAGGTTATTTTTATTTTTTTTTAAATAGCAAGAAATTGAGCAATGAAACTTCTGTTCCCAATTCCCTACAGAACTTTTTTAAACCTCACAGGAAGGTAAAAAACCTGCATGCAATGGGCATGACTTTATTTAAAAAAGAAAACAAAAAAACCCAAAAAACCCAGGAAAAATAAAAAAAAGGCAGCAAAGGAAAATCTGGCCGGAATCTCTAAAACAAGAAATCATCATCTTGTTTTGAAGAGGAGACAATGTAATTTAGAAGTTTATCTAACCAGGTTAAAAAAAGCTTTCATGAGATCTGATGACACTGGTCAGCATCTTTCGCAGTGTTGGCATTGTAATTGACTGATAGGACTTTGTCTTCCAGGTACCAGGTTACATTCTTAGTGCTGTATCATGCTATGCTGAAAATCTGTGTCATCTCCACTGCAGACACGCAGACTCAAAGCAACATTTATACCTTTGGTTTTAGCCACCATAAATCAGGAGAAATTCTTCCAGCTGTTGAAAGGCATCTTGAAGTGATTGTATAGCCGAGCTCCAATCAGATAATGCTAATCTCCAAGGAGTACAATGATGCATTCATAGGAGAAAATATTAATAGTGCAGTTCACCCCAGAGGTGACTGCATTTCAATTTGATAAATTGTTTATTATCGTCATCATCTTATCTGTCAAGCTTTGAATGTATTTTGAGGACTTTGGAAAGAATGAATCTCTATAGATGTGGTTCACTGCCATTTATAGCAATATGCCAACTGGCATATGTTCTATTAGACATAGTTAAAGAAGATTAATTATCATACTTGGTTGGGGGGCGAGGTGGGGGGAGAAATCAAAACTTCTTTATTAATTGTTTTGACTTCACAAGCTTGTTGTAATGGTATGCTTCTGGATCAGGAATATGGCATTCCTGCAGCAGTGCCTCATCTTTTCCAGCGCAAGGTGCCTGAATCAGCCTCCGTTGACATCAGAGTAAATTAGTGAACTTGCATCCTCTTAAGATGTCTGTAACAGTTTAATCAGCCTCAGAGGTTTGCTGTAGTGAAAATTTGATAATCATACAAATTAAACGTTAAACTGAACGTTCTGTACTGGCATTGGTGTACTTTAGAGTTAACTGCAGCTTTACTTAAAATACAGCTAAGGCTGTGAGGCTTATTCGACCTGCGGTATCACCTTTAAAAGTTTAAATATTGTTGGGAAATTGTGTTATTCGTAGATTTTTGTCTGTATCTTACAACATTTTACATTACTTAACCTATGTGAGCAGAGGAAAAGGAATAGAGATGTGACAACTTCCACATTAATAAGATTCCAGAGTGAATTTAGCACATGGGTTAATGCCCATGAGTGTTTTTAGAGTAGGATGGGCCCCGTGCGCTTTTTTTTGAGGACGACTGTAAGCAGAGAGGCCAGAGTTGTTACAAGTCTCCCACTTAACTAGCACTAACTGCTTGTCAACTGTCTTTCTACTTTTTAAAGTATTTTTTCTTCTTTTGTGCAGTGTAAAGACACAGTCTTTACGGAATGACTTAAAAGCAGTGACACTAGACCTCTTGCACATTTAGCTCGTCAACTTCCGCTGTCCATAAGCCTAGATGTGGCCCTTGGCTTTATTGCAGCATGAAACCCTGTACTCTTGAAACGCTGGCTAGTCACTAGAGGGCGATAACATTATCTGGGGAAAACAGATTACACCAAGCTCTGAGCGTTTCGATGCCCTGACATTCTGACGTGTCGCAGGGACGCGAAGCATGTCTGTATATTGTTACCAGAAAGTGTTGCACTTGAGGGTTTAGATTTCAATTTTAAACCCGTGAATGAAAGATAAATTATATCTGACATTAGGTTGCTATTGAGGATGGTGATATGTTCCACGGAACGCCTAGTCATTTTTCCTGTACGTTTTCATTTGATGGCTATTTTAGTTATTTTCTTAAAGTTAATTCCAAATAATGCCCTGCCATCACTTTCAAGATATGAAATTGAAAAGGAATAATAATTCCTACTCCTATTGCTGTTTCATTCACTGACATCCTAGAATAACCACAACTAGTCTAATCAAATGCTGCTTGACGTGTAAACTTAGCATTTAGCCCCACGTCAGGCAAGAGCTGAAAAACAAATGTCAGAATTTCACACCTGCTTAGTGTTTTGGGGGTTTTTTATTTATTTTTTTTTTTTTAAGAAACTGCCTCCAGTTGTATATTCTGAAGATAATTTGAATTAGTATTTAGAAGAAATATCACATGCTTTGGTGTTCTAGGGCTATTTTGCCTGAGAGGAAATGGTAATTTTTGTTTTGGAAACCATAAGACTTGCTTTTGGCCTGAGAAAAAATTAACCTTTCTGTCACTGAGAACAGTAGCTGATTAGATCTCAGATAAGAAATTCAATGCGTGCTTAATAATCTTCTGAAAAAGAAAACATATTGGAGGCCAAATGTTTGTGTAAAGTAGATAGAATATACTCATTTGTGTAAAATAAACCCTTCTGTTTCCCATAAGTGCAGACAGCTGTGAGTGTGGGTTTAATTCCCCTCCACCTCCAGGCTCTAACCCCTGAAAATATTGGTGTGCATAAAGCTTTCATGAACAAACCTAATATAAAATGATACCCAGAATAATTAAATGAAAATTTGAAATAAAACAGACAGCAGTTTAGTGGAGGTCTGCTATATTTAAAATAAGATTAATGAAATTGTGAAGATACCTGATTATTTTTTTCAGTTTCCCAGAAAACAAATTGCCTTTGAAATAATCTTTGAATATTAATTTTGTCCATCCAAACATTAATATCTGCTCCTGCTCTGGTATCTGGCATGCCATAAGAATGGTTCTTATCAACAGTTCAAAGTCGTGAGCAGGACAGAAACAGTAGCTGGAAACCAAGAACCAAACTTTGACTACTTATGGTTTTAAAGGATTGCTACAGGGGAGATACTGTTAACCTGAGTTCCTTGGCCATATTTCATTCAAAAAATGAAATATTTTGCAGGCTACTGGTCAGGATTTTAAGTGCATAATGTTTTTTATTTTTAGTCTACTTTCTAGGCTTTTCTACTTTCTTCTCTTTTCTACTTCCTAGGCTAAAACACAGTTGAACAGCAGAAGTTGAACTATATAGTAATATAATAATTAAATACAAAGAAAAGACCTGAAATTATAGTCATGGTTGTTCAACCTTAATTCATTTTAGCTAACCAAGGTGACAGGGCAAGTACAGTGCTATCTGAGAAGATATTCTGGATATAATTTATAAACCTCTGTGAGACATTTGGTACTGTTCCGGTACAACTGCAATGTTGGATTCAGAAGCTTGTATGAAGACTTGACCCTGATTTGATGGCTGCTGATGCCAACAATGTACATGAGTTTGCTGTGCTATTTTATATGATCTAAATCAGATCTACTCTGCGTAGTGAGCAGTGTGCTGCATTGTTAATTCAGCAAAATCTCTGAATTCATAGGTGATGAATTGAAAATACGAAAAATATATGAAAAATATAATTGTACCTATATGAAAAATATAATTGTAAATTACAAAAATATAATTGTTAAGAAATAGCTGATGTTTGATTCATTAAGGCTATGCATGTTAAAAGAAGGCCAACATTTCAAGTGACCATTTAATCACTGTCATGTATCACTAAAAGAACCCTCCATTACGTGTGTTTGAACAAATGACTTCTAAATGAGAATATTCCTAAGGTAAAGCAAAAGAAGATATTAAGACCTCAGTTAGCTGACATGCAGTTTCTTAAAAATATTGTACCATTTCTCAAACTGATGTTAAGGCGTGGATGCAATTTTCAGGACTCTAGACATGTTATTTTGAGGTAACTCCATTTTTATCATCTAGAAAGAATTCTGCTTCTAAGATGGTATGGCACCTAAGCTCTAGCTGTCACTAGGGGAGTGTTAAATGGAGGCAATCTGCTGAACATAGTGATCTACCCTGCTGAATATCTTGCCTAGAAAAGTGGAAAAAAACCCTCAGTGGATACAAAAAAGTGAACACTCAAAAAAGGAAGAAATATATAGTCCACAAATACTAATTCCTGACCTTCCAAATACCCTGTAGCAGGCGCAAAAAGTAGTTTTGAATAAAATCTGACTAAGTTAAGTTAATAAAGAGTAAGAGATAGTCGAGAAGTTTAAAACACAAAATTCTCCATATGGAAAAAATGCATGCATTTGTAATGTCTATGTCTTCACTGCTGCATTTTTAGGAAAAGTGTTAAAAGTCAGACCTCTAAGCCTTGCTCATGTAATTCCCTGCATGGATTTTCCTGAGTACATTTCTCCTTTCTGTTCAGGACAGATTTTCAAGCAGGAGAGCCATCAACTTTCCTCTTTACCTGAGTCTGCCACCTTGTATCTTATCCACACTTCTCCATGCCTCATGGGAATGCTGAGAAGAGGGGCTATATTCCCATTTTGCTGGTACAGTATTATATTCCTACCTTTTTTAAAGGGGCTTTCATTGTAATGAATCCCAAAAACAATGTCAGCAAGATTTGTGGTAAGGTTCCTAAAGCTTTGGACTTTTCCTCCCTGCCTAAAAGACACCATGCTGAGTGGGTAGGTTAATATGTTTATATTTGTCATAGACAGTGAATTAAGATAGAAGGTAATCTCCTCTCTGAATATTTTTATAGATATTCAGTATTACTGGTATTTAATTCTTGATCACAGAGAGATTTATTAGCAGTTTCTTGTTGCCAGGACAACAGAAACAGTCTGTAGAATACAGAATTTGGGAGGCTTGTTACACTTTGCCTCTTTGGATTCATGTAAGAGAATGAAATGCATACCCACATGGAATATGCATTATTCCAACTACACAGGACATTATCTTGAGCACTAAATTACCAAAGCTCTTTGCCTGTTTGATTTCTTACATGCTGGAACCTTAAATTATGTGCATTCTGGTTGCTACTGCGTAGTAGGTTGGTTTCTAGCAGATAAATATTTTGCCTGTCTCAGAAGACAATTTTGAAAGTTGTTTGTCCCCTGCTCTTTTTATTCTATTATGTTATGTTTGTTGGAAATGGCTTTTCACTCCCTGATAATTGCTTGTCACATAAGTCATAACAAGAGATTTGGATGAAAATTGCAGAATGAGAAAAGCTGCATTTCAATAGTTTTTTGTAGTATTCTACAAAACTGGCCTGCCACCTCTTCCTGATTTATAGGAAGGCTGGTTCAGTATAAACTGATTTGAAGAAGTTTTGAAAGTCTCTGAATTTTAAATTTTTCTGATGAATGTATACATTTTGAACTGTAATCCAGCTCCCATTGAAGTCTATGGCAACGCTGCCATCAATTCCTATGGTGCAGAAGTGGATTTATAATGAGCTATTTAACATTTCACTTATCTAAATTGTCACAGCTTGAAAGCTGTAGTAAAAGACTGGTGGGGTTTTGGAGTGACTTGAAGGGCCTGTAAATGTAATCAAAGAGACCAAATTGTGTGTGAGAAGCTGTTTCATCTTAATCTCTTTCATCTACGGAAACCTGATAGAATATGTTTAGTAGATTCTGGCATACAAAAATGCACAGTCAAATGCAGTGTGTAGAATGACTCTTCGGAACAAAAACAGACAGATGAATAGTTTTACAGCTAAGCAGCAATAATTCAGTAGTTTGAAGTTCTTCACGTTCTGTCACAAAACTGATGAGAAAGTTTTGTTTGTAAACCATATCTAACTTGGTTTTCTTATCTGCACAATAATGCACCCATATCTTTCTTCCTTGGAGAAGATCTGAAAACACATGCTCTAATGTTTATGCAGTGTTTCAGAAGAGCGATGATAAAAAAGATAGAGCATGAAAGCTATATATTACGACACCTGGTGTGTTTAATGTAATATATTAGTTATATTTTTATTAATAAATTATTATTAATAATATTATAATAGATAATATATAATGTAATATATAAACATTATATTACATTATATTAACTATAATGTATATAATATAATATATATAATATAATATATAAAAAATATAATATATATTAATATATATGTTTGGGTTTTTTTCTTTTTTTTCTCTCAGATTCTAGAATTCAGTTTTGCTAAATACATCAAAAGAGCGATGTGCAAGTGATCTGCAGCAAGGTGGGAAGAGGTGCAGTGTACATGACATAGATCTGATCTTGGAACTATAAGAAGCTGTAAGAAAAAAATAGCTTTCACAGGTAAACTTATATAATGTTTTTCCTTTAATTTTGTGATTCTGAAAACCAATTCAGAACTAGCAAAACAGTAATAATCAAAGCTTGGCCAGATCACAGCATGTCTCTTCAACCCCAGTGAATTGAATTGTGAAGGACCTAAAGTTTTATAGGCTGGCACTGCTACAGAATTTCTTTTTGTATTATTAATAATGAATGAGATGTCAATGAATGAATCATCCAGAATATTATTCAGCATCTTCAGGCTTTGACATATCTTCTTTTCTGTTACTGAATATAAATGTGTTGAGCGTGATTGTCTGTGTTGAGTTAAAACATCTGCCATGTGTTTGTAAAATAATGGATAAGTCATCCTGCTCCCCCTTTTTTTCTTTGTCTTGAGATTTCAGCCTCAGTTTCTTTGATAGTTTGTTTCCCTTTACTCAGACATGGTGTTGCACAGTTGTTATAGCACCGGGTCTCTTGGCAGATAGACTATCTCTCCTCTCGCTGTCTTGCCCACTGTTAATTTAAAACGTTGATTGGAAAAATTCAATTCTTAAATTAGGGTTGCCTTCTGTAGAAAACATTTCATAGGAAGACTCTGTCACGGCAAAGTTGAAATTCTAGGAGTGCCTGTAGGTTTTGGAGGCACTGTATGTATACGTATTTTTTTTGTTTGTTTAGCATTGATGACTTTGCAAAATGAATGAGCACGTGGAATGAGAATTTTAAAACACAAATCATATATTTACGCCTCCAGTAATGTGTACATTACTGTTTATGTTAATAACATAACATAAACATAGTGTTTATGTTAATAAACAAGATCTGTTTATTCACCTTATGCTGCGATGTCAGTCCTGTATCCTGTAAATTCCTGTATCTAAGGAAACTGAAAAGGGGGAAGAAAAGATATTTTTCCTGAATGACAAATCTTTCCATTTCCCACCAGTCCTAATTAAGGCTAATTTTAGTTTCAATGGAGAAAACTGTTTTGAAAAATTCTGAATGTGTTTTTCTATTATTGATGCCTTTTTCTATGTGGAAGAACAGTCACAGCTTCAGGAGACCAGCCTGAGTAAACTATTTGATAGGAAATTGATTGATGTAGGAAATAATCTAGAAAAGCAGCAAATTTAACTTTTAAGTGCTCATGAAGCTACGTAGGCAAGTAATTAATAAGAATTACATTTTAAGATAAATCAGAAATTGTAAGATCATGGGAGAGTGTAATTCGGAATCTGCTAACATACTGTATGAGAAAGGTAACATAACAAAACTATTTTTCATCAGGTTGAAAAGTTTGATCATTGTAGTGATTTATTTATGATAAAGGGTAAGCAAGAGGAAGCATGGGTCTCAAATTTAGAACCGTAAGCTGAAGGAAAATTGACATTGATTCCTTAAAAGTTTGGAATCCCTAAGGTTGTCCTTAAGGCAATACTTTCCTGATTTCTTGTCCCTGGGTGAAATAAATGCCAAAAAACAAATCCCCAAACTCCCAAAGGGGAGACTGACATCAGCAGGGTATTCTGACCTTGTGTTCTTAATGGCAGTATCCGGGTGCATCTAGGTATAGAATATGACTTACAGAGTTACTTACAAGTAGTATTTTTTTTTTTTATTTTTTTTTTTACAGCTGGCATCATGCAGCAATTTTAAGTATGGTGGGTCAAATGTAGTCTGAATTTGAGTGACTGCAATGCTATTATTAACAGAAATGGCTACGCCAAAGCCCAGGCAGTTGGGTTAACCGTAAGGTTTGGAAAAATTAGATGTAGACTCCTATAGACACTTTATTCTGGATAAAGACAAAACCACGAACAACTAAGAAAAGTGGTTTTCGAAAGCACTTTTTTGCCAAAGATAAGTTCTGGATTTGCTTATGTGTCTATATTCTGAAAGTAATGAGTAAAAATATCGGAGACTCCCCTGATATGTGTGACTAAAATCAAGGAAAGCAGAACTGCATCACAGAGGTAAAGAAGAAATATAATTATGGCAAGATGGGGATCAGCTCCCTCAGGATGATTTTGTCATTAGCAATGTTGAACTGGGCAAATAGAACACTAAAAATGTAATGAGGTAAATTACACTTTTTTACAATGTTCATATAGTCATACACACATATGTGTGTAAACATACGTGTGTGTGTGTGTGTATGTATATATCTCCCAGGCCCTGGACGCTTGCATGTGTATTTATACACATATTTCTCTACTCCTGATTGCATGGTAATGCTACTCAAAATATCTCCTAACATATCAACAAAGTTACAAATGTAGTCTATCAGTGACTCACATGGGTTATTTAATCTGTTTCGTCAGACTAAAATCATGCAAGTGTTCTGCTGAGAGAAAAATCAAGTGCATCTTAAAACTTGCATTTCTAATTGCTATCAAAAGTGTAGTCTGTTCCAAAGCCTCTTGAAGTAAATACAAAATTTTTTTCCCAAACTTACTTGGGATCTGACCCATAAGGATTCTACGGTGTGGCACAATATATCAATTTTTGCAAAAACGGAGAGGGAAGGTGACGTAAACCTGCCTCTGACTCATGGGGTTTTGACCTTTGGAAATAATATGTGATGTTAATAACATGGTGCAGGACGAGCGGTAAAAAAGAAAAATGATTTATTGTTTTGCAGAGTAAAAGTATGCTCACTGCCAGTTCGTAAGTTCACAAGTAAGTTATATTTTGTGCTAACACCGTTCTAAAAAAAAAAACAACCAACCAGCAAACATATTGTCATGATGTCTGTATGAGCAAATTGATTCCGTAAGGCAGTTTCCCTAGTTGAGGCCTGCAGCATTTGCAGACTGCCCGACTTCTAGCCACCCTACTGTTAAGTATGGTTTGGCTTTTAAATTTTGTCTAATGCCTAATACTCAAATTTACTGTATCCTTTCAATCCCTTCTGTTGAACTAAATATAGTAATATCAATAAATTGGATTATATAAAAAGCAGCTGAGAGCCTAGTCTTCCAAAACAAGTTTTGTGTGTGTACACGCATTTGTATGTTGTGTGTATATGTATGTATTGTATATGATATATAATTGTTCGTATGTGTTATATTTTAAATTAATGCTGTCAGTATTTTCCTACTGCTTATTATTGCATGCAGCAAGTTTGTCCCTAGTGATCAACCACTATGCTAACTAAAACTGATTATCTAATGAAAGTGATCTCAGAAATTTGAAGTCAATTTTTTCTTCAGAATATTCAGGAATACTTTGATCTTAATAACAGAGAAGCCTTTTGCCCTGTAACAAATGTTCCACATTGATAAGCAGTATAGTAGAAGGGAGAAATGTATGTCACTAGAATTTCGGTGGGGTTTTTATTTGCTTTTTTTTTTGTGGTGTTTGTTTGTGGTTGTGTGGGGTTTTTTTGTGGTTTGTTGGTGTGTGTTTTTTTGTTTTGTTTTTTTTTTTTTTTAAAAGCTCAGGGGAAAAAGTGATGCAAAGGCAGTCACTCACCACCTCCCACAAACAGACTGATGCCCAGCCAGCCTATGAGCCACTGCTACTTCGGAAGACAAAGCCCCAGTCCCCAGTTTTTATCATTGAGCATGGTATTACGTGGAATGAATTGTCTCTTTGGCTAATTTGAGCCAGCTGTCTCAGCTCTCTCCCCTCCCAGCTTCTTGCCCATCCCCAGCCTACTTACTGTAGAGTAAGAAACTGAGAAAGCCATAAGCTGTGCAAGCACTGCTCAGCAATAGCCCAAACATTGGTGCTACCAACACTGTTTTAGTCCAAAACACATCACCATATGGGCTCCTATGAAGAAAATTAACTCCGTCCCAGCCAGACACAGTACAGCTCTCTTCTATTCTTTTAATGATGATTTCTTCTTAGCAGCATTTCCTTATTAATTATTTCCTCTCAAATAGTTTTCTTATTCACAAAATTGTTTTGGGGGTTTACTTTATCTCTGAATCCTTTTTTGCTTGTAAAATTCCTTCTCAGATAGACTGACCAGAATAATACTCAATCCGAATGCATATAAAAAAACCCGAACATACTCATGGTGTTTTCATTAACTGTGTGTGCTTCCAGTCTTTGCTGTCTTCATTGACATTGAACTTGACACTGTTCTAACTCATTTGGCTACACCGAAGCCTTGGTTTGTTTTTTTTTTTTTTTGTCCTGATTTTGATGTAGTACATTTAAATTCAAGCAGTATGACTCAGTAGTTCACATTACTTTGTTTATTATGCGTTACCTTGTGTTTGTCAAATCTGTATTTCATCTTTTTCCTTTTTCTTTTTGCCTACATTTTCATATTGAACTCGGACTATTCGTAGAAAGTGGATGCATAAATGAAACTAAAATAAATGAAATAACTTCAATTTTACATGTGAGAATATTCACCCTATTTAGAGAATAATTAGTGAACTAATTAGGAGCTCTTCAGGAAAGTCTACTGTAGTAGACTAGTAGTGTGATAATCTTCTGTGGATTCTATTTTACTGCTGCCTTGTGCAACTGGTAGGGCCAAAAGCACCTGCATTTTATGTTCTTATAAGCATATATCGAGAAAGGGCAATTTTGCACTGAGAATGGTCTTTACCTGCATTTTGTAAACATAATTGTCCTACACAGAACTGGTGGAGCAATGACATGAAAATCTCTTTGCAGATACGACCTGGTTTTCTGTGTATTGCTGCTTTCATGGCCGTCTGGGTAATTGTATTGAAGAAGTAGTACTCCAGCTTCCCCTCTGCTGGGCTGACTCTAACTTGGTGTTGTCCGGGCTGGGGACTGAAGGGCAATGCTGCAGCTCCTCTCTAGGAAGCTAGGAATTGGTATAAAATATCAACTTTTGTACAAGAAAGTGGGAGACACCATATATCCAGGGCATAAGGAAATCCTCAGTGTATTTATTCACACTGACTCCGTATAGAAGTTTTCCACTACTGATACTTGTTTACAAAGCCTGGAGAGTTACAATCCCAGAGTTGGTGAAGCAGTAGCTGGAAGAATTGTTGAAGTATTATGAATTTGTATTTCCCCATTTTTAAATGTCTGATAACGTCTTACTGCACCTACACAGAACAAAACAACATAGTAAAAGACCAGCTTTATCTTTGAAAGCTCCTCCTTCTGAAGACTTTGCTTTATGCTTGTAAGCTATGCTCTACATTTGCATTAGCCTCTTAAAGTTTCTGCTAATGGGCTTTCTCCTGAAATTCTTCTTTGGGTTGATATTAGTCCTCAGATGTTATAGTGCAGGTATATTATATTACAACTCTCTCTATAGATTTGAAAATCTTACCCTTGATTTTCCATAGGTTCTTCATTTGTCTGGAGAGAAAACACCCCAGTCTTATTCCAGTTGCTCGCAACGTCCGTGTCCTGTTCAGACATCTGCTTAATATTGATATATCATAGCAACTCCACGTTGAGGAAAAACTCTGCATATACAGGCTTGAATTTAAGCATGTATTGAAAGTCAAAAGATATTGAAGAATGTGTTTAAAGCTAATCCTGAACTTGCTTGATTCAGCGAGTTCTTAAATAGTAATATTCTCATGTTGCTGGTCAGAGGTCACATCACTTATATAAATAAGTCCTCCGTCATTTTCAGATACAAATTTGCCGATACAAAAGGATGTAGCATTCATAGACTATATATGAACAATTCTGCCTTCAGTGCTCTTCATGATCTGGATTTGCTACTATAGCATATTTGGTGCTCTGTCATAGCAATAACCTCAAATAAGCAACATATATTGAATTACATTATTTTCTTTTCTCAGTCATTTACGGTATCTTCATCAAAAATCTCACTCTAGTTTTGATCATTTGTAGCTCTTTCTATAACACAAAAAGGTGAAATAAGCACTTATCATTAAGCACCAGTTACTGTTACAAAACACCCTCAATTATAAATTGCCTATGTCCAGAGTAATGTATGACGGCAATTCTGTGCTGATGTTGCAAAAGAAAATCCTGCTGAGGATCCTGTTGGCTTCCACAGCATCATCTCGGTTGTAAATTCAGCTGTCTGTTATGAGGACAGAGAGAGACCTGGGGATTGTTTATGTTTGCTTTGCCTTCCATTTTAGTGATTTACAGCATACTAACCTCATACATACATCAGGGAAACGGTGATCCATATTTAGTTTCAGAAATGCAAGGGATTATGTGAGATGCAGGGACTGAGGTAATACGGTCGCAAAATCTGTATGGAAGACATTCTGTTGTACAGGTAGTGAGTATGGTTACTTGCTGGATAGTGCTAATTACCAAGATTTAATTTATTGTGTGGTTAAGACACTGCCGTTTCAAGACTGTTTAGCAGGTCAGAACTTCATTTTTCCCCTTCAATCAGATAGAAAGGGTGATGTGCACGTGGTGGCAAGTTGTATGAAGTGGGAACATTATGCTTCCATGGCCAGAGATAACGCTAAGAATGGCAAAAGTCCCTTTAGTGTTCTTTTGCACGTACTGCTACAACCCCTGTATTGCTGGGTAAATTCATGTCTGAGATGCTGCAGGCCTGATGTGGCCCATCAAGTATTTTACATAGTATTACAGGTAAATTTTCTTTCCAGCCTCCCACAGGTAAAAGGCATTACTGCTGTGCATTCAATTGCAGATGATGTAGCGGGCTTGCTTCTTGCAAGCATTCACTCTGATGACATCTGGTCATCACTGCAACCTCTGGATGAAAAAAAAGATCACCAAAACCCCCTGCATAACACCTCTGAAGATTACAGAATAAAGAGGGAGAGGATTTCTGAAACATAAAAAAAGGGTTTGATGCACAATATTGTCTGAGGCCTTTTCGGACTGCCTATAAACCAGGCTGGAATGCAACCCTGTTTAATCAATGCAGTTGAAGTAGTCTCCTAGCATTATTCACAGACAGCCTGGACTGAAAGTAGGGTGTGCTCACAGCACACACTTTCACATGTGCATAATATTAATTGTTTCCTTCGTATACCAGAAAATGGAACAGCAGTTCTGGCTATTATTTTGTAAATAAGTGTGCTGGAAAGATGAATACAAACCAATTACAAATATGCCATTCTTAAGTTGGTTCTTGTTTGAAGGCTTTGCCAGCTCTGCAATTACTCTCAGACTAATCAATTATACAAATTCTCTTTATACAAATTAGAGCAAGCTGCTAACCCGATTTCCTGATTATTGTCCTTTTATATTTTCATAAAGCTTTTAGTTTAATTAATTCTTAGATGAACGTAATTTTACAAGCACATTGGATGCTTTCTGGAAAGCAGTCATTAATTATTATAATGTATCACCTCAAAAATATCTTGTGTCTTAAAAAATGCTTTTATATTAATCAATAATTAACATTACCTTGCACTTTGTTCTACATTTGAGAAGTTATCCTTGTTACTTGCTTGCAGTTTGTAAAAGGCAAGCAAAATACTTATGAACTTCTCACAGTACCTTCTTCCAAAGCTGTTCAATGTCAGAAACAGATGATGATAAGTTAAAGATATCACCTCTGATTATTTAACTGTGTGGGAGATGGGTTTTGAGGCAAGATGTTCTTCCTGTATCAGCGTTGAATACCTATGGATCATGCTATACAATGCACTGGTCTGCAAATTTTAGTGACAGACCAGCTATGTAGGGTGGTTTGTATGCTTCTCCCAAGCCCTAAATGAGTTCAGCATTCAAACCCAGTTTGATCATCAGCCCACAAACTGGTCATTTATCTTTAGCATTATGGCTGCAAACATTGGATTGTTCTGGAATTGAAATATATGAGTACAATCTTTTGAAAACTTACATAGATGTCTCAATATGTATGTATGTCTGTGTACTGTCTGCCTTTCTGGGCTTGGCAGGCAATCTACTGGCAGGCTGTTTCTTACTGTGTGTGACCTTGAGAAAGTCTCTTAAGGCATCTCCTCTCAGCTTCCTTAATTTTTAATTGAGACACAGATACCTGCCTGCCTTACATTACGTTTAAGTTGCATCTTCCTTGGCAATGTATTTCAAGACTACTGGATGAATAGGTTTAATTGAAAAGAAAAACAACTAACCTCTCTATCTTTCATTCTGACTGAAATCCTCTGGACTTCAGATAAAGCTGAAATACAATAGAATAAACAGAACTAGAAGCGCAGACCGCTTATTTGTGCTATGTTGCCAGTTTTGTGTTAGCTGAAAAGTCACAAAAGAATCTTGCATGTGTTTCCCTACCTACAAAGACAGTGGAGAATTTTTCTGTGATGCAACTTTTTTTTTTTAATTTTTTAAAGTTTTTTTTATTAAGGAATCTAGCTTCTCATAAACTGTTCAAGAGAAAAGCTTGATTTCAACAGATCTAATTCACTTGCAAAAAAATTCAAGGACTTTTTTGTGAAATCTCATAGTGACGTGTTGGTTTTGATTCAAAATGAATGTGTGGCATTTCAGTCACTTTATTCTACAAAGGCTGAGCTATCTAAATTGTTGTAACTGGAGTGAAACAAGTTTGCATTTCAGCTCTGCAGCCTTGATCACTGCACTGAGATGTTTCCTGTAGTCAAATGTAACTCTAGGTTAAGTACAGTGGAAGTGGTTGGTTTCTGAATGATTTTCATGTAGAACCATTGTAGTCTGCAGAAAAAGTTACTTTTTAAAGTTTGTATTGCGCACGTTGCTAATTCACAGTTTCCCAGATAAACAAAAGCTTTCTAGCTGAAATATATTTTATTCTGGTATAACATCCAGGAGTCTCATAACAATGGTATTAGTTGTGAATATTCTTGCTGTCTTTAATGAAACAAGGTCCCCTCAGTGGATTTCCTCTCATAAGAAACTCAACAACCATGAACTTGCATGCATATTAAAGTAGGACGCTTCAAGAAGAGGGCATTATGATGTCTTGGACACAGGGTGTTTCATGAAAATGACATCAAGAAGCATGAAACATTACTACCATTATGATTAAAATAGTTAAATTTGATTTGATACATTAAAGAAAAATGTTTACTATGGATATGAACTCAGCTTTTCTGGCGTCTTTGTTGTAGTACACTTTCGTGAACGTGTAATTAAACTGAAAAGACCAAATTCGAATGTTTAAAACAGCTGCCCAGACTTTTTGAGGAAGTGACAAGCATAGCTTTCTTCAGGCTAGTGACTAAACTTGTTTGAAAAAAGTCAAAACATTTCCCATGGTTGTTAATCTGGGCTATGATATGAAAGGGTGTCTTGAGAGCTCACAACTTTGGGATAGAAACTAGCCCATGGTGCTATTGGATGGATGCTAGTGTGAGGAAACAAAACAAGCTTTGCTTGTTTGAACTTCTTACTACTTTCTTGATATGATTATATTATATTACACTTCTGAAACCGGACTTCTTTTTCAAAGGTTGAAAAATCCCCTGTGGAACTAACTTACGTCTGTTCTTTTAGAAAACAAATTTATTGGGACAGGAGAGAATTTATTGAAATTACTCCAGGGGACTTTTCCTGAACTAGGCCTTACATGTATGCCACAGCGGTACGTGCTATGTAATCCCTCCTTAGGTTCATTAATACAGATTCAGTACCCATCAGCCTTAATTCTAAAATTTATTTTAATCTTTACAGCATGGTAAAAATACCCATGAGATTTGTGAATGTGTTTCAAGCCACAATGAATCTGAATCATGAAGTGGAATTACAAAGATTTGTTCTTCCTTCTTGACCCACATTGTTGCACATAATAAAGTAACTCCTATTATATTTCTCAGATTATCTTTTCATTGCAGTAAATGAAAGTGCGTGTAGTCAGGGAATAGCTCCAGAAAGATGCAAGTATTTTTAGTTTTAGCATTTTAGCTCCTCTTTGGCATTAAAGATACCAGACCATTTTGAAGGAAGCAGTGAAGGGGAGTGAGAGAGAAATAAGTTACTACAGAAACCATAGACTGAAAAACAACCTTCTGCTTCCCCCTTTTATTACATTTTTCCTGTAACATATACTGTTTGGGAAGTTATGTGAGTGGAAACCTGAAGTACGTATCCTCTCTCCCTGTGCATCAGTTCTGTCTCATAATTCTCTTGGCTTGGAGTATTTCTTCCTCTTAGATAATAGTATTTATATTGCCAAACAGCACTGGTTGCCATTTTATCTCAGGCATGGCTGTACTCCCTTATTTCTGTAGTGTAAAAAAAATGTACATTCTTTTCTTTAAGAATTTTTTTATTATTAGAATTAGTTATTGCTTGGGTGGATTCATTGTTCATGTCAAAATGTGCTTACACCTAGGTCTCCGAACTATACATCATCACTGTTATTTTATGTAATGTAACTTTCACTGTCATAATTTGATGGGACTTTCATTATTTATGCTCTTTCATAGGTTAGCCAGGGCTAAAATGTTATGGAGGTAGTTAAAAAGAGATGTGTTCTTCAATCAGTTTAGTACGTGAAAAGAAAAGATTTGGTACAATGTTTATAAACTGAAACTAAATCTTTAAGAAAGCTGAAAAAGAGAGGATACGCACGTGACGTTAGAGGAGATGAGTGCATGAAAGTGATTGATACAGTCTTCCCAGAAAACATTCTCTCATCCCTTTGGGACACAGTAAAACAGGATCTTCACTTTTCCAGACCTCTGGGGGAATTTGCTTCCTTGAAATGCCTCGAGCTGCAGCTGCTGGATACCTCAAGGACATTCATGAGCTTGTGCTGCGCTTCCCTCAGCATCTGCTACTCCTCGCTGTGAACAACAGGTTGCAGGGTTAGATAGACCTTTAGTAAGGCAGTCCTTAGAAAGTAATTTGAAATTTCTTGATGCTCAGCATTTTTTAAAATTAAGCTAGCTGTTTGGCTGTCTAAAGGGAGACAGCAGTGCCTAAACTTGTAAGTCTTGTGTTGAAAGTCCTCGTCAAAGTTTCTTATGATTAATGGGTTTTAAATATAATTCAAGAAACCTTAGCATGAAAATGCTACAGAAAATGCACTAAGAACATAGAAACAAAAGCTTTTTAATTAATTAGAAATGCTTTCGGAATTGGCAGATAACTTTCCCCTGGGGACCTCTAAAATATGCATAAAATGCTACTGTACGTAGAATAAAATCTCACAACAAAAAGAGTTTTCTGTTTAGACTCAGTGCAGCACAAAAGAGAGCTCGGAAGTAGTCAGCTTGCTGCCAAAATAATTTTGCAACATTCTTTCCTCATCTCTTCTCATTTCATTGGTTCACTAGCTTATGAATGTAATTTGTTGTTCTTTTATGGTTTTGTCTATGAAAAAGGATAAAAGATTGAAGGCATTGTCATAAGTTCCCTGAGGGCTCTCATTTCAAGAATGAACCCCAATTTTTTTGATATAGGTTAGAAAACTTCCTCTGTCTGAAAACATGTCTGCTTCTCCGGGCTACTGTGATAAAAACTTTGCACCTATGTGTTGTCTTCAGCATTAACTGGGGAATCTGCTGTGGACCCGCATTTCTTGAAATCCCAGCACTGCAGTTTACAGATTTAACACGTGCTCTGGGTGAGAAATAGCTCTAAAACTGTTCTTCATGCAGTTCAGACTGAGCTAAACTGTACCTGTAAACAAATAAAACATAGACTTATTCCCCACATCTACGGTAGGTAACCTATAAAGGATATTGTTTAAAACCCACCCCCCACCCCCAGAAAATACAAAGGCTAAATCAGAAATGTCTGTCTGTCTCTCTTGTCCTAAGGGGTGCTTTCTGGCAGAGCTGCAGGTAGAGTTTCTTTATATTGCATACCATATATTGCATCTGTGACCTTCCATAGACTGAAAGCATCAGCATCTCAGTATTTTTTACGAGGCTGGTGCCATCAGAAGAACACCACCACAAAGTAAAAAAGCAAATGGCGCTGCATAGCATATTGGTTTCCTACTCATTCCCTCACCAATTATTCAAAACTGTGTGGTATTAAACAGTCATCTGGTCTGTTCATTGCTGCTTTATGTTAGGAGCACATTTATAAAGTTCTAAAAGGGTTAATGGGTATTAATTAAGAATGAGTAATTTGAGCGATAGTAACAGTGTAGGGGCATTTCTCCTGGGCTGCTTATATTGCTGGGAAACCCAGGCAGAATGCCAAACTAATGTAGCTGTGCAGATCTTCTGAAATTTGGATCTTTCCGCAGGATTATACTTTCTGTGATGTTGAAATCTCCTCACAGACTAAATTATTGCATGACTGGCTTTACCATATCTGAACAGAGGAGTCAGATGACTACAAGAAACAAGCAGGACTAATTTTATACTGAAAGAGCATCTTTTGTGTATCAAATTTGTCTCATGTTCTGTAATGGCATTCTGATTGTCCTTTTACAAAAATACCTCTGGTTGCAAACAACCTATTGACATAATAGATTATGTAACAATCAGTAGTGTTTGAACTTCTAACGATTAAAGCTTTAATAAACTTCCATAAGCTCTTCACAGATGCGTCTTCAAAACAAGGTGTGGGCAAACATGGCAAGTTGTTCTGTCTCTTGGTTCTGTCCACTTTCTGTCTGCCCTGAGATAAAGTACTAGTGAATTTAAACAAGTATATAGTATGAAGACCATTCAGCAGATTATTTAAGCATATACCCAACTTCAAGTCTGAGTTGCATCATTTTTGAATACCAATAAGGACAGAGAAAAAATAACACCTGTAAAAAAAACCCCAAAAAACTACATAGCCTGGTCTTCCTCTTTTCTGAGATTGCCCTATCATTCATACATGCATTGTCATTACTATCATTGCTATTATCATAATCATTTTACCCCACAGGGCAGTTGACTCTGGAACCATAAAAATGATACATAATCAGATATTTCCTATTGTTTGCATTCAGTATTTGTGTTAGAGTATTAGAGTTTGTAATTTGTTTTTTTGCATTATGTAAAAGGAGGGCACATGTATAAGACCACATATTTGAGGTTAAAAAATGCTGATTTATGATTACATCATCATTTATATTTTTTCATCAACTTTTCATTAGGTAAAAAAATCAAAATATGTTCACAAGTACTCTTTCAGGAATGGATAGATACTAGTAGGTCTCCAACAAAATGTTTTGCATTTTATCTGTAAATATTATACTTTGCATGCAATAAATTTTCATAAGAGTTTTATTAAATATTTTAAAAAGGGATTTATACTTAAACCCAACCATCTCATGTACCTCAGCAGAGCTCATTTTATTATCTGGGGTACTTAGCTGTGCATACCTGATACGCAAACTGTAGCATTATCAGGTGGAAAATATTGGCATTTGTTCAATATGATGACATTTATTTAGGAACTGTATGACGACTGCATCCTTGGGGTTATTGGAAGAAAATGATTGTTTTATGATCAGTGTAGTGACAGAAAGTTGTGGGGAAGTTCAGCAAATAATTGTTGAATGCTTTGGATGGAGCATAGAATCAGGTGATGGTTCTGAAAGATGCTCGGCAGGAGAAAAGATGCTTTCATGTGATCAGCAATCTGGGAGATAATTATTAGTATTACGCAAAAATGTGTACAGCCTGTGAAAGTGGCAGGGAAAATAGTTTGTTTCTACCCCGCCCCCCCCTCAATTTCTGAAGAGGAAAATGGAAAATGTGACTATATTCTCCTCTGCATTTCCTTGTCATGCAAGTTATGACATTTTGGAACTAAACAAAAGGCAAATTAATATCAACATTTTTCTGTACAAATTCAACATTTGCTTATTTACCAAATGTATGGATCTTTTTGAAAATGTCCATCTTTTCTGTTTTGACATGCTGTTTTGCTGCAGCGATTTGTGCCAGAAGGCCCTTTCAAAAACTTTTGTTAAAGAAATACTTTGAAAAATATATAGGGTTAAGCAATGAATCCCATTGTCATACCATAAACAGACAACTCTATTTCTCTTAAGAAAATATGATTTTATTTCATTAGCATTAAATTGTAAAATATGAAAACTTAGAGATAACCTTTTTAACTCAAAGTTTTTGTGGACTATAGTCTTTTCAAATTTATTTTGTATCAATTTATTGAAAGCAGGTATAAAACCAATGATTTATAACTACCTTTTAAGGTTCTTTGTCTGAAACAAACTTCCTGACAGAAGTAATGTATAAGATCAATGTTAAATTTTGCATTTTCCCTTCACCTAAGGGTGTTCTTTATCTGGGCATTGTTTACTTTTGCCTTCTTTCGTCAATGACACAGCTGCATGTGTCATCATGCCTGTCATACTCTGAATGGGAAACTTGCTTCCTTCCTAATACTGCACCTGCTATGAAGCATATCCTTAACGATGAGATATTCATTTTTCAGAAAACAGTCCAAAAAGTTACAGAAAATTTGTAACAAAAAGTTTGCAGGCTGAATTGCCCTCATTATCGCTTGATTGAAAATGGTGTCTGATAACTCTTCACTCATGAACTCATCTGTGTGCCCCTCTACAAAATCAACATCCTTTTGATTGAAGAAGATTTGGCTGTATATCAACCATGCAATTCAAAACGGTATGAAGGAGCATACCTTTTTTTTGTTGCAGATATTGATTATACCATTAAATATCAATCTATTGCTGTTTCCCTTGTAATTTTTCTAGAGAGAAGTGTAAGTAACAATTCAGATCCAGTAGATCTAGTCTTGTGAATTCAGTCAATTTATTATAATAAAGAACAGGCTGTTCAAGTCTACTATGGTGGAAATAAAGAAGGCTAGATTCAGAAACATAGGCACATATGTCATACTGTAACTAACTTACATACATCTTTTTCTATTTATGCTGTGATGCTGTAACTGCACAAATGGAACATTGTCATTAAAGAAATACACAATGTATTGGAACTAAATTTAGTTCACTGGTATGCTTGAAGAGGGGAACCTTTTCTACCAAGCAATCATAAAATATGCTCCTATAATTATGGTGCTATGAAAGGCAGAAATTAATTTTCAGTATAGTCACTGGAAATGGGTGGGACCTTAAAACATGGTGAATCAACGGTATTGACCATTATTTTAACTTTCTGAAAATTCAAAATTTTTTTACTTTTCCAATTGTTAGTTTGAGAGAGCAATTCTGGTTTAAGAAATGAACTCCATGTGCTTCAAAGTGTTCAGGGGTCTCTTTTTTCCCCCTACTCTTTAAAGTTATTTTGAAAATGAGATTTTTGTTGAGGTGCAAAAGTCACGTAAGCACCCCTGAAAAATACACCTCATGCTCTGGCTAGCATGGAGATGTTCACAAAGCTTTCACTTTATCTGTTTCACTGAAATAGATAAAAGCTTTATGGCTGACTTAAAAGGATGCAGGATAAGACCTTCAATTGTAATATATTCATGAAGGTCTATAAAGTAAAGACAGAGTGTTTGAGTTTATCTTCTAGTAGTCGTGATAATGAAGGTTTATGAAATACTTTTGCACATATCTGGAAGCTGGTAGGAGTTTTATCATTCTAGTCTATGATCGTTAGATTCACAATAATGTAGTATACCATCACAACAACATTTCCTCAGATGCAAGTACGAAGCAACTCTCAACTGAGACTAAGAAGGATATAAATGGTATTTAACTTGCAGAGTGTACAGGAACACCCAGACATTTCCTAGATCTAATACAGTGGTATAAGGGCTAAGGAAACATTTATTTTTCTTAAACTGTTTATGAACCCGGTACAAGACTATCATGCATTTTCAGAAAGCTGTTGTATTTTGGCTATCTCTGTTCAATGCACTGTTATTCCAGCATATAATTTGGAAACATAACTAGCATTGGGTTTTGTGTTATAACACTACTGTTTCATAATTTGCTCAACCTCTGGTTACCTGTTACAAAATCTTTTAACAGTATGAGAAAAGGAATACTGTTCAACAACATCAATTTCTATCACTGCAGACCAGGCCACGTAGTTGGCCATGTAATCACTAGTGTAGTTTTCTTAAAACTCCAGTGAATTCTGCATTAATTTTCCCAAGCTGCAGTCACAGTCCTTAATCTCCGTTTATGGGCTACGCCAATGGAATATAGTAACCTGTTACTGAAATGCTCTGCTGTCCCTTTGAGATAATTCACTTTGAGGTAATCATTCATTTCTTTGAGGTAGTTCTGATGCATGATTTTTTGTATGCCTAAAATGTTTTGAAAATCAAGCCATTCTTACTGAAGTGAGAAAAAGTAGATTTAAGACATCAACTTTGAATTTTAAATCACGTCCTACTAAAATAAAGAGATGATTTTACCACTCTTGATTTTCTCTTCACCATATATCTACAGTTGGATACAGAATACCTAATCCTACAGGATACTAAACTCTCTTTTCTTTGGTTATTTTCTATATATGATCAAAGAAATATCATTGCTAATGATTATCTTAATGTTTTAATTACAACCCTCCTTTTTTCTTTCTTAAAAGAAAGAAATGTGAGTCAGTAAACACTCCTTATTGTGCAGCTGACATCCTGTAAAGCAACAAGGGTTCCTTTTAAGATCTTGTTCTAGAACTTCACTCTCTTAAGGATTAAATTTTTTCTAGTTTCATGCCCAGTCTTATTTATAATTAATCTATAATCATATAGTCATGACCTTTGCCTTTTTGTTTAAATAGCTTCTTCTAATCATTTGGTGTTTCACTACCATGATTGTAACTAGAAAAAATATTAGGATCTCCACCTTTGTTCTGGCAATTGTTGATTCACGTTAGTGGAACATAGATAACTGGAGCCATACCAGGGAGCGTTTGGGGAGATATCTCAATGCTACAGCAACATTAATACTTGTTTGTCTTTACCAGAAATGTAAATGATTTTTAATAAAGGCATCATTTATAGGAATGTATGATCTTTCTCCTTTTCCCTCTCAAACTGATCATCTTCCATCAAAGAATTGTTATTAAACCCTTTCACTTTGCACCGTTGAATTGTTTTCCACTTCCGTCTCTCTAATTTCTAGCTCATCCACTCCTTCCCATATTTTATTCCAGTCTTCCGTTCATTAATGCGTCTCCCAGCTGCTTCTCTTCAGATTTTTAATTGATACTGGCCAATAAGATTAAAAAAAAATCTGCTTCTATCCACTATGGGAGAAGAGGGAAGACAGAGAGAAAAGAGAAGTACCTTTTAAAGAGGGCATCTCTTCCATTACTTGTCCCATGTAAATACATATGGAAGGAACAGGCTTCACTGATGTGGAGCTCGTAGAACATTACCCAGTTTGCTGGTGAGACACACGACGAAGTGAAAGCTTTACTGTGTTCATCATTACCATGATTAATAAATACATTTTATTAATAGTTCTTCTTTATTGAACAGTGATAGTACTTAAGCTATTTTATGAGCTGAAGAGAACCTGTCTGTAAGAGGTACAAAGGTCATGGGATACACTGGGAAACCCAGAAAGCAGGAAATAAAATAAAATAAACCACTTTGGAAATAAAGTAAAATAACCCATTTTGTTCCTCTCACATTAAACTCAGACACTTGTAGCTTTGTTTTAATAATACAGAATTAATTCAGGCAAGTTACACAAGAACTTGCCAAATTTTGATTATATGCACAAATGTATGTGAAGTCAGTACTAGAGTATGGAAATACTTTTTCTTTATTCTTAGAAACTAACTGAAATCACACATCAAATAATTTGCACATATATGTAATGAGAAGACTTGCTTTGATACTTAACCATGACTATTTGCCTTGTCCCTCAGAGTAAACTAATTGGCACATGAGGAATGCACGTAGCTTAAAGAGTGGCTTGTACTTATGCACTAGCCCAAATTGCTGAATAATGACACAAATGCTGTGAATTATAACTGACTTCGAAGCAGTAAAATAGCAACGCTTGAAGTAATGCAAATAGACCTGTATACCTCTAGAACTGTTCTAATTGTAAAACTCAAATCGAGCCTGGCCTATATGTTTTGCATACCTGAATATGATCGCTATGAAGTTTTGTCGCATCATCCAAGTATTGAAAGGTATTGTGGAAAAAAATTGCTCTTAGTAGTTTATGAACATTGAGAAAGGATTAGATTCTTATATTCCTTTGCGGTACTGCTCAAGGGTAAGTTATTTTGGTTCCTGCGTTTGTTTTTCTCCTCTCGGGGTTCACTAACCTCAGCAACAAGAACGTGGCAGGTTGCAGTGTTTATCTGCAAGCTGCGATTGCGTCAGGTCTCATCTGCTAAGCAGAGCTGGTTCTGGTCAGTGCTGGGTACGACTTCAAGGGAAACCAAAAAAGTGGAATATTTGCTTCTTTGCGTCCCAGACTGCTTGTCCGGTGGTACTGATAACTCCTTTTTGTTCAGAATCTTCTGTATTTCCTTCAAATATTTTCCACCTGCTTTCTTTTTTATTTAGGGTATACAAAAAATTAGACAACATCAGTGAAAAATCTTTCATTTTCAAAATCAGAAAATAATGTTTCTTTCAGTGGAATAGTAACTCAGCACTTATGCAAGTACAGAAAGGCTATTGATTACCCTCTCTTTTTTTCTTCTTTCTGTTTGTTTATTTTCCTTTTTGGTTATTCTGTGGACTTAGAAGTGAATACCCCATATTCTACCAGGCTGTTTTCCTCTTTGTCATTCACTCTTTTTCCTCTTTTTCTTCCATGCCTGTTTTTCTTTCCTATCTCTCTTGTTAATGACCACATAAGACTAATAGGGTAGACATGTTATTTAGCAAATGACGTATCATTAGAGGGAAGATCCCTTAAAAATTCCTACAAGTTTTTCTGAATCCTAAGATACATAGACTATACTTTCTTTTAGCAAACAGGTGATTTTTTTCCATTCCTTAAATACTGTATAACCCAATTGAGTGTTAGCTGATTAAGTAATAGAAACATGGTAGGAATTTCTATGGTTGGAACACCCAGAAAATTAGGATTGGAGTCCTACTGTACTGTCATTGTACAACCACATATTGAAATAGTTCTTTCCTTACACTAGAAGCACTGGTCCTTCAGTGTTTTATGCATCTTCTTAACTTTAGATTAATCCAATTGAAGTTACCCATTTGCATAAGTTTGCTTTTGACCAGGACCTAAGAAACAGTTGTGTGTCTGCAGTCTTAGATACTCCTGTGGGGTAAAACCTTGCTGGCCCTTCCTTGGATACCAGAGTAGTCTGAGATCCCCAAGAAGCCTTGCCCATGACTCTTCATGCATACTGAACCGTATCCTCTTGTCTTTTTACTCTCCTATTTCTCAGAGAAAAAATAAAAGAAAACATGGCATATCCCCTGCAGTGCAACACTTCAGTTCTGCTGAAGGCTGATAAGAGGAAATATTCTCTACTCTTTTAAGAACCTAGAGTTGCAATAAGACATCATGCCAGCAGTAACAGAACCCGTTGTCTTTAACCTGGCTTTCAGGAAAATAGTTTATTTTAATGTTGCATACTGAGTATGTATGATCATGATGAGAGATTCCGTTTATCTGAAGATATGTGTATATGTGTATTCAGCTTTCCTATCATATTTTTGAGTGCCTGAATATAGAAATAATGATAATTTTGCTCTTTTTATTTACTTGCTGTTGGTAGATAAAATAGCAGAGAGCGGATGTTAAGAATGCATAAATTAGAGCACATAAGCACACAAGGCAATGGATGGAAGTTACTATGGAAACTTCATCTCAAAGTATTTGTTAATGTTAATATTCTATGCTTATTCTTGCATTAACAGGTATGTAATGAAATAATTGTTTGAAATACAAGGCAACAGAAATGTCTTTAAAACCGGGAAGTTAATAAATGGCAATAATAACAATAAGCAAACCATATGGTTTTGCTAAATAAGCCATCAACATCCCTGTCTTTGTGTACCATTGGCCAAAAAAAATTAATTGAAAGTCTGTGATCAGTCATTTATTATTTTGGCTACAAAGATGGGACAATGAGCTTATCATTGATTAAAACATTAATGAAGATAGATACAATACCAAATATCAACAAAGGATTATTAGCAATATTTATTTTTCAGTGTAATTAGAAATATAAGGATACAAAATATTTGATGAAAGACAGACATTATTTGTTTTAAAGAAATCAGCATGCCACCTAAGATCGAAATCCTGGGATGGCAAGACAGGTTATGCTAATGCAGCCTTCCTGCTATCATGCCAGATGGTAAAAGCAGTGTACTGAGCTCAGTGCTGTGATTTTAACAAGCACAGAGCGACTCACAGACAATCAAGAGTTAGCAAATGGCCTGATGTGCTACTGAAAGAACATTCATAACATTGTATTGTTTCACAGTGAATGCAGATTACAATTGTTGTGGTCTCACCCCTTCAGGAATAAATTCTTTGTCTGTTGGTCCTCATTCTTCTATCAGTGCAGCAAAACAATAACAGTTACTGTTTCTGAGTCATTTCTTGGGACTCTGCACAGGACTACTTGAATACTTTAGTAGAGGAAAAACGAAAAGAGAAATGTTTGCTAGGAAAGTGAACTGGAGTTAAAGAAATTTGGTTCATATTCCCAGTTCTGCTTTTGTCTTCTTTTATATTTTTTTTGATTGCTTCACCTGTGGCACCTGCAATGTTGTGCAGGGTAAGGAATATGTCTGCAGTGCAAAAGCCTGTTTCTGTCTGACTGTGTTTACTTGTTCAACTGTTTGTTGAGTGCCCGCAGTATATGGAAGGGCATTTCTTCCTCTCTTTGGTTTGCCAGGCTATGGATTAGGTACACAGTCAGTGCTAACTTAGCTGCTGAATCAGGGAGTTAGCCAGACACCCACATCGGCTTTTGATCACCAGTCTGTAAAACAAGTCATCCAAAGCATAGATGAAGGCAATAGTTAAAGAATATAATTCAGATTTTGCTGTGTGTATTAGCAGATGATAAATGGGAAGGTGTAACAAGCTGTGGAGGAGAATTCTTGACAGCAAATGGATGGATCCTTGAATTTAAAGGGAAATGGAGATTAGCTGTCAGGAAGCAATAATACTAGAGTTTAAAGGAGGAATCAAAACTGAACAGAACAAACAGTACTTTGCAAAGAATCTCTGACAGAAAAACTGATAAGAAGCCGTCAACAGAAACAAAAGAAATTGCAAATATTCTTAGCCACCAACTAAATGGATGTACTTTTTGCCAAGCTCAGCACCGCAGGGGAAGGTGTGCTTTGCATTCAACTACACTTGGGAGAACTGGATGAATGAGTGTGCATGTTGACAAGGTAGGATACATTTTTAAGCACACAGAAATTTGAGGCACTGAAAAAATTAGTAGTGTTTTTCCCAAGGAAACATTCAAATGAAAATAGAGCAGCAATGAGTATTTTATATTGTTTGATTAAATGATTTTTTTTAGAATAACACATTTTATAATTGATGTTACATGCAGTCTCTGTGTGCTATTGAGCAGAGTGGGAATCTTTTACCTACTGAGAGTGTTTTGTATCTGTCTCTTTCATTAATTAGCTAAATTTAAGCTACATATTCCTTTAAGAAACATTAAATACATTTGTAGAGCTTAAAAACCTACTGCTTTGAGAAAATGATAAGGCTTTCTACAGTAGGAGAACAGCAATACAATCCTAAATTCTGGTGAGAGGCAGCCACACAAAGAGTTTATGATACCCACTACTAATTGTTCCAAAATGTGGTATCTATATAACTCATAATGCAACAAGTTACTGAGAAGAAGTTTGTGAAGAAGGCTGAACAGACAAATGTAATCTCCTGTGCATCTGTTTGGCTGCTGGCGTGGCCTCCCCACTTTCTGTGCAGGAGAGGTAAGCAAAGAGCAGAACATGGATGTGAACAGGTTCCTTAGGAAAATGGAAAGAAAAATTGGTTCTTCAGTAGTAGTGCTGAGTGAAGAAGATGGAGTCGACAACCCATGGTTGTGATTACGTGGAGAACAGGCTAGGAGTCGGACAAAGCTGTGATCCGAACGGAGCAACCCACAACCTTCACAAGCTGTTGCTAAAAGATCAGTCTGTGACCAGCTTCCAGAGATGCAAAATTTCAGGGCTGGGCATGAAAGTAATTACTGTGTTTGCAGTTCTCCTCACTGAACTATGCTTTCATCATTAAAAATCTCTCCTAGAAGAAATTAAAAAATGGCTGCAATTTTATGCATTTTCAAGTATGATTTCTGCATTTTATTGTAGTTTGAATGTAGATTTTTCAGAAAAAATATCCTAGGTTGGGAAAAGCTGTTTAAATTTTTTCATCAGTTCTTTGGTGATAGCAGTTTAGTTTTACTCTGAATAATTCCAGATATTGTATCTTTTCTTTCTTTTCCTTCCAAGAATCTTCAAGTTTGCATATATTTTCCGAAAGAACCCAGATATTCAGCCTGGTTAAATGGGGTATCACTCAGCACCTTTACACGTAGATCACATTTATCCCAGGGAAAAAGTGAATTTCTATTGACCTACATTGCTCATCATACATTTAAAATCTTTTATTAGACATTGCTGACTTTGATGGGAAAATGATTTAATGAATTTTGTTAATGTTTTCCAAATACCTCTGTGAAAAGTAATATATGATAAAGTTAGAGCAGTTTTTGTAGGTGCGGATTTCCACATAATCATTTTCCCAGAAGGAGGAACTCACAGATTGGCTCTTTTTTATCTTTCCATTTCCTTTCTTTACTGTATATATGTTTATAGCAGCGAGCAATGGATATCACTTTGTTCTGAGACCTTATGTAGAACTGAGAAGTGTGGTTTATAGTGTGAACGTTGAACAATATTCAGACATATTGTTGGACAAGAAAGGTATTTGTAGAACAGGAAGCAGGTCTGCTTTACAACCCCTGAGCAGAAGTGCCTGAGCCTGAGTAGGTCTTTTGTCTTGGTCTTTTTGTCAGGATAATGCGTTACCTCTTATAGCCATAGGTAATCCACCCTTGAGATTAGCACACTAGTCGTCAGGAGTAATATATGTCTAACATGGTCTGTTAGCATAATGTGTAGATTGATCACAGCGAAATTTTTGTTTCTGGTGTAGTTTTGATACCATTCAATTTATTTATTGCTAGATATGATAATAAAGAACTTAACATTGAATCAGTTGTGTGAATTTTTGTATCTAGATGCCTGAAATTTGTTTGAATATGGAATTTGTTTGTTATGGTACGGAGAATACCATCCTTTTATGGTATTCTCCATAGATTAAAATTTGACCATGAAGCTTGGTCATGAACTTTGGGTCAGCTTGATTCTTATAACCATAACAAGAAGAAATCTCATTCTTAATTCACCATGAACCAATAATACATTTTCAAACTGTTTTAGACGGAAGGCAAAAACTTCAGTTGAGCAGAAATATGTACACTGGCCACATTGTCAGCAGGGGTAACTGTAAAAACCTGAGAAAGTAATGATTGTGGAGCTTTGCTTGCATGTTACGAAGAGCAATAATTGGGTAATTCTTCTACTATGCAACTCTGGGGTTTGCATGTATTTCAAAGCAGCAATTACTTAGCCAAATAACTGTTTGGGATAATTTTTAAAAGTCACAGTAATACTGCCAAATTTGGAGGAAAAGAGAAGATTCTTTGCATCAAAAATTACCATTTATTTAAATAATCAAAACATTAAAATAATCCAAGAGGGAACAACTTGATCTAGTAATACGGTCCTTTCTGGACTACATCTTCCATAGTTTTGCAGAAGCTGATGGGATTTTTTAATAATACACTTTGATATTTAGTGTTTTTAAAATTATTATGACTATATAATATTCTACTCAGTGAAACAAATAATCTCTGATGGAATTGATTTTGCTGAACAGAACTGGCAGGTGTTACTTTGCATTACAATAGAATCAGTAAAGACATCCCCTCCATTATGTCTGTCCCTAATGCTACTACAATTACTATCAATCAGCCTCGTTATGAGAATTTTTTAAGTTATGTGATTAGTAGTTATGGAGGCTATTAAAATAACTATTGATTCTATTGATTATTTTAAAAAGATTTAAATCCAAGTGCAGCACATGTAATTGCAGGGTTTTTTTATCTGGTGTTTCCTGTTCCTCTTTTTTTCTTTTACTGAAGTGTATTTTATTTTCCTCCTCTCTTTCTTCTTCAGTTGTGAGGCTGTGCAAAAAAAAAAGACTTCTTAGAGAAACATATTCTTTAGGATGCTGGAATGTTTTGTCAAGCCCGGTATGCTAATTGGATTCTCCCTCCCTCTCCTCTCCTCTTCAGTACTTGCCTCCTTTATCTGACACTGACAGCAAAATTGCTCATCTAGATACCACATTCCTTTGTATTGTGGCCTCCTTTTTCTTTCTTCTTATTTTTGTGCTCTCCTCCGGTTCTTTGCCCCCCCACCCTTTACATTAGAGAGCTTCTGAAGCTTTGTTTTTCCCAGCAAAACCTGCTCTGAATCCATCCACTTGTCTACCTGCAGTACCAGCTCTACAGCCCTCTGATGTGTACAGGCAGAAAGGCTTGTCCTCTTTTCCACCCTGGTTTGGTTAGGTCTCCGGTGACTTCTGATATAATACTAGGTTGTCCCCTCAGTCTAGACTAAAATGTGAGTTTGTCTGATTGAGAGTCATTACTTCACTCTCACCTTCAGGAAGAACTTCTGAAAGAGGCTTTGCTTTGCAGCTCTCCTAATAGTGCCACACAATGCTGAATCAAGAAAGGAATGCCTAGTAAGTGGATCTGCTATAAGATTTCATTTTGAGCCTTTGTTTCATGCAAGATGAGCTTAAACTACTCAGTTTTTCAAATACAACAAACACTTTTTCTGAAAGTTACCCTTTTTTATCTTCATATTGTCAGCGATCGTTTCTGTCCTTTTTTTTCTTGCCATATTCATGCTATATTTGTACTCTATTATCTGTTTAGTGATACTTGTTTTCTCTGATAATGTTTGAGATGCAGGTATTTCCAAATCTAGGCATATATATGCTGTAAAGAAGAAGACTATCGTCTTTAGCTTTCTAAAGACACATCTCCTCTTCTTGTACACTGTGAAAAGCAATACCACCAGTGCTTTTATTGTCAGTTCTTTGCTTTACATGCAAAATCTCTTCTCAAACTCACTGTTGGTCTTCGGGACAACCCATTTTCAGATTTATAGCATGTCCTTAACAGCATCCCATTTTAATGCGTGCAATTCATATCCCTCCACAGTAACAACTGAAGGCCCATCATTTTCACATCAGTCGATCCTCCTTTTCACTAAGGCACATATTTTCCTGTTCATCTCCATGAAAGATGGAAAGTCAGTATCAAATAAATACCCATTTAAGTATCAATATAAGTATTAATGGTAAACAACTACAGAAATAACAAAATCTTTCTCTCAGTTATTGAACCAGTACTTGAATGTTCTCTATATGATTGTGCAACACGAAATCATTAGCTTTCTAATAACCTCTAAAGGTTATTAGACATTCTGCAAACTTTCAAGTAGTTGGGCAAAATTAAGTTTCTAAAGCAACATTGTGAATCTCCAAAAACGTGTTCAGAAAATCTACAGAATTCAGTGGTTCTCAATTCTGTATTAAGTTGTAAAGGGTAGATTACTATATAGTACTTAAGTACCATAGATACTTAGTCCAGAATATTGTATCATATCCTGTCTTACTTTATTTTCTGTTTTATTTTCTTCACTTTTTGATGTGTGAAGGTGTTCAGCTGTGCTCCTTTGGTTTTTTGGGGTTTCAGTGCTCCCACCAAAATTGAAAGTGGAAGAGGTGTGATATGAAGAGGGAATCCTCCAGCCAAAAAGGGAAAAAGTCCTACAAAGTGTGTAGGTCACTTCGGGAAATCATGGTGATCATTCACTGAAATGTGGGGAAACTCTTGTGGACAGTGAAGTCCAGACTTTGATCTGGTCTGCAAGTTGTATTTTCCTTAATACTAAGATTAAGAGGAAAAAGATTCATTTAGTGTTACATAATGTTTTCTCATATCTCTGAAAAGGTAGGCTGGAGTAAGGAGAACTGTGTGACTAAACCATCATGTGAAAATAGATACAGAAGGAAAAGGATTGTAATTGCTCTTGGCTAACATCCAAAAAAGTCTCTGAACCTATAAGAAACTTGGACTCCCCAGTCCAAGTCTGCATCCTCGTTATGCCTCCTACAGACATAATAAGGAGAGCTTCAAAAGTAATGGGTATGGGATGGACTTCTTGTGAAATCTTGTGATGGAAATTGATTGATGATATGTCACGTCTGTGAAATAAAGTTAGCAATGAATGCATTTGTGACCATCTACTTAATATTACTACAAAGCCTAACACAGTGGGATTGTTGTCCATGATTAGGGCTCAGAGACTATGCCTCAGAGAATATGCTCAGAGAATAATGAGAAAATAATTACAGTACGGCACTAATAAGGGATGATAAAAAAATAACATGGTAATTTCTAACAGAACAAAAATATATATTTTTAACGCTTTGGAATGGCTATGCATATTAAATTGAGATTTAAAAAACCAAAATCTGCTAAAATTTGCCTTAAATTTTAGGATTTGCTTTAATATGTTTTAGACTTAAAACCAATTAAACTTATTATCAGACTTGCTCTTTGGAACAAGCATCATTTTCTGAATATAGAGTCTGTAACGCCAACATAATGCATTTGTAAACCGGTATTAAGACTGTACAGTCTTGTTATATTACAAATAATAAACAAATATTAGGTCCTGATAGCAAAGGACAATTTTATTCCCGAGTATTTCTAGCCCTGTCATTATAGCAATTTGCTATTATACCAAAATAACCAGAATGTGCAAATGTTCAAAAAATGGTTAATGAAAAGTGAAATGCCAGAAGGAATTTTATTATCCAATTTGGAAAAAGAGCAAAAATAAACAAACACATAAGGACCAATCCTAGTACCTTTAGCACAGAGACCAGCACACTGTCTAAATAATGCCAATCAATTCAGTGAACTGCTTTCTGCAATTAAAAGCTGCCATGCAAAAAGGACAGTGTTTAGGCACAAACCCTTGCATTGAGGGATAAGTACGCGTTATTATTTTATTCATAATGGTGATTGTCTTCAGAATATTAATTTGTGACAGGAGGCTCAAAAGCCTCCATGGCCAATACCAGCTTTTGCAAATAGACTTTATAGTACATTTCAGAAAACCATCAAGAAAACAATTATTTATCTGGAGCCTTAAGAATCATTCTAGTACTGAGTATACAGGGCTCTAGTCAAGAGATCAGAAAGGGATAGCAGAAAATGAGTATCCTCTTCTCTAAGAAAGCTCATCTTTAAAATATCACGGAGAGATTAAAGGATGTACCAAAAATGATTTTTCAGAACTGCCTTCCTATTTTTATGGCATTATGTTAACTACTTTATGTGTAATATATAACGTTGCAGCCATATTGTGTCTGAGATCAAAATAATTGTAGGCATGGATGAAGTGCCCAACTATTTTTCACATCTATGTATTTCTGCATCTTTGTAGAAATGAACACCTTTTCACAGAACTGCTGGGAACCACTGGGAGGGTTAAGCCCTGAAACAGGTTGCCCAAGAGATTGTGGATTAGCTATTTTAGAGGATTTTCAATACTTGACCTGGTGAGATCCTGGGCAAACTGATTAACTGCTGAGTTGCTCAGTTTATGATCTCCAGAGATCCAACCTAAGCTTTCCTATGATTCTTTTCTGTGACACAGAAGTAGAGTTTTGGAGCTGAGCTCTCCAAGTGCACACTCACAGTGTTAGCATTCATACATTTGCTCTAATGCTGGAGCTAAGGGAGAAGCATATATTTGTGGTTGCCGTATCTGCTGTTCTTCAAGTTCCTCGAGGAGTATATAGAATCATAGAATCATTTAGATTGGAAAAGACTTTTAAGATCATCAAGTCCAACCGTTAACCTAGCACTGCCAAGTTACCACTAAACCATGTCTCTAAGCACCACATCTACACGTCTTTTAAGTATCTCCAGGGATGGTGATTTCACCACTGCCCTGGGCAGCCTGTTCCAATGCTTGATAACCCTTTTGGTGAAGAAATTTTTCCTAATATCCAATCTAAACCTCCCCTGGCGCAACTTGAGGCCTCTTGTTCTATCGCTTCTTACTTGGGAGAAGAGACTGATCCTGACCTCGCTACAACCTCCTTTCAGGCAGCTGTAGAGACTGATAAAGTCTCCCCTCAGTTTCCCTTTCTCTGGGCTAAACAACCCTCATTCCCTCAGCTGCTCCTCATAAGTCTTGTTCTCTGGACCCTAAACACCGTATACCACTTTTCTTTACTTCAACACAAAGTCTGAGGGACAGGAGAAGGAGGAGTAGTGAATTTTGAAGAATTAATGACAAGTAAAGATAAGTTAATGATAATATTTTTTTTCAACCAGTATTTGTCTGTCTACAGTTTCACAATATAGACAATTGTAAGCAGTGTCTGCTTTAGTTTGCCCAGATGCGATTTTGAAAGTATAGAGCATGCACTGAATACGATATTATTATGCCTGTGCGATGGCATAGTATCTGGAACAAGTACAAACAAAATTCTAGCAGAATTGTGTATGGGATTGAGACACTTCTTGAAAAAGGCAGAGAGGCAGCTTGAGCTGCAGTACAGTATTTACAGATCAAATATATCTGCCCTGGGGATTTCATATTGTATTCTCAGCATGGAGATCACCATGCTGTTGAATTTTTCAGCTCTTGACACTAACAGCAGTTAAACTATTTTTTCTAGTGTAAGTGGAAGGAAGAGAGCTATTGTGATGTCCATTGAAGGGATGCACAGGAGGAAGAGGTTAGACCACTCTAAGGGGTGATCTGATCACAGACCTTTTCTGCAACTGTTTCTCGCATGCCTACCTGTAGCATAAAGTTGTCCTAAGGCTGTGGTTAGGAAGCATAGCCAAAACCTAGAGCCCTGGTGACTGCACTGGTCCTTACTGCCTTGAGATGAGTCCTGAAAATGAGGCTAATGATGAGTCTTTTAATTCTTCCTGGACTAAATGCATGGATTGATGCAGCATTTTTATTCTCAGAGAGAATATAAAACTTTCATGTGCTATGCTACAACCAGCTAATTTGATTACCATACCAAGCAAGGACAATTAAACTTCAGACAGTTCAGTGAAGCTACAGGAACTGGACGGAGAAACATTTGTCATTAGTTTGGTTCTGGCCAAAAGAAAAAAATAAAATAATAACCCTAATCCATTTACTGCACAGCCTTGGAGCGGAAGACCTTCCCTGGACACAGGACAGAGGCATAAAGTCCATCCCAAATGATGAAGGGTCTCTCTAGAAGGACAAAGAAAAGAGCACTCTCCCTTCCCATGCTAAAAAGTAGGCTGAGATGATGAATAAAAAGAAATGTAAATAAAAAGAGAAAGTCTCTTTTAGGAAGATTGTAATTTCAGGAAATTTTAATTCCACAATGTAACTAAACCATACAGGTAGATGTCTAAAATTAAAACTATTTAAAAAAGAAGTTGCTAACTATTAACTATGGGCTATATTTTGCCACCTTTAGACATGCAATTTTATTCCAGAGATAGAACCCCTGACACCCGATCTGTTTAGTCAGTGAGTGATCCATTACCCACGGACAGCGCACATTAGAAAAGCCAGATTTAACTTGTATTGAAATCTCCGGTTGCCCCATCATCTGCTGTCTAACACCATATTCCTGCTGCTAATTAGCAGCATAACCCAAATCTGAAGTCATCGAAATGCCTAAGTGACAGTTAACACTCAAACTTGGTTGAGACCTGGGTTAGACTCGATCAGATGGTACTGAACAAGCATATATAATTTTACTCAACTATCTGTTAAGTATGTATTCACTTAAGAAACAAAAGTCATGTCATTCCACCACTGGCTTTGTCTTATAAAATTAAAACCTCAAATCCATATTTTCCATATCTAGTACTATCACCAAACAGCGGATTGTTGATGTTTGGGATATATTCTGTATACGTAGAGGATAAATTGTACAAGACTTATCAGTCTGGAAAAAATATAATTAAGGAAGGATGCTATAAGTCTATAAAATTATAACTTCGATGGAAAAGGGGAAAAAAAGAACATCTGCTCACTGTTTCTCATAATACAAGAAAGGAGCCACTAATGAGCTGATCGAGTATTAGGTAATTATTGAGTCATACGTTGACTGTTGATTTATCATTTTGCATTCAGGGTTTTGGCTGAGGTATTGCTTGCTTGTTTTGCATAACAAAAACTCATTGTGCGTCACTGAAGAGCTTCAGATATACTAGTACCAAAATGACTGACTTCAGATTGAGACACTGGTACGCATGAGATGACCACATCGAAGATGTCACTTCAGCTACCTGCTCCTTTCCCAAATGTCTCTTGATTTTATGTTGTCAAATCAGTTCCCAAACACCATTACTTTTTTCCTAGCTCTGCATAAATGTTCAAGGTTGTTACCCAGCAGCATGTGTCGCTGGCTGACATTGGACTGCAGGGAGGACAAACAATAATGTTTTATGGTTAGCATAGTGCAGAATAAAATGTCAGCTTCAATTTCTTGAATATGTGCATCCACAAGCACCGTATCACCACATTCATCTTGCCATTCAAAGTAGTTTTTCATCCTCAGCAAAGTAATGAAAAGAGACAAGGGAATCATATGGTTGACAACAACAGATGCAGCATTTGCCTTTTTGAGGACTTCGTTGAATGTAAATAGGGATGGTATTGATATCCTCTGATTTCTGTGTAAAAAAGGAGGTAAATTCTTACTACATATGGTACCTCATACCATCACATAGAAATGGTTTGTATTATTGTTGTGGTCTTGGACCATACAGAGATAGAAGATCCACAAGAACAGGACCACTGCTTTTGCATTAAAAGGCTGGAGAATCTTTAATGGCTTCATTTCTTTGACTAATCATTCAGTACATAAATGAAAGCTATCCTTAAACAATGTACAGAACAGGCACATTCCAATACTCAGCAGAACTATGTTGGTATTGCAGTGTTATTTGTTGGCAGGGAAATCTACACTGGTAGTTTTCTTTTCAGCTCATATAAAGCAAGGTTTGCAAAAAATGCTGCAACTCAGTCTGCTTTGCTTTAAAAAAATTCAGTAAAAGAATGGAATTAGTTTTTTCTCTTTATCCTTCCAACAATCAGAGACGAGGGTGATACTGATGCATGGACACCTGCATTATAATGTGATTCACGTTGGAGGGAATCAAGACAGTTGCCAAACAGTTACAATTTGTTAAAACAATATTAAGATCCCCTTAAAAGGAAAGCTGTACTCATTTTCATTATCAGTGCAGACTCATAGTTCATTTCCATAATTTGCAGACTGTGAAATGTGTTAACGTGCACTTTTGCTACTCACGGTAAAGAAGGGTGACAGTCTTGGGGCTCAGGTTTGTTAAAAGCAGCAGTTTCTAAGCTGCAGTCCCAGATAGTTGTCTCTGAAAAGTAATATTCTGCACAAATGTGGAAAAAAACGGATGCTTATTTCCGTTTGGCTTATGTGTGGATTTAAAGACTCACTGGCACAATTCTACTCGCCCTTGGGGTTGGCACTTAGGTATTAGGCGTTGCAATTTTTAGATGCTAAATCAAGAAGAAGCAAAGGGCTGAGGAAAAGTAAGACAGAGCAGATCAAATGAAGACAAGCGTTTCATAGAAATCATGACCATCAAGTTACATCTGATCTTTTAAACAGACTTTTCTGTTACAGGCTGTTTCACACTCATACTGAAGACTTTAGGTCAGATAATTCAGCATTCAAACTAGCTCTAAAATTTATGCCGTCAATACAGACATCAATTTGTCATTGCCTGAGATCCCTACAATGTCAGACAATCACTCATGCAATATATATCCAACAGTTCCTCCCTCTCCATGCAAGTAAAATGCCCCAAATCTCCCCTAGTTTCAAGTGGAGAAAATTTTCTTCCCAACAGAAAGCCTCATGAACAGTATGATGTTGTGTATTTGAGCTGTGCTTACTAGACAGAGGATTTTTGTAGAGAATGATCCATTTCTCAGTGTGCTACCTCTACCCATAGTATATTCCTCATATATTAGAGTACAGTGGAAGTAGTCAAAGAGGCAATAAGGGCGAAAATAAATTTCCAAATAAAAAAGTTAACTAGCAGAAGACCTGAGGCCTGGAATTGGAATTTAATCATTGTTTTAATTCAAAACTACCAACATTATGATTATACTAAAGGCCATCCAAGCAATTATTTTACTGAAAGGATCCATGAAGGAGAAGAAATGAATCAGTACAGATCCTTCCCACCCCTTCTTTCACCCATTGCAGGGGAAAGAATTTATATCGAAGACGTATTTTAGTAAGACAATTAATTTCATCTTGAAGATGCTCATCATAAGTCACTGCTAAGTCATTCCTTTGGTCATCCCGCCTAAGAGGAAATTAGATGTATTTCGCAACTGAATTTATCTAGCAGCAACTTGTATCCAACGAACCTGTTCCTAGCTGCCAGGTGTCCCACTTACCAGGCTTCATTTTGATGCTTGATTTTTTACATCACATCATCATGTCATCTCTCCAATTTGTCTTAAAGTAAGCTCTTAGTAAGGTGAGCCTTAAATCTTGTTTTGCAACCTTGCAGATCTTTCATTCCCCTCTTTTGAAATCTTTCAGCTATTTCCATGTCTTCCTGAAGCTTTGGAAACCAGAAAAAGAGGAAATATTTTAGCAGAAGACATAAAATAAAGATTCTTTTTTCTTTTGTATTGGTGTTCTGCTCTATCTGCATCCAAGGATTTTGCCACAGCTTTACTTTTAAAGGTCATCTCTACCATTTAACATGCATCTGCATCTCTGTTTTTTAGATCTATCCCTTTAAATTTGTCCCTACAAGAAGATGCATCACATTGTAGAGAATGTCAGAACATTATGAAATTTTGTGAAGCAGGAAAGCATAGAGTGGAAAAAGGGGCAGCTAAGCAGTTGTATGTCAGAAAGAAAAAACAGAAGAGGTATTTGGGAAAAAAACCCCAACCCATCTGAAGAGCCCCAGTGGTAGAGGCAGCAAGTAGACCTGAGAAGGGCTGCAGGACAAGATAACAGTTACAGTGTCTTATTCCTCTTTCTTGATTTCTCTTTCTGTCTCTTCCTTATTAAAAAAAAAAAATATTCCTGCAGTTCTGCATCAGAATTAAAAGTTGCAGGGCCTGCACCATAGCGTTTTATTTGAAACCTCACTAATTTGTGAGAACAAGTCAGGTTTCTAGAATAAAATACTTTAAAGATAGTTCCTCTTACCTATAATTTAAGAAGTATTTTCCTGTCTTTCTTATTCCTAAATTTATTAGTGGATAAAAGACATTAAAAAAATCTATTTCTGAGACATTTGGCTTTTTTGTGCAATGTTGGAATTCTTAACATCAGCTCGTACCCCCAGAATGAATGGGAAGTGTATTACTGACTTTGTTAGTCTTTGGACCAGTTCCTGGGTGAGAATGCATTTGACATGTATAGAAATAACTGCATCCTCAAGTGGGGAATAAGCAGTTGAAGCACAGTAATTGTCATGACACAAAGATCTCGTTTTCATATAAATGTCACTTCTACTATAAACAGAGGGAGAAAATAGTAACAAGACAGTGGACAGAATTATTCCACTGAAATGTTTTCCATGAAGCATGAGATTCTATCAGGAGATGACATTTAGTGTGGAAAAAATGAACATTTCTTGCAAACATTTTTAAGCAATTTTCCATCGCCAATAATGTCTGAAAAGTGACTAACAATCTTTAACACTGATTTCTCTACCAATACTCTCTACCAATACACACCTTCTAGAACAGTTCACTCATCTCACTCAAAGACAATCACGGTGTTTCATAAACTTTTTAAAAGCTAGGTCTTCTAGAAAACAACACCAGTTTCAGTAACCTGGTCTTTATCAGACATTATAGCCCCATGTATGCTTCTCCTGTACACCTTTTCTAGTAGTCCTTTATTTGCAGCAGATATATGCTTGAAAAAAGTAGTGTAGACCTTCCTAATATGACAATTTCTCTCTTTTATTGTAGCCATGGGTAAGCAGTGGAGCTTTAGGGTATATTGCTGTTCGAGTTATCACTAAAACTAATGAATTTTGACCTCAGAGCTATTGATTTTTCGAGACACATTGCTGCCCTCCTGCTGTTAGATAGAAGAAGGGGAGCTAGCTCTGTCCATTTCTTAGAGATTCATTAGGGATTCTTTTATTAGTCCTCATATAAGTTGTCCTAAAAGATAGTGATTTGAAGAAAAAATATATTCTGTGGTAACAATATAGGCTGGATTGGCCAGGATTAGCTATGTTTGCTCTTTTAATGGCATCAGGATAAAAAGGATGCTGGTTCATATCTATTGCTGCTTACCCGAAGAGGGGGTGAGGAGGTGAGGCCCAATGCGGAGGCAGTCAACAGAAGGAAAATAAAGGACAGCAAACCTCTCACCACTGTGCCAGGAGGTGTCTCTCAACAGGTTTCTGGATGGGTGAGCTTTTTGTAAAGGACAGACCTTTGGTCCTAGGGGAGACAACTCCTACCTCTTGGCACAACACGTAAGTTGGGTGGGCAAAAAGATTTTGGTTTCACTGCTTCTCCTTAGCTGTGTTATCCTGTAAACCTGCCTTGGATTCAATTTAGGCCTGGTAGGATTATAGTACTGTGCTTCTGTGCTAAAGAATATGGCAGTTTGCCATTTTAATCTATGCGGTGTGTCTAAGCAATTCTTGCCTGCTCATCTGAGCAACTTTTCACCGTATCTGAGTTGGGGAATAAGGAGGAAACAATAGATGTGGGAAAGGCAAGCTAAACAGAAATTTCTGCTTTTGAATAATCTGCTCCTTCTTTTATCCCTTATTTTCCCATCTCAGTTTAACAACTTTACTTGCTCAAGTGTAACAAAACTTGTATTTATGCTTTATACGAACTCCAGCAAAACATTGGAGATTCAGCTCTTGGAGAGTAAAATCCAGTGCTACATTTATGTGTTTTCTTTCAACATCTGGGCACAAATCTCTTCTGTGTCTTCAAGGACTGCTCTGTTTATGACATTATTCATTGTTTTAGATACTTGGCTTCTGAAGTTGGCTCTTGTAGTGTTTGTTGCCTCTAAGCAGACAAAGGCAGAAGTGCATTTTATCTTTTTGACTACTTGGTCTTTGCATTTGTGAGATGGAGCCTCCAAGAAAGGACAAAAATAGTTATGTTGCCTTCAAATGTGAATAGCCTACACCTGGGGATGTACTCGTTAGGTACTTACGTTCTACTTCCCATGCCTTACGTATTAACAGTTTTGTTCTCTTCTTTCACTTAACCTAAAAAAAAAAAGAATAATAAGTCAAGGATCAACAACTATCCCAGCAACAAACACATTACTGTCTCATTCTGAAGTATGGATATGACAGAAAGGAGGAGTCTGAGGGATCTTATGAAACTTCACCAAGAAAGTTAGACACAGCATTCTAATATAAAAATACTAACAATTATACTAAAGGATTGAGCTTTCTGAAAATATGTATTTTTATTCTTCTGTTTATCTCTAGGACTGTTACAGCACCTTGTCATCTTCATACTTTTATAAAAGTTTAAGCCAAAGCCTAGATGACTGTACGAATATCTAGAGAATGGGGCTGTGTTGCAGACAGTCTGATCTCTCCTTGTTTCCATGTAAGTGCAAGGTAATAACAACTAACTACATACCTATATGAACAGTGAAACTTTTTGGCCTTCTCGCTGATGGGGCCATCATTCTTCAAAAATTGCACCTTTGCAACCCTCTCCCAATAATTTATGCATTTCAGATGTAGTAAACACAAGTTTTTATTACTACTTACCTTCTTTCTTGGACACCGATGCAAGTCAGAAGCTGGCCCTGAATAACAAATTATGGGAAAATAACATTATTCCACTTTCAGAGATACAGAAACTAAAGAAAGAGGCCACAGAACAATTTAAGGTCATAGCCATCTTGATCTAAATCAAAGATCATGTTTTAACTCAGCAAGCAGTTTCTTTGGATATGTTCACTGTCAGTTTGCTCTTCATACATTTTTCATATAAATTCAAGCCCTTCAAAGAACTGATTACTGTGCATAACTTCCAGGTTCTTTAAATCAACATGCAAGCTGGTTGATCCTTTTTTTGCTAGCCATATAGCAGGTGATGTGTAGCCCCACAGCTCAATGTTCATTCCTGAGTGTATTGTGCCTGAGGCAGGAGGTTGCAGAAGGCAGGAATTCTCCTTCTTTGCACGACAAGAGGTGCTAGTGTAGCCCCATATGAATATGGGATAGGTGCTGCAATACAACTAGAAGGCTCTTTTGTTTCAGAGGATTCATTTATGTTGGGCCAAGAGAGTCTGAAAAAAATGGTCTAAGCATCTTTCTGCATTTTGTACTCAGGTAAAGTAAAATGTGATCTTATTTCTGAGAGCCTTTTTTGGTGGAATGAGGTGCTGTAGATCCTGCTTGGAAACATGCCTTCAATGTGGGCTTTTTAACTTAAAGAGGGAGTACCTTTGCTTTAATGTAATCTTAATGTGATGCATTAAGAAAAGCCACTTCACAGGTTGTTGAGAAGTAATTTGTGTGCTGCAAAAACTCACAATAGAAGTTTGCTTAGAGGCATATCCAAAAGTAAGCAGGACAACCATCAACGCTGAGTGTGCTTCTCTGGCACGTCATAGCACATGATGAGGCAATAAATGTATTTTGTAATGTCTTACTTGTTGTTTGATATTGATGTAATTTACTTTACAGCCTAGTATTTTATGGTACTTAATATCAAATCACACATCAATATACAGAAGCAAAATCTGAAAATGACATAATAAATTACAAGTGGCTGTGAGATGCATCATAAAGATGACACAAAATAATGTGAAACAAATAATATTTCAGAGTAGAATTACCCAATTTGCTAGAGACATTTACTAGAAATACTTTCTCTGCATTGATTATTCACAACCCAGAAACTTCATAGTATAAATTATACTATATAACATAATATGTTTTCCAAACTGAAGACCTTCTGGTACTTCTGGACTGTTTCTTGGAAGATTTTCCTTTGTTTGATTGATTTTAAACAAGAAAGCAGATAAAACCCCATTATTAACAACGTGAAAGAATTACAATGTGGAATAGTGGAGCTTATGATCAGACCCAGTCAGCATGGGTTCATGAAAGGCAGGTCCTGCTTGACTAACCTTATCTCCTTCTGTGAAAGGTGACCCGCTTAGTGGATGAGGGAAGGGCTTTGGTGTTGTCTACCTAGACTTTAGTAAAGCCTTTGACACCATTTCCCACAGCATTCTCCTAGAGAAACTGTCTGCTCATGGTTTGGATGGGCGTACGCTTCGCTGGGTAGAAAACCATCTGGACGGCCAGGCCCAAAGTGTTGTGGTTACTGGAGTTAAATCCAGTTGGCAGCTGGTCACAAGTGATGTTCCCCAGGGCTCAGTACTGAGGCCTGTTCTGTTTAATATCTTTAGCAATGATCTGGGTGAGGGGATTGAGTGCACCCTCAGTAAGTTTGCAGCCAACACCAAGTTGGATGGGAGTATTGATCGGCTCAAGGGTAGGAAGGCTTTACAGAGGGTTGTGGACAGGCTGGATCAATGGGCCGAGGCCAATGGTATGAGGTTCAACACAGCCAAATGCCAGGTCCTGCACTTGGGTCACAACTGCAGTACAGGCTTGGGGAAGGGTGGCCAGAAAGCTTCCTATCAGAAAAGGACCTGGGGGTGTTGGTCAACAGCTGGCTGAATATGAGTCAGCAGTGTGCCCAGGTGGCCAAGAAGGCCAATAGCATCCTGGCTTGTATCAGAAATAGCGTGGCCAGAAGGACTAGGGAAGTGACTGTCCTGCTGTACTTGGCAGTGGTGAAGCTGCACCTTGAATACTGTGTTCAGTTTTGGGCCTCTCACTACAAGAAAGACATTGGGGTGCTGGAGTGTGTTCAGAAAAGGTCAATGAAGCTGGTGAGGGGTCTAGAGCGCAAGTCTTATGAGGAGCGGCTGAGGGAACTGGGGTTGTTTAACCTGGAGAAAGGGAGGCTGAGGAGAGACCTTATCGCTCTCTACAACTACCTGAAAGGAGGTTTGTAGTGAGGTGGGGGTCAGTCTCTTCTCCCAAGTAACAAGTGATACAACAAGAGGAAACGGCCTCAAGTTGCGCCAGGGGAGGTTTAGATTGGATATTTGGAAAAATTTCTTCACTGAAAGGGCTGTCAAGTATTGGAACAGGCTGCCCAGGGAAGTGGTTGAGTCACCATCCCTGGAGGTATTTAAAAGACATATAGATGTGGCGCCCGGAGACACAGTTTAGTGATGAACTTGGCAGTGCTATGTTAATGGTTGGACTTGGTGATCTCAGAAGTCTTTTCCAACCTATGATTCCATGATTCTTTCAGATTTTCTCCTTGTCTTTTCCTATTCAGATGCGGGAAAGTTTACTGATATTTTTCCATCATTGCAAAGAAAGTCTCTGCAAATTCTCCCCCTCCACCCCAGCGCCCCCACAAAAGAAAAGGAAACAAACAACCAATACTCAGAACAGAGAAAGGAAAGAAGGATTTTAGCCAGAACAGAGATTCAACAATTTAACAATTGTATGTGTGAAAGGGTGTTGAGTGAGAGTCATAAATACTACTAGAATATAGTAGTCTATATGAAAAATGGTATTTTACTTAACCAGCAGTCTTGAAAAGATTGTCAGTCCTGACAGTATTTATGAATAGAGCTCACACAGTTCCATTTTTCTCTGGTTATACCTCCATAAAACTTTCTTAATCAGTGGAAATTTCACATGTGGCACTGCTGCAATAAATTTTTGAAACAGTCAGTTAAATGAAGCCATTCTCCATAAGCATTTCTAGTATGTCTTAAAGGTTTTCAACGAGGATAACAACAATTTATAAAATATCGTAAAATGTTGTCTAGAATTGTTGACTGCTACCAAAAAACAAGCAGCAGTGTTTTATTTTCTGGATAGAGTATCTAAAGTTTCTAAATTATTAAAAGCATGTTTTGTAATTCCCTTTAAATCTCCTGCTTTACATTTTTTGTTGTAAGAAATCTGCAATTACTGTAGTCCCCAGCTGTAGTTTACTAAAATATTTTTCAACTGGCAAATTGTTATGGGGTTTCTGAATGCCAGAACCATGACAGGAAAATCTTCCATTTGTTTTAGAAAAGAAATAAAACACATTTTTTGGAATACTGTATGTAGTATTTTTTGAATATCCTATGTGACTGGAGATAAATGTATAGCATGTTGCACTCCAAGGGTTTCATTCAGACTCATGCTGGTTTTTATGGCTGTAGATCTCACTGGGTTGCTTCTGTGCTGGCTATTTCTAGCTGAAGATGCATTTATTTTTTCAGCTCATTCTACCAGTTTCAGCTTTTGCAGTTTAAACGGGTCCAGTAGCTATGACAAAAGAAGAAATTATACCTCATCAGGATTAAGTGCTGGTGAGTTTTGTTTGTAATGCAGATGCTTTTCATTAAAAGCTAGGCTCCCTGCTACTGTGTTCTCTTTCACCAACTATGGAAACAAGGCAATGCATATAAAAAGAGCAGAAGATACTTAGGCAGCTGAAAACAGTCCCACCTGTTCATACTTCTAATCTGGCTTTTGATTTCCTTTACAAGCAAAATTATATCTTGGCTGATGAAAATACAGCGGAGATACTAGAAAGCAAGCTAAATTTGAGAAAATCAAAGAACATGGCAAGCTTGTTTTCCTAAAATCCACGTTCATGCATTTCTGAAGTATGTTAACATGGTTCTTTTTAATCTGCAGGAGTTAAGTCTTGCAAAATGACATTGAGCAGTGACATAGAACCATTTTCAAAGTGTTACATTGTTATGCAACAATACATAAAGTGCTTACATTATTTTATAAAGATATCTTACTAGCTCTTCATGCCTAATTTCTCAAAGTATCAAACTGTTACTTTATTCAGCTGATAACACTTGATGTGTTCAATTTTGTTTAGCAAAACTTATAAAAAAATAATAGAAAATTCTGATACAAGAAAATAAAGACAAATTGCTGAATATTTGAGTGGCATGTTCTTCTGCCTCCGGCAGTAGCTGCCAAGCTGGAGAGCTGTACCGTCCCCTCAATTAGATTGGATCTGTATTGATGCCTGATTACCGCTAATTAAGCATTTAAAAATTTTCACATAGGTTGGAGCTTCAGGCTACAAATGAATGAAAACATTCATGGTTCATTGTGCCTTAATGATCCTGTGGACAGATATTATTAACTCCTTACATTATCAATTCATATTAGACAATCTCCTGAAGAGCTGCTGGTCAGAATTTATATATGCTCCATTATATCCTTGCAAATTAAATCAGAGGCACAGATAGTAAATGCTGAGTAAATAAATAAATAAATAAATGAGAAAATAAATAAAAGAACAACATCCCTATTTATCTGTCTGTTTTTCAGTTACATTCCTGCTTTCATGTGTGTCTTGCTCAGATAATAAATGAGAAATCCACAGGATATTCCTTATTCTATGCATCTTTTAAATATGCTAAGAAATGAATTTATTTGCAAGTGGAGTAGTTCTGCTAGCACACTCCAAACATTCAACGGCAAATTATTGATTCAACATCATCTCTATAAAAAAAACCCAACCCTCAAATAAAAATTCATGTCAGATTCTCTGTAACACAACTTCTGGGAAAGAAACACTCTCTGTATTTCATTGAGGCTGTTATTTAATTGCACACGAAGTCAGTTCATGATCTTCTTTTGCAGTCTCACATGTGTTGAACAGGAAATGCTAAAACACTGAAATAACCTCAGTGGGACACTGTGCATCTCAAAGAAGATGATCGGGCACCAAAAGCAAACCTCTGCTGTCTTTGCTAAGACAAAAAGAAGGAGCCAGCTTAAAATGACTCCTCTCATCCCTTCCAGGAGCCGTACAGGGCCTTGTAATTAACACCGCAGAAGAACAATGAGGGGCTGTAAGGAATTTGTGGAGGAGCCTGGCCTCTGCCCACAGTGCTGAGCGCGACCATCTCTTCTGTGGGCACCAGCAGAGCCATCCTTGTGTGTCTGACACTTGGAAAAGGCAGCCAGAGGGGCGGCGAGTCTCCTCTACAACTTGCGTCCTTAAGTGTAGCGCAACCTCTAAACTCTGCAGAGCACCTCTCAGTCCTGTTCTGCATCGCTGTTTGTCAGCGTGAGTGTAAAGCTGCAACAGGAAACCATGGGAAGATTTAGATCAAAACTTGCAGTCAGGAATAGTTTGGTGAGGCCAACTGTTGTGAATTCAAGTATCTTAAAAACTGGCGTGGCTTGTGCTGTGTGATATTACAAATATTCTGAACACGAATGCATGCTGTCACTGCTTTAGTGCGCGTTAGATATAATACGTCATACCTTGGTACACACTTAAACAAAAAAATTGTTTAAAGCAGACAGAAATCAGAACAGTGTCTCTAACTGTACTTGTATCAGTACGAGCGAAACAATCTCTAATCTGTGTAACGTACTGAAGCAACCCTTTTAATTGATTAGCATAATATGATTGATTGATTTCTTAATATTTGTAATAGGTATTGTTTTCTAGCAGCCTCTGACATGGAGTGCAGTGTGCCTAGTACCTTTTGCCTACAAGTCTGATTCTCTTGCTTATTTTATTAATATGGAGCCTATATAAGTCAGGTTTCACATTGTTGCATGGCTATACTCTGCTGCTCAAACAACGGTGCGTGATCAGAGACCTTTACTCTTAGATTTCTCCTGGCAAAGCAGGAGCAGTTCACAGGGGATGGCGAATGCCTTCAAATATATCCCACCTGAAAGCAAGTGACAGCCCTTTTGCAACTGATCCTAGCGCTTGCAATCTGATCCAGTTCGGCACAGTGGAACCTGTGGGGGCTGCTCTTTGCAGCGAGCGCGGATACATTCAGTATATACTCACTGTGTTTTTCCACTCCCCTGGATGCCCAGCTGAGATATTAAGAAGTAATCTCTGGGCAGCTGCCAGACAGGATATAGTTTGTTTCCTGGAGATCAATATCCTAGGCCGGAGGGACTGCACTAGTAGTTCAGCACTTCTGCATGAGCGCAATTAATTACATAGGTGAGCCCTGTGTTTAGACACTCTTTCATCCTTGATCTGCCTAACAGCCTCTCTGCTAGGGATTATCCTCCCTCCTCACTGACTAATTTGACAACAGACTTTATCTGTGCCCTTTGAGATAAAGATGAGAGACACGGAGCTGCCTATCGGTGTTCTGAGTTTTGTAGTGTTTAAAAAAAAATGCCTTTATTAACGTAAACTCCATTATGAAGGATACAAAGGAAGCCCCCACTGCAAGTTATCTAATCAAAGGAGAACTCCCCTGGTGCTACTGAGAACAGAAATTGTGATGAGCTCTGTTCTGCTCTAAATTACTAATTGACTTTTTCTAAAGAACACCTACTAGGAATCTTGAAGTTTTATGGCAAATGCTAAACAGCAGCTGTTTTCTAATTGTGCTTCTCATTCTATACTCCTCACAAATATCTCTTTTGAATAATAAGCTAGAGACACTTCCAGTTAAAAGCAGTGCAGATCAGAGGAAATTACGTTAATGTAAGAGGATACGTCTTAAGCTCAGAAAAGCCATGAAATTTATGGATGACTTTTAATAATCCTCTCTTTATGGTTCTTTTATATGTTGGTGTTTCCATGGCTTGTTTTATGGCATGAGAGGCTGACATGCTGTTGTGAGCATCCCATGATGAATATCTGCTTATAAGCACACAGAGAAAGAAGTAATTACAGTGTTAATACCGAGTTTTATGTCATTAAATCACTAAGCAAAAATTCTATTTAAAAAATGTGATTATCATTAGCAAGTTATCGTTGATGATCATCCTGCTAATTCAAGAAAATTACTGGTAACAAGACTTTCTTCTGGACAGAATCAGACCCTTTGTGACAAGTTGTCAAGTGGACAACAGCTGCTGTGTATAGCCAAGTACACTTACATGCTTCTTTGCCTTCATTTTTAGTATCTTTCATTTTACTTAGTCAATTCACTGCCTGTGTGGGCCGGTGTAGAAAATGCATATATATTTCTTACCCCAGAGAACGCATTTTATATATAATTGATACAAAAAAATTTCTGTTATTCCAGAATATATGTATGGTGTTATTCTATGGTGTTAATAATGGCTAGGTGTTTAAAAAACATAAAGACAGAAAAAGAGTCGAAATGCTGGTAGAAGCAATACTTAAAAACAAAAGATAGGAAAGACGAAATAGGTTACAATTTTGAAGATGTTCTCTCTGAATAATTTAACACTTTAAATTGGTGTCCTGATTTTCAGCTCTGTCAAGCTGATTTAGATATCATAGTATAGAATTAGGAATGCAATTAAAAGTTTCATTAACATTTTTGTATAGCTGCAAAAAATATTTTTGGGGAAGACAAAAGTAGTTGCAGGAGCAAGTATTCCTGAATATTATGTTTTGATGAGTACGGGATTTTGAGCCGGATGAATCAGCCATGACACCCTGCGTCAAGTTTAATCCATAAATGTGCTATACCAAAAAGCTGGTTTTAAGTTTTGAAGTGCAAAAGTGAAAGATTTAACAAAAGAAAATCTTGATGCCCTTATTTATGCACGGGCAAAACCCACACTTGCCTGACATGGCGGGTTCCAGCAGTGACTGGTGGATGGGAGTGTTACAGAGAACTGCATTGTCTTTATGGACAGCCAGAATTCACTGTGCCCTCAAGCCTGTTGCGCACTTGCCTTGGACAACAACAACAGGACTGTTTGCTAAGGAGACCATTCTCTCTGGTTCTCTCAGTGGCCTGTCATGTGGTTCGGCAGCAAGGGCAGATGGGATTGAGTGGTTAAACCAGACCTGCAGTGTAGATAAATAGGCTCCAGTATGTGGGACACTCCCTGTGGTGCACCAGCTACTGCATCAGCCCGGACCTAAATGGTGAGGAATGCGTCAGGAGGTACGCCACGCAGGCAGCTGGCCAGCTTAGCTTTGCAGCTACTCTTACACTGCTGTTTAATTATAACTAGAAACCGTCTCTGTTGAACCATGTCTGATCGGAGGTTCAGTGACTGCAGTGTGATAAATTGCTGCTAGGTTAGAGGTCTGGCATCTTTAACATTTATCCACCTTGGTGTGAACAACTATAAAAACCACAAGGCAATGAGGGTTCTGGTTTCAAAGGGGACTGCCTGCATGAAGGCGGCATGCAGGACCTGCCTCTGTGTGAACTTTTGAGCAAGGAGGCATTTTATATGACATTGTCTTTTCCATCATCTAATTTTCTTGCCTTGGGAATTCAGTTGTGAACTGACCGCAGTCCATCATGCTATACATAAATTACTAAGAGAACTTTGAAGTTCTTTCCACATTTAAAGAGGAGGTTCAAAAGTATATCCTGAAGGCATTCTGGAGGGATATGTTTTGAAAATTAAAGGAAAAAGCAGGCAAGAGATTCAATATCCAAGTGAGTCTTGTATCAAGGAGGACAATGTTAACAGTGATTCAGAATATCAATCATGTCAAAATCTGCTAATAGGCAGCCTCCCTGCACAGTTATATGTAGGTATGTGTTTACAGATAAATATGTGCACTTTTATGTGTATGCAGACAGGTATATAAACAAAACCTCTTATTTTTTGTTATGGGAACATTAATATTTTTCTAGCTTATAAGTATATAGAACTTGCTAAACAGCTGTTTTCTCTGTGTAGGTAATGGCTTTTAGTTATGCAGTCCTAACAATGATCCCCCATCTGGTTTTACATAAAGAAGTCATCACACATTTTATAAGAATTTCAAAAATGTAAATTATTTACATAAAGAATGCTTTTTGCTGAGGTGGGTGACTCCAGTGGGTTATAAATACTTTAATAACAGAAATAAATAATTCATGCACTTCTTTTTTTCTGTTAGTATGAAATCCTTTAATATTCAGAGTAAACATATTTTAGGGATTGTTGGCATTTCTTGAGTGTATGTAGGATTATTCATTGCAGTGTATTTCCATAGTTTGAAAACTACTTGAGTGCAGAGAGCCCCCAAACTAAACAAAAATTTTTCACAACAATTAAGGACTTGTTTCAGTGATGTACTTAAGCCACATTCTTAATTTTGAGCACATTCTGAACCCCACCCAACTCATTAAAGGCTCAGCACAAGCTTAGGTACTGCTGAATTCAGTAAGAGTTAGTATGTGCTCAAGTGCTTCCCTGAACAAAAGCCTAAACTCTTGCTAGGCTTCTACAGCCTCTAAAAATCCTCCCCGAAGGCAGGTTTTATGCTGCAGACAGAACATACCGCAAGTGCTATTGCAGACTTTGTCATCTTTGCTGGAAGCTGCTTGCAACTGATCCAGCACACTCCCGCGTTCCAGGAGTTTAAAGGAGGAGGGAGTGTGTGGAGTCACTCTCAGGTTTCCCTCTTCCCAGCTTCTCTCATGTGCAAAGCCCTGTGTTCTCATGGAGAGAGACCAACAGCTCTCAGCGCATCTGACAGAGAAGAACTTGCTGCTCTGCAGTTTTGTACTTCTCATCTTCTGTGCAGACCAGAACAATCAGGCTCCCCTTCTTGCACGGTTCTGGGTGCGCTTAATCAATTAGAAGGAAGCTCAGGACGCATCTTGCTTCGATGATAGATACTATCCTTTTGCTGTGTTCTTCAGGCATTTAAAATAACCCATTCCAGAGGAAACCAAGCTGGTTTTGCAGTACTAAGTGGGAATTTAACTTGATTTAATAATCAGAAATTTAGCTGTTATCCTTTTGTCAGTGAATGCTAGTGTTTCACCCTGAATGCTTCCTACATTTTTTTAATGTACATATTCCATATGGGGGGGTTGTCCTTCTTTCGTCCCTTTTGTGCTTCTTCCAGCCTTTTCCCAGTTTTCTCTTTTATACTTGCAATCTCTGCTAACTACTCCATTATACCCTTGCAAATATGCCTTGCAAAATTTAGGATAGAATACAAATACACCGGGTATATTTAAAAGTTAATAAAAAGCATTCCCCCCAACCCAAAACAAAAAATCAAACCCCACTCTCCCCAGCCCCCTCCAAAATCCAACACAACTCACCTACTTGTAGTATGCCTGTTTCCTGCCCCACTATCTATAAAGTATGACAACAGATTATTTGCCTAAATGCGATTCTTGTTCTGAAACAGAAGAAAAGATATATTTCTCTTTCTTTAAAGAAGTTATTGGACTAATATTCCTCCAAAACCAATGTTGGAAATATAAAGTCAAAGTAGTGTAGTAACAGCTGATGTGTATCCATCCCTTCAGATTTATAAACTGACAAAATAAGCAAGTCATCTATCCACGCTGATGCGTTGGCACATGTTGGCACACATATAATTAGGAAGTTAGTTTCCAAGAGGAGGTCACTGTGTTTTACAGAGCCTGAGTATGCCAGAGATCAGGACTGCTGGTGATTTAGCTAAAGACATGAGACAACCATCATCTGGCTGAGAGGGTTCATCATTGTTATGAATTCAACAATAAATTTGATGAGATGTTAGGACAATTAGGGTGATGATATGCTCCTTCACAAATGTGCAGAGGAATCATTAGGAAAAGGGAAACTGATGAAATCATTAAAGTGAGTGTAAACTTGAACTGGATTTGTACATTATACATCACTCATAAATGCTTAGTAGAGTCCCTTTTTTATCATGAATACATTAACCCAACCATTCTTACACATTGTTTAAGTATAGCTGATTATTTACTTTACCTGACTTTTTACCTCAAATTACTTAATGTGCATCCGAGGAAAACATCATGAGGGTTTGAAGGCACAGTAGGCTTTCATTAGGACAAACATGGTTTTGTGCTAGTTTCCTACCTAACTGTCTTTTCTTTTAGAGGCTATATTATAAAAAAGAATGAAATATAAACAAATGAAAGTTAGTAGAAATAACTCTAATATACTAAATAAATAAAATACTTCAATTTTAAATTGGAATCTTCCATAGGTAATTTCCTTGTGGAATGTTTAAAAAAATCTTAATTCCCATCACCATTAAACTATTCTAGGTTTGATTTCCATCTGAAGAAAAATCTACTCATAATATCAATACAAAATATTACAGCATCTCCAAAAAAGAAGAAAATAAAATGTAATGAAACTATAACAATAAGTTTCCTTCTTCGTTACAGAGTGAAACAAAAAAAGAGGGTATTTAGGAACAGGTCTTTTACAGTGATTTGATGTACTCATGGAAAAAGTCCTTTTGTTAGCCAGATCACTCATGGACATTTATATTGAATGTGTTTGCTGAATGTTAAGAGTCTCTGAATAAAGTGAGGTAGTCTAGGGGCCATACTAATCTGCTGGATAATTCAAGGTACAGTGATATCTATGGAGATTTTATGCACGGTGCTGATGTATTTATGGGCTTGCATTATCTATCTTGGCTTCTGAAAAGTAAACTCTGTAATATGAGGCTAATATTAATGTCCAATTACAAATTTCACCCAGGAAGTGTCAAATAACGCTTGAGATGTGGTGGTGGTCTTCTTTCTGCTATCAGAAACAACACATCATTGAAAATATCTGTTGGCAAGTGCTGCCTCTTTTTAGAGAACTTCGGTAAGAACTTTTCTTCTCAAGGGACAACTGAAATAACAAAGTGCCATGTATCTGTGGGGCCGGACACAATAGCCTTCTGTAATTAGCTGGGACATTTGTCCTGGTTTCAGCTGGGATAGAGTTAACATTCTTACTAGCTTCTGGTATAGTGCTGTATTTTGGATTTAGGATGAGAATAACGTTGATAACACAGTGATGTTTTTAGTTGTTGCTAAGCAGTTAAGGACTTTTTCAGCTTCCCATAGAAACTGAGAGGGAACATAGACAGGACAACTGCCTCAAGCTGTCCAAAGGAATATTCCATACCATAGATGTCATGCTTAGTATATAAATGGCCAGGGGGCTGGAATCAGCAATTGCTGCTCAGGAATGGGCTGGGCATTGGTCAGCATGTGGTGAGCAATTGCATTATGTATCACTTGTTTTATATATTTTTTTATCATTATTATTGTTATTATTTTCCCTTCCTTCACTGTCCTATTGAACTGTTTTTATCTCAACCCAGGATTTTAGTTTTTCACTCTGATTCTCTCCCCCATCCTACCGGGGGGTGGGGGGAAGAGGGCAAGCAGCTGCATGGTGTTTGGGTGCCTTCTGTGTTAAACCATGACAACATTTCAGGAAATGTCTACTGACTGTCATGTTTAGAGCAGGCGTAACGTTTTTCTTTGATTTGTAGAGTACACATTAGTGTCCTAGCCTATGATGCTAAACACTACATTAAAGTACAGGAGATAATAATTAGGAATTGTATGAGAAATCAAAATGTAGCCTATGCATTTGAGAGCTTATGTCAAAGACATCTGCCTTCGTCCAGATACATACCTGCTTTTGAAACTCGGTCTGTCTTTCAAATACTACATAGAGTATTGCCATTAAACTCATAAATGAAAACTCTTATTCTGGTAGATGCCACATTGCTAACTTTTCCTAAATCTTAGGCTTTTTGAATGGTATTTATAATTTTATTTTTCAGGGCTGCCTAGTTTTCACCTCATAATACATGAAGGTGCATTGGTTGGTTAGGGGTTCGTTTCAAAGATAATGGCCTAGAGAGATACTGTGAAGAAAGTTAAGAAACTTACCTTAATTTTTTATAGTTTTCCTCAGGTGAGCAATGAAAGGAAATCATTCCTTCCAATATTACACTTTGGACTGATTACGTCTTTATTTATCCAGTTATGACCTTGCAAACTGCAGTGTATTTCGTTTTAACTATGAAGACAAATTGCTGTATATCTTCCTTTTCTGCATTATAGCAAATGCAAAATGCAGGACTGTCTCAGCTTCTGACTGAGAATAGTTGTGACCATGATATGCTCACTCTGCTGTAATAGCTCCTTATAAAGTAATTGGTTATATGATGAATAACTCTTAGATTTTTTTTGAAGTCCTTGATAAGGAAGAGAGATTATATTTGAAACCCTCTTTATGAAACTTCTGCTGCTTCATACTTGTGCTTTCACATGCCTTTCATAAAAGCATTCAGTAAGTCAAAACTCTGGAAATATGCAGCAAAATGCATCTTAAACAAAGAGATGGGTATTAGCAGAGTTATAGCAAGCCTCTGTGGATATTTGTTTTTTTTCTTTAGCTGCACTTGCGGGTAGGATTTGGATGAAGAAGGGCATCTGAGGGCTCACCCAGCAGCTTAGAAAAGTCACAGGTTCAGTTAGGGTGATGGGTGGGACTCGTCAACAAACTACCGGCGCAAGGATAGGAATTAAAAAAACTTCTTCACGCTTGACGTCATAGACAGCAGTGCTGTTAGTGGGCAGTAGCTGTAGTGTGTAGCAGGTTACTAGGCTGGGGAAATTCTCCGGGACAGGAACCAGACATACCCAGACTTTCCTCTCCCCCTCAGGCAAGGAAGTGGGGGAGAGCCTGTGCAGAGTCTCTTGGGCTCTGCCCTGGACTTTTCCCTTCTTTGGACAGCGAGATCACCACATCCAGGATAGGGTTTGATATAGAGATGCCATTGCCTGCAGCAACGGGGAATTGAATGTGTGCTCCTTTGTTCCTAGGTTGTGCTTGCACTCCTGTTAAGCTGTAAGGAGACAGTAGTCCTTAAATTTCTGCAATGAAGTCAGAGATAAAATGAGAAGGTAGAAAGTGTACTAGATCAGATCTGTAACAAAATAAATATGCAGTTTAATGACATAACAGGGAGTGATTATGTTGGAAGAGTTATATGCCATGGCTCCTTGGAAGGGGAGTAGCAGGGTATGCTGGCATCCTCAGCACTGGATATATTTACTCAAATGACATGGCAAAGTAGGGAAAGAAGCAGTGGAAGGAAGGGCGCCAGAATTACTTTGAAACTTGGTCTAAAGACCTGGTCTAAATCCACCTATAAAGATTATTAGGGAGTGACAGGATTAGTATTTAACCCAGGGTTAGCAAAAATCCATGATTTATTTTCTTTTTTTGTGAAAGGGTAGCTTTAATAGTGCTTGTATTTAAATTGTGCCAACTTCTCTGGACTCACAGTGATACATGTAGTACATTGAGAGTATAATTTTTGATATGTTATTTGACTTATAGGCAGGCCAGAATAGACCTCAGGATGCCCTTATCTTTCTGTGATGTTTTGAAACGTTGTCCTTGGTTTTCAGTGTCTATAGATGTGATCAATTGTTTCTCTTTGACAGTGCTATTATTACATGCATATTCCACAATTCCCGTGCACTAAATTTGTTATTGATCTTTAGAGTAGTATAAACAGTATGCATTTATTTACATGTATATACATGCATGAGGAGGTAATTAATTTACTTGCTATTGATTTGTTTTCCTTTTGATTCTGGCAGACTGTTCATCATTACATTTTCTTATTTATGCAATAATGTTCTGATGAAAGTTGTAAAACTAGAACATTAGTAAGCTTATTTTTGCTGCCTTAGTAAATCTATTTGTAAGGTAGATGCACTAAACAGTAGTCTCTGCACCTATCTTTTTACAAGGGAATGTAAAATAAAACATTTTTCTGAGAGTACAAAGTATAAAAATGATGAATTTACCTCAGCATTCTTGACATCAGCATAAAGCCTCTGTGATAGATCAGGATCCAAAATGAGGAGGTATCAATCTGCTAAGTTTAATCAGTGAGGAGTCCCAATAGTACTAGTGAAATATTAAAAATTATGTGTTTGCTATTGTACTGGAGTGTATGGCTTCGCTTCTCTGCCTGGAGTATCCAACCAAAGCAAGAAAAAATCCACCACTGAATTTAAAGCCAAACTGCTCAAATTAGCCATTTGTATATGCTAACCTCCAAGTGGTTTACGTTACAAACACTACTGAACTAGGCAGACGATCAAGATTCAGTATGTGTTTATGCTGTCTCCTAGACCATATGTATGAATGGATTTACTGTTGTGCATGCATTTAGATGGTCTGCTCATTCATAAGCCAACTTCTGCATGAGCAAAAGAGAACCTCTCTGCCCTCTCTCTCCTGACAGCCTGTCTGGTGTCAGGAGGGATAGACATGCATTCTCTATACAGGGAATGTGTTTACATTACAGCTTGTCATTTTATATTACAGCACTGTATAAAAGCAGGCAGGATTGTCCGTTTTGAATAATCTTGTTGCTAGCAAGGGACTGTATCAGGTGAACTTTTTTCTTCTATTTTTCTTCTGTTATTTTTACACATATACTCCGGCGAAGATGAGCTTTGAATGAAACTCAAAAATTTGTAAGGTATTTTGCATCATTTTCAGTGGGTGTTGACAGTAATGGCAATCATCTGATTCATAAACACAGAGAAAACTCAGATTAGTTTTCATACAGTTGCATATAATGTACAAAATGAACTACTGTGTACAGCTATTATAATGCAATAGATTATTCCTGAAAAAAGAGTCTGTGTTTTCAGCACCTTGTTTAAGACTTGGGGGATATACTGTGCCATGGTTTATACAGCAGCATGTGTAGTGGCTGTGATTTCTCTTGCCATGATTATCTACATTGCTTTTAAGTTTGCAAGGTTTATTTTTTGCTTACCTGAACATCTGCTTTGTACACAGTAAAATTTGAATTTTATTAAATGTAGTGGTATTCTCCTATTCTAATATAGACTTCAAAGCATTTTGCAAAGGGGATATTGCTTCTCGTATCTGTATGCCCATTTTGCAAAGATATTTCAATTAGGAAGGGAAGAATCTCTTTCAGATTCTTGTTTAAATGCTGACAAGACCACATTGACTTCCAAATAACTTGTGCCCTTTGAAATCATTATTCCAGTGTCCAATATTTGTTTTTACTTGAGTTAATGATTTCAAACCAGAGGGTAAATAAAATTGAATAGTTAGAGATTTGGGTAAATATATGTACTTTTATGTTAGTATAAGAGGATAGATGCCTAAGAAAAGTGGTATAAATTTAGTAGCTGAGAAATGTTATGTAATCATATTACATTTAGCAGTGATTATTTAATTTTAAAGCATTTAAAGTTCAATTTATCACTATTAAATTAAATCACATTTGCAATTAATTTTTAATTATAAAGTATTGTGAAGAAAAGTACATTAAATTAGCCTTTTTGTTTCATTTTCATGTCTGTTACAAAAAAGAAAAAAAAAAGACTCTACAGTAAGTGACATGTTATAATGAATTCTTTTTATATGCAGAAGAATAATTTTGCTGTCTTTTGACAAAAAGTAGTATATAATTTGATAGATATTCTTCCGTAACTTAACAGAGGGCTACCAGAGGGCAGTGCTTGACAGATCCATTCAGCCACTTGCCAGTTATGGGTAGGGATCTGGCTTTGCCCTCCTCCCTGTCAGAGCCTCAGTGTTGGTGACAGCAACAGTTCCTCTCCCCACTGCTGATAGTTTTGGGAATACGACCTGGATGTAAAAGCTGAAACATGCATCTTCAGACCGTTTGAAATCCTGGAGTCCTAGGAGCTAAAGCCAAAGCCGTGGCTTTCACTGAGCAAAGCAGTCGGGTAGCAAGAAAGCACTCCTGTGAGGCAGGTGGAAGGGATATTTGAAGCACAGTTGCCTCCTCACTTATTCTCTCAGGACTCAAATTCTCTTCTGTACTCTTTCTGCTCTTGCTGTGTTCTCTTTAGGTAGGATTTAGCACCTTGGGTTCAGGTGGATCCTCTTGTGTGCACTCTAAGCTTGCTCTTCACTACTAATGCCCTGTAGTTCTGCAAGGCAACCCTACCTTAATGAAAGAGACGGTGGGGCCTGTCCCTTAAGCAAGGCAGAGCTGTCTCCTATCTCCCAGAAAGCACAGATTTTGTCTGTGTATGTAACTTTATTTACATCTCAGAAAACGGTTCTTTTTTGGGAAGCTCAAGTTGCAGTCTTTTTTGCCCCTCTACCTTTCTTACACCGGGGACACAGGATGGCACTCCTCAGATTTTGGCAATGTGAATGCACTAATCAGGCCTGTAGAAAAGGGCAGAATTATTAACCTTGAGTGCAGAGGTCGCAGACAGCGTTCAGCTGACCCACCTTTCCTGCCTGTGTCTGCCATTGCCTTTGGATCCACTTCAACACAGAGCGCTGCCATGCCAGAGATGGCTGCCCAGCACAGGTCACCCACGTCTTCTCTTGTGCAGCTACTTGGTCTCCTTTGAAATCCGTGCGTGAACTTCCTTGGGGGTGTGTTGCTTCTTACAGTTCTTGTGCTTTGGGCATGCCCTGGATCCCTGCTGACTTCAGCCTGAGCTTTAGGGAGCCTGAGAAAACAAAAGCAGACCTTCAGGGCAAACATGAAGCACTCAATAGCAGATGTCTGCTTTGAACAGCTGCATCAATGACATTTAGGCTCTTCAGCAAGCTCTTCTCTGAGCTCAGTTGCTTTATACATCTACACCTCTGTCAATTAGCCCTCTATTACGCAGATTTCAGGTCAGTTTACTTGGAAAATAAAACCAAATAACATATTTGTTGGTACTAATGAGTAATGACTTGAGATATTGCTTCTCTGTGTGTAATGACTTAAATAACTTCAGCACATTTGCTAAGCTGTAGCTAGTATCTTTGCTTTTGATGTTTTTCTTTTCTTCCTTCTCTCCTCCTTTTGCTGTGAGAAGGTTGAGGCTGATGAGTAAGGCATTACCAGTGCTCAGGTATGTGCCAGGTTTCAGAATGACAAATAATGCATCTTAAAAGCAAGTAGGTGGGCAAAGTAACATGTGCTTCCAGGATGAAAACCCTTCCTGAAAGGCTGACTGTCCCATCCAACACACCCAGTGAACAACTCATAACTGCTGCTGTGGGAGGCAAAAAAGTTTCTTTCTTTACTTCCTGTCATTAGGGAGTGGAAGAATCCAGGTAGTTCTCTTTCTTTCTCTTTTCCCCCAGTCCTTCTGTCTGGTTCTCCATTTGAGGTGAAGAGCACCTTCCCTGCTCATTTCCTCTCTCCTTTACAATGTGGACCAAAAAGACGGGAGGTGGGTGAAGAGCCCAAGACAACTTCTCGCCACCCAGCCTTGGAAGGTGAGAGGAGGTGAAGAATCTGGTGACAGCTGAGACTGAGACGATAAAATTGCTACACGGAGCTAGTGGGAAGGAACAGATGTGGGAACTGTACTGATATGGGGGCTGTACAGGGCAGGGAACTGCTTAATCAGGTTTAATAACAGGAGTTCTACTTTTTCTAAGCCCTACTAAGTGCTCAGTTGTAGCTGGAGTCACTGTGGATTTGAGGAATGTGATCAGGAAATAATGCTTGTCAGGACAAAATCAAAGGATTAATTTTTTTTCTTTTAATTAAAGAAAATGAAAAGCCTGTATTTTGTCAAGTGTGATGCTGGAATCGTTTTATTGCTAATGAGGAAGGGTAACTTCAGGCTTTTTTCTTGGATATCACTAAGTGACCCATTAATTGAGAAAGAGTGTATTTATATGACTTAAGTGATTGGACCTTAAGTGATTATGACCTTTGATTGATTGGACACTTCTAAGATTCAGATGGACAAGGTGCTGGGCCATATTATCTAGACCATGCTTTTGCCAAGAAAGGTTGTACCAGATGATCCTTGAGGTCCCTTCCAACCTGGTATTCTATTATTCTATGATTCTATAATTATAGAATCTGTTTATTTTTCGTCTGTGCTGTATTTGATGACTACAGTTTTGATTCCTTTTAGATCTAAAATTATTTATATTTTAAGGGTAGACTACAACTTTAAATTCAGTTGAGCATATTTTAGATAAAGATTTTTGCTCTCGTAACAGGTGAAAATCTATATAATGAACATGATGTTATTCCCTGAATATTTTTTATTCTTTTTTTATTCTTAAACAATTCTGACGTCTACACATTACATCTTCATGTTAACCCCAACATTTCAATAAGATCCAGCATTGATCTATATCCTAATACTTTCTGTAGATCATCTACTGTAATGCTACAGTGCAGGTATTAGAATCTCAGCCTGCTGGGTTGTCCAGAGACGCTCTCTGGAAGACATATTTTACGGGACCCTGTAGTCATCTTATGAAAGATAATAAGGATGAGCAAATTAAAGCAGTCTGTTGCACTGTTAATAGTGTAGGTAAAGAACAATTAACAAGGACAACCATGGGAGAAGAGAATCTATTTGAATAACGTGAAGGATGTGTGTAAAATCGGAGTTGCTCTGACTTCCTCCATCAGTACTAGACTCTTGTAAGAAAAAACAAAGTAAAGGTAGAGAAAAACGGTGAGGCCTGTGATGATATGCTCCAATTGAACTATTCTGACACTGGTATTTGACTATGTCATTGTGAAATAGTGTTGGCAATTCCAAGTATATGTGTATGGACAACTTTTATAAATTTTCTAAAACCAAATAGGAATAATCAGTTCTGTTGCTCTGATGATGTATTTTCTTTTACTAGCAATCCATTTGGTGTGACTTAATCTGTTTTTTTCAGTGTATAACTTTCTGAGAGGGAGAGGTGCGTGCAAAGTGCATTTATTAAGAGTTCGATAATTTATTGTCTGAATTTCACAAAAAATATATTTGTGTGTCACATATACAAAAACATTTATATATGTGTTCATTGAGGCTGAATGTTTAAAACTGAAAAAAATAACAAATCATTTAATTAAGAATTAGAAAACATATTTAACAAAATGCTTTGTAAATGCTGTGGGAAATGGAGAGTGGCCAAATTTCTGTAAATTTCTACATGGCCTGTAGTCTTTGTTTAGTCAAAATTCCTCTGATATTACTGGGAATTCTGACAAACCGGGACTGTGGGGAGAAATTCTGGCAATTTTGAACTTAATAGAAGAGGCATATTGCTAGAATGGCATCAACATTTAATCCCAGAATGCAAACCAAAGATAAGAAAAGGATGTGCGGTTAACCTGGTTGCTCAAATTTTATATAAATTGAGGTATATTTTAGATGTACGTCTTAGAGGATAGGATGTGGGCAAAATTGTTGCCACTGTCCTAAATAGTTTCAGTTCTGACTACATGCGTGGCTTGTGAAAGCACTTAAGTCTGCAGTTTGTCCTTTACCTTTCTATTGAGCACTCTCACAGATGATGCTTTGAAAAAACAGGTTAAGTAAAAACTGTAATGAACTATACGTTTATACTTCATGAGTTATGCTTAGTGTCCATCCTTCCATTGAAATTAAATTTCCTGCTGCTGGGGGTTTCAGCTGAGTTCTGATTTACTCACAGGGTAGCAAGAGTTGGCATAGCTTAGTAAGGGCTGTGAGGACAATGTCTATATGTTTCTGTGACTCCATCACCAATTCCTTTCATGAAGGCTTGGCACTTGCGTAGTGTGGGGAGAAGATCCTTTGACTGCAGTGATGTGGATAAAAGTGTACTCATAATCGGCAAAAGCTGTTTTCTGTGGATGATAATGACCATTTGAATAAAATGAAGCCTCAACGTAAAGCAGAGGCCATAATCTTTCTGTACATTCACTGAAAGAGAATATGTACCTAGAGGTTACTTGCCCTTCATATAGCTAAAAAATTTAAAAAAAAAACTGACCTTTTTACATTTTGAAGATTTAAAGGGTTAATGACACTTGATGGTGAATATGATGTACTCTTTGCAATTGTAGTAATTTGCTGTTGTTGGGGGCTCTGTGCTGTTAACTGATACGAAATCAAAAAACAGTCATGGATTACAAAGTTAAAAAATCCACATGTTCATTTGTGTTAAATTGATACAGCTTCATTGATGCTCATAAGTATGTTTTATCACAGAAAGGAATGGCCTGGGAAGCATAATAATTTTTTGGTACCGGTTAAATAATTTACAGACCCAGAATTTTCTGTGGTGGATCAGCTATTTAGAATATTCCTGCTCATCCCATATAGCGCTTTGGATCTTTGGTATGGCTGAGATACATACCAAAAAAAGAAAAAGATATTAAAAAAAAGGCAATTAGACCCTTTCAGCAGGCAAAACACATCACGCTTCCCTCGAGCTGGCTGCTCAAGCCGGCTGTTCCTCACAACACCTTCAGTCGCAGAATCTGTCCGTACTCAGACACTGTCTCTCACTAAAAGACGCTCTTATACCTTGCCATCTGTCATGTGCTGCCTGTTCTCACGGTAAAGACGGCTCCCCCAGTTTAGTCAGATTTGAGAGTTATTTCCATTGAGATTGGTGATGGAGTAGGCTTCAGAAATGTGTTCCCTTTCCCACTTCTTCCCTTGGATTGATAGCATCTCATATGTAGTCCTAAGCGACTTTGGTGGGACTTCTAAAGGATGAAGATTGGTGCACAGAAAAGGTTGTGCCTGAACCTTGTCATTAGGTAACAGTGTAGAAAGGCTTTGCTTTAGACTTACTATATTCTATAAAACTTTTGGTAGAGTCACTTGTGTTCAGTAGAAAACCATACACTGGACACTGTTTGTATAAATTTTCAGAAATATGTAGCAATGGTGATGGAGGAAGAGTGAGCGAGAAGGCAAGAAATAAAGAACTGTCTGCAAAGATAATAAATAGTAGGGATGTACTGTATGCGGACAAAATACGCTTTCATGAGGAACAAGGAAATTACAACGTTGTCATATGATGCATATTTCACCTGGATCTATCAGTTGTGACATAAATACTAAGATGACAGCTCATACTTCTCTTTTCCCAACAAAATATGAATTTACAAATATTAATCCTGTACTTTTTCCAGTAGAATAGCAAAAGCAGATATGTTAGCAGAAATTAGCAACTTCAGTGACTTCTGAAATATTTTTGACATCTTCCTTTGTCACTGTGATGCTAATTTTCTGTTCAGTCTTCATCTCATTTCCCAGATCATCAGAGTGTTTGCGTTTGAGAGCTAAAATAGCTAAGTGTCTCAGCAAGCATCAGCGACACACGGGTGATCTCCAGTTCCACGTGCACCAGCTGCAGCACATCTTTAGTGAACACCATGGTTAGAAGAGACTTAGATGTGCCAAAGATGATGCCAATGCATCTGTGCATAATTTGGTTCTTCATGACCTCAATTTATTCCACTAGCAATATCTGCTGATGTCTCCACAACTCCTGTCATCCAGATGCTTCAGGTGCCTTGGCCTTTTTTGTCGATGAGGATTCTTCACTGTAAAAATTTTCAGAATTAATAGGCAAATTAAAAGGCTGCGCTCTCAGATATTGATTCACTAACTCTGTGAATAGCCAGATAAGTGTCCAAATACAACAGATGACTGTTTAGCTGCCCGATCCTAAGTAGGACATCTAAGTAAAGTTGTTATAGTGCATTCAAATAAGACCTGATAAAGCAGGAAGCATGCTTTGTATCCGTTGTAATTACAGCGTATCCACAGTACAATGGGTACACTGTATGTATCCAGACTGTCATGCAAGCCTGATTTTAAATGCATTGTAATAATTTATGCTAGCTGAGGAACTGTCTTGGTACAGTATGAAAAATATATTCCCTGGTGATTTGAAAATACAGGCCCAAGCCTTGCCGGCTGGAGCCTCTGTTAATGATCTGAGGAATATCTCCAAATCAAAAGCAAATATATGAAGTCTGCAGGCTTTTCACAATAATTTTGGGAAGATGTTTTCAGAAGCCTTGCTGAAGACACTTACAGCACGTGCATGTGTCTCTGTACTTTCCATATAGATGAGGTTGTCAATGTTGTCAAGCTTGACCTTACTGCACAGTTGCTTTTAGCACATGCTAGTCAAACAAGCCATCAGGAAATCCCTTTTCTAAGATGGAACCTTCTGTCAGAGAATTATTTTATATGAAGTGACTGTTATTCCTTGTGACTGTACAGTTCTCCCAACTGAGAGAAATGTGTTGAATGTTCAGGCCCGGGAAAGGACATTGTGGTTTCACAGAAAAGCACTAGCCATTAGGAATAATGATCTTTTTCCACTTGGGGAAATCGTTCTAGGTTTTCTCATGTGTATCTATGAATTTACATGTAGGCATCTTTCTGAAGAAGCTCATCTGTCCTGTTAGCTCCCTGCCTGGCGTAGGAGCACAGCAAGCCTTCTGTAAATTATGATTTTCAAGTCTGGATGTTCTACAAAATGGAGAGAATGCTATGACGCGTGTCTTTTCTGTGTTAAATCAGGAGAGGTTCAGATCTTATTAAAGCCTTCATACTTACTTCCCTTAGCTTGCACAGTTTATCACAAACCCCCAAAATTTCTGTCAATGATTTGCTATCATAAATGTAACAGAAAGAAAATTGTAGCTCGTAGAGCTCCAGCTATTGTATTTTGATGTAGCCCTGTAGGAACTCTGTGAAATCTTGCTGGTTTACAGCAACTGATGATTTTATGGTATAGTCACTGCAATATGTAGTTACATGATTGTGTCATTTTATAGTCTTGTCAAGAAGGCATTTCTAGTAGCATCACAAATTTTTCAGAGAAACCTGCCAGGCTCTCAGTGCATCTAAAAAAATACTTAGAAATATTCATGTCCATGATTTTGTATTAATTCAGGCATGCAATGCTTGACTTGTTTGTGCGATTAACTGTTGTTAAGACTTTGTACAGTCACAGAATCAAGTGCTTAGTATACTTTTTTTGACTCAAGAAGAGGATTGCTGCTATTAGAAGGCAATTTGAATAAATAGTAGAGACAAGATTAATGCATCATCATAACCTGCAGTTATTAACAAACGTAAAAAAGCTACAGAGAATTGGAGCATGAGTGGTTTTTTATAGCAGAGGCAGTACAATTTTCTCAATGCCTTTTCGGATGGTATATAGGTTAATGTCCTTTTGTGGAAGTCCCATTGTTAATGCTTATTTTGGTCTGTATTCCACTGCCATTGCTGCAAGGTGACCTCTTTGCTATTCTGAATGACATTCAAGTATTTCCCTGTGCTAGGGACTTCTTAAGAAGAGAAAAGAGAGACCTCCTGCCTCCAGAAGACTCCTCTACCCACTGGCAGTCACAGTAGGCAAACTCTGTGTTGGGAGACTATATAGTGTTGAGAAAGATTGTGCAGCTGGAACACTTAATTCCAGATTTTGTGGGCTGATGACAACTTTCTGGCAGTTGTAGGCAAAGCTGTCTCATATCAATAAAGCTCCTAAAGTAGATCCAGATCTGTGAGGGAAAAAATGATGTGCAGTAATCTTTCTCTGTCTTTCTCTGTGGCTGTGCCTTTTGGTTGGCAACTCTGTGATTTGTGATCAGTTACTTCTTGAAAAAAAAATCTTAAAAATTAGTATTTCATCTGCTTGGGAACCTTAACAAGTTACCTCAACAGCTAACTTTGTCAGACCTATCCCTAGAACTCATTCTGGGATTTTAGTTAGTTTTTAAACCAGAGCCTACTTAGGGATCTGTTTGACTAACCCAAGAGAGATTGCTTTCCCTTTGAGAAACTGATAAAAAGTTACACTAAATTCTGTTCACTAGTTCTACTGTGGAAGCCTCTGAAAATCAAAACTCGTTTCTTCACTTATTTTTATTTCATGGACTTGACTTATCTTTGAGATATTCAACTTAGCAATTATATGATCTTAGTTGTTTTCCACTATTGCAGGGTACTAAGAATAGTTTTAAAGTTTAAGGGCTATTTGTTTGTTTTCCCTTTTCTCTGCATGGTATCATTCTTTATTATATCTTTTTATGTCCTGGAAAAAAAAATCTAAAGAAGTGTTATGAGGTATTTTAGTGACGTAAGTGACAGTTTTGGCCTTATGTCTCATTATCTGAAAGACAGCATCTCCAGCAGCACAGACATATCTCATCCTGCCAAGGCCCAATGTAGAACATAATGTGTGAAAGAGACTCAAAATGAGGGGAATGGATCTCCTTCTTGCTTAAAATGCTATGAATTTTATTCCTTTAGGGTGAATGACTATATTTTATAATTCCAGTTCTAGGGATAATAAATAATTTTAAGCCACTGAAGTGACAGGACAGTACATCTGTGTGAAAAGTGAATCATTTAGGGAATAAAAACGAGAAAGATCACTTTGAATTAAGTGCATGAGCCGACAGCCTGAGTTATTGTTTCGATATTCAGATGGAGGAGTGCAAGAGCTTCCTTTGTGCTAGTCCTATGGCCAGAGATGCTAGAAAATGTGGTCTCAAGCTTTGAGACTGTTAGGATCCAGCTCTGAAGTGGAGATGGTAGAAACTCAGGTATCCAGCTTTTACCTTCTGGGCTGTCAGTGGTGTCTTCCAGAGCCAGAGACCTAGAGGTTGTAGGGTCTAAGGGCAGCTCTGGGACATGAGAGACCTGGTGCAGAGGTCGAGAGGACCTCTGCAGTCAGCCCACCCAGAGTCCCGCTGGCTGTGGGATCCCCAGACCCAGCTTAGATGTGAGGAAGGTCTGCACGCATGTGGCAATCACATTGGCGCCTGAAAGCTGACCATTGGTATTCTGTTGTTAGGCTAATGGTGATAAGAATATTTATTTGATTGAATAGATGCAGCAGCTGGAAGATTGTAGAGATTGTTTTGTTTCGGTCAGAGGGTTAGGGCTTTTAAAATATACATCAATTAGATTTGGAACTAATTTGGTGGTGAAGTTTAAATTTAAAATTTTCTTTTCAAAAAGCTCTTTGGAGTGTCACTTTTTGCAATGACCCAAATTCTAATTAAAGAAAGCCCTGCTATGTCTTACAATGTCTGGCAAGGTCGCAAAGGGAGAGTGGCCGCAGGTTATTGATTTTGGGGCCTAAAAAACATTCAGTTACTATTATCTGTAGTTAACAGATCCACAGAACTCCTGCTGATTAATTTCCTTATCTGAAAGCCATTCCTTTTCATACTGTAAATGATGTCTAATGTTCCCTGAAGGGGTCTATAGTTTATAGATTTTATAAGTGAATGAGAAAATGAATGCATTATTTTCTTGCCTTTTTGTGATGCTGTTAAGTTATTCACAGAATGTTCCATTTTAATACAATTTATGCTTTTACCAGCATTTTAACATTTCACTGTAGAAGAAAAAAACGAGCCTTTTATCATTCATTTTGAAAAAAGAGCTTAAGCCTTAATCCACTCAGAGTCAGTAACTATTATTTGATCTTAAAGGATGGCACTCATAAACTATAGAAAGGCAAGGGCTAAAGCATTCTTTATGGTGTAAATTTTACAGTGCATCTCATATTTATAGAAGGGACCATCATTATGCAGAGCCATTAAAGTGGATATTCGTGGCACTGTATCAAGCAGTATCTCTGAAACTTGTATTAACTCTGTGAGCCTGAATGAAGTACCTGTATCTTTTCATTATATTCCACTTTTCCTCCTATTTGATTCAACTCCCTGTGGAAGACTGTGTTGTTGCATAAATATATACAGCTGCAGCAGAGGAATTAGTGAAGGCTATAATTGTGGCAATAAGACTGTGTAGGGTCTGGTTAGGTAAGTGTACATGTTGCTTTTTTTAATAAAGGGAAGGGAATATGTGCTCTTTAAGGCAGTTCCTTTACTGGAACAACCTTGCAACACTCTTAAACCTCCAGAAACCGGGTCCAGCAAGGGAAGGTCACAGATAAGAGCTCTGCCTCCTCTGCCTGAACTTGCACCGCACACTCTGCCTAAGTGTTTAATTTCAAGGAAAACTAGGATCTCACTCAAAAATTCAGTTTACTAAACCATGCATCATATGGAATTGCCTGACTCATTCAGAACTCTTTCTGATACACATTTTCTGCATACAAGAAAAATAATATTAATTAAAACAAAAGCTATAATAAAGCCTAAACTATTAGATGTAAATACACCTTTACATAGTACATAACACTATGTACAAGTTTTTTTTATGGTATAAATACTTTCATATTTCAGAACAAAAAACAGTTAATAACTGAGAGAAAATTTAGGTAATTTTCTTTAGTGATTGAGTGTTCCATAGTTGTCCAATATATGAATTCTTCTGTTTCTGACCCTAGTTGAAAGCAAACGAGCTGCTGTAATGTTGGTCTGGCTTGCAGTTTTAGAGTTGGTCAGATTTCTGAAATGCTAATACATTGAATTTTTAAACTTTCAGTTGTCTTTGTAGATAGTAAATAAGAAATTCAAAGAAAATGGTAGACTTTTTGTCCTTCCAACTTGAAACAAATTTTTGATTTGATGCAGTCAATTATATGTTGCTTACATTTTAGCTATATTGTTAAAATACTGGAGATTTTCTAAATTAAAATTGTTAATTCTTTCCTGACATTTTAGAAAAAGTTCTAATTTTTAAATATTCATTTTCCTCGGATGTATTTGTTTACAGTGTGTGGTATAATTGCATTGTTATGTGAGGATTTATAGATTCAGAGAATCATAGAATTGTCTAGGTTTGAAGGGACCTTTAAGATCATCAAGTCCAACCATCAACATAACACTGCCAAAACCACCACTACACCATGTCCCTCAGCACCACATCTATATGTCTTTTAAATACCTCCAGGGAAGGTGATTCCACCACTTCCCTGGGCAGCCTGTTCCAATGCTTGACAGCCCTTTCAGTGAAGAAATTTTTCCTAATATCCAATCTAAACCTTCCCTGGCACAACTTGAGGCCTATTGCTTGTTACTTGGGAGAAGAGACTGATACCCACCTCGCTACAACCTCCTTTCAGGTAGTTGTAGAGAGTGATAAGGTCTCCCCTCAGCCTCCCTTTCTCCAGACTAAACAACCCCAGTTCCCTCATTCACTACTCATAAGACTTGTGCTCTAGACCATTCACCATCTTCGTTACCCTTCTCTTGACACAGTCCAGCACCAACATGTCTTTCTTGTAATGAGGGCCCCAAAACTGAACACAGTGTTCAAGGTGAGGCCTCACCAGTATTATGAACCTGACTAGAAAAAATTCAAATATTTGAAACTCAAAAGAAGGAAGGAAGGAAGGAAGGAAGGAAGGAAGGAAGGAAGGAAGGAAGGAAGGAAGGAAGGAAGGAAGGAAGGAAGGAAGGAAGGAAGGAAGGAAGGAAGGAAGGAAGGAAGGAAGGAAGGAAGGAAGGAAGGAAGGAAGGAAGGAAGGAGAAAAGAAAAGAAAACTTTAAACCTCTACTCCCAACCATGGGGAAAAAGAGCCTAAAGGATGATGAATTTACTCTCCAAAATGCACTGTAATACTCTGTTCTTTGCAGTGAAATGGATTGCAAACAAGTATGTTGTAAGGCCGCATATGACCACTAAATTTATTCCTAATTATTTACATTATGTTCAGGTAGAGAGGGTGACTCAGAAATCATTGTCCTGCCCACTCTGTCCCAAATGGGCAGCTGATTGAAATCACTGACTGTTAATAATTCAATAGATTAAGATTATGGCACACAAGACCAGGAAAAATAAATATTTGCTCAAGTTTATTTTATGCAGGAGACAGATGAAGAATTTGTGAATGTTCATCTAGAAATGAAACATCACTGTTCTCCTAAATGGCACCCTTCAAAAATGGGCCTTTGCTCTCATCTCAGAGAATTGCTTGTTTTGGAGAAGCTAATCCAACTACGGACTCTTAAACTGGAAAAAAAGGAGCTGTTAAGTCACCGCGTACCTAAACTATCAGGTTTTCTATTACCTGTTTGATGGTCCTGTTTAATTTTTCTGTCGTTATATGAATTATAAATGTAAAGGGAGAGAACTCCTTTGCTTTTGCTGCAGGTGGTGTTTTGCTATTGCAAGCCGGCTGTCTAAACTCTGATGCGAATTGCGGGCTAGATGTGTTACCACCTGTCTCTCTCTCTCTTCTCAGAGGCATCGTCGAAGGCACAGCGAGGAACAAAGTATTTCCCTCCTGTGCCCTAGCCTAGGAAAGGTCCTCAAAGCACTCGAGGCTTTCTTGCTTAATAGTCTGAAAACAGCAAACAACCTCCCGCAGCCCGGGCACGTTCACTTTGCACACAGGTGGGCACAAGCACCCTCGGCGTAGGGCATAAGGAGGGAAGGAAAATGGGGAATCTGCTGCTGTAGGAGGAGGTAACCGCAGCTGTCGTCCACAACGAGGGGCTGAGCGGGGCTCTCGGCAGCCCAGGGCTGTGGTGAGAACCTGTTAATGAAGCGTGACAGGTAAGGGAGGAATGAAATCACAGCCCTTGGCAGGCAGACTATTTAAAATGGTGATACAGTCAGCCCTCATCTCATCTCAGCGCTGACACTCCTCAGCATTTGCCTGTGCCGCTCGTGCTGTGCAGATTGTCAGGTGGATATCAAAACAAGCATGGCAGGCAAATAAATCAGGGAATCTGAGCAAATACTCTCTCTCCTGCAGGAATCGTAGACAAGCGTGACTGACAGGAGCTCGCTGCTACTGATGATCGCGTTTTTATTCTGTGACTACACTCTGTGGGTTATTTCTTGTCATGCCCTGCATTTCAGATTACTTATATAGGTCTCTGGTAAGCTCCCCAAGTCATGTCAGCGTTTAAGAATATAATTTTAACTCGCTGCGTTACATCAGATAGCTCTCTGAATGATTTCTCTGAAGCAATTCCAGGGATAAATCTTTGTGGTTTAATGATGAAAGTGTATTAACTAGGATTTAATAGATCAGCTATTAATAGATCAGGTAGTTTGAATCACTGCTTTCATATTTTTTCTGCTTGAACTGCCTGTAGCTAGGATTAGATGGAAAAACAATCCCATAAGTATTTTCTTTTACATTTCAGACTCTTATGCTCAAATATAGGCAAAGTCCATTATGTCTTCATGTAACTGTTATTAATAGAAGTGATGCCTCATGGCCTGACCACAATCTGTTGCATAGACACTGTTTTCTCAGAAGTAAGGCCTGAGATATTTCTCTGTTGTAGGCATCCGTGATAGTTAGAGAGATGATTTTTTTCCCGAAGTCTGGAGTCATAGACATGAGTGTCAGTATCCTACATCTCTGTTGCAGGGAAAATCACGCAGATTACCTTCATCTTGACAGAGTGCTTTACTGACTTTGTAGGCTTCGGATCAGGCTCATTACTATTCTAGTTCTTATTTAGAAATTGGGAATACTAGTAGCTGTCTACAAAAGAAGGTATATGAAAGAAAAATTAGTTCATGTTGATAATGCATTTTGGGATTATTGCACTGAACAATTCAATGCTGCATCTAAAAATATTCTTGTTGGCTGTGATTTCTTCTGCTTTTATAACTTCTCCTTTGCATGTGGACCTGCCCATGTTTATCTTAGTTTGCTTTATTCACAGCTTTTTGTTTTCTCAAACATTCAGAGTGTGTAATTTTAGCAGCTCCTTTATACTTCTGGCCAGTTCCATATTGCTGGTGTTGAAATGGAAACCTGTGATGGTTTCACCTGCCAGGTGGCATCAGTGACACTGATCAGAAATGGAGGAGAAGGCACAGATTTCGGGTGCTCTAACTGTCCAGCTGATTAGGGCTTTTATCTGTGTTTTATCCCAAGCAACTGTGCGGTGAAGACATGGTGGTTGTGTCATCCAAAAGTAGTACAAATTTTCTTTTGGGAAAAGCAGGTTTCTGACTTTTGAAGCACTTTGGGTTGCTTTATGAGTTAAGGTAAACACTGAGGAATTTGGATATGTGCCTGAGCTGCGTGCAGACTGTGTATTCCCAGGACTTCCTGGTGTTTCTGCAGCTCTTACCTTCACTCAGCTGAAAATGAGCAGTAAACAAAGTGTCCTTTCTACTGTTTGAAGTTTTGGTTTGGGGTTCTTTTGATTAATGCCACCCTGAAATTATTTATATGCGAAATCTAGAAATTGTGATTGAAAGCAGTACATTTTGCAATGCCTGTATATTCTACTCAAACAAAGCCAATTAAAATAAAAGCCTTTCCTGACATGGCCACAATAATGTCACACATACGTACTTGGCATTTTTGGAGGCAAGAACCTACCTATAGTTATCGACATACAGACCTCAGTCATTTTGCTGTTGGTATACAGCGTGCACGTATTCTGGTTTAGTGTCTCAATGCATATCCTATGGTGTCTCCTTGCACTCAACAGAAGTCCAGTGGCTTTTTCAATAAATTTGCGTGTGGACAAGTATCTAAATATATTCCGTTATTAAATTAACAAATCTCACTCCTAGGCTTATCCAGCTTGCAATCAGAGGAAATGTCTCTCATTCTGTGAATACTGCCTACTAGATTGCATGGAATATTTTGGTTGTTGTGTGGAAATGACACTTGAGAATTAGATGGAAGTGCTAATAATTTGTGAAGGATTTTTTTTGTATCTATGAGCAGATCTTGGTAAAGATAATTTGCTTTATTTAATGCTATTTAAAAGAAAAAAACCCACACACTATTCTTCCACTACCAAGCCTTTTCATTACTCCCAGAGACCTTTTAATTGAGAGAAATAAGAATGGTTTTACTTTTTCTCTGTTTACAGAAAGAAGCAGTAAGACAATCATATTCTTTCACGCCGATAGGACTAGATATGAATTAGCATTTCAGCTATTTCATACTTAAACACTTAGTTTGTGCAACAGTTACTCAGCACATGTTTTTGAGGAAGAAACTAGGTAAATGATATGAAGGTGATTTCCATTTGACGAAATGTCCCTCAGTTTGTGAAACAAATGTCTCTCTGTCCTTTTAATGGAAATGGCATTTTTGTGAATGAAAACTAAATATCTTTCAAAATTTGTGCCATAAGACATTCCTCTACACAGCATGCGTTTACGCTGACTGCAGCAAATTAATGGCACAGAAGAAAGAATGTTACAGCTCCTTTGTTAACTGTGATTTTGATTGGGATTTTTCAGCTTTTCTTTCTCACTCTTCACAAGCTGCTGGAATTTCTAGTCTGAGGACTATTTAATAGGTACTGGCTGTTATCTAGTATGTTTTTAATCCCTATCAAATAGAATATATATATTTTTAAAAATTCTTGCATTTGGTTTCATAATCTATGAATCATTTCATTATCTTTTACGAGGTCCTAGACACTTGCACCTTTCCTCTCCTGTACTTTGATGTAGAAAGAAGTCTGCCAGACATCTTACATACTGTGCAACCTCTCTAGCCTGTTCATTGAGATAAATACAACACTTGCAGATTGACATAGCATTTGGTTACGTCATCACTTCGCTAAGCTGTTAAGGGAGTTTGGGATCTTGCAGATTTTGCATCTTTGAAGTTGTTACTTGAAGTTCAATTATGTTTTCTTGTTCTTTTCAGCTCTTTTGAGTTACTTTATCAATTTTTGTATCGTTATAGACAGTTTAGCAATAGTCTACATGTTGTACACACAGTGTAATTTTTTCTGTAACCAAAATCACTAAATCCTTGACACAAATCATTTTCCTTTTAAAATTTTTGCAGCCCCCTATTCCAAACTTACACTCCTCACCCAAAGAAACCTCTAATGCTACTGCATGACCCCTCAGCTTTGAAACTCTAGAAACAGCTTTTTGTTGCCCCATTTATTTATCCACTTTTAATTTGTTTTGTCATTAGAGGCTTTTGAATTTATTGGCCACTTAACATGAAGGAAACACCTAAGGAAACAAATTCCAAATATAGCAGTGGATTGGGGTGATGTTTTTGAGGTGAACTCATGGGTACCTTTCACTTCTTGAAGCAAGGACTCCTGTACAGTTATTGCACTTATTCCCTACGGCTGTCCTGGTTCCAGATCAGGACGTCGTGTAAGGGGAGGCAGGGTAGTTGGGCAAGGCTCGTCTTGGGCTTACAGGTCCAGCTCTAATTTAAGCTAGAAATAATTTTTCTTTCCTTCTGCCTGTGTCCTTCACCACTCATCCCACTCTCCCTCACCTCTGCACTTCTTTCCTCCTACCCTCCCCACCTACTTACCCCATCTCTCCCAAAAAAGACAGAGCCATCGTGTCCCTGTTTCCTATTCTCCTCTGTTCCTCAACTGCATTTTCTGCTTCTCCCTCCTACTTCCAAACCTCCACCTTTCAAGGAAGTAGATGTAATTTAGGCTTCAAGAGTGATGAATCTGATGTTTTCTTGTTCTCTCCCAGCTTCACCCAGGTGGCAGGGCGTAGGTGAGATATCTCTGGTTTTGGAATAATTCTTTGTTTGGACAGGGGCCTGGGTTTTTAATGTATGCATTTCTGAAAGCACCTGTTCTCAGAGGTAAGGCTCTAGAAGAATGTCTTTCTTTTGAAAGATGGAGGCTGGCAAGATTAGAGGCAGTTCTTGGTGCTTGTAGAAGTTCACTCCTTTGCCTCAGGCTGGCTCAAAATAAGTCATGCACAGGTAGGCTTTTTTCCTGCAGTTAAGATGTGCCATTGTGCTTCAGGAATGGAGCTGTCAGCCATAGTCCTTACGCTTTAGACAAACATGTCAAAAAATAAGTTTTAGCTGCCCGCTTCTTTCAAAGGAGGGGAAAATGAAGTCAGTGTTAAGAAGTCTGGACCCTTGAAGCCCACCATCAACTGGGATGCTGCCAAGGGTCAGAAAGTTATTAAGATCCCAAGCTAGTTCCCATTGCCAGTCTGACTTTTGACTTCAATATGGGTTGAATAGTTCCTTACAAAATAAAGAAGCTTTGCAGCTGATGGATAAGTTCTATGGCAAGCAGAAAAGATTACTGTAATATTTTTTAAAAAGTGTTTTGTATCTGCCCTCAAAAGCTGTAATTAACCTGTGTGGGGCCAGAGCTATGTATTATGAAAGAGTGAAAAGTATCTGTGCTGTTTGTAGAAGAGGCAACTTATGTATTTTACAGGCAGTGTAGTAATTTAAAGAATAGACTTTTAAGCCTTTCATTTTAAATTACAGTGGCATGATCTGTAACTGCAATATACTGCTGTAAACCGTCTTTACCGTACTCTGTATTACCTCTGTGGCTGTTTGTTCCTCAATGGGATCTGAAAGAATAATTCAGACAAATTTCATTTATTGTTGCTTCACACTTCTTTGCCACAATAATATGCTTAGCTACTAGAGGTTAACAAGCATGCCCTGCTCACTTTCTTTTTATATGAAAAGATTTAACAAGACCTACAAAGTACCTTCCAAACCTTATAGTACTCTGCAGATCTTGCAGTAATAGTAATGTTCCCTTTCTCTTTTCAGTCTTTTTTCTCTGTTCCTCTCCTACTTTATTGTCAGGCTCAGTCTTTTTTATAACACCTGACAGGATGCTGCCTTCAATCCACTCCCTCCAGCAATCACATTATGTGGGTTTGATTTTGTGTTATGTACATAATAATACATTAAACAAGAATCTTAGCAGGAATAAATCATTTTAACTTCACTGGTGCTGAGTAACTCAAACAGAATGTGTGTAAAAGTTGAAATTATTTCCTACTATCTACCGATGGAAATGTTGAAATTACAGGACTCTTAGTTTATATGGCATCTAAAGAAGATGTAAAGGGAAGATAGCTGTAATAGTAACATAGAAAACTCAATAGGTATTTCCCCTCTGGTTTTATTAAAAATACCCTTTTGAAAATATGTTTTATACACCATTTTAAACGTGAGAAAGTTAGAAGATATCATTCATACTTCTGTAAAGTTCTGAAGAATAATGAAATACATGAGGTCTTCTGGTGGGGTTAGTTATCCTGTTGATTAGATACTCTTAATAGAAATCAAGATACAATCTAATGTGCAAGAAGCACGGCCTGTAGTATTTTATCTGATTATTTGTCCTTATTTTTTTGAAATTAGCTCTCAAATTCCAAATTATATTCATAAGTTCTGCATAAATGTAATGCCAAAATGTCTATTCCTTCATCTCTTATGCGTCTCAGGAGTGTGAGGGTGCTACTAGAGCCAGACAGGTAACTCTTTAAATGCCATAATGTGTTTGGGTTTGTTTTAAACTACTAAAAATTCCAGAAAATAGGGTTTTCTCTGGCTTCTACTTATTCATGTTAATGCAGATGAGTTCTGTTTTGGTTTTGAATCACAGCAACAGTATGAAATCCAAGAAGAATCTAAATTTGTGTGACCTGTCTAGAGTTTTTGTCTTTTTTTTTTTTTTAAATTGTAAAAGATTCTGGTTTGTTTAAATGTTAGAAGATTCTGTTTACGAGTTTCAGTCATCCAGTCAGGGATGAAAATCCGTGTGGTTTAAAGGGCTGCTTGCACACCATAATCAGCAAGCATCAAATATCAAGAATGAACAGTAAACACAGAGAGCATAACTAACTCTAAGTAAACTAGACAGTGAGTATTTGCATATAATGAATGCAATCAGTATCAAAGTATCAAAGAAAAAAAAAAGGGGTGTTGTAGCTTTTTGCATAATCATTTCCATAGTCTCAGTGATTACTTTGCACACCACCTCAAATTCGGTATTTACTGAAAATGAAACCTAAATTATAAGCTTGCCCTTTGAATTTTCCATGTATACCAAATGCTTTAAAAATAATTTCTGATACTACATTGCAGTAACAGCTTTGTCTCTGTTCACGAATTTTCTAGACTTGATATTTTGCTCTTTAGTAAACCTGTCTAAATGTCACTGATGTGTCATAGGCCACTTAACTCCAAAGGACAAGAGTCTAGCTTTAGCCTCTGGTGCAAGAGTTTCTATAGTATTTCCTCCCACAGCTCTGCTTTACCAAGCATCCAGTCATTCCAGCAGTTGCTTCCTTTCCATGTACGTAGGACTCATTACTGTGGAAAGAAAGAATGGGAGGTTGTGGTGGTGATGGCCGTGGAGGTGGGAGGTGCATGGGCTGGTCACCCTCCACCTGGGGAATCGGGAAGATGGGAAGAACTATAAGGTCCCCGTCAACCCCAAAACTATGTCTCTGCACTTCAGGCATATCAACTCAGTTCAAATAGTTCTTCTCCCTTTCTGCCTGTGCTCCACTCCAGGGGGCTATTGACCTCCTTTTTACTCTAGCCCTTTACCCTAGCAAAGGAAGAAATTACTGCAGTAAGTTTTTTTTTCATTGTACACAAAAAAAATCTCAGATACCTCGTGTGACCCTAAATTGACCTAAAGGTTAAAAAATTCAGTCTCCTGTATCTTATTCTTAGTTCCTCTGAGTACCTGTTTTATTACGTACACATGAAGACAGTAGGGGGATTAACTAATTAATTGTAAATAGAAAGAAGGATTTATTTCAAAGTATGACATTACTTTGTTGTATTTTGCAAAATGAAGAATTCATTATGAGCTGATATTGGTGGAGATTCAGAGTTCAAAAATGTGCATGACTTCAAAAATATCTTTCATTTTTATTGGCAGTGGCTGTTATCAAAGTATGAGTCATGACAAATCCCACACAATGGAAAGGCTGATAACATGTTGTACACTGGGCATGATCAACTGCAAGAAATGACCGAGGCCATCTCAGAGCTGTCAGCTGTTATCTTTGAGGATTTTTATCTTTCAAAATAAAGTGGAAGTACCAGACCACTGTGAGGAGGGAAATATATGGGTGGAAGGGAAAGCCAAGGTAAGATATTTTAGATCAAGCCGCTCAACTTCAATCTCTAAAAACAATCAGACTATTTGCAAGCACCTGGAGGGTTGCAAAGAAATCAGTACCAGGCAACACGGATTTGCCAAAACCCGGCTAATTTCCTTTTGACAGATTAACAGGCCTTGTTGTGAGTTACAAAGCCATAGAAATCATTCATCTTGAATGCAGTAAGAGGTAACTGTCTCTTTTGACATCTTCATAAAGGAGCTAGGGAAACAGGGTCTAGATGAAACTATTAGAAGGTAAAAGTAAAACTCATTGATTAACTGTACTCAAAGGGATCTTATCAGTGATTTACTGTCCAAAAAACAATATCCTGTGCATTTTGGGAGGGTCATTTTTAGGACCATAAGAAAGACGTAAATAATGAAATAAAGAAGATGCTTGTTAAGGGTATAAACACATTGGAATACAGGACTTGAATTTGAAATATTCTTGGAAAATCGTAAGAAAAAAATTATGATACTGGATTAATGTAATATGCATAAGTGCAATCTGACTTTTCATCAGTGTTAATCAACTGCACAACTTCTTTTTGGAGAGCAAGTGGTAAGTTTTGTGGGAAAGGACATGGAGTTTCTATCTAGTCTGACTGTAAGTCAACAACATTATGCCATTGTAATAAGCAACAGGCACAACCAAAGGGATGTCTGTGACACAAAGTTGTTTTCTTCTCACCCTGTTTGGTGAGATATCAGAAGAGCGGAGAATCCAGTTTGAGACAGCACACCACCGAGTGTGTGCGGGAGAGCAGAGGGATTAAACAGTGGGCAAACCGTGTGCAAAGAGTGAAAGAGCTGGAGTAATTTAACCAAGAAGAAAAAAAAAAAAAAGAGAATAAGGAAACATGAGGGGAGAGTTTTGAGCATGCAAAAGACAGTTGCAAAACACAAGGAGCAACAGAACGAACTAGGTGGCCTCTTGAGGCCCCCCTTAGCTCTATATGATTCTGGACAAGCATCTCTGCAGTTGCTCCTTGTAGTTTTTGAGTATATGTTTTTGTTTTTAATAGCATGTGTGTATGCTTGTCCATATGCTTTGTGGGTTACTCTTTTAAAGTTTTGGGGAGTTTAATTTTTGGATTAAGGACCAATTTTCAAAATGCTACTAGTTGCATCAAAGAGTAAGTGATATTTCCAACTGATCTCCCATTAGCCTGATAGTGTGGAAAAGGTTCATTTTAAAGTGCTTGAAGAAGGGTGGAATACATTCCTATTTATTTTCTGTTCTTAATGAAGACCCATTGCAGAACTACTGAATCATGTTCAGTTACAAAGTGAATCAATTATTTTATACATTATTTGTATGGTACAGTGCTTCTGTTTTACACAATACCTGGTTTCACAGGACGCTTAACTTTCTCAATGTGAAAGCTTTTGATATTTTTTTTCTGTTATTGTTCATTTGGTTGGTGAAGCATGGACAGGTTAGCTGACAGATTGCTGATGATATGTAGTAGGGGAAGCACCTCAAAAAATCTGTAATTTAAATAAATAAAAGTTACCTCCTATGCTTTTTTTTGCTCTGAGAATAATGTGTCTCTGGAGACTTGCCCAACCTTTCAGCTAGAAGCTGAGGATCTATGTTAGTGATTTCATTGATACTTGATATCAAGTAATTAAAAAAAAGTCCATGTCTGATTAAAGCCAAACATTTATACATAGTCCTATGAGCAATAACAAGCTCAATGTCAGCTCTGATACCGATATGGAGGCTCCAGTTACTTGACAATTCCATTACAACAGGGAAACTAATCAATTTATATCTACCTTCTGATATAATGTTACTGCAACCCCATTTTTTACAGACATTTGGAATGACTTAATGTCAAGTCTCTGATAAAGACCAGTAACAAGTGGTGAAAACAGAATTTAAATAGCATAAGAGGATCTTCTGCGTATAGTAATTACACCACTTTGGATTTCAGTAATGGGCAGGTTTTCTTCCACAGGACTTGTAGAAAGAACTTTTTTTCTGAGTGGTTCTCTGAGGAAGGAGACTCATGGCCATGCCTTGCTCTATGTCACTGCTGCTGCTGCCACCACTGCTGATTTGGTGGAGGATCTGAGTGCTAGTGGCAATAGGGTGAGTTCAAGTAAGGTGCTAGGTGAAAGAGCTGAAAAAAGTGTGGAAACTTGGTGCAAAAAAGTTTTAAGTAGATCATTATATTTCAGTGATTATCTATAGCATTGAATTATTTTGCTTGAATTTTAGTCTCAAAAAGTGATATAGAATACAGGTACACCGTCAAACAATTATGATTTTCCTGCAGATCCCATTTCTACCATGTGTTAAAGCAGTCTGATGGCTGCAGTAAATTAAGCTATTTGCATACAACCCTGCTGTTAGAGATTGATGGGTCTTGATGGGTTAAGGGCGTGTATTAATTATCTGGAAAGTACATTAACTGAAGTGATGACAGAGTTGGTAATGGACAGCTGCTGAATGTTAGGATTAGGGAAGACCATGAAGGATTTCAAGGGGAACAGAGGTATAAAAATTGACAAGTGGTAGATGGATTTTTATGAAGTGCATTGTATATAGTGGTAGGAATTACTTGGAAACTCTGCTGGGCTCAAGATTAAATGTAACAACTCAGGAAAAAAATGGCAAGAGTCAGTATGGGTAAGGAATTGTAAACTTCTATTCCTTTGACTTACAATGAGAAAGGAAGCATGATGTTTAAGTAATACAATAATATGATATTATAGTGTCGTTTGAATTGTTGCTACATTTTTACCCTTCCAGTGAAATCATGTACCTGTACAAGGGGATCGTACTCTGACAATGAAATCCTGAGGGCACTTGTTGAGCCAGTATTCTGTTTTGGAGTCAGGCTTTGAAGGAAGGACAGAGAAAGAAGAGAACATGATAGAGTGAGTAAAATAAAGTATGGCTTATAGATCTACAGAAAGAGCTCTATTTTTCCCTAATCTGAGAAAAAGGGAAAAGGTTGCACGCTTGAAAGTGGCAAAGGAGCTTTTACAATGTGTTAGTTGTCTGTGGAGTTGATTGCCAGCTGCAGTGGGGACGTTGTGATTGTGGAACATCCTGATCATGGAGACTCGGCATCCCTGATGAGACATGCCCTGAGGATCTTCTATACACTCGGAATCATGGAATCACGGAATCTTCAGAGTTGGAAGGGACCTCTAGAGATCATCTAGTCCAACTCCCCTGCTAGAGCAGGATTGCCTAAACCACATCCCTCAGGGCTGCATCCAGGTGGGTCTTGAAAATCTCCAGAGAAGGGGACTCCGATACACTCGTCCGTAGTATTTATTGGGCACGCATCACTTCAGTCCCTCTGCATGAATGTCCCGCTTTGGTGGATGTCTCGCCCACTTCCTTTTTCCCTGCTGTCTTCTGTCTTTAAATTTATTTTTGCCTTATGCCTAAAAACTCAGGTTACCAAATAATTAATGCCTTTTTGTTTCTGCTCTTTGTTATTTATGACTTTTCGTTATTTAAAATAGAGTTTAATTCTCCTGCTAGTCTATGATGTTAATGTAAATTGTATGATTGTCTCTGTAGACCACAACCAAGAACAGCTAACACTGCAACCCTCCCACTCACTGCTGCTCTGATCCCCTCAGAGTCCCCTTGTACATTGCTTTTTCAATACCTGTTTTCCTAAGAATCTGGGATGCAACCATTTAGCCCCTAGCTTATATACAATTAGTTTCCTCCTCTATGTATCATGTCTGACTGGATATATTGTTTTCTTAGGATTTTTACACTGAAAGTCTCCATGGTTTAAAAATGTAATACTGAATCACTTTCTTGAACATTTGTTGCACTGCTTTTATCACATATTCTTGGAAAGGCCTGGATCATAAATATTTGTCAGACTCCAGAAAGTCAGGGCAAAAGTAGTAAAATCTAGTCTACCAAGAAGGATCTTTATGAGCCAAAATCAACGTGTGTCTCAACTCCTTTGTAGGAAATGCTTTATAATGCATCATTTTCTGTCTAGCTTGACTAGAGTTTCTGTTTAGGCTGTTAAGTGTAATATCTCAGTTGAAAAAAATTAATATTGCTTGCGCAGTGGCTTCAACTCAGCAGTTTGTTCCTGTATTTAAATGACAGACCTACGGCACTGCACTTAGTTCAGCAGTGCCGAGTGAGTCAGCGTAGCATCATGTCACAGTGGAGATATACGACAAGGGCTGACACCAAAATGTGGCTTGTTTTCCTCCTCTGTGCTACAGTCAAATGTGAGCTGAGCTTAGCGTAAGACTGCCTGACACTCGTTCTTAGCTTGTGTTCACCTGCCGTAAAGATCCCTGTTGGTAAGTTGTATTTTAGGCAAACGTAGTAAATAGCAGTGGATCACAGTGAAAAGGGAATGAGGAAGACTAAAGCATCGTATCTTCTTAGCTGTTAAATATTTCCTTTAACAACCTAATGTGTCTTATTAGATGATAGTTACATAGAGCTCCTATAGATGTCATGCTATGTTTTCACATTTCTGACTGAAATTGAAAGCTGAATCCAATTTATTCTGTTACCAGCTTCAGATGGATATTTCAAACAGCAAATGTGTGAATATCTAGCAACAAAAATATCACATTTTTAGTATACCTAAATATTTTGTATCACAGAATCAGACAAATAAAGTAAACAAATGATCAGTAAATCATTTTCTTCCTTCTGCCAAAGTTCATTTATTCCCCATAGTCCTTATAATATGTGCAAAAGGTTTAGTCTAGTGCACTTTTAATGATTCAGCTGTTGGATTTCTACTGCCTTCCTTTTGCAGATGGTAGTAATTTTTTTCTTATCTTTTTTTTTTTTTTAAAGTGGTCAATTATTGCCATAGAAGCTATTTATTTTGCAGTGAATGCTTTGCACTGCATGCATTTTTTAATTCTCTGTTAGTATTTCACTAAAAAATCTGATCATTTTATGTACCATTAAGTTAAGCTGTTTACTAGCATGGATCTCCCCAAAAACTTTAATCTGAGGACTTTTGTCATTTTACTGAAACTTAAGAATTTGCAATAGGCTGTATTTAAAGACTTGTAGTACAAGGTGAATACTGTGATTGTACGCATAAAAAATCATGTTTCCCTAAAGCAATTGAGTAAATGTTTGCGTAAGTAATTGCATTTGCAGTTGTTTAGTTTGTATGTGCCTTTAGGTATCATAGGAGAGTTAACCCCGTTGGAAATCTTCGCCAACGTGACCATCTTAAGTACTTATGAGGCAGTCTAACACAAACTTTCGTAAGGTTGAGTGATAGAGTTCTAAATCATGCTTTATTTTCCAGCTTGGTTTTCAATTTTTTACTGAAATATTTTCTAGGACTTTAAAAACAATTTCTATCAACAATTAAAAAGTAAGCTTTTTTTTAAAAAAGTGTGTGCAGGTTTGGTTTGACAGTCGGACAGATGTTTGTGCTGGATCTTATTTTATCTGAAACATTTTTACCATCCGTAAAACATAACTAAGTTTTACCCAATTTCTTTCTTTTGAGCTAATGCTTAACACTATAATACAACACATCCCAATACATCCTCTCTATCTGTTACCAACATGATTGTATATAAAGCCTCAGCATTAAATTTTGAATTCTTTGATCTTGTTAAAGAGACTGACAGAGTTACGAAGGAAAAAGTTTGTGGGAATGCAATTCCTCTTCCCTTTAGAAAAGTAATTTTAAAATAGAAGTTACATTATTTTCCACTTTTTGCTATTAGTAGATCTCCTGGGTACTGTTACCTTGGAAACATCGTATTCTAAAGGAATAAGAATATACGGAACATTTTCTTGCACCCATTGATAATGTCTGGAAAAATGATGCTGCTGATAGCAGCAGAAAAACATTCAATTTGGCTGAAGCAGAAGCCTGAACTCTAAGAAGTTGTTTGGAAAAAGGAGAGAAATCTGTGTTTGGAATGTCTTTAGTTGAGAAGGTTTGATGTTTTCAAACCTCTGCTTTATAAGACCAACTGGTGGCTTAGTGGAGAGGATTGTATTCATATGTCATCTCTTTATCAAGTGTATAAAGATCCTCTAAATTAGAGCACAATTTGAACATAATACAAATATTAGAACATAATTACATAGTTAAGTTGCAAAGAAATATGATGCAATATTCAGGTCTAAACTCAGTGCCTAATTATTATTTACAGATGTTATGATTATAACACAGCTGGACTAAACACTGGAAATTCAGCCTTTCTGAATTATTAAAATCACGGAAGCAATATTGCTATTAATTACAGTCCCTTTGAATTTCTGAGACCTGACAGTGGCACTTGCTTCGTTTTGCGTGAACCCTGATGGGGAGAGTGGTATCAAGGTCAAGTGAAGCTCTTGAAACTCTTCCTAGAAGTCCTCCTGAGTCTGCAGGATGGGACTTTTGTAAACTCTAAAAAGGCACTTGAATCTACATTGTACTTCAGATCTACATAGAATCCAAATCTACACAGGTTCCCCTGAAAATTGTAGCACTTTGAAATCTCTCTGTATGTTTATGAGAGCTACATATGGGTTGTTTCTATTGAAATGGGGATTCTCCAGACAGGACTGACCTGAAGGCAAGATCATATAATCCACTGCAATCCTAGCAGTGACTGGAAGATGCTTGGTAAAAAGCAGAATAATCCTGCCACCAAACAGTGTTGTTTATTCATTTACCTCCATTTCAAGAGGTAGAACAATCTGTTTTGTGTTTTAATGTACTGAGAGATTTTATGTTACATCACACACTGTTTGCGCTTTATTAAAAGGAGGAACAGGTAAACTTAGCTTTTTACAGTCATCTGACTGTAAGGCTTATTCCTTGTGACTGACAGTCTGTTAAAGCCAGGAGCAAAACATCCAGTGGTGCAGGAGAGGATCTAGTTTCCATATTTGTAAATCTCAACAAACAAAACCTTCAACAGCTCTCATGTACAGACACACACAAAGAGACAACATATCTAGAAATGTAACATCTTTGGGTAAAAACCAATGGACCAATGTGGATCCTCAGGTGAAGTCATCTTCAACTCACGCTACTAAGTCATGATACTGGTAACATAAGCATTATACAACAAATTAACAAAGTAAACACATGCCAATAGGATTTTATATGAAATTAATCTGTAACTGCTTCTTATACTGTTTCTTTTCAAAGCTTTAATTTTCTCTCAGAAAGCAGCAGAAGTCTGAATGAGAGAGAAAGACATGTTCTCAGAGCTTCTGGCTATGTATCGAGTCCTTTTTTGTACTAACTCATTTTAGAATAGCTTCTCTTTCAAATGCTAACTGATAAATGAGAGAGTATTGAAAACACCTGAGAAGAGAACAGCTGGAACTCTGGTTTGTGGGAGGGAGGAAGCATTCAACAAGTGCTCTATCAGACTTTTGCTCAAGATACAAAGGATCTCAAAAAGCGACTGTCATGGTTTGGGCCAGGTCAGCCAATGTCAAGACGACAGATGCTCTCCCCCACCTCTCACTCTAAGGAGAGGAAGAAGAGAGATTAAGAGATTTGTGAGTTTATAAAAAACTTAACTAGTTTAATGAAATATTAATAATTAAAAAATAATAAAATAGATACAATTTATAAAAATATACACAAAACCATATCAAGTTCCCAGGAAGATGTCACTGGCAGGCACTGTGAAAGTTCCAGACTCAGTGACAAACAGGAACTGGAACACACCAACTGGGAACAAAAGTTCAAAAGGCAGATGAGCTGATGGGGTCCTCCTCAGATATCAGTCATTGAAGAACGCAAGCCACTGAAGAAAGCAGTCTGTTGAAGAAGCACCCACTGGGGAAGATCCAAAGAAAAACCCTTGAAAAAGAGTCCATGGAGAGGAGCCAACCTGACCCCTTTGATCCCTCAGCTTTTATACTGAGCATGTCAGACAGGATGGAACACCCTATCGGTCAGTTGGGGTTGCCTGACCTGTCCACAGGTGTGACCCTTCCACAGGGTAAACAACTTAAGTCAGCTGACCCTGGCTGCCCCAGAAACAGGTGTAAGCAAGAGCCTTTCTCACTAAACAGAAAGTTGGCTCTGCTTCACCCCAAACCAAGACAGTGACAAAGTAACAGTGCAAGGAAAAAGAAAGCCTAGAAGAGAAAGAAACCTGTTTAAGATTGCATTAGAGGTTACAGGAAATCCTGTGGAGGTTGAACTGGGAGCGTCCTTAAAGAGATAATTAAGATTTTAATCTATTATTGAGAAGGGGAAGAATAAAGTTAGACAGCATGGTATTGTTTGTGGAGTTTTTTTCCCCTTAGATTCTTTTTACTGATAGCTTTCTCAAAGAAAAGACAGTCTCCTCCCTCAAATGCTGAGTATGAGTCAGCTAGATCTTATTCATTCCAGGGTGCTGGAGCTAAGTCTTTGACCATGTCAAGTTATCCTGTTCTGTTAGTTTTAGGACGGTGACGTACCACTAGGAATTAAGGATTATGGTCACAGCAGCATCAGGCAGAACATCAGTCATGTGCTTCCTAGGAGAGCACAAATCAAATGTATTTTTTAGTATCACACCTTCAACTGACCCCTTGGAGAACGAAATCTATGTACTTATCTCCAGCAATGCAGTGGGACCATGTATGTGGTTAAGGCAGGTCCATATGGTGCTATGGAAGTTAATATAGCTAGACAGTTTGATGAATGTCTGACCTAGCATATGCAGGGGTAAGTGCCTGAAGATTGCTCCTAAAACATTATCTCAGGCTCAGAGAAAAGGAGCCAGTCTGCTTTCAGTTTAAAGAGACTTGAAAAAACAGAATGAAAGGCTGATGTGTCAAGACAGTGGTGAAGAGAAATATTTGCATAGTTGTCAGTCCCATCAGAGATTTGGAGTCATTATCAAACTTGGTTGATAAGGAAGAGAACAAAAAGAAACAAAATGAAGGATGAAATCCCAATTAAAAAATAAAAATAAGTTTTCCTGTAAAGTTTTCCTTTGAAAATTATAATTTCCTCTGGCATGTGTTGCATTAGTCTAAACAGATCTTGTCGCTCTCTGAATTCGTAATAATACCTGGGTATCACAGGGACTACAACTCAAGATTGAATTTTCTATGTAGGCATCTTTATTCAGGCAATAAAAGCAAACCACTACATACCAGCGGCAAAAGAATATTTGGTAAGGTCCAGGTCTCTGGCAGACCAAGCTCAAAGAAATGAGCCCATGGGTTCCTTGTGCTTATGCATCTTTAATCAGTTAAGTTTAACAGGCCTTTGTGTGTTGTACCATTTATTTCCTAAAGGTTGTCTTCTGCCATTAAACTTTTATGCTTTTATTGACTTATTAATTGATTTAGCCAGAAGTCAAGCAGATATTCAGGCTCTCAGTGCTTGCAGCACTTTGGCATTCAGTTCATGTGAGGCATCTTCAAATGTTTTCCAAATGTTTTCCATGCAACATAAATAATGTTTTCCATCATGCACATCCTCATTGTACAGTATGACTGGTGTCTTTATGTGGATCCTTGCTAATGCAATGCAGGGTAATACACATGTCGCTCATTAGTCTATTATCTAGCGTTTTATCAATCATCCTCTTAAGCACCCATCACTTCGGTTGCAACAGTTACGCTTCATATTTTTCGGGCCAGCTCAGTGTTGCATTAATGTGCAGTCACAACTCCTTATTGTGCTCCAGCCTCTTTCCTCCATGAAAGCTCATGGCTGACAACAAAAGTATTCAGGTGTCACAACAATACAGGGTTTGTGTACGTGTGGCTAGCTGCAAAATAAATGTAGGCACTGGAAGAAGTAAAAAATAGCTGACTCTCAGAGCGTGGGGTGGGTGTACAGGACTGGCAGCTGGAAGACAAAACCAACCCCCTTCCCACACACAGTTATACATGCAGGACACCCTTCTCATTTGTGAATAGCTTCTGTTGGGAAGCAGGAAAAGACGTGAGTCAGATGTTTATACCCTCAACGGTTTTGAAGGGCCACCCTGATTGGCGCCGGTCAGAACTGCTCTGCCATGCTGGAGATCAGCAGATCGCATCATGTTCTTAAAAGGTCTGCTGGCTGCGCTCCTTCCTGGCACCGATGGCTTTAGAGAGAAGCGATGGAGAAAATTTTAGAGCAGCAAAGAATTATTCTGAACTAAGGAAACGTTCAGCTCCACTATTCAGTGCGTGTGCAATTATGCAGCTAATGCCAAATAATACAAAGTACATTTAGCAGGTAAGTAGCGAAAAAAAAATCAGAGAGGCACAATAATACAACGCTACTTCATTGAATCACCTTTCCTAGTTAGGACCATGATTTAAAGATTGTTACAAATCATAACCTAAAGCAAAATATTTTTTTTTGGAGGTGGGGAGAAGGGTAGCTTTTTTTAGCTGCTTTAATTTAACATTCTGGAAACTTCCTTTCCATTTTAAGTAGCCTATTCAAATTTAATCATGGGGGTGTCAGAGTATGAAAATGTCTAGTTGTGATATTGTTGGGGAATTTCAACTGTAATGATACTACTTGTGCCTGTATTGAAAAGAGAAGTATCCATGGAAACAGTGCAGTAACCCATAAACTGTAGAGCTGTATAAAGCCTTTCAACCACAAATATGTTTCAGCAAGAAAATTAAGAACACACTTTTCATGTCAGTGTCACATAGCCAAAGTCAATGAGTTGAGCCATGCCAAGGTGTAAAGGATTATTCAATATTTTGTGACTTAAGAAACTGAGGAAACCAAACCAGAACCACCACCCCCCAACTTTTGCAAGTAGATAACATATCACAAAAAACAAGCCTGAAAATTAACTTTCATGTGAAATACATACAAAGCTGAAGTAAAACTGCTTTTATGAGTATACTTTCCTTAATTATCAGATAACACTGAAATAAATGGAAAGAGGACTATTCTGTTGGTACCTGCCCAGACTGTACTCTTGGTTCCTATTTAAGTCCAGTTAACTAAGCATGAATTAACTCAAGTAAGCGAGCCTTTGTAGGTGCAGCCCGGTGCTGCGCTGTGCTGCACGCACAGCATGGCCACCAGGCCAGCGTTTTGCTGTGTGTGTCCCTTGGCTGCAGAATAAACTTAGTCTGCAGGCAGCTCTCACCCAGTGCTGGCGATTACGCCGCCTGCGTGTCTTTCCCTTAGTCTAGAAGTGCAGCAGTAAGTTATCGTGTGAAATGCTTTTTCTTTGACAGTAGAAATGACAGCTGGAGTGTTTTTCTCTTAAGAAAATCCTGTAAGAGCTCAAAAGACCAAAATGAGGTTGCCGTTCCGTGGATGGGATCTGCACAGCATGCTGTGCCCTGGCTGGAGGTCTGTTCAGTGCTGCCCAGCTCAGGGTCTCCAGCATCTGAAGGGACATAGGATTATCTATGCTATCCTCTATTTTTTATAGTTTTAACGCCAATAAACGTAATTTTAAGGGATACTTTGCTACAGAGCCTGAGTGCCTTTCTTAATGGGATCATAAAGAACTAGCATCTCCTGGTGCAAAGCATGTATGTAATCTAGGTAATCAAATAAATCAGCTTTCTAAAATGCCAGATGGATTAGACATAGCTCACAGTGAGAGCTGAGGCATTGCTCTGCACACATTGCCTTTTTTGCTTTGAATCTGGAAGTTCAAATACTGATATGCTCTGTTGGTGTCTGATACTTTATTCTGACATTTCTGGTTTACTAGTAAATAACTTCTTATACAAACTGTTCTTCTGCTGAAGAATGGCCCTGTATGCTAATCCTCAACACATTTTTCAACTAACCTTCTTTTACAGTTACTAAGATAAGCTGCTTTTGAGATAGACCAGGTTAGAAAAGTTTTAGAGGAAATTTTGAACAAGATGAGCAGCACCTTTTCTTGAGGCCTCTGTATCAAAAATAGCTTTTCCAAATCACTTTAAACGTGGGTAAAATAATTTTTGCTGTCACGGTTCAAGGAGGCAATATCTGAGGTAGAAATAACCTTTTTAATGAGAATTTTAAGAAGAGGGTACAGTTGAGCTTATAATACAATATGCACTTCAGCATTAGTGTTGGAAACTACTTCTAAATCATCTTAACACAATTTTTACCAAACAGTGTTACACAGTAATTTCTTATTTCCAGTGAAATAGCAGGTTGGACTTTTCAGCCTTGCAATACCTTCAGTTTATTGGAGCACTGAAAGCTAGTGTCTGAAAAATAGGAAGAAAAATTATAGCCCAACTGTTGCATCCGCTTTTAAGGGCCAGTCCTCAAAGGCAGGTGACCAGACAAGTAAAACACAATCAGAAAGACCTTAGACCAAAAGTGAAAATTCAATTCCCTTTGATGATAATAAGACAACACTCGCGTATGTAGGTGTGTGGTACAGATTAGCAGAGTGATCTGCGCTGGATACCTGATTCTGAAGTGTGGAGCCAGCACAAGCAGTGGATTTTGTTGCAGACTTGGACAGATGATGAGTTATGGGCAATTTTCATAGAATGATACACAGTTTTAGATGGGATTAAATTATGTGACCCCTGGACAGTTGCTGACAAAGGATTTAAAAGAAAGTTTCTGATTTCCATTCTTCAAACCATAAAGTCCCCTTCAGCTGGAGATTCCTGTTTTCTCTCATCCCTGTTCAGGATACACACCTTTCTGAGAGTCTGCTAATGATTTCATCAACACAGTTAAGCTGTGGGCATTGCTTCTGTTGTGCTCTAAAACCAGTGCCTTCCCAGGTTGCTTTCAGATTAATCAATAAGTGGCCATCTGTGTTAATAGTCCTAGCTCCTCTGGTTTCACCCTGCACTTGTGCTTTGTGCTTCCAAGGTTTCTGCTATCATTATACAATCATTCACTCTACACTCTATCTGATTTTAGGGTCACTGGTAGTTCATCGACACGAAAATGATTCCTTAGATGCGTATGCATACATTACTACCTTGACTACACGCCTTTGATATCTGTCTAATAATGGTAATGTTACTTACAAAGAGAGACTCTTATAAAGGTTCTTCCTTTGGTTATGATATGTTTTTTGACACTGGAATATATTGGTTTTAGTTTACTTGTAATATTTTTCAGTGAAGTTATTTTGTTTTAATGACCAGGGTTACGCCTTAATGAAGGTGTAACCTGGCTATCTGGAGGACTGTTTGTAATTTTGTACAGATGCAGGTTGGTAATCTTAACAGAAACTACTGTGGCTAACTTGCCTTATTCATTTTAATGTGATTTTCACTGTTATTTACAGCAGTTCATATTTAGGGCTATTAGGTCATGCTTTGTATAAAATATGTCTTTCCCTTATCTGTCTAGTATATTAGGTACATACCTATCCTACTGAAATTTTCTCACTTATGTTTATAACGTGCCTTTCTTGTCCACATATAATTTTTTTTACTACAAAAATTCTTCTTAATACTTCATTTTCATAACCACTTCAGGTGCTTTTCTTCCCTTTTAATTACTTCCCCATTCTTATGCCAGCGTAAAATAGAATGTTGTTTTAGAGCTGAAGTTAGATTTTCTCAGGTGTTGCAAATAAAAAATAATCTTCAGAGAAAGTAACTTCTACTTACATAGTAAGTAAAAATGGATTTATATCCATTAGTTGCTTTCTTCTCTTATCAAATAGTTACTAGAAATCAAGACTTTTCCGTATTTAAACTGCTTAACAAGCTGATATCACTAGTTTTCCATATCGTGTGAAGGTATACTAAGAAAAGCACAGATGCTGTGCTTAATCCAAAATTACTTATAGAGGAAGTGGAAGAGATTTCATTCTATGTTGACATACAGATGTTTCTAATAATTTTACTATGATGTAAAATTTTGTCATGTCAAGATGGAGACCATCTCACCACCAGTTATCATAAGATTTTTTTTAAAGTCTTGAGAAAATATGCCTTACATATCTTCCCATCTTCTACCAGGTAATTGTGGAACTGAAAACACTTGGTCCCAGGTAGGCTTTCTGTGTGGAATCTGACTGATATTCTCCCAAACTAGCCAAGGCAAGGAGTAACTCTTTAAAAAGTGAAAGGTTGAAACTCCGTAGAATATAACAAGATGGGACTTTTCACTATGGTTACAGAATCACAGAATGGTAGGGTCTGGAAGGGACCTTTGGAGATCATCTAATCCAACTCCGTGCCAAAGCAGGTAAATGGGTTACATTTCACTTTTCTCCTCTTTTCTCAAAACAGCTGCAGAACTTCCTTGTATCATAACTTCAGGACTTTTTCTTAAGCTCTAAATTAGTGAAAATAATTTGTAAAAAGATTTTGACTCAGTGTACTTCTCCCTCTTTTAATAATTCCCTGAAAAAATTGTCAATACCTGCTTTGCAGATCCTGAGTGTTAAGGTGGAGTCTCTTCACAATTTTGTTTTCCATCAAAAAGCTTGGTGTGGAAGGTGCACTGTCCTTTTGCAAGTTGACTCTTAAGTGTTTTTCTACAATCAAGAAATGTCCTAGCTGTTTGTACTTTCAGTTATTGAGATTATCTCACCTTTGCCATGTCTCTGATTATCTCCACTTGGTATTAACTGTCTCCCTAACCACTGAAGAACAATATTCTACACTTTCAAATCTATGTCTAATTACTGTTATTTCTGATTAGGTTTTGAATTCCTCAGAAATTCTATATTCTGTCTTTGATTCATCTATTTCACTCTGCTTTATAATATAATAGGACTTCCAGAAACACATACATATATAGTTGCTCTTACAGGATATTAATCCTAACCATAATTAAGTCTCCTTAGATTCTGACAGTGTGATAATTTTGGACATTACTCACGTGTCTTGAACTAATGAGAATATGGCTAAGCTGATTGGTGAGCTTGGATGTAAGTATCCAATTATGCCTGTTTATGTTGTTATGAAAATACATAGTGGTCTTCGCAGAGTCTTCATAGATGATGGAATTAATTAATCTGATTTACTGTTGCCAGTTACACTATGAAAGCATTCACTGTCTATCATTCAATCCATACATCTTCCTTTCCTCTGTCACCACTAAAGTCCATACAGGCAACTTCTGTGTCATGCGTCTGAGACTTTAAATTCAGAAAAGCCCATTTTCAAGTTCTGCATGAAATACCTCTTTTATATTGTCTTAATTTTCTTCATTGAGGCCTTAGTTACTGATGAGATCAGTGCTTTGCTTTTTCCTTGTATCCTTTTCTAATAATTCACTAATGCCTCCCAAGACAATGCCTGCCAATTGCATAATTTTCCCAATTTGTGATGTGCTGTTTAATGTCCACCATAGAATTACACAGATACTTTAAGTTGGAGAGACCTTTCTATATAGCTTCTTGCAAAGCTGTGGTATGCACATAGTTCTGTTTTGGGTGACCCACCACACTACTGAGAATCCCTGGCTTAGGTACGCTTCAAACCACAAAGGCTGTACATATAGCGTATAGCCATATGTCACGTTAATAGTTTCCCACCCAGGATGATTTGAGAATCTTTGCCAGTTACACTTTCTTATGGGCGATGTTATGCCTGGTTCCTATTGCTCCTTAGGTCAATCCCTGTCCTTTAACTTCCCTAGAAATATTCTCAAATCCTCTATAAAATTAAGATTTTCAGTCTTTTCTCTTGCCGGTTTTACACAGTCTTTATTGGTTATGTCAATGTAAACAAGAGGAGAATCAGTACTGATATTCCAGTTACTGTCATCTTGATCCAGATCACTTAGTCTCCAACTTTATTCAGAATAAAC